>NW_021633912.1:0-724919 GCF_004799145.2 Neltuma alba
CCTCAACCCTAAACCCATGAACCCTAAAACCCTAAAACCCTGAACCCCAAACCCCAAACCCCAAACCCAAACCCCAAACCCCAAACCCCAAACCCCAAACCCTAAAACCCTAAACCCCCTAAACCCTAAGACCCTAAACCATAAACCCTAAACCCCTAAACCCAAAACCCTAGACCCCTGGCCACAAACCCTAAACCCTTAACCCTTCGACCCTTGGACCGTAAAGCTTAGAACCCTAAGCCCTAAAATAATTTTCTCGTTTTTTCACCCTTCCTTTAATGTTTTTTCACATGATTTACATATTGGAGCCTACAAATTATGTGGGTTGATGAACTAATTGTTTCATAAGGCAAAACTCCGACTTTCACATAATCTCATTAACACATTAAGTGGGCTAGTTAACGCATTAACTACAAAACTTGATGTATAAAGTGTGGGAGAAGGGTCTCTCTAGTCCCCTTCCCCTCTTGATTCTTGCCTTAATGAGTCATTTGGGAAAAAAAATTAATCTTGATTCTTGCCCTAATGAGAAGTGCATGATTCAGGTGTTAGGCACAATAAAGTACAAAATGTTTTCTCAAATAATTCTGTTAACACATTAGAATAAAGAAGTAAACATCTTGAATTAATGCACAAAGTTAACATGTCAAGACAAAGGAATTAATGCACTAACTATTTCTCGAAGGTAAACTAGAAAAAGATTAACATGTTAAGATAGACACATAAGTCCCGTTTACTTTGGTACAAATTAACATTAACAAAGTTTGTTAGAGAGTATTTAGTGTAAGGGATTGCTTATTATTTGAGATTAAACAAACTCATATAGATAAGATTAAGAAATACTGTAGGAGGAGTTGGTCTTTCCCAATATAAGTGGTACCAAACGAGGTTTTAATGACTTTTCTCAATCTCAATCGCAATCCTTACCTCTTATTTTCAGTGTTTCATACCAAACAGGATCATAAATAACATGAAAAGTTTTGGGATTAAAATGTTGAACAAGGAGTTCGCATGTCAAATACTACCTCAGATCCAACTATAAGATGTACTTAACTAATTTAGGTGGATTAAGAAAATTAGTTGAATTAGCTATTTCTAATAAATATTAGTTGATTTCTCTAAAGTATTCTTTTAATCACAATTACCCTTTGATAGAAACCTTCTTGTGTCATTGATAGGAATACTTTAGAGAATGAATTGTAAATTTTGGAGACAAAATGAATTGTGATATTATATTTAGTACCAAATCTAACTCCCAACTAACTTTTATATAAAAGAGCAGAAGCAGTATAAAGCAACGTGAAAACACAAGTGTCACCCCTTATGATTGATGCATTAATGACATGTGTTAACATTTCAAGCAAAGAATGATCAAGTTAGATTTTTTAGTTAATTCTAAAGGCTATAATTCCCTCAACACAATTCATGTCTAATACCCATTTGTCATCTCACTGACCACTCTAAAGGTTGCTATTTTTTTTTATTATCGCTTTACTGTAGAAAATGAACCAAATTCTGCCCCCCGAGGGGGACATGGAACCAAAATTTCTCTTAAATCTAACTTCCTTCCATTTCCTCGACATGGCACGAATGATGTAGGCTAGCGCATAAGTGCGCAAGTAATAGGTGTTTAGTAAGCTGTCTTTATAATCATTCGTGCCTTACTATTAGATTTAAGGTTTTGATGATAACAAATTAAGGAATCTGTGTTTTAGTAAGTTGATCAACCACCTGATCGATCAAGGATTTATCGTTCACATGATAGATAAAGTTCCTATGTAATAACTTAGCAGAAATGTTAATCAATAACTTGATAGATAAATCAATTTGTACATGTTGATCAATCATTGTTAACACTGTTTTGTATAGAAGCTTGCAGAAAATTATCGATCAATTGATCAATAATCTAGTAATCGAACAACTGAAAGATAATGGGACATAATTTTTGGTAAGTGTTTATCGATCACTTGATCGATAAATAAGTTATCGATGAGAAGACAGATAAATGGTAAAACTTCCTACTCTCATTGTATTTTGTTTTAATCACTATTTATCGATCACTTTATCAATCACAGCTTTATCGATAACTTATTCTGTCATTGCATAATAACTTACCTATTTATCGATATTTCTCTTACTGTTTAAGTGCTTTTGAAAAATGCTTTATCGATCACTTGATCGATCAACGGTTTATCGATCAAATGATCAATCATTACCCTTTTATTGGTTTAAACTGTGTTAAGCACTTCTTCGATCACTTGATCAATCATCAATTTATCGATAAAATGATCGATCATCCAATCTTCTAAATATTCTGTTTTCACACGTGATCAATCAAACATGCTCCTGGCATTCCAGAACTAAGCTTCTTGACTACTTTGTTATCCATCACTTGATCGCTCAATCTTTGACCGATCACATACTCAATCATTTTAGGATTTGTGCTCTTTATGAAAATCTTTGTTAAACCTCATTTTATCGATCAAATTTTCTGTCATCTATTTATCGATAAAGTATTCCATCAATGTACCTTGAAAATCAAATTCTCTCTTGGTTATCTTTATCAATAAATTGATCGATCAAACATTTTTCGATCACTTATTCAATCAATAATCCAGCTCTTTCAATACCAGAAGCTACGGTGAGATTTAAGAATCTTCTGAATATTTCTCTTCGAGCTTTTCTCAACCTTGCTGATTATCTTAATACTCTATTTTAAGGGTTTCAAAATCATTGGTGACCGTGAGCCTTTTCTCTACATAATCTTTCTGAAGTCATTCTTTTCATTTATTAATCACTTGATCAATCATGAGTTAATCCATAACTTAATCAATCAATATAGTTATCTGTTTCAAAATATTTCATCTTAATTAATCGATAACGTAATCGATAAACCAGTTATCGATCATGTCTTTGATCAAGGATGATCAGTTCATAGTTATTGGATTTGATGTTTGATTGATTTCCTTCACTTCTACCATATGAATATTACTATCATTTTATCAGTTATCTTCCTGAATTTCATTCTGAAGGAAAAACTTATTAGCTTGAAGTATTGTTACAGATTACGAAAAAAGTTCAACGGTTATCCAACGGTTATTCAGTAGCTTGTAACCTACTATGTCAAAAGCATTAAATGGCAAATACTGCTATAACTGGGAACACACACAACCAAACTCTCAACTGCTAGAAGCTCTTCCATCTAACGATTATTAAACCTCTGCAACTATAAAAGGCATGAAAAAGCATTGAATGCAGATATTGAATACGCGCGCTACCTTCTGCAAATATTTTACTGCTGCATTCAATACTCTGTTTTTGTCTTTACCGAGCTTTAGTGTTTCTCATTCATTTACTCTGTGAGAGAGACTAACATATCATCTTTAATCACTTTCTGAGTGTAACTCAAGAGTGTGGACTCTTAAGTGGGTTTGTAACATTACGGGTAGTAAGGGGGAGTAATTGAGCAGATCAATTACTGTACTGAGACACCAAGAGCCCGGTTAATCTCATATGATAGTGGAAATCTTAGAGGTGTTCTGAGAACTGGACGTAGGTCAAGTATTTAAGACCGAACCAGTATAAATCCGGTGTCTTTGATCTACGGTGAAATCTTTCTAACTCTAAAACTCTCTGTTTTATTAATTTTATTGTTTCAATTTGGTTAAAATTTTTATAACTCATCCAATTCACCCTCCTCTTGGGTGAGACTGCCACTAACAGTTACACCATCAATCAAGCATTCACAAAATATAAACAGATAAAGTTCAATTTTTATATATTATATCCCAGATTAATCTTGGATTTAAATGATAATTTTGAGCTTAAATGGATTTTTATACATTATTAGATTAGTTGATTGATTTTGGGAATTTTTCGTAAAATTGGGATTTTGGATTGAAAATATGAATATTTTGATCTCCTATTTTTAACGTGAAATTAATATTTCTTATTTCTTTAGAAACATTTCGCATATTTTCAGAAAGATTGATTTTTTTAACAGTTTTCCAATTTCTTGCCTTATCTTGGATGCATATCTAATATTTGATGTTGATGTGGATTATATCATATTTGAATAATCTATATTTGTAAATACACTTAAATTTTTGCAGGTTAAGGAAGAGCACAATAAGAAATCTAATAATGCAAAATTATTTCTTGGGATTCGAACACAATACAATGGTTAAGTTTAAATAGGTTTAATTTTTATACCTAAAAGCTTGTTATTGCTCCTTTAAAAAGAAGCATTCTCTCATGAAAAGGCAGTCACCTCCCTCTTCACTCATCAATTTTCATTCCATTCATTCTCATTTATCACTCACCCTTTATTATTCCATCAATTTCACGCCATCCATGGAGCTTGACCTTCCTTGGGAGATAATTTGGGAGGAGCATAGAGGAAGTTAGAGCCTTAGGCTAGCATTTAAAGACCACAAGGGAGTGATCTCATTTGCCTTTTTAATTCAAGACTTTGAGATTATTTAGTTTTAAATAATTTTGAATTATATTGCTTTGAGACAATTTGGTTTTAAATTGTCATTTTTGTTCTTATATTGGATTGATATATGAATCATTTTTATGCTGAGATATTTGCCAGAATTTATATTGATTATCAGTACGGGTTGAATTGTAAGCTCAAGTCCTTTTGCCTCTTGATTGTTCAATTGAGTTGACAAATTATCTAATTACTTAATTAGATAATTCTAAGTATAATTTTTAGAATTAATTTGAATTATTTGTCATTGGTTTTAATGAGTTTAGTTAACTAATTTTATATCATGATGAGTTGTTTAATGGTTTAAGGATTTTTGAACTAATAGTTTCCCATGTTTCAAGTAGGTAAGTAAACTTATTATTTCCTCTCTCTTGTCACCTTCTGTTGCTCTGATTTATTGATTTGGGCTATGAAAGTTAACTCGATATAAATTCTAAGTTGTTTCCTCTATCGTACTTGAAAAAAAAACCTCTCGTTTTTGCTTTATTAATTTTCTTTGCTTTTAGCTTAATTTTGCTTTTAACACTTTAATTGCTCTTCTAAAAAATTTCCAAAATTGCATTTACATTCATTTAGTTTAATTTAATTTTTATATAGATTTTAGAACATTTGTATATTGCATTTAAATTTAGTATTTTACATTTTAATTTAAGTCCATTTTATTATATTTTTCATTACCTAAATTCTTACCTAAAGAAATTTATAATTCACTATTTGGAAGTAATGTCCTATGTTGATCCTAAACTACAAGTTATTTAAGACCTAGTTTAATTGAGTGTTTTAATAATAAAGGTATTTTCAGAAACTCTAACAGCCTAAATCAAGGAAAGGGAGCTGTGCGTATGAGTAATTTTAAAATGGGAAAATTAATTTGCTAGTCCTTATAGTTTTATTAGATTTGGAATTAGGTCCTTCTGGTTTTATTTCTTTTTATTGCATCCTTATATTTTATTTTGCCAAAGCTTTAAGTCCTTCCGTCAAAACACCGTTAATGCATTAACATCCACATCCTTTCTTTAAATCTTTTGTAACACAAAAACTCTCATCATTTGCAAGCAACCATGACACTGAAGCCAGTTACTAAGCGAAACTTAGCCGCCGACAATATCAACGGTATCAATAGCAAGTCCAGTAGCGGTGTTGAGCTGTCAAAACTATGGCTGTAGAGTTTGCAGTGATGTGGATGTTCTAATACTTCTTAATCTCACTGTCGATTCAATTCCCAGCAACCTTGTGGCAATTAGAGGTCATCTAAGGAATCAGGATGAGAATCATGTATTAGATGAAATCATCGAGAGAAATTTGAAGGGGCAGAAAGGAGGGAGGATTGATTATATGAAGTAAGAGGCAGACCTGTTGCCAAGGAGGTTGTGAAGATTTACGTGAGCATCTCCTTGTTAAGTGAAGTTTCCTTGCTTGAGATCAAGTCGAAGACAGTTAATGCATATAATTTTGCAACTCTTGCCACATCAAAGCAAAATATAGGCGTAGACATGAAGAGAGAGTAAGAGGACATGGGGAGAGAGGATCAATTGAGAGAGTGAGAGAGAATTGAGTGAGGAAAGGTGGGGGAGAACGAGAAAAGGGATAAAATAAAAGAAGGCAGGATGGTGGAAAGCTGGAAGACGAAGAGGGGGGAACTGCAATCAAATTGGCCATTGTTGGTCTTGAAAAGATGAGGGAGAGGGAGAGCTGCGAGAGAGAGAGAGCGAGTCTTAATGCGTTCCACTAACAGTGTTTTGACAGAAGGACTTGAAGCTTTCACAGAATAAAGTATAAGGATCCAATAAAAAGAAATAAAATTAGAAGGACTTAATTCCAAATCTAAAGAAACTATAAGGACTCGCAAATTAATTTTCCCTTTTAAAATCTCACTTCTTTAATTTTTCAAATCAAGCTTATTACAATTTTTTCTTTCCTTTCATTGTTTCTATTTTTCTTATATCAAACGAACTACTCCTGACTTTTATATACAGTGGTCCCCATAAAGTCAATCTTATCCTATTTTTTTGGGTAAGCACTTTTTAAAAATATTTTTATATAAATCGAGACAAAACTTCTCTGACATATTTATATTATATGTCGTCAAATTATTTTTAAAACTATAGATTTGTTTCTATATAAATACCCCTATGCAATGTTTATAATTACTTTCTTATTTTTATATCTATAGCTTTTTTCTAATTTTTTAAACCTTGATAATATCCTCATAATAATTAATTAATAATAATAATTGCAACAACCGATGGCCCTTGTTTTTATTTTTCTAAGCTTAATTCTAAAATGTTATTCGATATTAGTTATTAACATTGATTAGTTACATGTAATTTTTTTCACTTAACATTAGAATTCTTATAAGCTAATGATTATTTATTCACCTATTAACTAATATAAACTATTAAATTAAACTAATGATTCATACTTCTCTTATTCTTAATGTTCTTAATAAAAAATCTAATTATTGGGTTGATTTTAATTTTAAATGTAAATTATATTTTTTATATTTATCAATTATTTTTAAATTATCATATTTTTCTGTAATTAATTAATTTATCTAGTCATCTAATTTTCTTAATGCAGTCAAATCAACCAACCTTTGTTTTGCCAGACAAGCTCCATCCAATCAGACGATGACAGTACAGCAACTATATCTTGGTCATCTCCAAAATTTACGATTTAACTAAAACATAAAACAAATTCGGAAAACACAAATTCCTCGATCCAAGGCGCCCCTCGACAATCGACTGCGGTCTCGCTCCTTAGTCTTACCGCTGAATCTGAGCCGTTTGAACCCCGAGTACCCTGGTCGGATTTTTCTCAAGCTCGTTCGAATTCGAAGTGAAAGTTCAATGTACTGACTATTCTTTGAGCTTTTCAGTTCGCCGTTCGGGCATACTTAGGGTTTGCCATTTTCCGCTAAAATTATGCTCAGCTACTCTTGCTTCGACTTTTCTTTCCGTTCTTTGATTGTTGAGTTATGCAACCGTGAAGTGTCTACTGAAAGTATTGCGAAATTCTTTGAAGGAGGCTCTTTTCCACATTCTTAAGGTCCTTGGTGCAATTTTGGAGTTTTGTCGTCTTAGGAGCAGTTAGGGTTTTGTACATGTAACTGAAGCCGTTGAATTTTCAGTTTTAGTTGTCCAGTGGGATCGACGGGACACTTCTTGTGTAGCTTTAGGCTTGTTCGGTTGCTTGATTTCTCGGCGGCTGCCGTTTTAACCCTCTGGTTTTTATCTTCCTTTCTTGTGGAGTGGGAGGCGTTTGGGGGTATGGGATTTAAATTTTGGGGCCATTTCTTCCACGAGAAATAGGAATTCATTGCCAAAGTAAAGGAGTTAGACATGTTTTATTCTCAGTTTATATTGGCCAAGAAAGGGCCCCTTGGAACGATATGGATAGCGGCACATTTGGAAAGAAAGCTCCGGAAGAATCAAGTTGCCGATACTGACATCGGCGTTTCTGTGGGTTAGTTATCTGGATCTTATGCCTTGTTATGGTAGTTTATACTAACATATTTACATTTAGGATAATGATAATGTTTTGAACGTTGTTTTTCATTGTCTAGGATGTATGTAATGTTAAAAGATTGGCACATTTATGACAAATATCTGCTATCATACTGTCTATTGGGTATTGCGTTTTACAAACCTTTCAGTGCTTCATAAGCAGTCTTATGATTTCATCAATAAGCTCTCAGTACAGATTTTCGCGCAGTTCTAAGGAAACTTGAGAGTTGCGGAATTTGACTCTTTGGCTGTTTGATTATGGACTAGCTTCCCTTTTTGTTCTTTTGTTATCAAGAGAAGATAGTTTTTTAATACAAATCAAGAAGATATATTTATGAATAAGAAGGGAAAATTACTATCTTTTCATTAGTGGTACCGAGTACACTGTGGTGCTCTAGAGGGAATGAGTGTTAAAGAAGTGAAAAAGGGGAGATAAGAGTTCAAATGCATAAACAAAGGAAAAGAGCTGTTGAGGCTCTTTAAGGGACCAGATCATGACATGAAGATGTGGTTGGAGAATAATCATGTCTTAATGAGTCTTAATGATGTGATTAAGACTGATTACATCGTTAATTACATGATCGAGACCAATCAGGTCTGAAGTCCATCCTGGAGATGTGCAGCAGTGGGGATTAATTCAGTAATCAACAAAATATCTTCAATTATTATTTAATATATGATATTTAAGTGACATTTAATTAGTATTGGTTTTTAAAATTTTAAATAACATGTACTATTTGATTTCAAATTTCATGAAGTCACTGAAACCCTAGCTACCATAGCATAATTAGAGGTTTGCTACTGTTATGAGATAGTTTAGTCATAGGCATTTGTTCAAGAGTGTTGGTTATTATAGGATGTCGAGGGTAGTTATGGTAGTTAGGGGGAACTTTTGCAATATAAGGGTCAGATATGAATGCCTTCGATGAGAAGTGAATAATACAATTGTGTTTTGCGGTGACTTTATACCTAGTAGTATTGGAGATTTATCTGCTTCCTTGGGGCACTGGGTTTCATCAGTTGGAGAGGATGGACCTGCATCTGAGAAGCAAAGTGGTTGGTCTGTGTATTGCTCTTTCCCGCCTTTGCACAAGTGGAAAAGTTAAGGGGCAGTTGGTGCCAATAATTTTTCCACTCTCCAAAAGTGTTACCAGCTCCTTAAAATGAGAAAGAAGGGGATAATAACAATAGTAGTAGAGGGAAGTGCTCGAACACATATATACAACAGATCAAACTCATGGACCCAGTCTCAGTTGCTGCCATTACCATATGCTCAGTCAGTCAACTACTTTCTGTCATCATTCAGCTGCAATTTCCTGATATTGATGCTTCATTTGTACCACATCATTGAGGACAAGGACTTTCTTTTTGGGCGTGGGGGTGGGGGGTGGTAGTGTTGCTACAAGACAGTTGGGAGACGGGCATTAATATTAGGGAGTGTTAGTTATGTTATAATAGGCTCTTAAGGATATTTATGGTGGTTGGGGGGAGTTCTCACAATATCAGGGCCAGATATGAATGTCCTTCATCTGTAGTCTTCAAATGCATGTAGTTCTGATTGGAAACATGAGAAAAGCATTATTTTGATTATGTAGACGTACCTGTCATAATTGTGAAAGTAGCTAATTCCGTAATATATTTGTACATATTGCCTGTGCTGCATGTGTTATGCTCTAGTTTTGATATTACGTTTTTCTTTCCCTGATATTTATACCGTCACTTTTGTGGACAGATTCAATTCTTTTTCCTGAAGTACCAATTGCACTTCGCTTGTCCAGTCATCTTCTGCTTGGTGTAGTGAGGATATATTCTAGAAAGGTGAATTACCTTTTTGATGATTGCAGTGAAGCTTTGCTTAAGATTAAGCAAGCTTTCCGCTCCACTGCTGTTGATCTGCCACCAGAAGAGTCCACTGCACCTTACCATTCCATAACTTTACCTGAGACTTTTGATCTTGATGATTTTGAACTGCCAGATAATGATATATTTCAAGGGTAAGTTTCACAATACTTGCTTATGTTCTTAACAGAAGCTCTAGCTGCTTCTTTGAGTGTTGTAACTAGTGCAGCAACGTTTATGACAGTTTTACTGGTTTTGTGTTCAGTTTCATTTGAAAATCTTTACTGGTGATTTTCTTTAATCTTATATATCAGCTTTCTTCTTGGCAGTTGTCTGATGATGAGGAGGGGGGATTTCTTGGAAACATATATTCCATTGTAGTTATATTTCCTTTACATGGTTCTGTTGCACCTGAATTGGTCAATGGTCAATATTTTAGATGGTGATTTTCTGTAATGTGGTTTCCTCCCTTTAGTAACAATGAAGTGCATTTCTTGTGAACATGCAGTAACTATGTTGATCATCACGTCAGTACGCGAGAGCAGATCACATTACAAGATACCTTGGAGGGTGCAGTTTACACTACTTCACAGTTTGGATTGGACGGTGAGTATTTACTATTCACTATTGTCTCTTTTTTGTCCCTTTCTTTCTAGTCGTCTGGTAAGTCTAAGCCATGTGCAATGTAGAGGCATTTGACTGGTAGTATTTAACTTATTATTCGTTGGTTTCAGAGCGGTTTGGTGATGGTGATGCTTCTCAAATTGGTTTAGACCTTGAGGAGGTAATTTATGTTTTTCCCTGTTTTGTACCCATGAAGCTGGCATTTATCTGTTTGAAATGGGGCCTGAATGGTTTATGCTTTTGTTAGTCATAATGCTGATTTGAATGCTCCAAGCTTTTTGGTTTATGATAACCTGGGAAGAATAGGCAGATCCGTGTATGTTGATGACAGTGGAATGAGAGGGTTGCAATGGAATGTTAATTATTTCTTAACAATGAGGTTGATATCTAAGCTAAATACTCAAATATGATTGCAATGTTATTGGGAGGGCAAGGAAATTGGGGGCCTTTCAAAGTAAGGAAGCTAGTGGGAGCTATAATTTGAAGAGTAAATGTGTATAAAGTACATTGACTTGGGAAGTCTATCTTGCTTATATTCTAGGCTTACAATATAAAGAGAGAGCTTAAATCATCGATTAATCATTAATCATTGATCCCAAAGTAGCTAGGAAACCATAAAACGATAAGGTAAGTAATCAGATAAGGAGAGATAAGAAACCTTATCACGTGACAACAGTTACTTTATAATTCTTGCGTTAAATTCATTATATAGTATTGTGTTTTGGTTATATACCTGTGCATATTTATATTATACATTTCACTTCGATTTATCATTCAGTTGATTGTTGATTCTTATAATTCAATATGGTTTACAATTTCCAAATATGGCTTTCAATTTGTGATTTCATTTTTGTTACAAAAGCTAATCAAACTAAATGGGTCACTGGAAAGATTACCTATGCAAAATTGGAAGGAAGGAAAAATCAATTATTTTTCTCACAGTAGTTTTCCCTTGTTATTTTGGACTTTAGCATCTATAAAATATATGATATGAACTGTGCGTCAGTATTGTCTTGCTCTAGAATGTGTTTCAGGTTACATTGTTATGAGTTGCTGTGAGTTCTTGTAACAGAAGCACACTATACTTTACAAATGACTGTGCCTACCATCTGTTCGTCATATTATGTCTCCTTTTTTTAACTTGAACTGGAAAGCAGGATTTGTTGCTGGAGAAGGCATCTACTTTTGAGCATGATGGCATATTGGAGTAAGACCCCTCTCTCTCTAATAGCCTTTCATCTTTGTCATCACTCATCATTATAATGCATGCCATAAGCTTCCTGACATGCCCAAATGTGTGTGTGTGTGTGTGTGTGTGTGTGTGTTGATTGCAGGACTAATCCTCAAGAAACTATACAATCTGACAGACCTCTCGATGAAAATGAAAGGAAAGCAGAGGAAACTGAAGCACTGGACGGAGCGCAAGTGAAAGTGAATGGCAGCAAGGTTAATAATCTAGAATGCCTGGATGCCTATGGATGTTTTCTATTATTTGATGTCTTATTGTCATTTAATTCTATTCTAGAAGGTGGAATGGTTGATGTAATTGTGGATTGTTCATGTCTCCTGATCTACTGCTGTTAAGACACGTGGTTATGATCTCTGCTGGATTTAATTATTGAATTGATTTATTCTGACCAGATTGATGGCGCATCCTCTGGTATTGAAGCTAGTGAATACGCTCAAGGGCCATCTACTCCTGGACTGGAAGAGCCAAACTTGGCTCCGGTCATTAATGAAGTGGATTATCATAATTCAACTGATTTTGTATCAATGAAAAGCACACAAGAAGTTTCAACTATGCAAGATGAAGCTGCAATTGACCATTCTGTGCAAGATAATGTAAAGAATGGCAATGTTCTAGATTTTCACCACGAAAAGACGGACTGCCTTTTGGGTGACTGTGAAAGAGAGAATTGCCCATCCTTGGTGCCAGAATACAGAGACAGGACTTTTGGTGCTTCTGCTGTGCCTGAGAAGGTTGAAGATTTGCATGATGGTGTTGTGATAAATAATGAACCAGTTGTATCTTCTCTGGACCAAACTGTTATTGATGCAGTTTCTAGAGGGATAAATGTTAGTGAAACTGTTGCCTCGCCAAGTTGTTCTCACATTACATCCGATCAGGAGGACCCCAGTTGTAAACTTTTGTCTCACTTGGTTGTCTCAAAAGGATCAGAATTAGACAGTCATCTAAAGGATAAACATGTCTTATCAAAGCATGAAACTTTAACTGACATTGAAATTGCTAACAGTGAGGGGGAATCTGCTCCCTTTGGTGAGGCTAAAGCATCCAGTGCTGTGCATATTCTAGGTTCACCTGAGGGACCTGAGGTTGTTGATGTTGAATCTCAGGCCTCTCAAGAATTGAAGGAAGCAGATGCTTCGAACCATGTTGCTCATGGAGCTGTACAGCCTGATGAATTACACCTTCGGCCATGCACATCCCATTTGGGCCAAACTGATGTGTTGTCCATTGGAGGTAAACGTTGGCTGGTTCAGTGTTGCATAATTGTTCTTTTAAAAATATGCGCATTTGTTTCCCTCCTCTCCCTTGTTTTGTTTTGTTTCTTTTCTTTTCTTTTTTCCCCTTCCTATTTTCTAACTGATGAGTGCAATGGTCACTTGAATTTGTCCTTTATAATGCATCTTTACTGCATGGATCTAATTGTTGTACTGACATTTGCTTCACCTTCTTGAGCCAACTTCTGTTAAAATTGGGGGCTTAGGTTGGCTTTCTAACTTGACCTTATTTTCTTGGTTGAGCAGATCAGCTTTTTAATGCCAATTTAATTAGTTACAGTATATGGTATTCATATATGGTAACTTTGATAGACCAAAACAAATAATAGTTTCTTCTAGTAGTTACTTATAATTATTTGCAGGCAAACAGTGTCATTTGACCTATGTTTCGCATACTGCTTTAGGTGATTGTCAGGAGGAAAAAGAGCAATCTGTGTGTAAAGAAATTCACCAAGATCAGGAGAAGTCAGAGGAGCAACACGAGAGTCAGATCTTTATTGATAATCAAGTAACAAGCGACAGTAAATCTGTTGCTTCTGACTTGCCAGCACCTGAAAAAATGCTCTCCCTATCATATCAACATAGCGTTGGACCTAACGATGTGCTGATGGAATCTACACCTGACAATCGGGATATGGCTGGAGGCTTTAAGAGTGTTGAAGGGGTGAAATGTGTCTCGGGTAAAAAGCGATGTTTCACAGAAAGTACTCTGACAATGCAGAGCGTAGATTTGTCTGAATCATATGGGGGGACTCAATCCAAGAGAAGTGCAGAGTTCCTTCCTGATGATGATGATTTGTTGTCTTCCATATTAGGTATTAAAGTGATTCCTTGATACTTCTAGAAGTATATTATAATGTTTCTTTTCCTATGGGAATCAGTCTCAGTTTGGTTTTTTTTTTTTTTTTGTGCTCTAGTTGGTAGAAGATCTTCATTTTTGAAAGTGAAACCCACTCCAGCAGCCTCTGAAGTGGTATCAATAAAACGTCCCCGTTTGGTACCACGCACTAGTGCCTTAAAGAGGAAGGTGCTCACAGATGATACAATGGTCTTACATGGCGAGTATGTCCACATTTTCAATAGCACATGCTTTTCCTCTTTATTTTATGTTTAGGGTTCTGTATGACTCTGATTAATATATCTTGAAAATGTTTGGGTTCAACCCTTTTTTTTTTTTTTTTTTTTATGTTGCCTGGGAGAATCCGGCCGAACGATTAATAAGCTGTACCTAAGGTTTACAAAATTGCTAAAACGCCCCACTGCTATTCCTTAAAAGACGAGGATGAATCTTCAGATATGCTGATCGCTGAAGTTCTTTGACCTTTAAGCTTTTATTTGCTTTTACATCCAGCAGATTATGTTATTACAATGAACGATGGATTATATAAAAGGAGGATATAATATGAAACTGAAACATTAATAGTTTTTCAACCCCTATACATGTCCACGTAGGAAATTCACTGAAAAAATTGTATGTTGAATGACAGAAGCCTTACAAAATGTAGTCTAGGGAGGGGTTGATTCCTCTTATACAATCATTCTGCTCTGCCAGGGAAGGCGTTCAAGGATTGCATGGTTTGCGTACTGCCAGAGAGCAATTTAAGCTCTTTTTTATTAGATGGTCATCCTTGAAGATAGCATGTACATCACATATTTGAAGATTTGCTGTGCTTCGTCGTATTTGCCATGCCTGATCCTAATTCATAAGCTTTCCATTCTGTGCCCCCCTCCAAAACACACGTAAACTCAAGCTGTATCAACCTTACACATATGCTTCCCTAAATAAGGGTGTTAACTTATACCGTTCAAACAGTGCATGTAGAACCGAAAGGTTTAGTTATTTAATAATTAACTTCATGCACTGTTTCCTGTTTCTCTCTTTTTGTAATTTCCTTCATAATTGAAGATGATAACCTTTAACTTTGGTTAATGAAGAGAAAGATTTGTCAGTTCATGGCATGTAGAATGTGCACACTGTACTTGATGGAAAAGGCACTATATTGTTTTTCCCAAAGAAAAAAGGAAAGCAGTAGATTGTTTCACCCAAAGAAAATGGCACTAGATTGTTATCCGTATTAAAGCCTCAGTAACTTCCCCTATATGTTTAACTGATATGCTTTATTTTGTCTGGTGATGCATGAAATACATCGTTAGTCTTGTAACAACCCCCCCCCCCAAAAAAAAAAAAATTTAAGTTTTATTTATTAGACTTTATGACGCCATATTTGGCCTCTTGCTTTACAGAACGCTGTATTTTGTTGTTCTCATGCAGTGGAATACTAATTAATTTTGCCTTCTTTCTGTAGTATAATACGGCAACAGCTAACAAATACTGAAGACATACGTCGCATGCGGAAGAAAGCTCCTTGCACTCACCGAGAAATATTAATGATTCAGAGACAATTTCTGGAGGATGAAATCTTTCAAGAACCAGCACTTAAAGGTGAGAAATGTTTGTGTGCTTTGTGCTATGGCTTTCAGGTATATGCTCCAACCTCCCTGCTTCCTTAAACATATAATACAACCCTCCAAACACAAATTCAATGATGCAAGTAAAATTTTATATTTAAAGGAAGATATTTGTGATCAAGCAGTGGAGTCATTCAATTGGTTGTTAGTTACCTTTTTCTCCTTGTCAAGTAGCTTTTGTATATAAATGGCTATAATATATCCCATAACCATGTAGTCATTCTAGCTAATCTTTCCCGTTCACACTCTCCAATTACTTGAACCCTTACTTTATCCCACTCTCTGGCATATATTCCCCACCACCAGCCTGCACCTTCTTTATCATGCACCTCGCACACTTCATGTGACTTAGCCTGTACCCGTCACTATAATCTAGAACAACTTTGTGGACCATATATGATGAGGTTAATTCGGAAAAAGTTCTCTGAAATTTGATTTTATTGATCGGATGATTTCAGGAAGAAAATCAGATTAAAGAATGTAAAATTAAAATAATGAAAGACTGCAATAAATGATTAAAAATTTGAAAACAAGGACTATCATGTGAATATCAGTGGTTGGTTCTAAGAGTAACCATACTAAAAGGATCATGGGTCATTAATAACCTATGTAAAATTTAGAAGGACTTTACTTGATTAATGAGAAGGGACTTACCTGCAATTGAATCAAGCTATGTTGGTGTTGTGAATCATGCCTTTATGTTAGGATATTTCTATGTTCTGCTTGGAACTGTGCTCTTTAGATTTTCAGGTTATTTTTGATGATGCTCTCTCCAGAGTAGTTGCCCTGGAATGGAAGTCTTGGCTGAAAATAAAAGTTTTGTTGTGAATGTGTTAAGAGCCTTTCAAACTGAGTCATTTTTTGTATATCTCAGGCGTGTCAGCTGGTTTGTCACTTCTGCGAAATGAGAAACTTGATCTTGCTAGAATCAAGGTTTGTGATCACACTTTAGACAGTTCTCTGTCAGAAGCAACAAATGATAATGGACCCTATTTGAGGACAAATGTCACTGAGATTCATGGAGTGGAAAGAAACATTGAACCTGTGATGGCCCAAGATGTCGAAGAACAACCTGCTGGGACAGCTGTTGTGCCTGAGAACAATCAGTCTGAATTTAATGCAGAATCTCTTCATATTAATGTTCACGGGAATTCAGATGTTATTTCCCGTGTGAAGGAGATCCAAATTTCTCAAACTCCCAAAATGAATGGCAGTAGAGAAAATATTGAGGTTTTTGACTCTGAAAATTGCTCCACTGCCCCTGGGTTTGAATCATCATCTCATGCTGACTCTGTCTTTGACAACAACAACTGTATGCCTGATGACTTTGCTGCTCCGTTGGCTGTAATGGATAAAAGCAATGACTTCGATGGTTCTATGCATACTGATACACTGGGCATATCATCTTCCCAGAATTTACATCCACTCCCTATTCTAGAGGATGAACTTGTAGAGAGTAAAATCAATAGAAGCGGAGTAGGCACCTCTGAAATTTCAGAAGACAGGGTTGATATTGGAACAGAAGTTCAAATTGATGGTTCTGAAACTGTGAACAATTTATACCCATCCTTGGCTACTGAATGTGAGAGAACGGATGAATACACTTATAACCAGGCTTCCTTAAATAGAGACCTGCATGCAGAGGACAGTGGAAACAACTTGCTGGGGAGCACAAATGAAGATCAAATCCTTGCCTCTGGTTCTGGGTATGATGACAAGGACTCAAGGTTTGGATGCAGTTATAATGAAAATACTACAGTAGGTTATTTACATGGTGTAGCTGATGTTTTGGATGCCAACGAGGCTTCTCTATTTGATCAAGAAAATTCAGTTTCTCATGAAGCTGACCAGCGGAGTACAATGCACCCTGAAATTTCAGCTATTGAGAGTCCTTTGGTGGATCAAAATGATGTAAGTTCCTCATTTATGTTAAGATAATGTTTGTGTTTATTATGTCATCTGTGTTGCACTGATACTTTAAAGGAGACGTGCTCCTTTTTTTACATCAGTGATATGATATGCGTAACATACTTCATCATACCCATGATATATTCCAACATCTTTACCATTGTTTTTTTTTTCCTTGTCTGAAATGCTGCAAATCAGTTCAAAAGCTTGTGTAAACTCTTAGTGATATGACATTATGAATGGACGTGGATTTATGAAACTGGGTATATTTTAAGTTTTGATGAATATATAACCAAGCTCTTTCTCTACGTGGTGCAGGAAAACATCATAGTCACAGAGGATACAGGTTTGCTTCTACATCTTTGCTCTGTTGATTCATCTCTTGATATTCATGCTGCCAGTAGCTTATGTAGATTTTTATTAGCAGTTTTCCAGTCTAATGAGGCAGGTATATGTGTAGGCTCATTCTATTGACATGCTTTGTTTTTGATGGATGAGTAAGGCTGCTGAGAGTTTCTAAGTGGTGAACCATAGTACATAGTGAGCACTAAGCATTAGAAAAGCGGCCCTGTTATATATAATTGAATAGAAGCAAAGAAATGTGCATGAACCTGCTAGAAAATTTTCTGCTTGAGGTTTTTTTCTTTTCTTGAGATATTATTTTTGTTATATGATAAGATCACAGTTGGCAGATTGAGGCCATCTTCCAAAAGCTAAACCTGCTAGAAATCTGTTAGAACCACTTTTAGAAACCTTGGAAAATACATGATAAGGGGAAGGCAACTTTTGTTGGACAGAACTTTGACTTGCTATGTTTGAGAAAGAAATAAAGTAGGTTGGCTATAGGGTTGCTATAGTCGAAGTCTATGAGCAGGGGGGCTGTGGGAGTCACTTTTAAAGTATTTAATCCTCATTCTGGTCTAGAGAGGGGGAGAGGAGAATTATAAGTTAGGCTTGGGCATCAGAGTGGAGAGAGCCAATCCTCTCGAACAATTGGCAGCCCTGTGTGTTCTTTGTCTGGAGTTTCTGTGATTTGTGGGTGGGTTGTATCTTTTCTCTGTTTTATGTATTGTTCTTGTACCGGTGTTGTGTATTGTTTCTAAGTAATGTATCTTTAGCTTAATTTTTGATCACTTGTGTGTAAGTCTGTTCTTTATTTATCTGAAGTGTTTTATTCTGGAAATATTTGTGGAGGGTCATAACAAAATCATGCACTCTTACTGCAAGAAATCAGCTGTTAAATACTGCTCTATTACTACGGTCGTACAAGGGAAGCACTAGTGTCAAACTTTATTGTCCAAACAGAATTCTATGGGCCAGAAAGGGGTTTGCTCATTTGTTGGAGTCGACTGAGGTGGGAGGACGATAGCAATGAAGGAGAAGGAAGGATGCGGGTGGGAGGTATCAATATGAGGAATCAAAACTTAAAAAAAAAAGGAGAGAGAAGGGTTGGGGAGGATTATGTCTTCCAGGGATCTTGTATCATTATGGGCTAGGTGCTAGCTTTTCATATTGTGGCTTTCAAAATTGTCAATGTAATCATTATGTGGCATTTGTTGCGGCTAGTTTATGTTTATGTGATATGGGTATGCATCCTGTTCTGTTTCCAGGGTTTCTGAATGTTGATGATGATATGGTTCAAGATGATGATGATTACATACCATGTGATGAAGGAGCTCATCTAGAAAATAGCGGATGGTCTTCTCGGTCCAGGTTTGTATATTTGAATCATTCATAAAAAGATTTCCTTGTGCAGCAGCCAAGTGCTTTTTTCTTGTATCTTTTATGCACTAAAGTATTACTATTTACCGAAAATATGACATCATTTTATGGTGGTCTTAGTGATCCTCTAGTTGTATATTATTGCTGTACAGTGTATTGTAGACTGGTAGCCTATTTGGTCTATTATCTCAGTGGTTTCTTTTATTGCAGTTATTATTTTTTTCAATTTAATTATTATTTATTAGTATTTCATTCAGTTGTTCAGATTACACTGTTTAGTTTATATCAGAAAAATTTGACCAAAACTAGGATATTCTTAATAAAACTGATGTGCCTTGTTACCTGAAGGATGAATAATTCTGACCCTTAAACTCATCATGCTGTTATGCTTCATTCCCTCTTGCATTGCTGTTTAAAGTGGTCTCGTTTAAACTGACCCTCTAGCATTGCCCTGGGCAGTACTGATGACCTGTAAGAGAGGGATTATCCTGATATTGCCAGATTTAAATTCTCCCGCTTGGAATCAAGTGGAGTCATATTCTAGTTCAGTAATTTTTTTTCTTTATTAATTCTTAGATGTTTTATTCAGTTATGCTAATTGATATACAATCCTTATTGCTTTTTGTATTTTTTTTTTGGCTCTGAGTCTTATTGTATTCTTTTATATAGAACATTCTTATGCAGTCAACTTGTTTGAGGTCTAACATTCTTTTAGTTTGGTAGCCAACTAATCCTTTTATTGGCAGAGCTGTTGCCAAGTATCTGCAGGTTTTGTTTGATAAAGAAGATGTACATGGAAGGAAGAACCTACCCCTTGATAATCTAATAGCTGGTAAAACCAGGAAAGAAGCCTCGAGGATGTTTTTTGAAACACTGGTATGTTCATGAACATTGATTTACGTGATGTGATTCGGTACTGTATATGTGTGATAAACTCGAGGTGTTATGTTAACATAGCTTTTTATTTAGGATTAATAATAATTGTTGAAAGTGAAAGTCCATCTTCAAAAGTAGGGAAATTTGTAGGATATGTATGGATATGTTGGTAAAGTCTAATGCGGCCCCTTCTGCATTATATGCACTACAGGCAAAATAAATAAATAAATAAATAACTTTCTCTGCAGTGGTCAAGGCTTTCTATCCTTAACGGTAGTGTGGTCACTAGGTTCAACTAGTATTGTGTATTTCTCTTTTCTTTTCCTTAGGATGTGTTTGGATTACTTTAAGCATGCCTGTTCAGGGTGGTCAAAGGAATTGAAAGGCATGGGACCTTTTCATTGGTCATGGGAATGAGGTTTTCCAGGACTAGTGTATCTTGATTTTGGATACAGCTACATATCTTTCATGCTATGTTCATAGGTTTTTAAGCATATTTTCTTCATTGGAAGGTTAACATATTTGTCTGGAATATGTAATTTATAAAGGATGATAGCCGGTTTCTGTTTATGTCCTTGTTGTGGAACGTTCAGTCTTTCTGCTGTACCTGCTACGCGATACTTGTGGGTGGTTAATTTAATCTTGATCATATTGACAGGTTCTCAAGACCAGGGATTATGTTCATGTTGAACAGACGAAACCCTTTGCAAATATTAACATAAAACCTCGATCAAAGCTGATGAAATCAGATTTCTAATCCTAGCATTGGATTTTGGCTGATGTAGTTTTGAAGATCCAGATGGTGCCGATTTGGTTGATGTCTGCCATGTTGGGTAATTCTTCATCTCCCCGCCCCCATCCCTTTTTATGATTTTTTTGAGATAGGAGTTAGCTGTCTAGTTCATTGATGGGTTCTGTAGCGGGGGACGGCGAAGCATGAAGAGGCACCTGTATCATTCTGCTGACTGTAGCAACAACATAGTCGGATCAATATTTATGTATATATTTTTGTAAAATATTGTCATTTGTAGTTGCTAATTTGTTTGTTATTCAACCGGTTCCGTACAAGCAAGGTTGGTATAGTTCTATCACTGTGCGAAGGTGGTTGTGAAGTAATCGTCGTTCTAGGATTCATTATGACGATATTCCAAATTACAGCAATTATCAATTCATGTGCCTGCGGATTGTATAGCACCGTCTGTGTTGATCCTTGAAGGGTTCGTGACATTTGTGAGGAGTTTATGAGCGTATTTCTTGTGTTAGCAATGAATATGGCAACAGCTATGCGATTTATTTAACTAATTCGATTAAATTAAAAAAGTTAAGTTAGTTAATTATAAGAAATATAATATGTTTTTTTAAAATATCATAATCATTTCTTTTAATATTTTTATTTTACTTGATTATGATTGAGAAAATTTACATAAATAATTTTAAAAAATTAATAAATATAAAAAAAAAAAGGTCTTATATTTAATATTAAAACTAACTAAATAATAATGAGGTCTTATATTAATGACTGGATGAGTACTAAAAGGCAAAGTGGTTCAAAGTTTTATTGAATTATAGGATTAATATTTTAAATGAAAAGAAATTTAAAGAATTAAAATTTATTGTTTAAAACTTGAGAAATTAATAAGGTGTTTAGATAAAACTAAATCATGATTTGAAGAGTGATTTTTGGAAAAAAGAAAGTTATTTTGAGAATAGTTTTTTGAACAGTAGATTTTGTGAAAAAAATTAATTTTGATGAAGTGGATAATTGTCATTAAAAGCATTTTTTATGTACAAATTACTAAAGAAGATATAAGTTAATATGATAATTGCATAGATTTCAATTTATATTTTTATTTTAAATAATATATTTTTTCAACATAATAATATATGAAAAAATATAGTTAATTGATAATTATTATTTGTACATATATATTTATAAAATATAAGATTAACTATATTTTCAAAAAAATGATTATTTTACTTTCAAGATTTTAATTATGAAATCCCATATTATTTTTCCAAAAATTTAATAACCATATGTAAGAACAATTTATTAGTTATATAATTAATTAATAATTATTGTGTACATAAAATATAAGATTAATAAGTATATTTTTAGAAAAATCCAATAAACATGTTGTATCTTTTTGCTTTGCTTTCAAACTTGAAGCGTAGTTTTGTACACATTCAGTTGTCTTCCTTTTAATATCCCAAAAGCAACAAATTTTCACTTCTGTGAAAATCTTGGTTGCAGCCCAAAAAAATCAATTTCTTAAAAATATGAAAGTATTTGGATGATTTTGAGGTGAAACAATGGTTTGGAGTGTGAAAATGCCTTTCTATAGCTATCCAAACACCTCCAAAATTAAAATAAGAGCAAACTCAAGGAATCAAAAAAAAAAATTTCCCCTTTTTATAGGCATAAGCATCCTTTTATTAGGAAATCCTAACAGAGATTCGAATCTCGATTCATCACATTACAGGAGATTAGCCCCTTCTGATAAACCTAATTCTGTTGGTTAAAATTGTATTATCCCGTGGAAAAATCATTCCAATGCCAGTAATATTATGTTATGGTTGGGATTATGGGCAGACCTTGTCCTGATGGCCCAATGGGATCGGCTTATTTGGGCTTAGGCCTAATCTCGAATTCCCTCATCTTTATCACTTTGCGGACCTTGTCTCAAATATTGGGCTTAGAGTTAGGTCTAAACCTGGATAATTTTGTTAAAAAACTGAAGTTTGACATTCTCACTCAACTAGTTTCATTTACATAATATAAATTTAAATTCCAAGAGACTAAAATTAAATGTTCTAAAACTCAGTTTAAATAATACAAATATAAGTTCTTAAGGATGAAACAAATGTTTCAAGCTGCAAATTGTACAACAAAAAATTAGATCTTTCTATTACTATTTTTATCATCTGAAAACGAAATAGAGTATTTGAATCTTGAGTTGAAATAATTTTGTTTGTTGGAGATATTGATTTAAGAATCTCATTAAAAGAATATATATTACGAATTCTTTTTATGCTAGAAATTTACAATTTTTAAGGCCCGATCCTCAGTGAAAAAAAAGGGGTGATATTCGCTGACACAACTAGCTTGACCCATATTGGGAGGGGGATTCTGGCGATTTAAGGTCTTGGACTAGTTTAAAGCAAAGTGTACATGATTTGTAAATAATAATTACGATATTGTTCATAACTTTTCTCCATCTGAGGAGAAAGTTGACAAAAAGGTTGGAACACTTTTTTTAAGATATTTGTAATTAACATTCCTATGTTGTTTTGGTTAGCAAAAGTAAAATGGGAAGATTAAAAAAAAAAGAATTATAATCAAATATCAAGAAAAGAAAATAATTATAAAACATCTGAAATTTTTAAGACTTTTTAATAATTTTTTTTTTTTTACTAGTGGGTTTTTCTTGGGAGAATGTCAAATAAAGAAGGTTGTCATTCTCCCTTTTTTTTTTTTTTTTTTGGGACTGATATATAACGGTGGGGTGGCGAAAAGGGCACCGGGGCCGCGTGAACTGCATCTGAAATTATCGAGCCAACAAGATGGGTATAATCCAGTTGATTTTAGCATTCACTGGGTGTCTCTTGCTTGCTTCATCGCTGGCTTTCGAATCCGATGAGCTTCTTATCGACGATGAAGAATTTGGTCTCGAGGGAGGACTCGGTCGGCCTCAATCGCCGCCTCCCACCGCTACTACCACCTCGCGGAAGAGGTTTTCCGAATCCGGATCAGACTCCAAGATCCAGTTCAATCTCGAACACGCTTTTGGAGACTCCCAATTCTCTGGCGCTGGCGATTTTTCTGCTCGCCTGAAGATATGGAATCACGGCGGCCAGGTTGGTTGGTAATGGTCGTTGTTGAGAAACAATTTTATTAATGCGCACCTAGTTACAATTCTCATGCTGCACGACATCTGCAACATTACTGTTGCCGCTTCAGTTGATGGCTTGACAAGAGGGAAGAAACTAGGAGTCTAAGAACTCTGCCGGAACGTAGTCCAGCATATGAAATAGTCTATAATTTTTCACTTTTGGGATTGTGAGCTAAGAGTAGAGTGAGGGATCTCAAACCCATGTTATTCTGAAGTAGATGTGCATTACATAGGCAAGTTGTTACCACCGATTGCAAACTAACCTGAGAAGGAAACCAAAATATTATAAGAGGAAACGCATAAAATAAGATACAATTAAGACAGAAAAATAAATGATAGATTCAATCTCCATCACGGCCCTCAAGCTCGTAAATAGATATTGATCATCCAGAACTTGTTGCAAAGTAGTTCAATAGAACACCAGTGAAAAGGCTAGCAACTTTGAGATTGAGAGGTCACTTGGACAAATCAGCTATCCCTGCTTCAATCTTTTCCTTTATGAAGTTCATATCAATCATCATGATGAACGGGATTATTCACATTCTCAATTCTTGCCTTGTTACGCCATTTCTCCATCGGTGCCAAGAGTTTCAATTTTCAATTTCTTAAATAGCCTAAGTATTTACGTTCCTTCACAAACGCCTGATGATAAGGCTTTGTACTCAACTTCTGCACTGTTTCTAGTTAATACTGGCTGCTTGTTAAACATTGGCACAACAGCCAATGGTGGATCTTTGATCAATAGTTGATCCCGTCCAATCTGCATTTGTAAAGATTTCAATTCCCTATCTCAAGGAGTAGGCCTTTCCAGGTGTTATTTTTAAATATCTCAAGATTCTGTATATGACTTCCATATGCTCTTCTTGGGGCTTATTCATGAACCAACCACACTCATGAACTACATGTTGCTTCTTACCCAATATTCATGCAAAACAGTACCCATAGTAAGACTGAATTCCTCTAGCTGGTGCGCCCTAGATCTGGTAATCTAGGATTATTCAAATTTGAAACAATAAAATCCCCTATCCTAACAGAATATCACATAATTAACAGATTCAGTAATCTAGGATTATATAATAAAAGATAGATAATGAACAAATGGTGAATCCCTCTAGATTAGAGTCATGGTAATGTGACCACTAAAGGGGCAATCTTTGTAGGAAAGTGGGCCAGCTACTAGTAGCCCATGAACCAGTATTTAACCCTAATCTTTCAGGATCATTTAACCATAAATGCTGTAACGGTGAGATTGAGATAAAATCTGACCATATCTGATTATTATCCTATCCCATGATTCTAGGAGCTGTTTAGTGAAACCAAGTCAGCTCTACAATAATTAGGAATATTCCCCCATCCTATAAATCATGTAAAATGCTATTTAGTAAATAGTACAGCGAATTATTCAGAAATCTACGATCTTCAACAGAGTTACTTTGGGAATTGTCAATGTGTGCGCACTATTTTGGACCTATGAGGACATTTGGTTTATAGGGCCCATAACCATTGTCGTGTCCAGTTGTTTTGCCCAACACTTCAATGGCCCTTGGATGTACGGCTGCTCCATTTGTGCTTTTGGTCTGAAATGCAACTTTGATCTTTCAGACACTCACGAAGCTGCGGTTTTCAAGAAATTCTTTCAATAAAATTGAGCAGAAGAACTTTGAAGTAAGCATTTATTTTCCTTCTATCTATTTATCTATTATTTATGCTGTATCAGCTCAACATAAAGTTTTGACACCTATGACAGAAGCTGTTGCAAGAAGATGATTTCTATCAGATAAGACTGCCGTCCAATGTTTTGAGTCCTCCTGGTAGGGACTATATTATATCCTCAGTGAAGGCTGTAAGTATGAAATTATGAATCAGGTTCTTGTGAATTTGAAATTTCTAAATCATTTGCCTGGCTGGATTGCTTTTTAGCTGGTGTGGTTTTTTCCGCTGCTAACTGCTCATTTGATTTTTTTATGTCTGATTTATTCTTTGAATTTAATCTCAGTTATTCTGTCTGTTTGAACCCTTTTGGTATTGTATTTCATTCGCTAGATAATGATTCTAGGTACCATCATTGCTTGAAGCTTCTAGTACCATTATCGTATGGTATTAATATTAGTTTGATTCTCTTTTAATTCTTTCTTAGCCTTTTCTTGTTCACATGCTTGATTTAGTTTCATGGCCACCACATATTTCACTCTTTTTGTTCTTACCTCATTTACTTGGCGTTGCAAGGGTCATTGTGAGTATTTTACTTGATTGAAGTAGTTATTCTTTCTTTCTGAATCCAGCGATGTCTCACAGGGGAAGGTTTGGAGGAGAATTTTGTAATACACATGGTAATTTTCATTTTTATTATAAATTACATTGTTTATAGTGCACTAATGTTTTAGTTCATGAAAAGATAGTTTCTCACACTTGCTATTCAGATTTTGGTGCATGATGAAATTGTCATTATTGGTTATTTGTGATTATATGCTTTGTTCTCTCCTGACTTTTCTCCCTCGTTTTCAGTATTGAGTTGCTAGGCTGTTGCTACCACTCCTTTAAGAAGACTTGTTCTCTTCTTTGAATGATCCGAGAGAATTCTTATTCCATGTTCTTTCCCTAGTCATCTACATTCTTATTAATTATGGAAGGCGTCCAAATATGTGCAAATTCATAATGAAATGTTTTCTTAATAATGACCAAACTTCTTATAAATGAATACTGCAAAAAGACGGGAAAATGGGGGAAAATGATAACGTAATTTTGGCCTCAACATGTTAAGAAAATTGAAACTTGATCTAAACCGATCATAACCAATAAAAAGATGAACCAAACCGACTTCACTTAAAAACCGATCAAGTCCCAATGCTATGCAAACTGATCGATGTTTTGTCCAAAACTTGACCTAACCAAACCTTTGAACACCCTTACTTGGGGCAGCAGAAAATAGACTCGACAGTTTGATTATGTATCTGTATCTATCAATTTAGTGATAAAAATAATGTGGCACTAATTTGCATGCTTGTCAATTCACTGCATATAGTGATTCAGAAGGCTGATTGCTAAATTGCGAGTCATGAATTGTAAGGTCAAGTATGTTTGAAATTAGCTTGACATGTGCTTATGCATCTGTAAGATTATGACATAAATAATCGACACAATCAGTTTAACCTAAGTGAAACTAGTCGTTAATTATAATTTATGACCATATTAGTATCCTTCTTCTCTTTCTGCACTCTTTTTTTTTTTTTTTTTTGGGGGGCGTAACTCTTTTATCTGCTTCTAGTAATTTGTTTTTCAGTAAATAGAATCTATTCTGGTGATTGTAAAATTTTTCAAGGATCTTTTGGGACAAAGACATTCTGAATTACCTTTGTGATGATATAATCCTGTTGATCAGTTGATATAGCGCAAGATTCTGACCCTTTACCCTAAGGCAAGTTTAGGGTTTTAAAAGATAAAGGAGGGTTAGAATGAGGCACAACCCTAGAAAGAGATCAGGACCAAGGCTCTAGTACCGTGATAGATTGAGGAAAGTTGCCAAGTTTTCATTTTATAGTCATATGTACAAGACAAAGAATTAATGGAGAATAATTGCAAATTATATCTGCAGCCCTAATCGTATACAATTTGGCACAATAAGTAGCATATCAAATCTGGTTCTCAATACCTAGAAAGGGACATTATACCTTTTTAACATCTATTTAGGACCAATTTTGTGACAGTGATATTTCATGGAGTTCCTGAGTTTGTAGTTTTCCTTAGCACTTTCGAAACACAAAACTTACTGCTGCTAAGGTTTTGGTGTTTCATTTGTGGCATGAAATCTCATTAGGATTGCTGCAATTTTTGGTTATGTTAATGTTTAATTAAGTTATTTGTTTCTGCAAGAAATTAATGCTCATTAAGAGTAAGTGCTAATTGCACAAGTTAATTAAAATCGTTGTTTGATTGCAAGTTAAAAGCAATACAAGACCCAAGCACTAGCGTGTTAAGTTGCCATGGTGAGTGGCTCAAGGTGTGAAGATTAGTTGAGAGAAGATTGAAGGAATTAATCAAGAGAAGTAAACTGAAGACTTCTCGCTACCGTGTCAGTGTGATTGTGTGAAGGACAGGAACTCCTAGTATGCTTGGAATGTTGACACGCATGACAGCATAGGTTTACATAGGTGTGAGTATTAAACAACTAGTACTACTACTACAAGCCTTATTCCATTGGGTGGGTAGGTGTGAGTATTAATTTAGAAGTTGGGATATCTTAGTCTATAGTACCACAGCAGGGTTTCACTGAGGGAAGAAGTACTAGTAACATGAACCCTTGTTTCCACAATTTCTGTTTGAATGATGAGATATATCCTATTGAATTAATTATCGATGGGAAAAATGAGTGTGGTGGAGAATGAATTATCAGAAAAATGAGGTAAAGAGTAATTTTCCTTGAAGGAATTCTGATGATGTCGCAAGGGTGATAGACGCCTTTATTTATAGGCCCAAAGAAAGAAACAAATATACAAGAATATCCTAGTACCAAGAGGAACCTGTAGTGGTATCTTTCCAGGTCAATTTATTTACAACAACGACAAACCCCTGAGCACTGCCAGTTATTTTAGAATCATCCAAATCCTGAGAATGACAATTATGTAGTTCACTGCTGAGCAAGAAAGTATCTTGTTGCAACATTACCCGAAGTGAGTGATCCAATAACATTCAACGTTCCTATTTCCACCATTTCTCTGTTACTGTCAATTGCGTATTCTTTCAGGCTAAGATTGTAAGTAATAGGTAGTACGGGTAATTATTGTGCCAGATATGTGTCTCAGTTCTATTTTTGTTTTATCTGTATTGTATACGGCATGTGTAAAATAAATTAAGTTATCTTACAGTTTTATCTTTGCATTTTTCCATGTATCACTTCATTCATCTAAGATCTCACTCTTTTAATTTTTCTATTACAGGAAGGCCTTAGCATTGTGGCTGTCAATTATGGTGCCCCTGGGGAATGCCCTTATCCCCGACAACTGAGGCTGGTGAGTTTGATATGCTTTTTACCCAGTTCTGTAAAGAATTTACCTTAAGATTGATGTTCTTGGTATCCCCATCCATGATCAACCAAAAATTATGTTTGTACAAGGAGTCTAGGATACTGGTTATTATTTGTTTTTGCCCTAGGTATAATTATTGTTTATGGAGAATTTTGGTTGGGTTCCTTAGACTAGGGAAATTTCATTTAAGTCTCAAGGAACTTTAATGAAATAAAAAATTAAAGTACATTTACTAAATGCCTCTATCACAGCTGTAGGCAGCCATTGTAGCTTCACCACAGTTGGTGGCAGTTGGAGCTCTGTCACTTAAGGATAGATGACAGAACTACGGTTGACCAGTGGCTGTTTTAGGATTCACAACCACGTTGAAGGTTCAGATCCCAACTTCGTTGCTTTTGATATGCCAGGCCATTTGCCATAGAGCTCAAGCCGTCATCAATGGTGACTCTGATGGTTGTGTTATATAATAATTATAAAATGTAAATGTTAGGTGGAAACAGTTTGGAATTAGCTTAGCCGTGAGATACCTGACTTGTCTAAGCCTATGAATAGGATACTCCTATCTATTGTATTTCTCCTCCTCTCCCTTTCTATTCCATCTCTCTCATTCCTAATTATAACAATGAAACTTCGTGGCTCCAGCATCGATGGCTGTGGTGGAGGGAGGATTGTTGAGGGGAAAAAGAGGAAGCGCACTTTAGTAAATACCATCTCTGGTCCTAAACATAAAATCTACTGTGTAGTATGCATACCTTTGGTCTTAAATGTAAAACCCATTTTGTAGTGCGATTTATACTACAAAATGGGTTTTAGCACGGAGGAGGAGTGGTATTCATTAATTTTTAATTTCATTAAAATCTCTTGGGACTCAAATAAAACTTCTCTAATCTGAGGGACCTTATTGGAATTAAAGGGACCTAACTGAAATTCTCTTTTTGTGCAAATCCGAGTAATCATGTGATATGAGACTTCTAATTAGAATTATGATTAAATCCAAAACTGGCAGAGTAGCAGGTGACTGTCTAGACATGTCATTTCGACATGCCATATCTGCGTGTTCAATGTAACGCCATCTCTCCAACTTTTTGGAAAGTAACTGGGCTGGGAAAGCTTAAATGGCATTATTTCAAATGCAGGCTTCATTTTTTGAGTACCTGATTTTCTGTTGAAAAAGCTAATCGCATGCATTCCTTTCATGTTGCTTTAGCCTGCAAGGTGGTCTTTCAGGTCTCACACAGTATTGAGGAACAGTGAACAAGCACCGAGGTATAAGTTCTTGTATTGATGGTTTCAAAATTATCTGTTTAGCATAATAGATGCAACCTTCATATCCAACCTAATGCTATCGTTTAAAAGATATAGAACGGCAATTAAAGCTTTTGTTAGGTCCACCTGAACACCAATTCTATCAAACCTTCCTCATATATGCGGTGAGGTGGACATATCTGCCTTCGCCATTGAGCCAATTATGTTTCCAATATTACCACAACACTCTTTTATCATAATACTTCAGCGAAGAATCCGAGACTCTAATCCATGCCAAAGCATTATCGGTAGCTGACATTGAATTAGACTCCAGCATCCGTTCACACATTAAGTAATGATAAAAAATTAACCACAGACTGCCCTTCGGGCTCATTTTGTGAATGGGAAATCATGAAAAATTGTTTGTGAATGGGAAATCATGATTTTAATCTTGTTTGTAATCTCAAGGTGTTAGTGTCTACTTTTTTAAATTTTATTTTAAAAAAAAATTCCATTCTTCACCAGCATTTGTGGAAATATTGATTCAATGTTCTAAATCTGATCTTCCGTCCAAGTAACTTGACAATCAAGCTTATTCTCAATGGCATATGGAGGCTTTGGGAGTGTTTGGTACTATTAAAATTGCTTTTTAAAAGCATTTTTCTACAAATCGAAATAAACTCTTCTACATATTTACTTCGTAAAACAGTTTTAAAACCATGGTTTTGATTCCATTTAAACATTTCTTTTGTTCCTCTCTCACTCTCGCTCTCTCTGACAAGATGAATTTTAGAGTATGCATACCTCCTCTCATGTGTCCCATAGTTTCAGTCTCCTATCTCTTTCGTTTCTCTGTTCACACCATCTTCTGTTAACTCCAGTGATGTTCCTTTCAGTGTTGACCATAGGGTCGACACAACCTCCTTCCTCCAAGACCATGTCACCCTCTCATTCAAAACATCCTCCTCAAAATGTGTCCCATCATTACTTATTTTCTTCATGCTCTCTGGAGGATATCTGCCTCCTTGTCCTATACATCTCCCTTTTGCCGTGCTGGAAATTCCGTTACTAAGGGCATCTCCATCACCAAGCCCTAACAAAGCTTTTTGTGATCATTTTGGCATCATATTAAAGCTTGTATCATTTTTCGTATATTTAAACAAAAGAGGACTTGAGAAAAAGATATATGAGCTTTGCCGGGTAGCTAGCTGCTCTCCTCTGCAAAAGTGATAACCCGAGTATTAACGGACAAATAAGGGGAGAAAACCTCTCTTCAATTGCAGTTTAGCCGACTGACATGTTTAGTTGATTTCATCTGAGTCTGCGCCCCATGGATTAACTGAAAGCACAGCTCTGCCTATAATTTGACTGTTCATATTATTATTTAGTATTACAGCTGTTGCACCATTTTTTAGACAAATTTTATTATATTACTATTTGTTTCCATAGGGCTCCCGTATTTTCTGAAGACGTAGTTGGTGAGGATGGAGAGGGTGAAGTTGCGAAGCCACCAGAGAGGTCTTTCTGGGCTAAATATGTGAGTAACTTGACGCTCTCCTCTGTTCTTTTTATAAAACAAAATTACCTTATCCGTATCAATAAAACAGTTTTAACTAATCTATATCTTAAATATGCTCTTATTTAATATAAGGCTAACTAAGAGAGAAAATTACTAATGATGAGATAAATAGTGGAAGAGAATGTAGTATGAGAAAAAGAGGGAGGGAAAATGAAAAATTAATTAGCGGCAAAATTAGTAAAAGGACATTTAATGTTCAGACAAATGATCTTGTGAAAAGAACTGAGGGGGTAGCTAGGAATATCACACCCATCAAAATTGTCTTGTAATTAAAAATAGAGGGTGTATAAGCTGGTTGAGATCCAAGTCGACTCCCCAACCTTCTTTCGATCTGCCTTCTTTTCATTTTTCTAAATCCAAATTTTAACTCGAATTCTTTGTTTCAGTGGATGTATTTGATCCCGCTTGGACTTATTGTTATGAATGCCATTACCCAAGCAATGAATATGCCAGAAGAACAGACCGTTGGCCAAGCTGGTGCTGAGACCCAGCGGGGAACAAATTCTGCTGTGCGCAGAAGATGACTGACTGAGCTTCACCCTGGATGATAATTTCTGACATTATGATGGAAACAAAACTTAGGTGGTTGTGAAACATTTTTCTGGTATTGGTCAATTATCACCTTTCATACTGAAATTTTGATAGAACTATATAATTTGCGCACCTTGAGAATGTCGTCTGAGTCTATTGATGCCCATAAAGTCGCTGGACTCATTGGTGGTAGACGTGCTAGTCCTTTAAACAAATGATTGGTATTTGAGGCTTAATTTTTATGATTTGTGTATGATGCGAGCTTAAGTGGAAAAAGTCTTCTGCCAAAGAATATGATATGTTTATACACATACTTTATAGAATTTTATATACTCTTCCAGTCTTTAATACAAGATTTATTTAACTAATTTGATTATATTAAAAAAGTTAGGTAAGTTAGTTAACTATAAGAAATGTGACAGATTTTTCTTAAAATACTATAATCATCTTTCTTAATACTCTATTTTCCTCTTCTACTTGATTATGGTTGGGGGAGTATTCACAAGGATAATTTAGAAAAAAAATGATAAATATGAGAAATAGGTTTTATATTTAGGATCAAAACCAATTCAACAATTGGATTCTATATTAAGAACAAGAGGAGTATAAAAGATCAGTATTCAAATTCAGGTCATATTATCTAATACAATTTCTTAATAAATAATTTTCATCAATTTTTTTGAAATTAAAGGTTTTAATTAAGAATTTTTCAAGTATTAATATTAATTGGGTCTTATATTAAGAATATGAGTACTGATTATTGATTGAATTAGGTATATGGTACTACTATGTATAGCATGGGCTTTCAGGACAGCTCTAACCTCTAAAACTGATCAAAAGCCAAGCAAACCGATTTATTGCAGAAACATTGATTGTTCATACAAATGTCTCTTCAAGACTTCAACTGACGTTTTGATAAAATCCGAAAGACTCAAATACCCTTAATATTATAACAAAAAAACTCGTCATCTTTCTTAAAAAAGTACGGGTATACAAAACATCAACATTCCCAGAAATACCGGCAAGGGATCCTCGGCGTCATTATCCATTGATATTGGTGCGATTACGTTGCTTCCGCTTCCTCTCTTCTTAGCCGAACTTTACTAACCGTTGCTTCCCAACACCTAGCAATGCCGTCGAGTTATTGGATCATTCTTCTTACAGCCATGTTGGCCAAAAAAAACAAAAAACGGAAAAAAATTCATTCTTGCAGCCCTATTATTTGCCTTCATCCATCAATACCTGTCGACATTGGTGATTGATAGCTGTCGTAACTCGCCTAAATTTTTTTGTATTAAATCTTGCAGCCCTATTATTTGCCTTCATCCGTCAATACCTGTCAACGTTGGTGCTTGTAATCTGCGTAACTCACCTAAATTTTTTTATATTAAAAACCAAAAGAAAAATTGGTGCTTTAGATGTGGTGTTAGAATAACGATCTCCGCAACAAGACCAAAAAAAACAATTAAAAAAAAAAAAAAGAAGGAGGGATTCAATGTCCGAATTCAAAAAACGGAGTATTAACTGGCGGAACAAGAGTAAATAAGAAAAATGTTGAAACCTAGACTACTATATATTACCTTCGATCTATGTTCTTGGATTTGGGCTCTTCTGCACTTAAACTCTCCCGTCGCAGCTATTTCGAAGCTCCTGAATTTAATTTCAAAATCGCTATTCTTATTCCCTCCTCCCCGTTTACTTTTCCCTTGGGTTTTCTTCTATCTCCATTCTCTCGTTCTCGCCTTCTCATAAAAAGTGCAATTTTCTTAAGGATACCAAACAACCACTGAAATCTCTCTTCCATACTTGCGAGCGAAACCCCCAAACCCCTTTGTTTTGAGTGAGGAGACCTGGTCTCTCGATAACCAGGCTGGGGTAGAGTTATTTCCTATTTTCTGTTGTTTTCATCTGTTTCTAAGCATCGAATACTAGCTTCAGAGGGAATGGCCTTCTTGTGACAGAAATACTGAGCATGCAGAGGCTATTAAATATAATCCTCTGCATTTTCCATAGCAGTAAGGGTTTCACACTTTCACTTATAATTCCAACAATAATCTGTTACCAGCAGGTTCTATCAGGATGAGGATCTTTCTCTGGCAAAAATAAGAAATCATCAGCATCTTTTCGATACTAAATCCTCCTATGATAAGGAAACTTATTAAATTAAATTGATTTAAAGTAATAATATTTATTGTTTTTTTAAACTAATTTGTCCTATTTATATGATCTAATGATATATATATAAGTATTTTAGAGAGATCATGTAATATATGCTATAATTAAATAATTTGATAATTTTTGAATCTTTTCAAATTAATCAAATAGATCTTATATTAAAAATTAGAAATAGTAGTAATAAAATCCCAATAATTTTAAGGGATTAAAGGTAAAAATGACTTGGAAAAAAATTGGAAAATAATGCAAAGCATTAAGGTACATTCAACATCTCGAAATATTTTCTATAGTGCATCTAACACCTTAAAATATTCTGTGATATATCTAACATCTTGAAATATTTTTTTAACTACATTTAGCACATTAAAGTATTTTTTGTGTGTATCCACTACTTTTATTTTTAAAGTGCATTTAGCACTTTAAAATATTTTTTGTGCAGGCAGCATTAAAACAAAAAAACACATTTTAGAGTGTTAGATATACTTTAATCCCAATACAAATTGTTGCACTAATAAAATTAACTAAACTCCTTGATTGTACGGTGGCCAAAAGAGTGTTGGCATTTTAAAAACCATCCACGCCCCAAACAACACGATTTATTAATATAAAATCTTTTAAAATCTTAAATAAATAGAAGGTCTCATGTGATCTAAGAATAATACATTTTAAATATAAAAAAACTAGGTGATTGTCCTTGTTTCTAATTGACAATTTCATGAGCATGGATTAACGAGTCAATAGAAAGCTATTGACATGTCGAGAGTTTTAGTTGACATCGAAATTTGTGAGATAATATAATCTCTATATAAGATCAAATTATAACAAAAGAATATTATATAACAATCTTTAAACTGAAATCATTTGTCACTTAAGCATGCATATTAATATTATATGGAATGATAGATTTATATCATAATTTTGTTGTGGAAAGTCATTTACAAGCTCAAAGGTATATATTAACAAATCAATAGGAAGCTATTAACAGGTCAAGAAATATCGGTTGACAATTAAATTTATGAGATAATATAACCTCAACATAACATGAAATTGAGAAACTTTCTTATATTCTTTTGTTATAATTTGATATTATATGAAGGTTATATTATCTCATAAATTTAGTTGTTAACTAACATTTTTTGACTTGTCAATAGCTTTCCATTTACTTGTTAGTCCGTACTTATAATTTTGTTAATGGTTGTTTACAACAAAATTATGGTATAAACCCATTATTTCCTCTAATATTAGTGTATATGCTTTGGTCACACATAATTTCAGCTTAAAGATTGTTACATAATATTTTTTTAATAATAATTTGATCTCATCTAGAAATTATATTATCCCATTAATTTAGTTCTCAACTGACATCTTCTGACTTGTCAATAGTTTTCTATTAACTTGTTTATTTTCACTTAGGAACTTGTCAATAAGGATAGGAACAATAATGTAATTTTTTATTTAAAATATATTATTCTTAGGTCCTGAAGATCTTAAATGAATAAATTGTGTTGTTTGAGATATGTGTAACTTTTACTCAAAAAATTGGCTGAAAAAAGGGTCCGGTGAGCTGAGAAAACTCAAAAAGGAGAGGGAAATAGGGGATTAATTAGTGCATGATAGTAAATGAAATACTCTTCTGATTTTTAATATAAGATCTATTTAACTAATTTAATTAAATTAAAAAAGTTAGATAAGTTAGTTAATTATAAGAAATATAACATGGTTTTCTTAAAACACCATAATCATTTTTTTTAATATTTTTCCTCCCTCACTTACTTGATTATGACTGAGGGAGTATCTATAAGGATAATTAAAACTAAAATTAATTTAATAATTAGGTCATATATTAAGAAGAATAATAAAACTAAATTAATTTGACGGAAGATAAGGAAGAAAAATGTCAAACTCAAGCGGATCCGCGTATTAGTAATGGTCCAAAAAGCAGGAATATACCCATTTAGATGCTGCGACTGTTAAGTTGAAGACGGTTTGACCGAGAGGAACGACGGTTACCCAGCAGAATGATTCCACATAATTCTCCCCCCCCCCCTCCCCCCTCTTCTCGAGGACTACTTTCCAGTTGCAGGGTCGAAGGAGTGAAGTCAGCAGCCAGCCATGGCAGAATGCTTGCAATTTTTTTGCTCTTTCCAAGGCCGAAGCTCCAGGGAGGCAACCAAGGACCGTAACCCGGTTCTCCTCGTTTCTGGCATGGGAGGCTCCATTCTTCATTCTAGGCCCAAGAAATTCGGGTTTCAGTCTCGGGTATGGGTTAGGATTCTTCTTGCTGATTTGGAGTTCAGAAAGAAGCTATGGTCCCTCTATAATCCCCAGACAGGTCTGCTATTTCTCTGTTTCTGCATGGATTTGCACATGCCACATGGTCGTTCCTTGGTTGATTTAATGTTTGAGGCAGTTAAATCAAATTATTCTGCTTGCTTTCAATTTACGACTTATTTATGAACCGCCCATTGTTCAAACATATTTGCTTTTGTGGGGTAAAAAGGTATACGATTATTAAACTGTAAGCAATGGTCGAACTTTCTTTAGCTACGAAGCTTGCATTACTACGTCTTATATGCATCATCAATGAAATGCGCTGGTGGTAATTTGTCTCCATAAATTTGTCTCTAAGCTTTTTATTTGTGTACACAGGTTACGCAGAAACATTAGACAAAAACACTGAAATTGTTGTCCCTGAAGATGATTATGGTCTGTACGCAATCGATATTTTAGATCCATCATTGGTAAGCACAGATCTTACTGTCACTCTTATGTGGCTTTTAAGCCTGGTGCGGCTGTGACAAAGTCAACATGCTATATATATATATTTATATTCTTCTACTTATTGTTGCGTTTGTCTCCCTTTTTGGAATGCGGTGGCCAATGATGATCATAGGATATTCATACAGAGGACTTCACATTAAATTTTACTGTGTCGTCCTTCCTTCCAACTATATGATAGAATTTTTGTCCCCTTTCCGGCTTTCTTAGATTATGCTCCCTTGGTTGTCTGCACCGTGGAAGTCATTGCAAACCATGGATTTTAAAGCTAACAAAACATCTAGTGCGATAGTGATCGTCAAATTAATGCATTGCAGTTTCATTATGCTGTTCATTTCATCAATGCACTCTTTTACTTGTTCTTGCACTTCCCGACTCCTGGAATCTTATTCTTTATGGGAATGCAGCTTATAGTGAATGCGATTTTTTTTTTTTCAACTTCAAAATTATTTTGGTATGTTTTTCTTCCATGTTTCAGGTGGTAAAATGTGTGCATTTGACTGAGGTGTACCATTTTCATGATGTGATTGACATGCTTGTTAGATGTGGATACGAGAAGGGAACCACATTGTTTGGATATGGTTATGATTTCCGGCAAAGCAATCGGTAATTACTGCAGAATCTTAAGTTGTTAGCTGCTAAACAACATTTGTGACAACTTTATATGACCGGAAATTCTTGATGTCTCTTTGCCATGCACAAACTTCTCAACCTATAAACCTTGTTGGCAGAATCGAGAAGTTGATGGAAGGGCTTAGAGTCAAGTTGGAAACTGCTTACAAAGCCTCTGGTGGAAGAAAAGTTGATATAATTTCGCATTCAATGGGAGGAATACTGATATTGTGTTTCATGTCGCTTCACAGTGATGTGAGCAGCATTATCTCTATGAACATTAATTATGAGTCATAACTATATATTTTGGAAATTTTAAAAAAGACCAATGTCCTTGATTTGGATTAAGATTTCTTTGCGTTGATTTTTTTTTCAATACTTATTTTTAATATTTTCAGAACCTGAAAAAAATCAAAGTACTGGAAAATGTAACATAAGTATTAAAAATACCATAAATGGGTGCTGAAAAAATTGAAAAAATGATTACTTGAAATTTTAAATGAGTACTTAAAAGATCAAAGTTGAGTATTGAAAATATTAATGATGAATACTGAAAAATTTAACTCATTTAATCCCAGCCAAGGACTATGGACCTTTTTTGGAATTTAAAAACTTTTATGGTCCTTAAATGTAATTAATGTTTTTAGAGGGTCCTTATATGTCATTTGCCCTTATCTTTATGACCATTGACCACTTTGGACCTTTGAACAATTTGTACAGCATATATGAAAGAATGGTTGGAAAAAATTTCTATGCTATTAAATACATCCTACCTTGGCAGGTATTTTCAAAATATGTGCGAAAGTGGATTTGTATTGCTTGTCCTTTCCAAGGTAATTCCTCCGTTGTGAGTGTTTCTGTGCTTATTTCTCTTCCATGTCTTGTTTGAATAATGCTCTCAACATAATTTTCAATGGACTAAAGTATACATTTGGTCTTTTAAATTTATATTTAGTTCAAATTTAGTTTCCTAAGTTTATAAAGTATATTTTTAATCTTTTAATGTTAATGTCATTAGTCTCATTTAACGAAAAATATTGATTCAGCAAATTTAAATGGTGACTTTGCAATTAAATGCTAACAAAGCATGCTTAAATTTTAAAATAAAAAATTATTATCTTAAAGAATTAAAATTTAAAACACATTTTGTTAGCATTTAATTGCGAAGTTACTATGTAAATTTGCGAAGTCAATATTTTTCTGTTAAATGAGAGTAACACTCTTAACATTATAGACTAAAAATACCTTTTATAAAATTAAGGGTCTAAACTTAAATATGATGTAAATTTAGAGATCAAACATATACTTTAGCCTTTTCAATGCGTATGCATGTTATGTTGCATCCGTATTGAATGTTCATGACATTATTGCTCCAAAACTTTATATTTTTTGAGTTTGAGAGTATGAGAAGGGGGATGATCAGAAGGGTACTCTTATGTGCAACTTGTGACAAATTTAAGATTAAATGTGCAGTAAACTGGGGAGTTAATTGGTTTTGTTTGTTCAATTATCGGCTGAATATTGTGCTTGTCCTCGTCCTCCTCATTTCTTGTTGCTTATCTTGCAGTCACTTATGCAGGTTATTAAACAACACTAAAGTATCAATATTTATAAATTTGCACCAATAACTTATTTTATTAGAATTTTAACCATTTATGAAAGGCAGATGATCAATACAAAATTTGTGAATGAAATTGGAGCAAATTGTTTGCATTATAAATTCATAATACTACCAAGACTTATTATCTTGCCCCACAATTCACATGTGAGATTTCATCGCCTTATATTAATAAGTGGTGGGGGTGGCTTTATCTGCTCCTTAATATTTGTAACTCTGGCCTATTCCGCTTCATTAAAATTGTTTCTCTGGAGCAAAGCAGTTTATATTTTACTGTCTTAAGCCATTTTTTTCTCAATAATGCTTTCATTTCCAATGTGTTCCCGAAGACTATATAAATATAAATACCAAAATATGTTGGTTGTTCAATTTTTCCTTGAAAACATTTAACATATTTGAAATCTTAAATTGTTGATGAGATTAAATTAGAGAAAAATGGACAAATAATGCCTCAAAAAAAGGCTCAGAGCTCTGAATCATAAATATAAAGGGATAAACATTTGATTTCACTTGATATTTTATCCACCCTTGCTTGAACTCATATTGTGCATGAACAGGAGCCCCAGGATGCATCAATGATTCTTTATTAACTGGACTGCAATTTGTTGATGGTTTTGAAAGCTACCTTTTTGTATTAAGGTGGACTATGCATCAACTGGTAAATTTGTCCTTTCTTTTTTTTTTTTTTTGGCCAAGTCCCTTCTATTAAATGGCTCAGTTTTTTTCCCTTTTAACATGATGCAGCAACACCTTAGTTTTTTTGCTTGGGAAGATTTCCAAATAGACTAAAAACCTTTAATTTTATTGCCCTTGCCAAGTGAGGTGGGAAATTTACATTCAAATAAAATGTCTCCCTTCACTTGAGGATCTGATGGGCCTGTCAAGTCATGAAGACTCTCAGCTTGAAAATATTTGATTTCGAGCATGTTATGATGCATCAAACTCCTACTCACCACCAGATTTAGCATCAGGTGAACTTCTAACGGAGGGCAAATTCTGACTTCCATCAACCACAGACTGAACATCAAACTCAAGCTGTCCATTGACCATTTTCCAATGATACAACTTCCTGTCCAGAAGTGGAGACCCTCAGTTGTGTGACTATAGGTAATGCCGTACCTAAGTTTGCGCCAGAGACAAGTAAACTAGCAGAAGAGCCTCTTTCATTAGTGGCTGGTCTACATACTTGTTGACTTTTACTTGGACTTCAAGAAAGCGACAAGTAGTGTATTGTTCTTTGCTGATGTTGTTTGAGATCATGTGGGTTGTTTCATGGTTGAAAGAAATAAATATTAGTGTTCTAGGGGCATCCTGTGCCCAGTGTGGTGATTCTGGAACTGTGCCATTGGCAGCTAATCTAGTTCTTCCTAAGAAAAAGCACACGGAGTTATATATCCATTTTACTCAGGAGAAGGTGGCTAGTGGTGTTCTGTAAGGGAATTTTGTTCAACCAGTAGATTGGGTAGCAGATATGTTAACAAAGGCTTCATCCTTTGTTTTCATATTTGAGACAAAAGATAGGGGTAGTGGCACCTGAAGAGCTTTTCACTTTTCAAATCAAGATGGTCATGAAGAGATTGAGGATGGCAGTGACAGATAAGAAATTATCTTTATTTGATCTGTTTAATTTTATTGCTTTTGAATATGTTCTGTTACATTTCTGGATACTGTGCGTGCCTTTTTTCCTTTAGAAAGTGGGGTAATTTAGTGCATAGATGAATGTTAGTAAATGGGCTTGGGCCCAGTCTAAATAGTCAAATACTCTTCTTCAATTTAGATGCTCGGAGATATACAAGTCAGTCCTGGACTTAATTCAATATTCTTAAAGACTCTAACATCGGTGACATTTAGATAAGTCAGTCATGGACATATCTTCAGGATTTTATTTCTGATTGCACATCCCAGGATTGTTGCTAGCATTTATTAGGAACCCTGTATATATGTTGTATGATGGCTTCTGAATAGTAGTACTGTTTAGTCGGCCTCTCATGGTATCAGAGCTTGGGGAGAGCGTTGGCAAAGATAATATCAGAGACGGAAATGGAGTCAAACCTCACCCACGTTAACAGACAGAAATGGCACTACCTGAGCCTGGGGATCCTCTATGACAATGCAACGGACGACTGGAGGCACACAGGATGCTCCGTGGACAAGTTACCACCTCCTGCTACTGTCACTTTATTTGTTATTTCTTCAATCGGCATCCCCAGCTTCCCCACTAGCTGTAGGTTTATGATTACACTAATGTGAGTTATAACTAACTCACAATTAAATTCTATTCTTCTAACTCTCTCTAGGAAGATTAATAAATAATGTGTATTCATGCCTGCATTGACTTCGATAACATGTGATGAAACGAACTTCATTTAAATTTGATGGCAGGAGTCATTGGTGATGAAACAATAGTGATTTTCTTACATTTTGGTCTACTGTTATTTGTATTAATTTGTTCATGTACTTGTCATTTTCATAAATTCACAATGACAAAGTATTATGTTATCACCTTTCTTACCATGGCAGCTAGTTGAATGTCCATCAATCTATGAGATGCTGGCGAATCCGGAATATAAATGGAGAAAACAGCCAGAAATTCAAGTATGGCGAAAGCATACCAAGGATGGGGAGATTAATGTCAATTTGGACTCTTATGGACCAAATGAGAGTATATCTTTATTTGAGGAAGCGCTGAGGCACAACGAGGTACTCATTATGAGCTTTCATTGAAGCTTGTAAAAAGCATCATTGTTAATATGTTATAACCCACAACAAAAACTCAATAGTCCTTTAATAAATTAAGGCAGAATACACACAAAGAGTAAAAGCAATGGCCACAGCTCAATCTATTCAAGACAAAACACTACTCTGTCACACAACTGTCCCCTCCTGCTCAACCAAAGGAAAGATCCAAAAAGTGACTTTCACAACCCCCAACTCATGGACTATAGCAGTCCTATAGCAACCCTACTCTCTATTTCTTTCTTCAAAATAGCAAGTCAAAATTCTGTCCAACAAAAAGGTACCTTTCCCTCAACATGTATTTTCCTAGGTTTCCGAAAGTGGTCCTAACATAATACTTCTAGATGTTCAAAGCTCCTTTGTTATGCTGTCTTTCAAGGATTGATCTCGAGTTATTATTAATTCCTTGCTTATGCGGAGTGATTTTTTTTTTTTCCCAGCTAAGAGATGTGAGCTTTATTTTATGGAGTGAGAATGAAGCTTAACTATGGACAGATTCGTGTTAGCAGTTTAAAATTAAATTGGAAAAATCAGTAAAAGGTTCCTGTTTGAAAATTTTATTTGTTAGCAGGATCTGATGTGTTTTTATTCACAGAAGCTACTGGTACTTTGCAAGATTTCATAAATAAAAAGTACCAGTACTCAAATTCAAGTTTTTTCTGGCCAATAAAATTTCTGAACAGGGACTTTTCACTGTTTTTTCCGATGAGAGTTGGTTTGAATGTTGAAGGAATGTTGGTGAGTGAACATTCAAAAGGTTGATTCTGACAATATCAGGTGGGGATTTTCATTAAAGAACTCTTCATTATGCAATCTTTATATGTTTTCTTATGCCAAACGTGTTGAAATGGAGCACATTGGGGCTACAAGACTTTTTTGATACAAGATTTTTTTTTTTCCTGGGGGGATAGAAATGAATGATGATAAAATCAATGGGGAAGGTTTAAATAAGTTAAGTATTCTGTTAGTTATCACTGGTTTGTGAATAATGACAATAGCATAGAAATCACTTTACTGATTACTTAAATTTTGTAGTGGATATGGCTAACAGTTCATTCATAGTACTGTCATGATTTACTCTAGGAAGAGACCCTACTACCACACAAGCCGTTATTTTCTTGGCCATCATGTAAGTTCATACAAGAGATTGCTGTGATGGCCTCTACCAGACCGTAATGACTCTGGATTATACCTTCATGCTACTGGCCATCAGGCTTTGTTTGTGAGTTGCGGTTACACTGTTTCAATAGAGACGAGCTTGGATTCTGCACTAGCAAGATTGTCACCTGTCTATCATGAAACATCTTGACCCAAAAATTAGAACAAGACTAAAAATGCCACTACTCAAAATTCTTTTTTTTTAACTTGAAGAGAAGAATTTGTGCTAATCATGAAATTGATATCAGACATGTCTCTGTTTTTTCCCCCTGCACACAGCTTAAATTTCTTGTTTAAATTTCTACGCATAGTTGTAGCTCTATGCACTGCAAGTTTTTCCCCGCTAATGATGAGGGCTTATTACTTGTAATTTTTGCAGCTAAATTATGATGGAAAAACAATAGCACTGCCCTTTAACTTAGCTATCCTCAAATGGGCTGCTGAAACTCGTCAAGTCATATGCAATGCTAAACTACCAGATGGTGTCTGCTTTTATAATATTTATGGAACATCGTTTGACACACCCTTTGATGTTTGGTACGTGAGTCAATTGCTCTTGTATGATTTCGAAGTTTTAGTTTGAGTTGAAATATGATTTTTTTTTTCTTTTTGGGAAGAAATTGAATCATCTGGCAGTATAGATATTGAAGACCTAATTCTCCTAACAACTCTCATTGCATTCAACTATGCCGTCTGCTGTATCTAATCTAAACTTTCCTGTTAAGCTGAACCATTGAGGCGTTGGCTCCACATACTTTTTTAGATCAAAACTCAATCTGTTTTCCTTAGTTTTTGCTGTTTGAAAAGGATAATCTTGTTATTGACATCTGGATTTTGCCCATTGGACTTCGTATCAAGAGAGTTTAGATGCAACTTCCAGTGCACTATGAAGGAAAGTTCCTATGTGAAAATTGATATTCTAAGAATACAAAGAGTATGGTACTTTACAGGATACTGTTTGAGAGATAGGGAGGTGAAGGTCCTCAGAGGACCCAAATGGATGGCCCCCATTTCTCTGTATTCATCTCTCTCTAACATTACTTCTCAAATTTCTTTTCAAACTTCAGAAGTTTCAAATTTGTTCTCTCCTATTGTTACATCTCACATGTCTCTGCCTATTGCAGTTACGGCTCAGAAAAATCTCCTATAGAAGATTTATCTGAAATATGCCACACAATGGTGAGCCACCTTCCATCATATTTCATAGATAAAGTTCTCTAATGCTGACTTTGATATCTTCTTCCTCTAAAATAGTCAATTGATTCTGGGCTATTTTCTGATCTATGCGTTGGGGGGCTCAATAATCTAGCATAATCTTGTAATTGAGGTATAGAAATTAGAAATCCATGCTTGTACTTTTGAACAGTTCTGACTCTCAAAACTCATGTTATACTACACAGGTGAAAAAGCTGCAAATAAAAACATGGTATTATTTTTTTAAATTCAAATTTTCATCTGACATTCTGACTGGTAGAAGGCTCAATATTATTTTGGAAAAATTGCAATTAGGTCCCACCCAAGGGAATTAAATACAAAAAGGTCTCTTGAAATCATGAAATTATTCTGAAATCCCAAGAGACTTTTTTGCAATAAATTTTATTTGTTTAATTACCAAATTGCCCTTATTACTTTTTTTAAGTTTGTATTAATAACTGAAAGAGTAGTCATTGACAACTTAAGCTACAAGGATTGATAACTATCACAGCAGGTATTAACAGCATATTTTCTCAGCACATCACAAAATGTAATGCATGAGTTGTCTATACGTGGCCGTGATAGTTGTCAACCACTGCTCTTTCAGTTGTTAATACAAACTTTATAAAAAAAAAGGGGTAATTTGGTAATTAAACAAATAAAATTTATTACAATAAGGTCCCTTGGGATTTCAGAATAATTTCATGATTTCAAAAGACTTTTTTGTATTTAATTCCCTTAGGTGGGACCTAATTGTAATTTTCCCTATTATTTTTCAAGAATGAATTGTTAATGTTGTTTGGTAGGTTTCAGAATCAACTAGGACATCATTGAGCACAACGAAAACTCCCACCTTTGGAATTTCTTGGACCTAAATTCTAAAATTTCAACTTCCACACTTTTGAATAGATTTGTGACAGCATTCCTCTTTTTTCTCTCTAGAAGAATATTAAGTCTCTAATTGTGGGTCCTTGTCCAAATGTTTGTCACATGCATAAATATTGCATTGTACTTTCAAGAATTTCTCAAGATACTTTTACATCCATCAATAAACTTGCTCTTTCCGTGAACTTGAATTTTTTTTTTGGGCTCAGAAACGTTGCACCTAAAATACAGACTATGTGTTGTCTCTGTTTTTTTAGTTACTTCCCTTCTTTGTTTCCAGCCGCAATATTCATACGTCCAAGGGGATGGAACAGTGCCTGCTGAATCAGCCAAGGTGCTTTGTTTTTTTATCATTTAGTATTATGCATATACTATGCTGTAGTTTACTTGAAGCCTCTCTAATTGCTCTGGTCATCCGCTAATGCTAAATTAAAAGAAGACTGTGATGGAGGTATGAGATGCATGAGGTTCATGATTATTTGTTCATCTAGCGTCAATTTAAATATGATGGCAAAAAAAAGGATCAATTTAAATATAGCTAGTATACAGCATCAAATGCATGTTCTCCCCTCTTGAGATCCTTAGTTCTCTACGCCCATTGACGGGGCTTGTTTGCAAGCTGCTAGTTAATTACGGGGAATATGACAAAGAAAACTTGAGAGTAATGTGGAGTTCAGTATTGCTGAAATTGTTGGAGCATGTCATTCTGAGATTTGTTTAACCATTAAATGGGATCAAAGCAAATTGCCTTTGCCATGCAGTCTGCTGTCTTTCTAGAAGCAGGCATGGAAGGATATTAGTTAACATTGTACAGGTGGGGTTGATTACAGCACGATGTCATTATGCCATATTAGATATATTATTCACCAAAACTTCCCATTCTATAACTTCCTTTGAAATTCTTTTTTTGTGGTCTGCCGCTCTCTTCATAGTACTCAAGAGCATATATTCGACTTTCTTCATCAATGCATCCATCGACATGCTTTGTATATGTCCAAATCATCTTAAATAATTTTTATCACTCTCTTTGACAGATGCCACGTCAAATCTTTTTTGTACATGCTTAATATGAATCTTATATTTTTGTCTCAATGTTCTCATTTCGATTACAAGTTTTGATTCTTGTCCTTTTAATGCCTAATATTGTCTACCATACAGTATCCTTGATAAATGCTTAACTAATTTTCCAATGCCTTTTGGTAATGTAATGAAACTTATACCTGAGGATTCGAAATAATTCTTTTGTCGTCATATTTTAGGCTGATGGACTTCCAGCAGTTGAAAGAGTAGGAGTTACTGCTTCTCATCGTGGACTCCTACGAGATAAAAGAGTATTTCAACTCATCCAAAAATGGCTGGATGTTGAGCCAACGGTTAGCAACCCATCAAAGTTATCCAGAGTGGCGGATGCCAGTCCACTCAACCCTCTGATTAATTAGATGCTTTCTTATTGAACATGGCACATGCTTCCCTATGGGGTTGCAGGTTTTGTCCCAGTCCTTGCCTTGGACCGGTGCAATTAATTCTACAAATTATAGATCTTGTACATAGAGCAAGATTTATAGTCATTGAAGTACGAACCGTTTTCTGTATATACTCCTGAGACCAGAGTCCCCATGCTGAGAATAATAGCGAATCAAAACAAAATCTTAATTCCCTTCTTGTTGCCTTATTTGCGAAACCATAAATATATTATCTAATGAAACCTGTCTGGAAGGTTCATAGTTGCTTGACCAGAACAAAATACTCTGCCTTACAATGGTGACTATTATTCACAACAAAATTGATGCTTCCTACTAATCGGCGCAACGCAAAAAGTCTGCATTGTGATAACTGAATTACTTGTAGTCATGCTTAAAACAAGCTAGAGAAAATATCTATCAAATTTATACTTCCTTGTTATTTAGATAAAAACGCATCCATGTTTAAGAGTGAGGCAGTTTGCAATTGATCCCTTCTCTGCCGTCTTTTTTTTATTGTCGAACAAGAAAACTTAGTGTTGCAATTAATTTACTGATTTACGGCTTAGCTTCACTGTTCATCTACGTGAACAGTGCTATTGATCGTTAACTTTTTATCTTTATCCTTCTTTCGTTCCAATTGAAATTCCCTTCTTTTTTTTTCAAATATCTCCTTCGTTACTTTTCATTTTATAAATTGGTTGACTATATATATTTCTATAAATATATTTAAATTTAAATAAAAATTTTAATAAATATAATTATTTTTCTTAATTTGAATTTTTAAAATAATAAAAAACTAAAGGGTTAATATAATTTTTAATTCCTCAAGTTTGTTTTTATTGTGATTTTAGTTTTTTAATTTTTAAACCATAAGTTCTAGTTTTTTAAATTTTTTTCTGTCTGAAACATTTGTTAACTTGACTATTGTTTTAAATTTGAGGAACTAAAACTACAGCTCATACAAATTCGATGCACCGAAAATTATATTAACTCATAAATAAATAAAATTATTCAGATTTAATTTTATATCATTCTCCTAATTTCAATAATTTTTAATTATTACTTATTTTAACCAAGATATTATTATTTATTTTAATTATTATTCCAATATTGTTAAAACATGAAACATGAAACATGATGCATATTATAGTAGTTGATCTCCAAACATGGAGCATGTGTGAACTCTGGTTAAGGAAAATTTAGAAATTTAGTTAGGGATAATTTAATTTTTAAATTTACATGTTGACGTTTGTTCCTTCTTCATAATCACAAATTTTAATATCCTCTTTAGTAAATATTTTTCTAGGTCCTTCTCTTTAATTTTCCCTAAAAAAATTCGTTTAGATTTCAGAAGTTTTTTGTAAAAAAAAAATCAAAAATTCAAGGTTCTTTATTATAACTAATTTTGTTGTAGGTCCTTAATAGTCAATTGCCCAAAAGCAAAATTGAGAGGCATTAATTTTTTAAAAAAAAAGTGCACCCCAGAACAAAGATTAGAATGTTAAGGGCCTCAATTTCATTGGTTCTTGAATCAGCCTAAGCCATATGATTTGAATACCTGGATTCCCCTTCCCTCAATATTACACATGTTAAGTTTCTCGTTAAGTTACTTTGTACTGGAACACAAAAATATACATAAACAAATAGACGCATGAGAATGTCAATCAATACAACTTCACTGGGTTGTGACACTCTTGGCGAGATTCCGAGGCTGGTCAACATTTAATCCTTTAAGTACAGTGAGATGATATGCCAGTAACTACATCAGAGAGATGACACATTGTTAAAACATACAAGTAGAAACCTTCCCAAGTAAAATCCATAACAATGAAAACTGAGAAGTTTTCAAGGAACAACAAAGAAATCGAACAGCAAGGCTAGCAAATAGGAGTTCAGGAAGTTAAAATCTACAGATATTTAACAACACATCTTTTACATTAGAAGCACTCAAATACGGAAAGATTAACACATCAAATACAGAAAGATTAACAAAGGAGAAGGGTTAAAACGCATTTTTGCTCAGGAAGCAATATAACACAATCTTTTAAAATTGGTGTAATGTTCTTTTTCTTCAGCAGCTGACATTAAATCAACTGTTAGCATGGACTAAGTCTTTTTTCAATACAACATTAACATTAACGCTCACTGTTGATGAAGGAAACACCAGCAAATTTAACCAAATTTAGCACAAGAACCGTTCTCATGCTAAAATTCACATCCCCTTAAGTTCACTAATATCGCACAACTGGTATGAAATAAAGCAAAAATGACTTGAAAAGTTAGTTAACACACCTGTAACGGAATTATATTAATTACAGGTTGAAGACAGTCTTCGACAGATGGAACTTCAATTACCCTACAAGATTCACCAGGAGACACCAAAGCAGCGTCCCCTTTTGAACACACAACTATAAGACGGCCTTTGCGAGCATGAAGTTGCTGAATGACAGACTGCTGCTTGCTGCGTAAAATTGAAAATATTAATGTCACTTTCAAACCCAGACATTATAGCCATTCCTAATTGAACACAACCAACCTGAAGCAAGCGTCACGAGTAGCTAAAACAATAATTGGAAGATTTTCATCCACCAATGCCAAAGGACCATGCTTCATTTCACCAGCAAGTATTCCTTCACTGTGCGTAAGAGCCACTTCCTTTACTTTCAAAGCTCCCTCCAGAGCTGTTGCGTAGTTAAATCCTCTTCCAAATACAAGAAGAGACTGCTCAGACATTAACAACTTTGCCAGATCCTTCATCTCCTGGTCTTTTTTCAGCACCTCCCTGACTTTATCTGCAACACGTCATACAATTCACATCAACTACCCTAACACCTTACAAGCATTCATATTCACCCGCACATGATATCTAACAGTAGAGACTTCTGAAAGAATTTTATACCATGAGGACATTGTCATTAATTAGATGCTACAGAAGGTACCAAAACCAGTTCTGATCAGTCAATAGAAACTCACTTGGCAGGTCCAAGAGACCATCGATAATTGCTTCTCTTCTCGCCTGATTAGAAATTGTGTCACCTCCTATTGCAAGTGCCAACATAGCCATCACCACTATTTGACTTGTGTACGCCTATTACAAATATCAATGTGAATAAAGCAATCGATATGATATAAAATAATATACACTTACAGAATGATAACAAGCACATCTGCATACATATACATGCATGCACATAAGCACGTGTGTGTAGATATATCTCTCCTTGAAATATAAATTTTACCTTGGTACTTGCCACCCCTATCTCAGCACCAGCATTTATATGTACACCACAATGTGTATTCCTTGCTATTGCACTACCAACGGTATTTGTTATGCCAACACATAAGGCACCATTCTCTAAAGCATATTGCAGTGCAAGTAAAGTATCTGCAGTTTCACCAGATTGACTAACAAAAACAGCAGTATCTTCCCTATATATTGGTCCCTGCCGATCCAACAGATCACTGGCAATTTCCATGGTAACAGGGATTCCTACAATTTGACATGTAAATAGTACACAGTAAATATGAAAACCATTTTTTGATTCCAACAAAGATCAAAGTCACATGGCACTAACCAGAAAGTTCTTCCAATATTGGTCTAGCTGCCAAAGCTGCATTGTAACTGGTACCACAACCAATGAAAACAATCCTTCTACTTCGTCGGATTGTTTTAAGGTGATCCTTCAATCCACCCAATAGTACAGTTTTTAATTTGCTCGATCCTCCCCGAATAAGCCTCCCCCTCATTGTCGTAGTAAGAGATTCAGGTTGCTCATGAATTTCCTTCTGCATATAATGCTCGTAATGTCCTTTATTAATTTGCTCAACCTCCATCTCAAGAACTGATAAAGCCCGTTGCACTGAAGCAGGTCTAGAAAGGAAACCACCATTTTTTCCTTTATCATTTTCAAACTTCAAAATTGAAACTGCTCCGTCCTGTAAGAATTACTCGTAAGTATGGTGTATTCCATACAAAGTTATAACACCACAATAAAGCAATTAGGCAAAATATACAATAAATCATGTAGTAACAGTTAATGGTTCATCTCATCATGTTAACTGTGAAAATGGAAATATGAATAAGATTATCCACAAAGTACTTTGCAAAGATTCTTTTTCTCTCATATCAACATTACCCAGAGTCAAATTTTATAACTTCCGGTGATTAGAAATATGCTATACACACTAGCTCATATGTGCCACAATGGAAAGAGAGGCACATGTACCTTGAGGTGAACGACTTCACCATCCTCAATAACCAAGACCTTCTTTGTATGTTCTACCACCGCATTAGCATCACTAGATAAAAACAACTCTTTGGGGTGGCTATTTTTTGATAGAAAGTTATTATCCTCAAATGCTGAACCATCAACCATATTTTCTGTCAATTCCTGAAATTGGAAAAGAAGTCTCTTCAATCCTCATCAACGAATCAACATCAGCCACTGCTACCCAACATCAATCAAGTGGGAAAAATAGATGAGCAAGAAAAGAGGGATACAATAAAATATTGCACAGGATATGGTTTAAGGATGGTAAATGGACATAAAAAACGAACAAGAAAAAGAGAAGGAAAAAAAAAAAAAAAGATAATAATCTTCACATGTAGACTTGGTATATTGATTTTCATTTTCTTCAGTTTTAAAAAGAAAGAAAACTTCATTTCATCATCAGATGTTATTGACATGAATAGCTTCTCTCCAGAGCAGACTATTAATGCATCAAAAATTATTCATGAGCACATTGCATTTAACAACCTGCATTTGAGAAGCACTACAGATAGCCAACAATACACTGCAACATCATGCTTCTTCATCAGCAGGATTGGCAATGCATGAAACATAAGCCATGCATTCGCCTATATCTTGAAATAAGCATTGCCCAGCTTATACAGCCAAGCATCATGAACTTAGAAAGATAAATTGTCAGGATAAAGAGAGAATATGATGCCAGTATCCTCAAGAAGCCATTCATACACTTTCACTTGAAGAAACATCAACAAAATCAAGAAGATTCATAAAATAAAACTAAACAAAATGATGTCAGAAAACCACTATGTATATAGATCTGTCACTACGCTTTTAGAAGCTCAAAATTCATCAAATTGCGTTTTGCTTACTTTTACACCTAGAAGTAGTGGGCTGCCACGCTTGCAAGCAATTAACTCATTTGGATAATGTCGGCTTTTGAAAATTAGGGCATATGCTCCATCAAGATGCCTCATAACTTCCAGAACAATTTGACTGAAGGTAACAACTTGATCACCTGCAGCATGGATGGGAAAAATACTTCAATCCAACATCAGGAATAGCCACCAAAAATGTTCATGGAAACAAGATCATGACAAAATGGAAGTAAAACTGCAATAGAGGTTCCCTCGTGTGACAGTTAGGCAGTTGTTAAAATCACAGATGAAACTTAATGGTCCACGTAATGTGGACAATTTAGCATGTTTGGATATCAGTTGTAAAAACTGATGTTGTGAAAATTCAGTTCAGAAAACCCAGTTTAGCATAAGAAACCTTTTGCTTGCGCTAGGATAACTGATGTCTGAGGAGCAAAATCCTACTAAACAGAAGTAGTGAAACAAGCATTTAATGACAGCTGGGTTTGCAAAATTGGGTTTAGGCCTCGAAAATGATACCCAAACACGCTCTTAGACTCGAAAGCTTTGCAAGTTTTCTGGTAAGGAAAAAAGCCTAACTTTATCAAGATTTAGCACGGTCTAACTGTCTATAACAGGTAGGAGCTCATTTTCAGACAAATTCATAAAATATCAATTTTCTTGGACCTAAAATGGTGATTTTGCCCTTTTTTTATTCCTTTCTTCTTATGTAAAGATAAGGATCAATCTACCATGAACATAATATCATGAATCGCATTTTGTCCATATGAAACAATAGTCAAGCGCATTTCTACCAAAGAAGCCATGCAACTAATAACATCTTTGTGTAATAATGCCTAAACATCCATGTAGTTCTAATCTGTAATCAAGACCCAAGTCATGATCAAAAGCTGCATTTACATCTAGAATAAGTATAGAGAAACATCCTTGTCTCAAAAAGTATAAATCAAAAGCACCTTTTACCAATGAAATTTACCTTCTACCTCATTTGCTTTATCGAAAACAAGCTTTGCAAGTTTTGGAATGACTTCTGTGTCAGTTTCAGATTCAAATGTGAACCCATGGCGGATCAACGTTTGCTTCAAAACCTGAATATGTAACCAACTAAATGAGACTTAACAACCGCGTCCAGAAAAATAAAGGAGGAAATAGATAATGTGAATCATGGTTTTGTTGTGAGCAAAGAATTTTGATTCTAGGGCAAAATGTCAATTCCCCTTTATCATCATACACGTAGCCAAAAGTTGACAGCACCATCTTAACTCGATTAACTGCAATCTAACCGAGCACCTGCAACCATCTTACGAAAACATAATTCACTCAAACCTTTTTTATTATTGTTTGCATGATTCTGCCACAAGCTGTAGAGTCTATCTTGAATTAAAAGAGTTTGCAGTAACATATAAAACAAGATCATTAGCTTGCTTTTATTCATTGGTGTATCCGCAAATAAATTCCCACATATTACCACGCCCATTACAGCCATAGCAACATTGAAATCAAGAGAGAAGAAGCCATAGAGAGGTCAAATAATCACAAGACAGAAGATGAGAAATGAAATCTTGGTCACACCTCATAATTAGTAATAACCCCATTGTGAACAACCAAAAATTCATCTCCAGCGCCAGAGCTCTGAGGATGACTATTCCTGGGAGAAGGCTCTCCGTGGGTTGCCCATCGTGTATGCGCTATTCCAGCATGAATGGAGAAAGATTCCTCCAAATTTAATTCCACTTCAGCAACTTCTGATTTTTTTTTCCAAACAAAGTAAGAAGTTCAATCTTAGTGTTCGATCTCAAAACCGTGAACCACACTCAACAATAGAAAAAGATCTAACTTCGATTTAAAGTTTTCTAGCTGCCAACGAACAGGAGGGAGGGAGGCAAGGAGGAAGAGGGCGAAGGAAACTGAGCTCTATGCTGCAATTGCGTAATAAAATATGGTTTTTGCAGTGTGTTATTGTATTATATGGAAACTTCTTCATCCACGACGATTGCAGTAAATAAAATTGCGATGCTTCACGCATCCAATTTTTCAGGATAAAATAGGTGTAAAATACCAAAATGTCAGCAATGAGAGCAGCATGATAGTAGGCAGAGCTGCCGTAAATTTGACCATAAAAAAGATACTGCGGACCACCAAAATTGAGAAAAGAAAGAGAACTATGAGTGCGATAAGAGGCAGATGCGAAGAAGAATGTACAGAACGTAAGTGACCTTGGTAGACGGATTTGACAAGGGATTCGATGTTGCCCTCTTGACGGAAGATAAGGGGAGGAGGAATGATGGAAATTGACGAGCATTGAGGAGTGTTTGGATCGAGGGAAAGAGTGGAGTCGATGGCGATGCCAGCGGAATCATAGCCGCGGTATTCCAATCGCCTGAGGCCATTGAATAATACCTGCAGGATGTACCTCCTTTCTCTGTTAACGTTGTAGTTAAGATAAGCAAATATGCCACACATTATTTCTTCCTCCTCCTCCGTCCTCCTTTTCCACCGCTCTTTCGTTGATTCTCACACACACATATATATAGCGAAGAAACACACCGGCCGAGTGGCCGACGCGTTTGACTTGTGATTGCTCCCAGTTTGGCCCAACCGTGCTGGTTGAATGGTTGATTAGAGAAACATTCAAGGATATTTTAGTAATTGGAGCGTGCATCAAAGGTGCTTACGCGGAGTAACGTGATTGGATGTAGTTACGCGCTCAACTCTCACCTTGGTGGTCATCCCCAATAATTTTTTTGGGAGAAAATTAATTCTCCGGTCCGATGGTTTATACTTTCATTCACCAAGTTTTAAAAGTACCTCTTTGATTCATTCGTTCCTTTTAAACTTGCGCACTATCCAAGTATCCAATGCCGCGGTTGCTGGGGTTTCATATGGCCGGTAACATTTCTAGTTTATTTAGCACTGAAGACGAAATTTTGTTAACCTTAAACAGTCACAAGTAGTTATGTGCAAATACTTATGTATTAATAATCTTATTATCTTCTGTATAAGTTAAAAATATAATAAAAGTTAGTTAAAATTTTTAAAATTGACCTTATGAAATTTTTTAATTAGAGAAAACTGTTTGGTTAATTAGGATTTTGTTTAATTTGCTTAGGAAATATAAAAGTAAACGATATTTGAGGAAATTAGAGTTAAAAATTTTACAATAAACATCCAAAAGGAACACATATGTCCAGAACAATAAAAGGAAAACAATAATAAAATGATACTTCAGTTTTAAGAATCACAAATAGTCTTCTCAATAAATAAAATTTTATTTTAGTCATATATGACTAAATAGAAATTTTAAAATTTACTAAAATCACCACATTGTCTTCATGTCACTTGTGCTTATTTTATGAAAATATTTTGAAAACGGGTTGTTAATTACATTATATAATTTGTTGATGTCATTGCTTGACATATCAGCCATGTTACAGAAGCTAAAAAGTTCTCAATTTATCAAGCGCTCAAAAATCTTCTCAAATCACATAATGAACAGTGTTATTAGGGTTATTAATATCATTACAATAACCATTAGTCGTGTTATTGAACATGAAAAAAATCTCACTTTCACAATTTCATGAGAAAATAGGTTGCTGATTACATTACCAAACTTGTCAAATACTGACTTGCTAACGTCATAGAAATTTAAAATTGTCTGGTTTATTATGTACTCATTAACATGTCAAAAAATTTGTGATACACAGATAAAGGCCAAATAATCATCTATATATTTAATTATGCTGTTTGTGTCTCCTATTAAAGCAAATTCTATTATAATTTGCATAGAGCAAGTTATGTACAACTCTAGTAACACAATTAACAACTATTGTGACGATATCAATATCTCTAATAATGTCATTCACCATGTGATTTGAGAAGTATTTTAATTTTGAGAGATTTCTGAGTACCTAATGAATTGGAAATTTTTTAACTTCTATGACGTAGTTAACAAGTCATACGACAGCATTAAAAACATTTTGATAATGCAATTAATAATCTTTTTTTAAAATATTTCTGCAGAACAAGCACAAATGAGGCAATGTAATTGTTTTAGTAAATTTCAAAATTCTTATTAAGGCACGTGTGACTAAAACAGAATTACCCTTATTGAGGTGGTTATTTGAGGTTTGGAAAATTGAAATATCATTTTATTTTATTTTTTCAAGAGCAAACATTGAACGTTCAAAGTGGATAATTGTTGGGGGAAAAAAAAGAAAAAAGAAGCATTCAGAGTGGATATTGTGCAGCTGAAAAGGACATTGCTTCATCAGGTTATAACTGTTTTTAAGAGAGTGTTTAGATAAAAAGTAAGTCATAGTTTTAGAAGTAATTTTACAATATATAAAATAAATACGTAAAGAAATTGACTCAATTTACCAAAAAGTCCTTTTTTTTTCATTTTTGGCTAAAGTATCGCGTTTATCTACCTCTGTCAGAGAAGTATTTTGATATTTTTAGGAATGAGTTGTGCTAATTTCTTTCAGGAAAATCTATTTTTTCTAGGAAAATAATATTATGGGGAACTTAAAAATACATCTAGGGATCGTATAAATCTGCTTTTAAAAAAATATATTTATGAGTACTTTCATATAAGTTGTGATAAAAATTTTGACACGTGCTTTTCTCGTATTCTATAATTTATGATTAAAAAGTTACCACTGTTTCAAATAAGCTCCTAATCAATTTAGGAAAATATCAGGAGGCTGTGGCCGTGCGGAACAGTGACTGGGATGATCTTTTGACTCTTTTTTTTGTTTTCGACCAGCAAATGATCTTTTGACTCTACTGACCCGGCCTCTATATATGCGTATAAAACTAACCAACCCATAATATACAAACTAACTGGGCCCTCTTGGCTGAGCGTTCATGGGGATAAGGATAAACCACTAATATAAACAAATTGTTGTTTCCTGTGATCCTGAAATCAAACCATCAAAATATTTTTTTTTTATAATTCACATAACTATTATTTTTTTTAAAAGATTTGAACTTATAATTTTATATTTAAAAATATTTAACAGAGATATTCAATATTAAAATACAACCTAATTTATACCTCCAAGGTTAACACTAGCGATATACAGTTATGAATGAATAGATAGTTAAAGAATACTACCTCTAGTCGTAATTATAAAATCTAATTTGTAGACCATAAATAGTATGTTATATGACACATATATGTTTTGTATGTCAAATTTTATGTTTTATATTGACATTAATGCATCATTTGAGTTTAGTTTTATATATTTTTAATTTGGTGGATGAGATCGTAGAGTTCACATGCCATGCTCAGCGCATCTATAAGCAGCTGGTGCTCATCCTTAAAAAGCACCACTTGGATTAGTAGGAAGATCTCAACCGTTAAATTTATAAAATGTAGCCTTTTGTTGGAGTCCGGACTTTCTTGTAAAGTCTATTTCATGGGCATCAACTTCTAATAAATTTCTTTGGGATGCCAACAAGTGTAATGAATCTTGAGTGTGGAGAGGGTAATTGTGTTTTTCATTAAATCTAGTGATTTTGAACTTCTGATCAACATGAGATACTGCTATTCTTGCTTTACAGTTAGTCCTTGTTTTAGCTTGATGCCTAGAAGAATGTCTCTCTGTCTTTTTTTTTTTTTAAGACCCTCCTTGCAGCATACATATTGATATATCTATCTGTAACGGTTCCACAAATTTTTTTTTGTTTTTTGTACCATTATACTTTCTAGTTCGAAACGAGTCTTTCTAGCATAATCATTCTAGAACATCCATGCTTCTTTTGGGCTTCCAAATCCCCTTCCTATTTTTGGTTTTAATTCATCATCCATTATGAAGTTCCCATCACAATCAAATAACATATCTTTTTCAAAAACCAATCTTTTTCTTATAACAGCAAAAAATGCCCCATAAAGTTCTATATGTTTTTTTTTTTTCACCTACCACTTCTATTAATCGAAGCATCCCACTCGTTCTGTTTTCCTCGTCTTCCTTAAGGGGCTATCATCACTATATCTTTGTAGCACCTACTTTCTCTTTGCAGGAGGAAACTTCGTTAATTATATTGAAGGTGTCTGTGATTGTGAATAGGTGGATTGGACTTCTCAGAGTCAAGCTCTGATTTCTCGTTTGTTTCTTTTACGGCCTGGGTCGCGTGAAAATTTCCATAAATGAAAGACCCAGCTATCTACCTGTCAGCTTCTCATTGTCTTACATTTTGCAGATTTAGAGCCTGTTTGGTTGGGCTTACTTGGAGTGAAAAGTAGCTTATTTTTGCTACAAGTCCGATTGCAAGGTAGTCATCCGTTTGGTTGGGCTTAACTTCAAAAGGAGCTTATATGTTTTAAGCTGTTAAGCCAGCGTTGGGGGAGAAGCTGCATTTTGTAGCTTATTTTGGAGCTTATTCTGCTTTTTCACTGTTGCACGTGTCAGAGCTTTTTTTTTTCCCCTCTGACTTCAGCTATATTAACACATTTCCTGAGTTTTTTTTTCACATCTGACTCTCACACCTCTCCCACATCCTCCGTCATTTTTTTTCACTTTTATATTTTTTTAATGTTTCACTTTATATTTAGATTACTCCTCTGATCCTAAATATAAAACTTTTTTTATAGTATAAGTCCTATCCTAAATATAAGATCTTTTTTGTAGTGTAATTACACTATAAAAAAGTTTTATATTTAGGACCAGAGGAATATTTTATATAATTTCTCTAAAGTTTTAAAATTTAATTCACTCATTAAATTTAACTTTTTCACATTAAATTATTTTAATTTCATTATATTATGTGAAATTATTTTTTAATCATATTTCATTATTTATTAAAACTCATACCCATTTTGGTCATTTTACAACTAAACTTACTTTTACTCAACCATAATCCAAACAATCTTTTACTAATCTCACTTTTGCAAACTAGCTTTTCTGAACTCCAATTCAAACACAATTCAGCTTATCTAATTTAGCTTTTACCCAACTTCACTTCTTCATAAGCTACTTTTTCAATAAGCTACTTTTCCAATCGCTGATCCAAACTGACCCTTAACGGTTGAGATCTTCCCACTAATCCAAGCGGTGCGTTTTGAAAATGAGCAAGTTGGTATGGCCTAAGAATGAGTCGATTAGTCCGCTTTGTAATTTTGGGGAGACAATAGGATTTGGAATGAACAAGGACGAAAGTAAATTCGCTGGCGAAGGTCAATTGCCACTTGCACATATAATTTGCAGCGTGTTTTTGGGGGAGAAGGAGAGAGAAAGAGAAGAAACTCTCACAAGAAAAGCACCAAAACACGAGACAAAGGAATTGAAAAAGACCTTGAACGTTGTTTACGATTTTGCTGCTTATTTTGACGCGTTTGCCGTTGGAATCGCGAAATACTCTCGCTCCCTCCCCCCTTCTCTCTCTAAGTATCTATTGCTGACTTGCTTCCAAATTTTTTGTTCGTTGTTTGCTGCCATACTAGATTGCTCATTGCCATTGCCCACTTCACCACCTATATTTCAACCGTGCAGGCAATGGATTTCAGTGACAAATATGAAAAATAATGGAATAAACATTCGAATAGAATTTGAATTCCGTTGAATTTATTCGATCTGTTTTTATTCTTTTATTTTTCAATTGCTTTCTATTGAAGCTACTTGGGCCAAGATTTATTGCTCATGAAAATGGATCTTAGAGGATCACTGGTAGTTGGTATATTCGTTTTTGAATTTTGCTGGTTTGCCCACGGCAATTTGGTGTTTCCTGTCCGCCACAAATTCAAAGACCGGGAAAATATTTTGAGTGCTATGAAAGCTCATGATGTTCGTCGTCGAGGTAGATATCTTTCGGCTGTGGATCTGAACCTTGGCGGCAATGGACAACCTTCTGAAACAGGGTTTATTTCTCGATCGATTCTACTCTTTATTCCTTTTTTATGCCCAAGGGTCATATCTGAGCTGGTTCTTTTTTCCCCCCCATTTTCCTATCTGTTTGATTTAATTGGCTGCAAAGTTCTATTTTTACTTCGATTAAGTACTTGGAGACTCATCCTTGATTTCGCATACATGGGGTCTTATTCTTGTGTCTGTTTTTGATCTCAGATAAGATTTTGGCTAAGATGGGTGGGCCTCATACGCTCATTGCAGCTATCTTTGTTTTATTTTATTATTATTATTATTGTTTGTGTTGTTGGGGGGGGGGGGTTTCTGAAGTAATTTGGTGATTTAATCTCTGTGGAAAACTATTGTCATCTTGATGTGGATGCTTATTGATTATAGGCTGTATTATACGAAACTTGGGCTCGGGTCTCCTCCAAAAGACTACTATGTGCAAGTTGATACTGGAAGTGACATCCTATGGGTTAATTGTGTTGACTGCATGAGATGTCCAAGGAAAAGTGATCTTGGAGTATGTATCTACATTTTACTCTTTCCTTTTTCTTTTTCTTTTTTCCGGTGAATGAAAGCATTGTGGTTGTATGACATTTCATGCATGCTTTTTCAGACTTCAGACAGACTTTCTTGGTATCATATACATTTCAAGTTATGTTGGACCCTTTTCAAAGTGGTATTGCTGTATTGCAGATAGAGTTGACACTATACGACCCAAAGGGCTCCAAAACTGCAGATCTTGTTTCTTGCGCGGAAGATTTTTGCTCTGACACATATGATGGTCCAATTGCGGGTTGCAAGTCTGATGTGCCCTGCCCATATAGTGTAACTTATGGAGATGGAAGCTCCACAACTGGGTACTTTGTGAAGGATTATCTTACATTCAACCAGGTCAATGGTAACCTTCATAGTTCTCCAGGAAATAGCACGGTGATTTTTGGGTGAGAACCAGAGAAGTATTTTCCTTTATAGTCATACAATGTTGACATCTGCCACGTGTTCTTAATCTTAAACTATGTCTTGTCCAATGTCATTCGTTTCTAAATAACTGAGGCCAATGACAGGAACCCCAAGTCAAGCTATGAAAAATTCAATCCTCGGATTTTTCATACTTAGTATGTTTTGTCAAAGTACAAAGTGTACTTGCACCTTTACATACCTTTCTAATTTTGTTGATGCCAATTTCAAACTCCCTCACATCCTCCTAGAGATTTCTCTAACTGAAATCTGCCAGCCCTCTGCTCAAAAACCGTTCCATCCTCAATTTCACATGCAAAAGATATTGTGGTGAGAAAAACAAAAATGCATAAGATCTTCCTATACAGTTTTTCATCCCCTTTAGTTGACCGTAACCCTCATATACTATGTTTTCGTCATGGCTGTTCCTATTGTACGAGGTAGGAGCTATCTGTTTATTTTTTTAATGTCACGACATACTTAGCTTTGTAAATGGATAAACAAATATAAGAAAAGGTCACTATTATATTTGAATGCTTTTCTTGATTTGTTCTGACTTCTGAAGTTTTGTTTTCTTGATAGGTGCGGTGCTAAACAATCTGGGGCATTAGGGTCAGCTAATGAAGCTCTTGATGGAATACTTGGTTTTGGTCAAGCTAATTCGTCTGTGCTTTCACAGCTTGCTGCATCTGGGAAGGTGAAAAAAATATTTTCACACTGCCTTGATAATGTTCATGGAGGTGGAATCTTTGCCCTAGGGGAAGTGGTGGAGCCAAAAGTCAACACAACACCTTTGGTTTCTGGACAGTATGTGTAGTATGTTGGCTTTTTTTGTTTCCATTGCCATGATATTTCTTGTACGTTTGATCAATAAGTTGTCATTAATTGGTATCAGTAACTTGCAGCAAAACGACGCTATCTATTTGATGATTATGAAATTTAGGTTCATTCTACCATTGTTTCGCGTTTGGACATTGTTTAACATTAAGAACATCTACGTTTTAGGTTTTGTACACATTATTTTCCTGAAGAAGTTTATGAACTCTGCTACTACCAAATGCTATTGATAGATTGATTATTCATTATATACTTGATGATGAGCCAACTCTGGTATTATATTAAATGCAAAATACTCTCATCTTCTATGGAGGGAGACGATACTGTGATTTGGGTGGGGGGGGGGGAACTCATACACTAGCAATAAAGGATGCTGTTATCAATGAAATCACGCTCCCACAAGCTAAGCATGGTAACAACAAGAAAACACTTAAAGTGGAAAAAGAAAATAATGAAAGGAAGAAGCCTCCTTCAACTAGACTCGGTGTTCAAGAGACTAGGCACTCTCTCTAACAGACAACAGTTGTGTGTGTGTGTGTGTGTGTTTTGTTAAACACTTCGGTTGTTCTCTTTGATGCCTCCCTTTTGCCTCATGTACCCTCCTCTCAGTTTCACTATTGACTAGGTTTTTAGTGTAACATCCCAATTTTGTTCCTAGGGTTTAAGTAATTTTAGGATGAGATTATTCCATGGTAATTGGAATGTCCCATGTAGTTATTTGAGTAAGAAGTATTTGCTCAAAATGGAATTAAATTTTCTAAAGAGAAAATTAATATAGTTAGCCGGGATTAGATAGAAGTATTTAAAGTATTTTTTTCAAAATAATATATTATAACACTTACCATGTAATTATTTCATCCTAATGTTACTTAAATTCTAGGAATAAAATTGGGATGTTACAGTTAACCTCCCTAGACCTTGCTTTCTTAACCCCCTTCCTTGTCTGGTTCATCCACTTGTTGGGCTGGACCTCTCTTCTTCCTAACATATCTCTTAAGATTATCTCCTCCCTTAGAGCACATTTTGCCTCTCCTAACGCATGTCTTGCCCTACAGGTTGTCAAGGTGAGAAGGAGGGAATTGGTCTTGAATAACTCCATTTCCAGCTCCATCTTTTCCCCTCATTTCCTGCTCCTCCTCTTATTGATTTTAGCCTTAGACAACCTCTTTCTAGTGGTGTTACTACCACTGCTGCTAGCTGGAGTAGGTTTTGGGATGGTAATCTTACTTGTGGTGCCCTTGGTTTCTTCTGCACTTTTAGTACTAGTTGTTTTGTCGTTAGTGAAATACTCTAGTCATTTAGGATAATCAATACAAGGATCTTGAAAAGTTTGAGCTGTGGTTTCATACAATTTCCTCCTCCTCCACTTTTTGCTATCTTGGAGCCGGACTTCCTCTCCTCTATAGCATAAGAACTTCACTCTTTCGTGGTGACCCTATTAATTGAAAATTTTGCCACCTTGAACAGCTAGCTTACAAGACCCTCTCCCAAAAAATAAATGGAGCTCAAGTCTTGGAAACTTCCTAGCATCATTTTGCTTGGTGTTGTTTTTCCCATTCTCCTCATTTTCACCTGCTTGTGTCAACTTGTCTGGCCCTGTTGGTGTGATTTGAAGCTCTGTCTTAGGTGCTTGATCCTGCTTAACAACATTGAAGGTAGCTCAAAAATTGCCCAATTGCTCTTGAGTTCAATGTGTGAAAGTTTGTGATGGGATATGAAAAGAAATAATTATGATTTTATTATATTTCTAGAATATTTAAATTATCTAGAATATTTAGATTAGTTAGATTTTTAGGATTTATTTAGATTTTTCAGTATTTTATTATTTTATTATTATGATCAGTTGTTGTTGTTATTATTTTCAGTTTTATTTTTATTTTAGTATAAGTAATTCTAGGTTCCTCAATAGACGGCAGACTTGATTATTGAATGATATTGCAGTTATTGTTTTCTCTCGTCTTGTTTTCTCTTTTCTATTCTCTATTTCTCCTTCTCTGTTCTTTTTGATCTTTTTCCTTCTTCCCTCTTCCCGTTTTACATCAATTTGGTATCAGAGTTAGATTGCAATCTCCTTTCCTGTGCCTAAATTCTTTTTCCTGAACTACCAAACACATCCTCCCTTCAAACTCCTTTATAACTGCTGTCATCAACCTCCGTCTAGCCTTTCTTTGTCATCATCTCACCACACCGCCATCGCCATCAGATTCACTAGTGTAAACAAACCCTACATTTTCGCAACCAAAGACCATCGAAACTTGCATCACGCACCGCCCATCCTTTGCTGTGTTAGATTTTCACGTTGCCGCCACTGTCTACCACTGATCACCACTCTTCCTACATTTGATCATAACGAGACCATCAGTAATGTGTGCGTATCGAGGAACTCGGCTCAACCACACCAATATCTCTGCCATTGACCAATGCAAGCGCCTCCACACGCCGTTGGAAGTTCCAACACATGAATCCACATGCCTTCGCCACTATTTGCACCAGAAGTGTTTTTGCTAAAATTACACTTTTGGACCCAGATTTTTAGATAAACTTTTGCAAAAATTACACTTTCAACCCAGATTTCACCGTTTTCCAAGTTAGCCTTTCCAAAAACCAAGGAGAATCATAAGAGCACCGTTGAGGTGAATTTTTAAGATTTTCAGCTTCTTTTATTGATATTTATCTAAAATATTTAATTTCTTTAGAATTTTAAGGGGGGGAAAGGAGGAAAAGGAAATTAAAAAAAAAGAGGGAGAGCAAGAAAAAGATTGTCATGCTACTTAGTTCTAAGTATGAGTTCTAGAGAATGCCCTTATAGGAAGCATCACGATGTATATGACACTCTATATAGGGATGCTGATCATGACTATACCATATATGCTACTCACTGTTATTGGTATGCCAACCGGGTTCGTTATGAACATGCTGATTGTGATGATTACATTGCTCACTACTATGTTGATCCTAAATATCATTACTGTTATGAGCATGTCGTGCAACGATAACTTGATTGCAACGTGCAAATAGAACAATTTGAATCAAAACTTGATTGCTGGAAGCAAGCATGTGATGATGCGTTCGATAAGTTTGAAAAGAGAGTTGATGAGGGAATCAATAAGTCAGAAAATCAAATGGAAGAGGCTCTCCAAATAACCAAGCCAATAAAGGTCAAAGCTCCTTCATTAGACGCGAAAACAAAATATTGTCAATCTAATTGAAGTGGCACCTTCAACTCATCTGGAGTTCATTACTCGACATGCACCATTGGACCCGTTTATGACTGAAGTAAGTGAGGCCTCTAATCTTGTTATCATTAGCGACAATAATTCTGCAAGGGATGGTCCAATTGTCCAACTGGCAAACAACGTGGTTTCTTCTCAGATTGTGGCCAGCAAGAATCACTTTCATCATTGTAAAATGCCACCTTATCTGAAAGTTGCACCTCCTAAGGTTACCCTGTTGCTAAATGAATTTTTTCAACAGTATTTTGTCTATTGGAGAGGTTTTCCAAATGCTCTCCAAGGTCTAACTACTCACTCATGCCATGGTTTCCTTTTCTGGCACCTCACCTGTTGGAAGGGATTTCCAGATTGAAGCATCATGTCGAAATCTTATCCCACCCCTATCTCCCTAGCTTTGCGCATCACTTTTAACTCGTCTGGAGCTGAGTTCTTCAAGCGAGGGGGAAATGATGAGATATGAAAAGAAATAATTATGATTTTATTATACTTCTAGAATATTTGAATTATCTAGGATATTTAGATTAGTTAGATTTTTAGGATTTATTTAGATTGTCAGTGTTTTATTATTTTATGATTAGGATTAGTTGTTGTTGTTGTTATTTTCATTTTTATTATTATTTTAGGTTTCTTATTAGACAGCAAACTTGATTATTGAATGATATTGTAGTTATCGTTTTTTCTCGGCTTGTTTCCTCTTCTCCGTTCTCTATTTCCCCTTCTCTACTCTTTTTTATCTCTTTCCTTCTTTTTCCCTCTTCCCATTTTACATCAGTTTGACTGCTATAACCCCATCAGAGTGTTCTTCTTGCTTCCTTTGAATCTCTTTGATCGAATGCTTAGAATTATTGAGCCTGCCCTCCATCTGATTATTGACCATATCCAATACTATAGCGGCTCTGATACCTATATCAACCGATGAAAGTTCAACACTAGAATCATATTAAATCCAAAATCAGACTCACAGACTAAGTACAAAAACAGCAAGAAAACACTCAAGCTGAAAGAAAATTATGGAAATAAGAAACCTCCCTCCACCATGACCTAGGTACTGTTTGGTATGAGGGAGATGAAGGGGAGGAAAGGAGAGGAAAAATTTTAATAAGCTCTATTCAAAAAATTGGAGAAGTGGGGTTAAAAGTTTTTAATTAATTTTTATTACTCTTTTATATTACTTCTTCTCTTTATTAAATTTTTATTACTCTTTTATATTACTTCTTCTCTTTATTAAAATTTTAAAACCCCACTTTTTCAATTTTTTAAATCGAACTCATTAAATTTTCTCTCCCCTCCCTTTCCTTTCATTTCCCTAATGGGTACTCTCCCTCACAATACCACACCCTTGCTGTCATCTGTTGCACCTCCCTTTTGTCTCACATAACCTCCCGTATATACCACTGACAGGTTGTTAGCGTCATAAGCCCTTGCTTTCCTTCCCCTGCCCTAGTTGATTCTTCTACTTGTTGGGCTGGACCTCTCTTCTTCCAAATATATGATGCCTCAAGAGTATCCCTAGTCCATTTTGCCTTCCCTGGCATGTGTCTTGCCGCACCGCACAACACACCACCCCCCCCCCCAAAAAAAAACCCCAAATTAAAATTAAAAAAAAAAAAAGCCTGAGATTCTATCCATACCCAAGGCCTCAAGGAAAATGAATGCACATATAAACTCAGGAGTCATGCAACTGCAATGAAATTTTATCTCTATTTTTCTTTTTAAGATATGTAGCATATTACACATTTTCTTCATTTTACTCTATTGGAATGTACATGTTGAGTTCAGGTGTTGGATTCAGAATGATGTAATGACTGTAGTGTATCAACTCTTTTGTTTTATTTTTTGGGTGACAATTGTATCAACTATTTTAGGGCACACTACAATGTGAATTTGAAGGATATTGAGGTTGATAGGGAAGTTTTACAGCTTCCCACAGATATATTTGATTCTGGAAATGGGAGGGGAACAGTAATAGATAGTGGCACAACTTTGGCTTATCTTCCTGATACAGTTTATGATCAATTAATGACCAAGGTAAGTGCACCTTTCAAACTTGAATTGAATCAATCATTTTGCTTTGATGCTCATGATTGTTCTTAATATTAGGTTATGGCTCAGCAGCCTGGGCTGAAATTACATCTGGTCGAGGATCAGTTCACTTGTTTTCAGTATACTGGAAAGTATGATACTAATCCTTGCGACATCCTTTTGCTTCATACGGGTAGATGGGACATTATTATATTTTCCATCTATTACTGAATAATTTTAGTTACTATTTATGGATATTAAGGTGTAGTGTCTCTTCCTCTCTTTGTCCCTGATCATTGTTGGTTTCATTGAGACAAAGGACATGGCATGACTTATTTGATAGACTGTGCTTCATTCTCTTGGTCCTTTGGTCCGTTGTGTGTGTGGTGGAACTTTCGAAGCTCAGATTTTGCTAGCATATGTTGAGCTACTGCTAGATGGAAGGAATGACCAGATATCAGTACAGAGTGTAAAGCAAAATATGGAAAGAAAAAAAAAATATGGTCCCAAATTTTCAAAATTCTTCCCAAACTTCGTAGGCACTGATCACCACAAAAGACTCTCCTCTCAATTTTCCTCTCTCCACACCCCACCTCGCAACTCACATGCAACAGTTAATTTTTACTTGGAATTTCCATTTCTGCCCCTCCTTCTGCGTCCTCATGCTCAGTTGCTCACTACTCTCCTGGCCCCTATTCTTTTTCTGTCGTATATGAATTTAGCATGGGCCTTGCTTTTCTCTCTTTCTCCATGTCACTTTGATGTTGCCAGGTTGCCATTGGAATAACACTTGCTCACATATCATGGTTTTCAATGATATGATTCATGGTACTAGTGAAGTTACATAAGTGGATGAGCCAAGTCAGTCACATTCAGCCAAAACAACAGAGGCTGTTCTTAAGTCTTAAGCTATTGACGTTGACATGAATTGAGCTGTGTCATAGAGCAATTTGTTGGCCTGGATTTCATTAATTAGGTTCTTGTTGAAGTGAAGTCTGAGATTATTTGAGACACCTGATCTTATGTGATTTCTGTTAACAGAAAAATTGGAATTTGCAAGCAGGTTCTTGAAAATTTATTCTGCGATCTCACTTCTTGGGGCCTATCATTTCCATTTTGAGCTTCTCAATTACTTTACCATGTTTTCTTTCTTTGGGAAGTAACTATTGAGCTTGTTGTATATGGTTACATTCTGAGAATTATCCGATTTTCTTGTTGCCACATATACAGGAAAAAATGATGAAAAATCATTTCTAAGATGGCTTTCTTTTAAAAAAAATTGTAGCTGTGCATGGATTGTTATTTGAATGATATGCTGGTAACATTGCAATAGTATAAGCTTTTCCCTTGCTAACTAGTTGGAGGAGGCAAAATTGCTATCCAGATTCCAGACCTTTACTTGTTCATCGTACTCCTGTAGTGTTGATGATGGATTTCCAATCGTCAAGTTTCATTTTGAGGGATCTGTTTCTCTGACAGTTTATCCACATGACTACCTCTTCCAGATTCATGTAAGTGGGAACTTTTTTCTTTTGTTTTTGTGCCCTTTTTTTTTGTGGGGTGAAAATGTAAGTGGGAACCTTATCATTCATTGTCTATTTCTCCGTGATCTGGCCTGGTTATGCAAGGGAGCATAGATACATTTTTTGCATTTAGTTAATAGTTGATCATGTGTTAATATATTGTTTAAAGGTGAAACACTTTTCCTCTCTAATTGATGTTTAATTAAATGATTATTATATCTATTGCAAGTATACACCCATAGATCCACTAAAATAAAGTAAATAAATAAATAAATAAAATAAGCAACAATTACCCTCATTTTGATGAAAATATCACAATATCCACTTCTTATAGGTGTCACAGGCATTAAATATGACTTTGGTCAATATAAAATAATGACTTTTCTAAACGTGAGAGAGTTTAAAATTTCATGATATTAAATACGTTTTTAAAGAAAAAATATTTTAAAAATAACTTCTTTTAAGAATTTAATCCAATTAAAAGATAATTTATAATATTTAAGTTCCACGATACCATGGGAACACCAAATAACATAATTTTTTAAATTTTAATTCCGTATAAATGAAATAAATTTTATCCTGGAGTTTATGTTGGTCGTTGGTCAAATGGATGCTTTAAGGAGAGATTGTTTATATGCTCATGGTAGAGAGGAAGACAGCATAACCAAGACATAACTCCTGAGAGGGGAGGGTAGTTTGCCTCTGATTTTACTAATGTCCTTTGATTTGATTCTGTCCTTAATTGTGCCGCAGGACAATGTATGGTGTTTTGGGTGGCAGAGGAGTGTGGCACAAACTAAGGACGGAAAGGATATGACTCTTCTTGGAGGTACAGTGTAGAATTAAATGTCACGAACAAATTTTACCTAGTGATTTGTAAGTTGCGGAAGAGTGTGACGTGGTTTGGGTGTTAATTTTTTTCTTCTTGCATTGTTTCTGATTACAGATTTGGTTCTTTCAAATAGACTCGTCGTATATGATCTTGAAAATATGGCCATTGGATGGACGGAATTCAATTGTGAGTAACAAATTAAATGATCTTCAAGCAAATTTTCAGTTTCCTTTATTATGTTCTGATTTGGGCCTTGTTTGTTTAAGCTTAGATAAAAATGTAATTTTCAAATTGTTCAAAAGAGTTATGGTTCCTTAGCTCTACTCATACGGTCTTTCAACAATAAAGGAAATTTAAAAAAGAAGAAGAAGAAGCACTTTTTAATAAAGTGATTTTTTTTATAAAAAAAAAGTTAATCAGGTGGTAATCAGTTTTTCTGAAAGCGGATATTTTTAAACGATCAAATCTCTCACGTTTAACTTAAAATCATTTGTTAAGTTTAAGCAGATCCTTAGCGTAGGGTAGCCTATGAATATCCCTTATTCATTTAAGTTTAGATCAACCTAGATCTTTCTTTTAGTTCTCTTTATTGAGATCAATATCCTTCGCAGCTCATGCCATGCTAGTGAATTTAATATTATCAATAATTTTGTTGGCGGCATTTCAGATTTTATATATAAGTTCATTAGTATTAGTAGTTAATTTATGCGCACAAGTATTATACTCTCCCGGTCCTAAATATAAGACCTATTGTATAGTGTAAATTACAGTACAAAATGATTAGGACTGGAGGAGTAATTTATTTTCTGCCACCTTAGGAGATTTCTCTGAACAGTTCCCTTTTGGCTTGTCGATGATACCAGAATTTTTAGCTTGAGTTAGATCTTTGTTGTAATTTGATCGTTGTTCCTCAAACTAATAACAGATATATCAGCATATCAACTAGACAGGATAGACCAACATGATCAAATTATAAGGGAAAGATCAAGTATGCGAGGTTGCAAGTACAAATATATCAGGAGTATCTTAAATTTCTCACAAATTGTGAAATAAAATGGACAAGATAAGATTAATTAGGGTCAGCCTATTTAGGTGAGCTTTGCCAATCATTTTCTGCATTTGCTGTAGCTATCATGACTCTCGTCCGAAACAACTATTGTTTTTAGGGTTTGCGTCTGCTAAAATGACCTCTTTTTTTAAAACTTTTTAGCCTTTTGTTATTGTTACTTAGGCTCTTCTAGCATTAAAGTGAAGGACGAAACAACTGGAGCAGTGTATACAGTCGGCGCACACAATATATCTTCAATTTCCACCCTGTCAATCGGAAGAATATTGACGTTCTTTGTATTACTAATGACCATGCTAAATTTATTTAACTAGTTTTTAATTTGAAGGGATGGCATTCATTTGGTCTGACTGTATTGTAAGTAGAATCCCAAGAACATTTAAGCGTTTTCATTCTTTACCCTGCTGGTTCGGCCGTTGCACTTGTTTAATTGGGTGTATCTGTCTTGGGTGACATAGATTTGGCAACTGTAAATCTCAGGAATGTGGGCCTGCAATATATAATATTGTGATAATTTGTGGAATAGAGTAGACTTGACAAGGCAGACTTCACAAAGCTGTCCTCAGAAATTGAACAAGAATATAAAGAACTGCCAGAAATAGTGCGAGCTGGTATGCGTCTCGCTCAAAGCTGTCGTCCCTCTGGAAGAACTGAAAAACATTTCTGGTTGCGTCAGGTTAAAACGTAGACAATGAGCTTCAAAAAATGAGTGATTTAGTTGGTTGATGTAGAAAAAGTCACCTTAGTTGGATCAGGTGATGTATTGGGATCAGTCTCCGAGTTGTCTTTCTTTGTTGGAAGACGGCCACTTACATCTTTGGCAATATCAACCAAATCTTTTCCAGACTCTCGAGCAGCCAAAAGTGCGCGGGATGTCCAGAAAAATGCCCGGGCAACAGCGGACGAGTTAGATAAATCCCAGGATTCTTCATGCTCAATGACCTGACCACTAATTTGGTTGAGAGTAAAGCGGGAAGTAACTCGGAGGATCAGATCCCCCGCTATTCCGCCGATTAAAGCTTTAGGCTTCCCTCTAATTGTCCACTTGATAGAGAGCACACTGATCGACAGCATCACCATTTCCTGCACACTCTGAAACCAAAATAAAATTAAAAAAGAAGAAAAACTAAAACTTATTCGAAGTCAAAGGTAGCTGGATGACTCGAGCAAGAACACTAGACTAACCACAGAGGGATTGTTCAGGGCATCCCTAGCCCACAGCGGTCTTTTGTACTTGTCGCGACCGATAAAGCTCCTCAAGGGATCCTGTAGACTAGGAAGAATCTCAGCGACCACAATTATGGGATGCATGAATGAATTGAAGAGAATGGAAATAAACAGAGTACCCTGTATTTGACGGAAATAGCCAAGGTTGCAAAAGCTCTGTTATCATCCCGAAGCTCAAGTATATCGCGAGCAAGTTGTCTTGCTGTGGATTCTACCAAGGGGCTGCTGATGCACTCAAAGTCATTGCATAGTTCACCGAAGTCGATCCCATCAACAATCTTATCGGCATCATTCGCAACTGCAAGGAAATCGTTCTCTAAAGTTCAGGCAAGTGTTCTATTTATTTATTGCATGCGTGTGTGGAAGAAAGTAGAGAGGCGAAACCTCGCAATAAAAAGGAGTGGTTATGATTGTGAGGGAGGAAAAAGGGAGCCCTACAGTTCTTGGAGTTGGAGGGGTGGCAGAGGGCGGCGACACAGGAAGAAAGAGTGGCAGCCATTTCTGTTCATTCCGCTGCCTACCACAGAGCCAGAGATATCTCGTAATCGGATTACGTTTGCTTCCAAGTTCCAACATTAGAACTAGAGGCTCTCTTTTATCCCCGACCCTCCTCTGGATTACCGGACAAGATTTTGCAATTATAGCTCTTTTGTTGACTATTATTAAATTTAAAGAGATTAAAAAAATTACTAAATTATTTAATTATAATATTTATTATATAATATATAATGTTTTTAAAATAATTATGTATATTATTAGATTATATATCAACTTATGAGTAAGACAAATTAGTTCAAAAATGATAAATATAAATATTTTAAAATAATTTCAAAACTTTATTACTGTCTTTAAATTATTCAAATAAAAAAATTGTAGGAATTTTTTATTGAGGATTTAGTAATTTTAAATTTTTTTATGTGGAATCTCTCTAAAAAACTGAAAAAACTTGGTTAAAAATTAGATGAAAATATAAGAACTTAAGAATTAATTTTCTCGTTTATAAAAAGAAAAATTTAATAAATAATGAACTTATAAAAATAATGTTTAAAAAGTGTAAAATAATATTGTACATTTAATTAAAAGTAAGTATAATTACTTTTTTTAAAAAAATTTTGTGCATTTTGTAGATTTTAAAAGGTGAAAGATACATGACAATTTGTTTGTGTGAGCAGTCACTTATTTTATTTTAGAATTTGATAGCCCTAATTATGCTCAAATATAGACAATTTATTGTATTCCATAAATTCTTGTATTTACACAAATAAAAAATCTAAAACTCATGTTTTACTTTATTTTAATTCTGTTGTTAATTTTTTTATTTTAAAATTTATTTACTTCATGTTGTATAACTCACGTACGTTATCTACTTGTTTTCTTCCCACATAATTTTTTTTAGAATATTTTATTTATGTAAAAAATTTAGGTAAATTGGATTTTTATAACTTTCAACATTATGGATTATAAGTCAACTCATTATCAAATTGGATTAATTTTAATTAGTTAAAAGCTATTTTTTATTTTAAAATTTTTATTTCACATAAATTAAAATTTAAACAATAACACACAGAATTTTACAATTTTTGAACCATATAATTTAAAATTTAAGCAACATATTCTAAAATATGGATAACAACTAATTCCATTTTATAATTACGGCATGTATCTCTTTTGACCAGTGCAAGTTAAAAATACATGTTTTGTTTTCGTCAATATATTTGTCATGTAAAAACAACAATTTATCTCTACCTTTTGTTTTTTTCCCAGAACTCGAGGATGTGATGAGCTACTCCTTTCAAGGACATCATTGAGGAGTAAGGACACCACGCTTCGTTTGCACAAGGATTGGCAAATAGTCTTCCAACATGTTTACAGCCCATCATTTAACAAAACTTGCACATTCATGATCATCCTCCACTTATTTATCCAATAGGGGGTGGGAGGGGAGTGTTGGTTAGACTTTACCTTGAGGATGTTTTTCTTTTTGTAGATTTTAGTTTGGGAAAATTTCACTGTAGGACCGTAGAAGACAATTAATTTCAAAGAGCCCCCAAAACTTTCTGAAACTTCACTGCAGGACCAAGGGGGCAAACTGATATTAATTCCACAAAGAAAATGACGCTATTGCCCCTCATAATACTTATTGCAGGGTGACATGTAAATGGACTAATTTCAGTTGTAAATAAAGGTATGTATGTTGCAAATTGACTAATCCCACTTGCAAATGGGCTCTCTCACACTTATTCACTCACAGGCACCTTTTTCAGGTGAATGAGGTGATATGTAAATGGACTAATTCTAATTGTAAATAAATGTATGTATGTTGCAAATTGACTAATCCCACTTGCAAATGGGCGCTCCCACACTTGTTCACTCACGGAGACCTTTTTCAGGTAAAGGAAGTGACATGTAAATGGACTAATTCCAGTTGTAAATAAATATATGTATGTTGCAAATTGTCTAGTCCCACTTGCAAATGAGCTGTCCCACACTTATTCACTCAGACACATTCTTCAGGTGAAGAAGGTAATATGTAAATGGACTAATTTTAATTGTAAATATATCTATGCATGTTGTAAATTATCTAACCTCACTTGCAAATGGGTTCTCCCATACTTGTTCACATGAGGGGCAATAGGGTTATTTTCTTTGTGGAATTAATATCAGTTTGCCCCCTTGGTCCTGCAGTGAAATTTCAGAAAGTTTTGGGGGTTCTTTGAAATTAATTCTGTACTGCGGTCCTTGAACGAAATTTTCCCTTTTAGTTTTCTGCTTTGCCTTGTTTCTGAGGTTTCTGTATCCAGTATTTATTCAAAAAAAAATTAACAAGCTTATTTGAAAACTACATAAATAAAAGAATTACTAGTATCATATTATAAAAGTCGAATAATTTTTTTTTTAAATACTAGTCACCTCGAGAACCTATTACCTGACCAGTAACCATTTACCTTCGTTAATCATTATTATACGGCTGGTGGATCGATTCCTCGTTGATTCATTTACCTTTTATACATTTTGGCGAAAAATGAAAAAAAAAAAAAACACTTTTATACATGCTTTATGGCACCAGCGTCCATTGAATGGATACAAGAAACTGTTGATGACCCTCAACCACTTGTTGAGTAATTTACTACTCCCTCCCTTTCTTATTATAAAAAAAAAACTATAAAAACAATGTGTTTTTAAAAGTTAAATTTAGTTTGAAAAAATAATAAACATGTAAGATATATACATATTTTTTAATTATATTTTTATTTGTAAAAAAATATGAGATATAATGCGTAAAAATTTATTATGGTGGAACGATAAGTGGCATATATTTAACAGGAATAAGAATGAAAAGTCTAATTTAAAATTTCAGACAAAAATAACCTGTTTTTTAAGTTTGAAAACACTAGGATAAGAAAATGCTACTAATAATTAAACTTTACGCCAGATATCTCTCTTGGTTGTTCCAAGTACACGCAGCAAATGAAACTCAGTCGGTGCCCGGCCACTGCACGTCAACATCCATTGGCCATCGATTGGCGGGACAATCAATCTGAACGTTATCTTTTTCAAAATGAAGCGGACAATAAATAATGCAACCAATCCCCTCTCAATTTTTGAAAAATACATGCCTGATTTATGTTGGAGCTGAATTGGTTTTCAGGGCAAGGAAGAGAGACGAAACAAAACAAACAGAAAAAAGCCCTCCGGATAAGTTTTAGTACAGGCCAGACAAGCAGAACTGGTCTTGCCAATCTTCAAAAAGTTCTAGTTACGGCTAAAACGGGAATAGAAATGGACCAAGTTGAAAACACCTGCATCTTTTCCATGCCATAAGCATAAGCCTGCTGCGGGCACTACCCACACCACATGCCCGTATTGAGGACGTAAAGTCTGAGACGAATGCTCGCTGTTCCCGTCATTTTCATTATTTAGTTGTCAGCTGTAATGAAGTAATGATAACGAAAGGAAACAATCAATTATATCAGAAGTTGCCGAATATCTTGAAGAATAAATTAACGAAGATTTCAATCATACAAAATTTATAATTTATAATTTTCCACACAACCGAGAAAGGATAGATTTCCAGACACACTAATATGGCCCGGTCCTCCTCTCCAGTGTCCAATCCAAAAATTCAAGACAAAAATCATCAATGGCTGAAAACAAGGTTTATGGTGAAATAAAATTAGGAAAAATGTATGTCTGTCTGTATGTATGTATGTATAATGATTGAAAGAAATAGAAGGGCAAATTAAATCATCTGCGTCTCCTCATCCCAGCCGTGGCCTTGTCGTCTTCTTCACCAGGGACGAATCTTGGGAGATTTAATAGTGTGTCTACACGAGAAACTCCTTCAAGAGCAGACCACTCTTTTTCTAACTCGGCATCTGTCTCCTTTGGCTCTTCTTCATTACTTTCTCCCAGTGACTTTTCATTGCTTGCCCGGCAAGTGCCTGACCTTTCAAGGACAGTTGGTCCAGAAAGATCTTCCCCACCGTCTGGGTCGATTTGATTTCCTAGACTACGCTGCTCTTTAGAATTGATATGAGATGCACTAGATAATTTTGGCGAGTCAGAGTCAAGGAAGAGGCAAACAACAGCGCAGTCATCCACCTTAGAAGTAGGGTATTTATATCTCCAAGCTCGAACTGCTGACTCAACCAGCGCTCTGGCTGCAGAAGAACGTGCCGGTGATGCTGCTATGATGTCAACAACTTCTTTGTTTGAGAGTACATCCCAAATCTGCCAAAATTAGATCAACAAACTTGAAATTAAATCAGAAGTAAGGAGACGTCAAATTATATTAGACAAAATAAGGCATTCGTTGGCAATCGAAATTTCAAAAATGTCTCCTACCCCATCTGTTGCCAAGACAACAAATTCATCCTTCTCAGTGAGGCGTCGATAGGATATTTCTGGAACAGAAATTAGCCCAAAATCTTTCAGACAAAAATCTCCAAATGCCCTGGCCATGGCTAGGCCAGGGGAATCATTGTTGGGCAACCAGACTCGGGCAACCTCAGGTTCATCTTGAAGAGCAAAAACACGCCCTTTACATTTGCGAATTCTCTCTGCTTCAGCTGTTCAAGAGAAAAGGACATAAGGTAAGGCTTACTATAAGATTCAACAAGGATCTCGCAATAAAACTGACCATTAAGATAAGAATTCCGCAGACTACAATCTCAAACCAACAGACAATAGTATTTTATTAGTGATCATGAGCAAGTCTCAAAGAATTCATGTCCTTGGCATTATTTAAGACAAGCCAATAATGCAGGCATCATGTCAACCAAATTTGCACTTATGCACTGCTAAAATATTTTATTTCTCTCAGATTACACACCAAGAGAAATCAAACAGTAAATTTATGTTTCAGAACACGTGCGAGATATGAAACATGAAAATGGAACAGCCAATCTTTAATCCAACGTTCACAGGGACTAAAGAACTATAATGCAATAGTGAAGATGGCAATCTGTGTTCTTCAATCACAAGTTCACCCCAAATACATTTATGGACCCACATAAATTTCTTAGTCACATAACAGTAACAACAACTAACTCAACAATTTCCACAGTCAATCAAGCATTATGTATCCACTGCCCGAACAGACGTCATGCCTTTTCAATTTAAGGCCCAGTTCGGTGTTATTTAAAGCAAAATTACCAATCAGGTACTCATAACTATGTAGCCAGTATTGTAAAGGCTGCCATCAGGAACTATTTCAACCCAAAAAATTAAGCTATCAAGTATGCCCGGGATTGGCTTCATTAACATCTGTAGTATGCCCTCCCGTACAATTAACCCAAGGGCTTGAAGCATGGACTTGTCACGCACTTATATTCATTGTGCTAAAACATAATTTTAATACAAAGAATGGGGGATGAATCATGAAAGGATCAAACACCTCTGACTAGTTGTTATCGAGACCCTAATTCCATGTCAACAACTTAACTCAATTTTGAATTGTTAAGTGATGCCCAACATTAGTTCAACAAATATCCCTAACAGTTATCACCAAAATCTATTATGCGCAAGCCTCATTTCAGGGTCTGCTTCTGCCTTGCTATTTATGCTGCCATTATTGACAAAGCATAGCTTCCATCAACTGTATCAATGATAATGGCAGGTGATAACAGTCAGGTCAAACTTATCATATAAACATAATGTCAATAATTGGCTGGTTTCAACTACTTCATTGTGTGTGATAGACTTTTGAAGCGATACCTGGCATGATAATAAGAGGGACCTGGGACAACTACATTACTTTCTCAAAATACAGATCTAGAACAGGTTTGTCCAATCTGCCTTTCTGTCACATACTCAGGACAGATCATGTAGTAAGCAATAACTTCATACGCATTTGAACTCCAAAGGTAAAATATGATAATAACTTCATTCACCTGATTTAAGTCCCCGTCAAAGAGGGAAAAAAAAGACAAGAATTAGTCAGAAGAGACAAACCTGGAAGACTGGGTTTCAGATCAACTGTTAATTGAACGGCTGTGAGAGAATCATCTTTGTCTCTCGTACCCAGCACAGCTCTAGAGTCACCAACATTTCCAATAACAAGGTCGAGACCCTACAATGAAAACCATATCATTCTTAAAATAAATGATTACATGACCAAAGCCATAGCATGCATAAGATAACTGTCAACATTACTAAGGTTACTAGCCCTTACTTGCTTAACTAGAGTCACTGCTGTAGTCCCACTGCAAAAGCAGTCAATACTTGGATGCATCTTCAATTCACGGTCCATAACCTTAAATGCCCTCAAAAATGACTCTTTAAGCGTTCGAAAGATCTCAGGGTGCTTTTCCATTTCCTCAGAATCAATGGATGTCCTGGATTCCTCATCAGCAGATACAAAGGCAGCCTCTTCTGAGTTCATAATCCCCGTAGTATTAATGCTAATCTCCTTGAGGACTTCTCCACCAGCTGCATTCAGTTCCCAGTGTGAACTCAGTTTTAGGGGAAGAGAATCCCTGACTCTTTTGGCAACCATATGACCAAACGGACCGTGGCCATCAAAAACTCCACAAAAAATGGTATCTTTCCTCGAACAAAAGTTCTGCAATGCACAATAAATTGAAATCAGGAAAAACCTATATAAAACAGGCCTAGGATAAACCAAATGGCAGGCATCAATTATTGTATTGCCATGACTTGGATACCGAGAGAAACGATATTAGCATATGACAGACCCCCCACGCCAGGGAGCAAAAAACGGTAACTGCAGAAGGATAAAAGTAAACGACAAACGAATAGGCCATCATTTACTAACGGAGTAGCATTTCTGGGGTCCATTCATCTACGATATCCTTCGTCACTCCATCCTTGGTGCACATAATTTAGAGGCAATATTTTATTGTAAAGAATTTAAGATGAATATCATGTAATAAAAAAAAAAAAACAGAGAGGCGCGGTTCGTTGCCCGAATATAAAACGGAACAAGATAGAGGTAAATAATTTGGATATCATCTGAACAGAGTGCGAAAAACTGTTCCAAAGAATACTAGATAATTAATGCTTAACCTATCGTCCGGCGGAAACTTACGTTAAAATGGAAGAACCATTCAACACTCAGCATGCAAAATTGGAGAAAGATCTAACCTCCCAAACAATCATGGCGTCTTGATTGGTGCCTTTCTTGCCTTGTTGAGTGAACAGGGACGCAACTTCACTAGACCCATTAAGAAAAAGCCTCCCCGGAATTCTATGCAGGGGCTCATCCCTCCAATTGTCAAAGGAAGAACTCCTGGATCCCAGTCTTCTTCTAGAGTTCTTCCGTCTACTGATTCCCGAAGGTGAAGTGGGAAGCGGGCTCCTGCTTTCCGCAGAGAAGCAGGACCCCATCCTGAGGGCCCTGAGAATGCTGAGAATGCACTCCAGACCAGCTGAGCAATCGCACCTCCTATATTCTGTTGATGGATCCGTCACAAAGAATAGGGGAAAACCTTGAGAAGCTGCAGATACAGGCAGTAGTCCAGAAATAATCCACCAGCTCACCCTAAATAGCTGAAATACAAGTGAGAGGAAAGGTGTCGACGGCAATAACAACTCCTCAGGAAATTCCCAAATGATATGCGCTTCAATACCGTATCCACTATGAAAAGCTCCAATTCGGGGGTGAAGCAGCAACTAAAAGAGCTCCCGCTTATTTTTACTTGCTTTGCGTACCGTTAATTATAAAAGGCACGGCATAAGGCTCAGATCTGCGTAACAAACATGCAGCAAATGTCATCGACAGCGGGAAGCCCGCGACGCCGGAATCAGATACACAGACAGGCACAGGCTTTGCAGTTTGATCATTATCTCCTTCTTTAGATCGAGATTGGAAATAAATAGGGGGAAAAAGAAAGGAGCAAATCCAAACCAAAGAGAATGTGTGAGTCAGTTATTTTTGGTGGGGTTGCGGGGTGTTGCAGAAAGGAAATTGGACAAGTTGAATCAGAGAAATAATCGCAACCACCAACAACAAAAAAGATCGCCTGAAACCCGCTCTTAAGGACATGACCTGCTGTAGACAGAGAAACAGACAAAAATAATTTTTGGAGAGCCAAAAGGTTTATTATTGTTATTGTTGTTGTTTTTACAGTAAGAGCCCAAAGGCTGTTGGAATAATACTTCATTTTCTTTCAAAATCAAAGGGAAAACTACAACTACCGATAACCTATTATACTCTACCGTTATTTAATATAAAACCTAATTACTCTTTCAGTTCTTAATATAGAATTTAATTGTTGAGTTAGTTTTGATTCTAAATATAAGACCTATTTTTTATATTTATCAATTTTCTCTATATTACCTCTATGGATACTCCATCAACTATAATCAAGTAGAAGAGGAAGAGCGGTATTAAGAAAGATGATTATGGTATTTTAAGAAAAATGTGTCATATTTTTCATGATTAACTAACTTATCTAACTTCCTTAATCTAATCAAATTAATTAAATGGGTCTTATATATTAAGGACCAGAGGAGTATTAAGTTAATTTTAGTTTTAAATATAAGACATATTTCTCATATTTATTAGTTTTTTCTAAATTACCCCTATAAATACTCCATCAACCATAATCAAGTAAATAAGAGAGAAAGGATAGTAAGAAAGATGATTACTGTGTTTTAGAAAAAATATGTCATATTTCTTATAATTAACTAACTTACCTAATTTCCTTAATCTAACCAAATTAGTTAAATAAGTCTCATATTAAGGACCGGAAGAGTAGTTAATATCAGCCGAAAAAATACAATCAAAACCAACTAATTAGCCTAAATGACTCCTATTTCTGTTATTGCCAGACTCTGGAGATCTCTTTGCAAAACCAACATCAGAGAAGATGGTTTCACGTGATAATAAATATAAGAAAATGTATATTTGGATTACATATAAATCTCAAACGTTGTTGGCTTGTGGTTATTTTCGGCTTCTATAAATTTCATGTCATGGGTAAATAATATCTTCCTAGCTTTTGAAACTTTATTATTAGTTTTGTTCATTATTTTTCAAGTTTGAGAAATTTATCCGCATATAAATTAAAGTTTGATACGGTTATATACATGTAAAAATAAAATTTAAAGAATATAAAAATAATAGTTTGACATTATCTCTATATACTTTAAAATTTATGAGAGTCCAATATCAAATAGGAGAGTTATTTGTATATAATTTTGAGTTGAGAATAGTTTATGCATTTATTATATTTCAGCTTCTTACTTTGTATTATTGGCCTTCCGTAATTTGTGCTGCTTCATGGTGTATTTGGAAGTCCAAAATATTTTGCATCGTTTTACTTTGTTTTAATAAATTTGACTTTTTAACATATAGTTATCTATATGTTTATGTGTTTCATGTTTGAGTTACTTAAAACATGAAAAGATGTCGTCAATTGAGATGCATTTACATAATCAAAATGATGTGAATTTGATTTGTAATCAATGCCGTGATGAATAAACTTTTAATATTTTGATCTGAACAATGCATAATTGAATTTGGAGTTTTCCGACTCATGTTATAAATTATGATCCAGATCTGTACTGTGATTGCTGGAGGTTTCACTGTCAAGATTAAAACCATTATCAAGGGGAAAACTCAAGACTTGCACATTGATAGCTGGAATGGCAAACCTCTCCACATAGTCTTGAAGGAGAGCTTTGTTGGGCCATAGAATTTCACTCACATGTGAAAACCCAATGCTTTAATCGCTCAATTTATTTTGTGTACTTACAGAGTGAGTTCTAATAAAGGTTGTTTTAATAGTTATCCGAAGACATGCCTTAATGAACTCCTAGGGAATGGATGAGTAAGGAATTTCTAATAATTTCATCTTTTTTATAAGATGCAAATCGGAATTACGTTTTGAAAATCATTGAAGGAATCAGGAAGGACCCAATGTCCTCGTCAACCTGAACGAAAATGATAATGATATAAACTCCAAGAAGCATGCCTCCACACTTCTCATTCGTCTTCCTTTTTTTGTCTTTTCTGTTCTTTTTAGGGGGTGTTTGGCTATCTCTCCAAACCATGGTTTGGAGACCCAAACCATGGTTTGGAGAAAAATTAGCCAAACACCTAATATTTTCAAAAACCATGGTTTCAATCTGAAACCATGGTTTCCGTTTCCGAAACCAAGGTCCCGGGAAAAGCTAAAACATTTCGCTTATGAGGCTCCAATTGTGGGTGCTGGTATAATTATTATGAGTGTCAGAAGAAAGCAACGGTCTAGACAAGAATGACCCTCTATTAAAATCAAATCCTCTTTTTCTTTTTCTTTTTTCCTCCTTGCTCGTTCAATAGACGTCGTGGTGGCGGTGCAATTCATATCCTCAGCTAGTAAGAAGAGGCGTTGGTGAGGTGTTTTTCTATTGGCAAGAAAATAATTATTTTTATAAAAAAACATATTTAATCTTATGTTTTATAAATATATATATAAATATTAATTATTTTTAATTACATTTTCTTATATATTATTAATTATGCTGGTAAAAAATATATTAACAAATTTATTTCTTGAAATTAAATTATATTATAAAATTTATTTTTTATGTAATTATCATATTAACTTATATCTTTTTTAGTAATTTGCACATATAAAAAGTACTTCTGATGATAACTATCCAAACACTCTCACTTTATCAGAATCACTTTTTCAGAAAATCTATTCTTTCATAATCTATTCTCTCCGGAATCTATTTTCCAGAAACTATTCTCCAAACCATGATTTGGCTTCATCCAAACACTCCCTTAATGTTCTCTACTTCACAATTGCTTCTCTTTTTCTATAACCGGAAAACTAAAAATAATTGAACTACAATTTTCGATAACAGCTCTCAGACTTCTTTAAAATTTAATTATAAAATGTTATTCTAAAATTTTAATATAAAATGTTATTCTAAAAGTTTAATTTCTTCTCCTGAGACAGTTGACTATTTCAAAAGCAATATAATGACATAACAAATAAATTTTAAAACATATATTACAGTTATTTTTGGAGGGAAACATAAAGCTTTAAAACTTAAATACTTAATGGGGGAATTTTTATCAAAACAAATTCTTAATAATGTGACTTAGTGCCTCTGCAGGTTGAAGTTTTCTTCTTTTCTTTTTTGTTAAGTTTGGATTGGAGTTGACAAAAGTGATTTCAGATTATCATGATTTTCATAAATGATATTATTATTCAGAAGTGACATCAATTAATCATGATTTTTATTAAGAAACATATTTTTAATTAAGAGACTTGGAGAGAAATGATTTTGTTTATGTTTTATTCAGTAAAATTACTTCAGATGTATAATTATTTAAAGGGTATGCCTTCCATAATTTTTTCCATTTTTTGTAAATATCATTTATTTTCAATAATCGACATGAATACCAAAATAAAATTTCAGATTTTACTATGAAAAAAAAATAATTATTTCAAGTACATATCTTTTAAAACAAAATATAAACTTGGTAACTTCGTTAAGAAATAACAGGGAAAGAGAAGCAGAATGCATCATTGACAGGGCGCAGGAACGGGGGTGGGACTATCGGAGGAAGGGATCTTGGAAAAATGACCATTGCCCACACCTCCACCGTGATTTTTGCATACGAAAAGTTACTCCTTAGTACTTACGTTAAACGAGTGATGAAAAGCGAAAGTCTCAGTGAAAGTGTGATTTGATCAAAATGCCCAAATGCTATTTTTTGAGCTTTATGGTTAGCCAATGAGCGGATAGATAAAAATAAGAAAAAATCCTGAAAAAATGACTATCGAACTTCATATTGATCACTATACTTTAAAAAAAAAAAAAAAAACTACACTTGAAAAGTAAATCATAATACATTTTTATAGTAATTCTTTATTTAAAATTTTGAAATTCAACAACCTTTTTTTTTTTTTTGCATTTTCTCTAAAAATAAAATCCTAAAATTCGAATAAAATTTTGAGAAACACATCTCCCCAAACGAAAAATACGCATATGAATTTTCAATTGGAGGCTCAATGCATGTATACATTTTCAGTTAGAGGAAAATAAGGTCTCAATTATTTCTTTTATTGCTAGTTGATAATCCACGGTGACAAGAAAATAAATTTGACAGAAGTAAAATGATAATCAGCTTCAAGAGCAAGTGCTGCCACTAATCAAACAAAATGAGTCTAGTCGATTAGTTTGATGTCTCATGGATGCAAGCTCGCTAATCCTGAACTTTAGTCGTTATCAACGGATGAAGACTCCTCCCCAAGAAACTCTGATCTCAATTGCATCAATAGTCGGCCAAGATAATTTAAGCCTTCTCCATCCCGACCTCCACCCCAAAACAGGTCATGCGGGGCTGCCTCGACAAGCACCGAACCGGCAGTTGAGATCAGCATGTTATTCAGATGAGGGTAGATTGAGAACTTGCATTTAAGAGCTCTGTACATTACTTCAATCTTTATGTTGTCCCAGTCAGGCCTTACCTGTGTACCCACCTAAATATCAGTTCCAATGTATATTCCCAGCCATCATAAAATTAGGATGGCTTTCAGAAGTAGATCCAAAATTATTCATAAAAATCGTAAAATTTTCTTCACTTCTCGACCTAAATTTTAATAATCAGTGTGTTTTGGGCCCCCCGAAATTTCACTTTCAAGGCCCGTGTATTTAACATTTGGCCACTCAAATTTTCATTATTATAGCCCTGCCTCAGTATAGATGGTCATACCAGATCAGGTCTCTGTCTCTGCATTGACCTTCCTATTCTCGCAGCTTCTTCTGGACTTTTCGCAGATTTAATCCTTTCAACGCAATTATGAGCAAAAGGATCATTGACCCCAACAAATTTGTGTGCCTATACATTGTGTTATATTTCATAAGCAAACAAAGAGAACTGCAACTATTAGAATTTATGCAGAAAAACAAATACCTGGTAGTAGTGCTCCACACTGAACCAAGTCACATAATCACCATTTCCATCAGGCATTTGAATGGGATGAGGTGAAAAATTTGAAAATGCGCCATAAGGATCCCATGTTTTATAGAAAAATATGATGCTTGATTCATAAGGTGAGACAGTGGGGTCAACAGCAAAAGTCTCATCTACCGATGGGATAACAGGTGTCAAATCTGATAAAGACCGGAGGAGCCCACTAATTAGCATGTCAGGCCCAATCTGCATTACACTTGCCAGTTAAAAAATCCCTCATCAGGAGATAGAAAGAATAATGTTCACAGGAAATGCATTACATATCAAGAACATGGTAAAATCTGATAAATCATGTCAACTTAAATATCCAATACTAGACTCATCTGGTAACCACGTCTCATTAAACAGAATACTAGACGCAACTAAAATTGAAATTTTCTCAGATATTTAGGCATATGTAAGTTAGGCCAACATGTGTCAATCAGATAAATAGATAAATATTTTGAAGGAATTGTTACCAACCTGGTCATAGCAAACATCAATCAGATCTATGGCCTGTGACATCTCAACCATCCCAAGCTCACCGACAGGAGATGGTGCACTCTTCCCCCCAATAATTTTAGGAGCAACAAACGCAAAAACCTGTAGACCAGGTAAATCACTATCACACCCAGTAACAATCAAATCAAAACAAGATAGCCACCACAAGCTTCGTAAAACTAACAGGAATTTTCCGGCTAAACACAATTATTTAAAAGCACATAGCAGTTTGTTCAGATATTTTTCACTAAGACTGGCCCCACTACAGAAAGAATTAAAGGCGGATATTCACAAAGATCCAACAGATGACCTATTTCTTTTCTTAGTCCAAAGACAGTAACCTGTTTCAGAGAATTCAAACAGAAAGACTCAATTCTAAAAGATATCTTGTCAGCAGTTCGATAAAATCTGATCCTATTCAGCAAATTATAGTGACCACAGCAAGAGCAAATAAACATTTCGAAGTATATGTCCAACCTCCACTAATAATATAGAAAGGTTTCACATTAATCCATAAAAGGATGTTTCATGTTAATCCACTCCCAACAAAGAAAACGAGCCAATAAGGATAAATAAAACCTTGTGAATTACTCCAGATGAAATAGCAGATGCAGCCAAAGTTCCTCCGCACTCCCATAAAATTGAAAGATACCCACGATCATGAAAATACTCCATGACATCTCGAGGATTTAACATGTCAAACTCCACCACCTCAACGCCTTTAGATGCAAGCAGCTTTTGGAAGCTCCTCCTAGCACCCCTCTGCGTTACAACTATGGTAGAGACCTCTGATGTGTCCCATAGGTTCGCTTCCTCAGGAAGATTAAGTGTCTGGGACAATACAATGCGAACTGGCGTATGTCCACCTCCATGTCTTGCTGTCAATCTTGGATCTAATTCAAGCATGAGAAAGTATAAAAACTCAAATGCTATCAAAATCATATGTGATCATCATTATACTTACTGTCCCTTCGCACTGTGTTTCCTCCAACAATTATGGCATCATTTCTACCACGTAGTTCTAAAACTAATTTTCTAGATTGCTTGCTGCTTATCCATGCCGAATGCCCACTGCTAGTAGCAATTTTTCCTAGTAGAGTAAAAGGAACGTAACAAGGGATGTTATAATTTTTAGGGTCTATAGCAGAGGCCAAGAAGGGGAAAATCATTAAAGGAGGAAAAAAAGATAAAGGAAAAGCTTAAAACTGCCTGACACAATGCTCACCATCAAGGGTCATGGCAAACTTAAGGACAGAGAAAGGAAGTCGTAAAGCAGCCCTGCAAATCAAAGGGGCATTGACAAGAAGACATGCCTTCTGAGCTTCCTGTAACACATATTTCCAACATCTCAAAGGTAAACTAAAACGTAAACAGCATATTAATGCACCTTACGACATGAGATAAGATGTTAGATGCACACCTCAGTCGGTTTACTTTTGAGATCCTCCCCAAGAACATGAACTTGCACTCCTTGACTACGCAATGCACGCACAGCATTGCCCCGCAGATGAGGTAAGGGATGTCTCATTCCAATAACAACCCTTTTAACTCCTCCCTAGTTCACACACATTGTCATTTATGAACTAAAAAGGCAAAGAAAACTAGAGTTAAAATAATCAAAGCCGAAAAGTAGGGATAGAAGCATGAAGTGAAGGCATATAAAAGGCAAACCTGAACAAGAGCAGACACGGCAGTGTGATCACCATGACAATCCCCAGGTTCCATGTTGAGATAAGCAGTAGCACCACGACAACATTCACCTGCGGCCTCAACAGCCTGAACCTCAGCTGGTTTAGTACCTTGGGCATAGAGGAAACCCTCCCCGACAATGTGGCCAGGGGCAGTAGCTATTACACAGCCAAAGTTGGGATGGGGAGAAGTGAATCCAGCAGATTTGTCAGCTATCACAGCTGCTCGCCTGATGTAAGCTGAATCAAGTTCATAGGTTCCGTTATTGTAGCTTTTAAATGATGCCTTACATATAAGGGAAGGGCGGACACAAGCCATGAGAGAGAACAATGCCATAAGCGAAGCTCCTTTGGACTGGCTTTGTGGTGCTTGATAAAGCTAAGCAAAGAGAACAAATTTCTCCTCCCTAGAAAACATGTACAGAGAGAGAGAGAGATGAGGTCTAAAACATCCATAATCCACAAGCCATAAATAATAAGGTAGCGCCAGATTTAAGGCCTGTTTGTTCAATCTTGTTCTGAAAAAAGTGATTTTTCAGATTGTTTAAAAAATTATTAAAAATTCAGAGATTTTGGAAAAATATGAAGTTAATTAACGTTTGGTTAAAAATATAAAATGCACTTGTTAAAAAATGATTTTATCATGTTTGGTTACAACAATGTAAAAGCGCTTTTTTATTATAAAGTTAAAGGACCAAAAAAAGCACTTCTTAGAAGACGTGTTTGGATTAAAAAAAGTGCTTTTCGTAAATATAAAAAAATTTTATAACATAATTACCATTTTAGAACCATCATCACCTTCATCTAAACTATCAGTCATCTGTGTAATAAATATAAATTCAATCAAAACACAAACTAAACAGTTTCGTGCACTTGAGCATCATATTGCCTTTTGCTGTTAGCCTGCTGAGGTGCTTCTAGTCAAAAAAAAAGTTAGCAAAAGGTGTCTACTTTCTTAAAAGATTCCATTCCACGTTTTGGAGAGAATCCCCCCATCTTCATTGACTTCTCTCAAGGTTATCACACAAAAACGAGTGTAAAATAAAAGTTCTACAATCGTAAAGCATTAGTTGAAAGTTGACAACATGCTAATCCTTTTAGCAAGGTTATCAGACCTATGAAAGAAAAAATGAATATAGAAAAAGTCAACTATGACATGAGCTCTATATAGCATATCAAGATGTGATCATCAAAATAGGCCACTCCACCTTCTGCACGACTATGGCAGGCAATTTTACATAAGCCCTCAAATTAAAACTATCTGGCATACAGCCTCACTCTAATATGCATGCAAAACAGAAAATGATCCAAACTCTAATGTACTGAGCATACATACCAAACAGACAAAGATCCAACTGTGATATACCAAAGACAAAGACTCACTTGTGATATAGTTAATAAACAACCTTCGAGATATACTGGACAGAGAATGAACTCATTCCTTTCCTCTCTAATATTCTGATCTGATAAACATTGGATATACCAAACAGCGAAGGAAGGAATATTTAATTTCTAATATTCCTCTCCCCTTCATAGTAATTCTCCTTTCTCCCTCACTTTCTTCCTTCAAAACTAACCCCTCCCTAAAATCTCACTACAGACTCACGTTCATTATTCACCTTAATCTTATTATAATAATTTTGAATCGTCTTCACACTCACACAAAAGGCCTGACATCGTATTCATTCTTTTCCACGCTCATGCACCCAAAAAAACTCCACTTCATCTTTTATTTGTATAAAAGATCTCCTATTGATGCTTGCAACTAAACCTCCGCTTCTTTCACACAAGACTCAAGCCCAGAAAATTCACAAAACCAAGCGAAAATAAAGGGGAAGAAAATAATCTGCCAATAGCAAAAGCATAAGAAACAACCGGAGCAAATATGGAGCGGGGAGATATCGTAAGCGGAGAGGGAAGAAACCCATATCCAGCGATTCGCGAGAGGTGAGAAAAAGGGAGGAGGATAAGAAGTCGGATACCTTGTTAATGGAAGACGACGACGACGATCATTGCCGGTGTGAAAGCGAAAGGAGGTCGACGGCGTTTGTGGCCGGCGGGAGTGGACAGCAGATGAACGCGTAACTCGTGAGTCGTGAGAGCGAATGCCTTGAGTCTGCGATGAAATGAGACAGCCGAACCGTGCACGAAATATATACTTTGTTCAGCTAAACGCTGGGCAGAACCGTGCACACGGGCAGCAGCATGGCCCTCGCCTGATAACTACAGCTGTCGACATTAAAAAGCTAGGTTTTAAAGGGTCAGGGTCTAGGCAAGTTTTTTAAAAGTTGTATATTTTAAAATTATTGTTGGTTAGCATATTGGGCTCAATTCTAAGTCCAAAAGGCTTTAATTTAGACCTATTTTACTTAGATGATTCTGTTTTATTTGTAACCCAGATTATAAGAGATTAGGATATCATAACATTTATGACTTGGGATTAGGATATCGTAGCATTTATGATTTGAGATTAGGATATCGTAGCATTTATGATTTGGGATTAAGATATCATAGCATTTATGTTTTTTCTTTTTTTGAATTCCTGATTTTGTGGATCCTCCACCTTGTTTTCTTTTTAACGCCAATGATATGAGATTCTAAATTACCACATGATATCATAGCGATGGCTCATAATACACTTCAGTTTGGCATATGTGGTGCCCACTATAGTGGCAGTGAAACCACTGATCCAAGATCGCATGAAATAGAACAACTTGATGCATCTTTGAACAGAACCAATAACAGCTCAAACCTTAAAGCTCCTATCGATACTACTCCTACTTCAATTGTAGGGCATAAACTAAATGGAGACAATATTTACAATGGTCTTAAAGCGTATTAATGTTTGTTAGGGGGAAAAGGAAGGAAAAGTATCTAACCGGAGCTACTATTCAACATGCTGCAAATGACCCCAAGTTTGAAAAATCCATGGTAATGGTCTGGCTCATCAATTCAGTGAATCTGGATATTAGTGAAGAATATTTGCTAGCACCTATAGCAAAGGAGATATGGGACTCAGCTTGGGTAATTTGGTCCAAGCAGGTAAATATGTCCAAGTAACGAAGGTCACAGCATTAAAACCTAACTCTTGGATTGTGGAGTTAGGAGCTACAAACCACATGACTGACAATTTATCCTTATTCAGTGAAATTAAACCCTATAGTGGAATAAACATTAAAATTACAGATGGGAATCATCCCAAGGCTCTTGGAACTGGAACAGTACATGTTACCCCTGAAATAACTCTCTATGATGTTCTTTATGCACTTGTCCTTAAATTTAATCTATTATATGTGACAAAGGTTACTAAGACTAGAATCTGCACTGTTAACATGTCTGCCACTGATTGTACTTTCCAGGAACTAAGATCAAGGAGGATGATTGGCAATGCTTTGGAGAGTAAAGGGTTATATTATCTTGATGGACAACTAGATTGCAACAAGAGGATCGTGCTTTCTGTAAGTAGTTCTATTTCTAATAAAGACTTGATGTTACTGCATTATAGATTAGCACATCTAAGTCTTGATTATATGTTGAAGTTGTTTCCAAATATTCTGAATAAAAAGGATGTACTCATTAATTGTGACACTTGTCATATTGCTAAACACAAAAGGAACTCCTGTTGACTCAACCATATAAACCCTCACATCCCTTCTCTTTAATACACCGTGATATTTGGGGACCTTTAAAAGTTTTAACACCTTGTAGAGTAAAATGGTTCGTCACATTCATAGATGACTACACACGCATAACCTGGGTGTATCTATTGAGGCAAAAATTTAATCTGTTTACTACCTTCAAACAATTTCACCAAAATGGTTAAGACCCAATTCAACACATCTATCATAATCTCCCGGAGTGATAGTGGGAGAGAGTAGCTCAGTTCTCAATTCATGCAATACTTAAATGAACAGGGAATTATACACCAAACTAGTTGTGCTTACACACCACAATAGAATGGCATTGCAAAACGCAAAAATCGACAACTACTTGAGATTATTAGAGCCCTTATGATCACTCATAATGTCCCACACATCTTTTGGGGAGAAGCTATTCTCACAGCCACTTACCTTGCAAATAGACTGTCTTCTAAGACCCTAAAATTCCAGTCTCCAATTCACATCCTATCTTAAACCTATCCAAACACCCAACTACTATCTGCTATTCCTCAAAAAGTTTTTGGTTGCGTGGCCTATGTTCACAACTATCATGGAGGTAAACTTGATCCTCAGTCCTTTAAATGCACTTTCCTTGGTTACTTCTCAACCCAAAAAGGCTATAAATGTTACTCACCCACACTTAAGAAATTGTTTGTCTCTATAGATGTAACCTTCACTGAAGATACCCTTTGCTACCCTAAAAGTCCAATTCAGGGAGAGTCCTTAGGGGAACTGGACCTTTTAGGAACCCAAACTCACAAACCTCTATCTCAAACTCACATACCAGCCTTACCCAAACCAGAACCTGTGACACACAATCAACCGGAACCTAAAACGCACCCTGGGATGCAATCTAAACCTGAAATCAGACCTGAAGTCAGTACAATTGATGCTGAAACAGATAATATAATGACAAAAGATGTTAATAATGGTGACATAAGGGAACCATAAGCATATTCATAAAATGCAAAAATACACCATTTAGAGGTTTGTCTCTTACAGCAACTTGTCATCTACTTATAAAGCTTTTGTGGCTAGTGTAGATAGTGAAAAACTGCAAGCCACCTACTAAAAAGCCATTGTGCAACCTAGACGGGAGAAAGGTATAAATGATGAACTTCAAGCAATAGAGAAAAACAGAACCTAGAACCCGACCAAGTTACTTGATAGAAAGTCTATGGTTAGTCAAAATAGGTGTTTACTATAAAATACAATTAAGATGGGAGCATAAACAAATATAAAACTAGTCTGGTACCTTGATGATTCACTCAAACCCAAGGTATAGATTATAAAGAGACATTCTCACTGATTGCAAAACTAAATACCATCAAGGTACTACTCTCTTTTGCACCAAATCTAGACTGACCACTATATCAATTAGATGTTAAAAATGCCTTCCTCAATGGTGACCTAAAGGAAGAAGTATATATGGATGTTCTAGAAGGAGTGAGGAAGCCAGATGTGCCTAATATCACATGTCGACTTTACAAGTCATTATATGGCTTAAAGCAATCTCTAAGGGCCCATTTGAAAGGTTCACAGATTATGTGGTGAAATATGTTTTACAAAATGTTAAACTGATCATACATTATTTATTAAACATACTGATAGGAAAATGACAGTCTTGATTATGTATGTGGATGATAAAATCGTGATAGGTGATGATTATGAAGGTATATCAAACATAAAGAAATCTCTAGGACAAGAATTTGAGGTAAAGGATTTGGGGAGCCTAAAATACTTTCTTGGAATGGAAGTAGCTAGATCCAAGAAAGATATTGCTATCTCACAATGCAAATATACCTTAGATCTTCTAAAGGAGACAGGTATGCTACGTGCAAGCCCATTTGGAACACCTATGGATATAGTAACAACCTTAGAATTCAAGAAGGATGGTGTCTCTGTGAACAAAGAAAATAGGGAAAGCATAAAGATAAAAACTAAGCAACTAAAGATTAACAACATCAACAAAATTATTATCTTCATCTTCAACACCGTCATCAAGATCAACTATATTTCATTGTTCTTCACTAGAGGTGGGCTCTTCTTTGGGTCCGTATTTGGTGCTCATCAGGTGATTTGGTGCTCATCAGGTGATGAGCACCCAGTGCCCATCACCTGATGAGCACCCAGTGCCCATCACCTGATGAGCAATCTAGAAGGTCCAGATTTGATATTTTTAAATAATTATTTTAAAATAGAAAAAATTATATTTTTAAATAATGATAGTTAATAAATTATCTTTATTTTTATCCTATACCTATTAAAATAATTATTTTAAAAAAAATAAAAATAAAAATAAATTTAGACCGTCCAGATCCAATGAGCATTGGGTGCTCATCAAAACTGATGAGAACCTAATGCAAATCCCTCTTCTCCAGTGATAAAAATATTAAAGTTTTTGTTTTTATCATTTTTATCTAAAGTAAAACTATGTAGTATTTACTAGTATAAATGAGAGCATAAACATTTATTAGAATTAGAGAATTTATATACTTTGTTAAGACATATGAACCAATAGTAAAAGAAGATTCACTAACTACTGTACTGATTGAAATACTAAGATTATCAACTACCATATTTGAAAAAATTGAGAATTGATTTTAATTGCCCTTCTACCAGTTCAAGACATCTAAGTAATTTTTTAATTTAAACTTATCTATAAAAGACTAATCCATACTTGTATAAATATCTTGATAATTAAAAAAATAGACGGGTTTAAAAGGGCTAGCTCTTGGCCCTAATAGGCTAGCTTTTTTATTCCCAAGCCCTTTCCTTTTAAACCTAATTTTCTTTTTAACATCCTAAAATATAAGTTCGACCCTTCACTTAAAAGGGCTTAAACGGGTTGGTTCGATGGGCTTAACCTGTTTTAACCGCTCTATTGATGACTAGAAGGATAAGGGGTTTGAAACCAATTTGCAACTGTCAGGGCCGTCCTTTTTTTTTGGGTTCATTTTAGTGCTTATTTGAAATAATTTATATAAGTTGAGATAAAAATCTTTGTTTCTTAGTTTTTATATAGTAAATCATGATTAAAAAAATTTGTTGGCAAAAAAAATCAGGATTGAAAAATTATTTTTAAAAACTATAATTACTATTTCAAATAAGTCCTTGGGATTCGGTAGGATGGCTTCTCTTTTTAATCAATGACATCTGCTCGTAAAAATAGATGAGATTTAAGAGAGAGAGAGAGAGCTGAGCTTAATCCTTTATTGCAAAATGAAGACGACTTGCTTCTCAAACACTTATCAACAAGGGGCTGTTTAGTACTATCTCTGGTCTTAATTATAAGAGTTAATTGACTAATTTGAGAAGATTAAGAAAAGAAATTGAGTTAATTATTTGTAATAAATGTTACTGGATCTGATCTTTGATATAAGAGATTGATAACTAATTTGAAAAAATTAAAAAAATTAATTAAATTGGTTATTAGTAGTAACTGTGTGTTGACTATTTATACCACTCTCTTTAATATGTGTATCTAAATTACTTTTTGGTAGAAACACCTTAAAATCAATAAAGATATTTTGATGAAAGGAATATAAATCCGCGAGACAATGGGGATCAAATCCAATTTCTAATCAACTTTTATATTAAGGATATCCAAGGTAATATACATACGAGTGATAGCTGGAATTTATCGTAAAGAGAAAAACTTGGTTATTCATAAATAACAACTTAGTTATATATAAATAAGAAATTGGATTTATAATGACAATATTGGTTTCTTTAGATAAGAATTTAGCTGAGCGTAAATAACTACTTTATGGACACTAAAAAAATTAGTTGGAAGAACCTAGTTGCCCTGGCTCATTTGGCAGCAAAAGAAATGACTTAATACGTGCCAAAGCTGACAAGGGAGTAAGCATGATCTTGATTAGAGCCAACGACGCCATAATGGAATGCTGAAAGGCAACCAATAAGAAATTAAGAAGGGACATCGATCAATGTTCCATAGAATCATCAGCCCGAAGATCCAAGAGGAACTAAGGAGGATCTGGAAAGGCATGTTATCTGCATTGATGGAGCTTATTCACGGGGAAATGGAACGTACAGCTGCTAGCGATGGGGTTCTGACCAACAATGCCATTATATTCTAGAAGGATTCCCTCTCAGGTCACATGAAGAAGACCATCTCACTGCAGAGCGCTGAGGTTGCGCCATGGGATTAAAGAGAGCATGGAATATTGGAATGTCATCGCTGAAGCAAAGAGCATACTTGCCCGTGGAATGAAATCCGAGCCATTCAAGATAAACCAGTTTGCGGAATCCCTTGCAATACAAAGCTTGGCGAATATATGGGCCCAGTGCTCTCCGATCTGAGAGCTCTCAAACTCTAGTGGCCCTCGATCTCTAGTTAGTTCGCTTGTGTGCTTCTGATGTGTCAACAACAAAAAAAAGAAGAAGTAAATAACAACTTAATTTTATATAAATGATAATTTGGGTTCATGAAAACAACAGCTTACTTCTATATAATTAATAACTTAATTTACATAAATGACAATTTGAGTTGAGACAATAAAATAACAACGTCGGTTTTAATGAATAATAATTTAATTATACGTAAATAAGAAGTTAATTTTATAAATAACAACGTTAATTTTAGAAACAACAATTTATCTTTATTTAAATAGTAACCTGACTTCAGCTATTAATAACAACCTCAATTTCTATAAATAACAATTGAATTATTTATACGAACCAAACTCGATATTTAATTATCAAAAGTTAAGTTGTGGGTTAATATAAATGTAAGCTGTTACTTTTATTATTAACTCCAGCTATTACGTACCTATACATGACGTTGTGCATAATATACAGATGTGTCAGGGGCCTCTTGATAGGTTGATAAGTTGGATAGAAAACAAGCGGCTGTTGCTAATTTTAATATTTGAGCGCACCTTTGTGTTTGGAAGCGTACAATCATGATAAGCTCGAATGAAGGAGCAAGCTGCTGTTTTATTCATTCTCAATGTTGCGACTTAATTGGCATATTTTGTGAACGCGAATATCAATATTAATTAATGTGTGCGTGTAGGGCAATGTAGGGGGAATGAAGGTTATGGTTTTATTGACTGCCCCGAGGCTGCGGCGACACACGACATGATTATTAAAATTAAAAGAAAATGGAAACAAAGAAATATAATGGGGATGATCAGTTGTTGTTGGATCTCTTGAGAGAGTCGGCGTTTTGTTTGAGGGAGTGGGCGGAGTCCTGAGCCTTTCCAAGTACAGTGTCAGCAGCCCTGTGAGCAGAGTTCTTGGTGGAATCCCATGCATCCTGCATTGCCTGCTTCGCTTTCTCCCCCATATTCTCTGCCTTGGCCGACATCTCACTCCCCACCTCTCGTGCCTTCTGCTTCATCTGCAGTATTCACATTCATTCATTTTATTAGCTAGGCCTATGTATGAATGAACATTATCACCATCCATCCATTATATATGAATGATTTACAGGCACGTACATTTTGGGGGGCAGTGGAATAAGCCTTGCTGTCGTGGTTTTCATCGGCCGTCGCACCTGTTGTTCCGGTCGCATCACTGCTCAACGTCTCATTTGAGTTGGGCACCTTCAACAATTAATATACAACATCCATGCATCAGTTAATCAATGATCATGTTTGTATGTACGTATGCATGTTTATCTTGAGATGAGTAGTGCGTACTTGATTAATAGGCCTAGGAGTAGCGGCTCCAAAAAGTCTAGGGTTCCAGGTTCGAGTTCTAGCGATGGCTGCTCCCGCATGCCCAAACTTTGGCAGCGACATCACTAAGCTGCTCAGCCTTCCCATTCTCTTTCTTTTCCTCTGCTTACCACTTCAATTGCCTGAGATGGATCAATGCGTTTGATTTCTGCCCTGCCCCTGCGTTCCGTGTACCTATATATAACATTCCACTCAGAGTAATTCGGTCGCTCATGTGGTGGGGTGTTGCTCCGCCTCCCACGGGATCCACTGTTATAGGATCCAAAAATATGTATATATTTTTCATTTTCTTTCGTCATTCTTACAAAACCTTTTAATTACCGCACAAGACGTTCATTGAAAAAAAAAAAAAAAAAGTCTGCTGAATCAATAATACTGCCTCCACTATTTAATATGAGAGCTAGTTGCAGATTTAATTCAATCCTAAATATAATATCTAATCTATCATGTCTCTAATATTTATTCATTTTGTTCCCAAGTGACTTTCACAGTGATTACACATGTTAAGGTGTCTCATCAAGAAGAAGTTCCAATATATATGATTATTACATCTATTTATTACAAAAAATTAACTTAACTACTTTTATTCATATTCATAGATTAATTATCTATTTTTTATATTACGTATTCGAGGTAGTATTTCTCAACTGTTTATATAACAATTGATACTTTCAAAGTCTCATCTCCATGTAGTACTTATATATCTTGCTCTCTTGCATTTAAAACTGACGGGAGATCGACCTCTCATTTTTCCTTCCTATCATTTTTCTTTTTCCTTCATTTCCAACCATTAAATTGATAGAGCCTATAATTTGAAAGAACGAGGTAAATTCTTGTTTTCCCCAATTTTATCATTGCTGGAAAAATAAATCAATATATTATATAGGATTTTAATTTAAAAGTGCAGTCTTAAAAATTATTATAATTTGTTGATAAATTTAACGAGTTAACTTCTATTTAATGTTCCTCCTTACTCTATATTATTTCCAATCTTTAATATAAGGGCTAATTAACTAATTTAAATAAATTAAAATATTAATTAAGTTAATTATATGTAATAAGTATATGTTGTTTTTCCTAAAATATCTTTACTAATTAATTATCATTTGATGAAACATTTAATATATATATAACTACTACAAAAATTATCTTTAAAAAAATAACGTCCTGCTTCCTTTTTTTAAATAAAAAAGTAATTTTTTATATGAATTTTTTTTATAATGTTTATTTTTTATTAGGCTTCTAAAGATAAAAATATTATTAAAAAAATATTATGTAAAAAGTTTAATTATATAGTATAAAAAAAGTGTAAAACCAATACTGTAAACAAAAACTGTAAAAGAAACACTATATAATGGCTTTGTGAATTATTTTACTAGGGAAGGACATTTTGTTAAGATAATACTACAATTTTAAGAGCTAAAAATCACTATAAAAATTATTATTATTATTAATAAGTAAATTAAATAATTTAATTGTAATTATTAATAAATAATTTTTTTTAAAAAAACCCAAGATGGGACAGGACGACCCCATCTAGCGTCCTACCTGATCCCGGTTACTATCTCATCCCATCCCGAACTCATCGGGACTGAGATGGGACAAATTGAAACACCATACTCGCACCTGCGCCTCTCCCACACTCCGGCATCTCCATCACCACCAAGCTTGACTCTCTTTTTTTTTTTTTCCCCGGTAAGAAGATTGATTGATTCCCTTTTCATAGAACGGTGAATTTGTTTATTTCATATCTAACCACTTCGCGCCCGCTTAATCTCTTACTCTCATTTTTCTATTCCATTTTCATGAAAATAGACCACAAACCAAACAAGCTCTGACAAACAAACCTTCCAAAGCCATGGTGTTTAAAAACTAAAATCTCAGACTCCAATTAACAAATATAGGAAAAAAATACATTAAATGCCCGACAAACAAATAAATACGATCAATCTTGTTCTACTTCAATCAAACAGTATTTTTATCAGCTCAAAAGTCTCAGCGGGCTGCAAACCAGAAACAAAGCATATATAAATCGGTTTTACATAGAGACACACACACGCACACAAATATCACAAGCCTCAGCCGGTTGAGGAACCAACTGACCTCCAAAGCTTGACCCAGTCTTCCATGGCTTGGGCGGAACGCAAAAACAGAGGATCTACCTGACCCAGTTTCTCCTTCACTATCTTCGCCATCTCCGCCACACAAGCCTCTGGTGTACTAGCCGACTGTGGCAACCTCAATGACTGAAAGAAAGGAACGATGTCCTCCATCAGTTTCACCCCTTGCCACTCTTTCTTGAGGCTCTCTATGGCACTCCCTCTTTGCGTTCTATAAACATAGGGCAGCCCTGTTTTCACACCCAGACCTAAATGATCACATATCACTTTTACACACATTCCAGACCATATATCTTCAATTGTTTCCCACCTCAACTTTCCTTCCTCGGTCAACTTCAAGGCAGGTACTAATGCAGGGCCAACTACTTCACGGTTAAAAGCAATGTTGATTCCGCTAACAGGCATCATAGTTCTCACAGGAACAGTCATAACTGCATCGACATATCGCAAGTTCCTCACTCCTGGCTTGAGTGCTTGTGTTGGTGCATCAAAGTCTGCCTGATTGAGCCACACGCCACATGACAGGACACAATCAACCCCACTCCGCAAGCTAAATGGATAACCACGAACAAAATCTGCACCCTTACGGAAAGGATCATAGAGTGTATTAAAGAAGAAAGGGGTCGCAGGGGTCTTGAGGTTAAATAGATGCTCGGTCACAGCATCTACCACATTTCCCATATTGTCCCTTGCTGGAATGCAATCATCATCAACACATACAATATACTTCCTTCGTGAAACTAGATAACCAAAATACCTGCAAGAGTAGCCAGAGAACAGGCCAGCAGTGGAGGAACCCACAACTCGCTCAATATCAGACTTTGAATAGACATCCAACTCAAAGCCTTCAGGAATTTGAAGGTCCTCCTTGAGATCAGGATCTTTGACAATTATCAAGTGGAAGCGAGAGAAAAATGGCCTCCATTCATTCATAAAAAATCTCAGGTCAGAGTGCAGTGCACCAATCACTATGTCCACTTCACTCTCGTTGATATTTGCTTGAGACATATTTAGGTCATACAAATTTGCTGCATAAACCAAATTTGTTTTGCCTTCTCAAAGCCGACAAGTTGAGTTAAACTAGCTATCTGGTGCTGAAACTACACAAACCTACCTCAAAATTTTTCAGAACATCCTGTTAAACGAGATTCTTCAAAGGTCAGGAAAACACTTTTTCCATTGGGAGAAAATATTCACAATTTTTGAGAAATTTTGAAACAACTCACTGGTAGGCAGCACAGGGGTCACAATATGCTGGACGTTAAGTGCCTGAATAAATGCGATGACTTCCTCCTTACCAGTTGCCACGAAAAGTCTCAGAACTTTCTCAGTCAGCTTTCCAGCCTTCAATATTCTCTGCCCACGAAAATAATGTAAAGGAATGAGGATGCCAGCAACAACAGAATAAAACTTAAGGTTAGAGTGAACAGATACATTTGAAGGAAGTAAAACACATGAAACACGCCAACTGAGCCGGTGAGTTAAGCTAAAAGTAGTGAATTGGGTTGAAACCCTCCAGATGCAACTAGGAAAAAAAGATAAGAGGAAACAGATGGTAGTTCTAGTAGATGGTGCATAATATGAACCATCACCGACTTAAATAGTAGAGTCCTTAATGCCTATTATCAAGTTAACCTCGTTGCTATAGGAACAAGAAAAGAAAATTGAAAATTTGATAGCCTAATAAAACAGATGGCAAGCAAAAACCGATACATGGAATCTCCATCTCTCCAACATAATTACTAAATTCCCATATCTTGACAATTTCAAATATGAAGACAGATCAATAATTGGAGTCAAAGAGCCATCAACTTAGCAACGCCATAACAAGTACTAAAGATCAATGGTGGGAAAAAACTTGAAATTGAAATTAGTTCCATCAGTCTACACAAGTCATCCATAGGGTGAATTGTCGAAATTATTGACGAAGCTAGATCCTCAAAAAATGTTGGGATAAGCAAGAAAACACCTACCTCTATAATTCTGGTAACCTACGAAGAAATCAGCAAAAGAGTGAGGTTAAAAACTTTCTTCTTTTCTTTTTCTTTTTAATCTGAGAATAAACAACCTGGCCAAACATGAGTCTAGAATTAAGCTGTAAAAGACGTAATCATGGTTACAGCCATATTATCATGGCAATGGTTTGTTTGTTATATAAGATACTCAACTTCCTCCTGGTTGGCTGGTTGAAGATCAAGACCCAAGAAGCAGCTTAAGAAAACAACACCAACAACCTCAATTGTTGTCATGCAAATTCGCTATAAGATATGCTCAGCATGTTGTCAATAAATTGCACAATCATCACGAGTTTCATCCCGCAAACGAAAATATTTGAATATTTTAAAAACAAGTTATACCTTTTCAACGAGATTTTATGAAATATATGGGAGATTTTTTTATGGCTGGAGTCCTTTGAGATCAGGAAAATGATGACAGAAGCTACTGATATTCACGAGAAGTAAGACAGAATGCAAATATATTCGGCAACATGAAGCATGTAGTTATGATTCGATTCCCCCGATAAACTATCAACTGAATAAAAAGCTTGGCAAAACACCATGTCACAAAATAAAAGAAATCTTAAAATCGAACCATCCTTCAATTCGCACCACCTTCTAATTATCATAAAAGGATTTTACCCCACTATCAGATGGAAAATCATAACAAGGTTTTGATGATGCAAGAACAGAAAAGATCCATTAACCTTTAAGTCATTCAAACCAATAATATCTAAGTTAGAGCAAGGAAGATAGGTTAGCGATCCATCGATTGGACTCACATCCAAAATGATGGAAAGAAAACAAAAATAGAACAATACCGGTTAATCTAGCCAGAAAACACGTATGCCTTAAAATTCGTTGATTGGACGCTTTACAATCAATGGCAGGCTAGTGGGAAAAAAATCGGTCGAAAATTATATGGCAGAAGAGAACGATGCCAAAGTGACTACCGCCAAGAAAAAATTGACAGACAGAGATAAAGAAAATAGCAACAGAAGAGAAAGGAAGATACCAGGAAGAGGTCGAGGAGGATGTGGTCAGGGATAGGGGTAAGATCGGGTATGTCGGATAGATTAAGGAGTGCTGAGTCAAGGGTGAGAGAAAGGAGGGAAGGGGGGGTTTTCATTCAATCGAAAATCATTATCATAAATATACGACACTATCACCGCAGGAATTAAGACGCCTGAATTCCGAACTCGACTCGCAGATCGCTGCCTCCACGCCCTTTTTGCTTCGTCCTCACAATTGCTTCTGTACACGTATTCTCCCACTCCGGCCAGGGCCTGCCCCTGAGTACTTGGGCCTCCAAGGGCAAATGACCTTTTTTTTTTGTTGCCATAAATGGCAAATGACATTTGAGGGCGTTGTTCGTCTTTGCCAACTTTGAGGAGAAATCACAAAAAACTCTTAAAAGTTGTCCGTGAAATTATCACGGGTCTCTATCTTTATTTTTAAAATTTTAAAGTCTTTAATTGTGATTTTTTCTAACTTTACGTCCTTGTCTACATATTTTCCATATTAAATAAAATTTATTATTAAAGACATTAAAACGAGGTGAAAAGATCAGACATGAATAATTGACAAAATTAAAAATTTTGGTTTCTTTCTAAATCTCCAAGGAATTTAGTGCTCTCATGGGGTCTGTGAATGTCAATTGCCCATCGTTTAACCTTCTCCTCTATCTATTTTGTTCTGGCAAAAAAAAAAAAAATACAAATAAAGACCTCCCAATATATAAAATGGCAATCAGAGATCCTGAATTTGAGAAATTGCTCACAAGGACCCGGTCCCAATTTGCAATTATGAAATCATGACCAAATTACCAAAATATCCCTTTTTAATTTTTTTTTCAAAAAAGAACACCACTGCCTCGCCAGAATCCGGCTGCCGGCGCCGAAGCTCCGCCACCTCGGCTGCCAGCCGCCGGAGCTCTAATGCCGGCGGTCGGATTCCGGCCATTGCTGGCGACCTTCCTTTGTTTTTTTTTAAATTGGGGGGAAGTGAGGTTGGGGGGATTTGATACCCCAACCTAATGCTTCTCAAAATTAGGAATAACCATTGAGCCAACAAATTTTTGCTAACATTATAATACAAAAAAAATATAAGTTAACTCATTTACTCTTATTCCAGGTAATAACAATAATACATTTGAAAATAACAAGTTCTGATTATAAAATAACAAGTCTGGGATTAAAATTTAACAACACGTTTTTTTATAACAACACACTCTGTTGCAGGTGATAACAACAATACATTTGAAAATAACAAGTTCTGATTATAAAATAACAAGTTTGGGATTAAAATTTAACAACACGTTTTTTTTATAACAACACACTCTGTTTCAGGTGATAACAATAATACATTTGAAAATAACAAGTTCTGATTATAAAATAACAAGTCTAGGATTAAAATTTAACAACATGTTTTTTTTATAACAACACACTCTGTTTCAGGTGATAACAACAATACATTTGGAAATAACAAGTTCTGATTATAAAATAACTAGTTTGGAATTACAATTTAACAGCACCTTTTTTTTTATATAACAACACATTTTATTCCAAGTGATAACAACAATATATTTGAAAATAACAAGTTCTGATTATAAAATAAGAAATCTGAAATTAAAATTTAACAACACGTTTTTTTATAACAATTAATTATTTTATACTTTTGAAAAATAAATTATTTATAACTTATAAAAAGTATTTTAAATCTATTTAATTTGCTAAAAAAATAATTTTTATCTCCAATTTATAATCAGAACTTGAAGTGTAATTTATTATAGATTAAAAATACTTTTTTATTGTTCAAATTTATAAATAAAATTTAGGAAAAATGACAACACACTTTTTTATTTTTTTAAAAAAAATTTTTAATCTATATATCTATACAACTCATTATAAATCAAACCACTTCTTATAAATTATAAATAGTACAATTTATTGTAGATTAAAAATACTTTTTGATTGCTTAAATTTATAAATGAAATTTATCTCTAATTTATAATTAAAAATACTATTTTATTCTTTAAATATAAAAACTATTTTTAATATTTAAAGAATGAAATAATAAATTATACTATAATATTTAAATACTTAATAATAAATTTTAATATTTAAAGAATGAAATAATATAAAAATTTATACTGTGATTTATAGATTAAAAATACTTAATTATAAATGCTTTATAATTTATAAGAAGTAATTTGATTTATAATGAGTTGTATAGATATATAGATTAAAAAGTATTTTTTAGAAAAAATAAATATATTAAAAATATTTTTATAAGTTATAAATAATTTATTTTCCAAAATCATAATATAAATAATTTTCTAAAAAAACGTGTTGTTAAATTTTAATCCCAGACTTGTTATTTTATAATCAGAACTTGTTATTTTCAAATGTATTGTTGTTATCACCTGCAACAGAGTGTGTTGTTAAATTTTAATCTCAGACTTATTATTTTATAATCAGAACTTGTTATTTTCAAATGTATTATTGTTATTACCTGGAATAAGAGTAAATGAGTTAACTTATATTTTTTTTTGTATTATAATGTTAGCAAAAATTTGTTGGCTCAATGGTCATTCTTAATTTTGGGAAGCATTAGGTTGGGGGATCAAATCCCCCCAACCTCACTTCCCCTCAATTTAAAAAAAAAAAAAACAGTTTCAAAAAAAAAAACAAAGGAAGGCTGCCGGCAATGGCCGGAATCCGGCCGTCGGCATCGGAGCTCCGGCGACTAGCAGCCGAGGTGGCGGAGTTCCGGCGCCGGCGGCTGGATTTCAGCGAGGCAGTGGTGTTCTTTTTTGAAAAAAAAAAAAAATGAAAGAGGGGTATTTTAGTAATTTGGCTATGATTTCATAATTACAAATTGGGATCGGGTTCTTGTGAGCAATTTCTCAAATTCAGGGTCCCTGATTGCCATTTTATATATTGGGGGTCTTTATTTACAATTTTCCCAAAAAAAAATCAATTTCTATTAAAGCATTTACTTTGTTTATTAGAGCATTTTGCATATTGCTTATATTTTATAGTAATGGTTCCTATAATAAAAATATTCATTATAGTGCATCTGATCTTTAATATAAAACTAATTGACTAATTTAAATAGACTAAATAAATTTATTAAATTATTTTATTTATAATAAATATGTATTATTTTTCTTAAAATATTTTTACTAATAATATGTATTAACTACAGCTACTATTTAATGAAACATTTACTACATGCCGTTGTTATAAAGACTGAGAATAAAATGGATTTAGATTTCATATTTACAACTAAATTGAAAAAACTAATTCTCAAACTAAGTTGAATGAAAACATTATTTCAATCGCTGGCAAAAAGGTTTCATAAATCGCTATTGAGGTGCAAAGTCACCCATTAAAAACACATACGCAAAAACACAGAAAGGAGACACTTAAAAAGAAACTGAACACAACAAAAAAAAAAAATGAAGAAGAACAGCGGATCCATATTATGCTCAATTGTCATTTCTCAAATATTTCCAAACAGGGAACAAGACGAAAAGGCAGATTCAGGGACCCTTGGATTTGACTCCAAGGACGGACATGAGAAAACGAAGGTGGCCACGTATTTCAAGGGAATTGCAGGAAGTGCTGAGCAGAGAGGGTGGCTCAACTCCGGCGAGAATATACAGCCTCTTTAATTCTTCCATGCACGACGCTTGAGGTGTCCCTTCGTATCCCACTATCACTCGGATGGCATTGATCTCTCTCCACAGCCTCTCCTCATTCGCCGTGACCTGCAGTTTCAACGTCCTCATTCCCTCGCTGTGAAATTTCCAACATCGGTATTTTTCCAAACCTAAAAAAAGAAAAACCACCTCACCTTATTAATACTAGGAGGACTCATAATGTGAGTAGCCGAGGAATATTCAGATCGGACATCCGCAACAGCAGTCACCGCCGGATTGGAAGATTCTGCACAATAATTAATCTCAGATGGATGTAATTGCTAGCGCACTGATTAAACACAGTGCAGGGAAATTACCTTGAGTTTCATCAGCAGTCACTGCACTTGGAACTGGCTTGTGTGAGTCCATGACATCACTGTCATCGATTTGTTTAATATGCTCGCTTTCCTTTTTTCCATCTCCAATTGCAGGGGATGCCTCCTCTTCTCCTCCATCTTCGTTCTCTCCCATTTCAATACCAACACACTCTTTCTGGCCTCGAGCGAGATAAGAAGGTGTAGCAGGCATCGGGAGCAATTTACTCATCAGCTTGCGCGTGCAGGCATGGCTTGCCAAAAAGAGGCCAAAAGGGATGGAAACGGAGATCCCAATTACCGAAGCAACCACGAGAGGCGGAACAACCACCGGGGCAGAAGATGCCAGTAACCCAGCCAGCAGGATCTGCTTCCCCATTCTCACTCCTTTGCTCAACACCCAACGCCGCCCCTTTTCCTCTGCTTCTTCCATCCTATACACTTATCCACTCCTAATCGTACTTACTATCCATTTTCCAGCCACCCATAATCCTGACACCTCTCGATCGAATTTTACCCTGGTTTCAATAATTAATGACTGACTAGTTGCGAGGAGCAAGGTACATTTACCTGTTTCGCACAACAAATAAGATCATCCATGCTCGCTTCCCTGCCTCGTCTCAGACCCAAGTACCCCGCCGCGAAGCTCGAGAACCATCTGGATCAGATCCTCGGCATCGTATGGGGGGACCGTGGGAGGGAGGGATCCGGGCATCTCTGGGTCATGTGACACGCGTTTGAAACGAAACGGTGACACCTTCTGTTTATGCCAGACTGAACTCCACGTGGCCTTTTCTGCATGCAGCATTGCATTAATGCACAATTTTTAAATAGCTTTAATTGCTATCTGTAAATGTTAAACAAAACAGTCACAATTTACTCAAATATCCATGCACAATTTTTAAATAGCTTCAATTCCTAACTGCAAATATTAATATCGTCAAACAGTCACAATTTTAGATTTTAAAACAAAAATCATAGCCCATAAAGTGGAGCCATATGGGCTGGACCACCTTTTTTCAGTAGGGGCGGGCTCCCTCAGCTTTGGCAGATGGGAGTGGGATACTGTGCGGGGACAATGGGCTAATGCGCCAGTGGATGTCCATACCTTCACTCGGGAATTAAACTCAGATAAACCCAACCCTGCTGCTCAAAAAAAAAAAAATCCTCAGATAAACCCAACCCATAGCTCAGGCCAAGAGCTAGGCCGTAATTGGCTAGCTCAGGACATTGCCATTCATTCCATGCCTTCTATTGTGAGAGTTTCTATCGGACAACTGTGGTTCATATCAGCATGAGGATCGTTCGGAAAGATGTCGTGGCCGACGGACCCGGCAGCGTTAAGGTGTAATTCCTCACCAAACCAAACTTCTTTCAGATTTCCTTTTTGACTCAACGCGAGTTAGACTTCCTCTTCTTTCTCTGTAGTTTCTTACCTCTTCCCCCATGATTCATTCTCCTCTGTCTCGGGTATAAGCTTGTGCGAAGTATAACTTGCCGTTTTATTCATTTGGGTTCTTATCTGATTTTGAATTTCATCTGTAGATGGTACCGATTGATTCGGATGATCTATGGTTTGCGTATAACCTGATCGCTCCCGGCGACTCTGTCATGGCTGTTACTGTGAGGTACTTCTTTATCCTTTATTTTATCTGTATCCCTTAAAAGAACGATGTTGTAACTTGGAAGGAACTCCTGTTGTAATGGTAATCGAATTTGAATATCGTGGATCATTTTCAGCTAGTTGAGCTTCCACTTGCCATCTTTGAATTGGTTTTACGACTGATTACAACTAGTTATTGGATAGTTATAACACTGAAATTGAAATCTATAGTTTGAAACATGGTAGTCGGTGTTGTATGCTCAATTTCATAATCTTTCGTGACTGTGATAGGAAGGTTCTTAGAGAAATGGCTTCTGGTGGACGAGAAGCAGAACGTATGAAGCTGAAATTGGAAATTAAAGTTGAGGAGGTAAAAGACACGTAATTGAGTTCTGTTCAAGATACATTGAAGTTCCTTGTGTCTGACGTTTTTCTTTGTTTTCAGTTGGCAGATTATGACAAAGAAGGGTCAATCTTGCGTGTACGTGGAAAGAACATTATGGAGAACGAACATGTTAAGGTAATGCCGTCCCAAATTTATGAACTGCATGTAGAAACGCAGGCTCAGCCACCAGTGATAAATATAACCTTTCATCTTTATATCTACAGATAGGGGCATTCCATACTTTAGAACTTGAGCTGCAACGGCCCTTTGTGCTCAGGAAGGTGTGGTTCATTTTATTTCTCTCAAGAATATAAGGTTACATCTGGTTTATTTCATGCTAGTTGTGTCTTGCATGTTTAGATGTCTGGCTTGTTTGGCCATATCATTAAGGTGTTCTACTTCAAACATTGAGGGAATGGGTAGCGGAAATGCTTAAAGTTTCACTTTGTCATTCGTAGGATGTTTGGGATTCTTTGGCTCTGGATATGCTGCAACAGGCCTCTGGTATGTTATCAATTTTTTTTTCTTCTGTTTTTACTACCTTCTCATATTTGGGAATATACATTTAAAATTATTCTTTGGAGCTTGTGTAATTTATGTATACGATACTTGTAATTTTGAATATATTTCAGTATTAATGCAAAGTTCAGATTCTGTCCTGAAATTAAACCAGACATATGGTGTAAAAGTAAAATGCAGAATTACATTCTTTTGTGGTATCTTACGTTTGTGCTTGCACCCATTTAAGTGGGCAAATAAAGGCAAATGGTGGAAAAAAGTTCAATAGAGCTCCCTATATGTTCAAATTCAAATCCATTTAAAGTCAAAAGGCAGGTTATGTCATACAGCTAATTTTGTCAGTTTGGAGCAATAAGTTTTCATGTACATCAGTAATCAATACGGTGAATAAAAATTTCATTCCAATTTTGCAGATCCTGGTGCAAGTGCTGATCTAGCTGTGGTTTTGATGCAAGAAGGACTAGCGCATATCCTCCTTGTTGGTAGAAGGTACTAGTAACTTTCAACTGAATAGGATTAATTTATCCAATCCCTATATCTTCCCCCTTTGTTGTAGTCCAATGAATCAAATATAAGTTTATGCGAGACATGAACAAGTTGATAATAAAGGCCAGTCTTTGACTCTGTCTCAACTGCAATTTTGGACTGCGTGGTCTATAATTTGATGAGGAGAGGATTTGCCAGTTACAGACTTGAGAACATTTTCCAACAAATTAATTCAAGTTATTTTCTTTCAAGTAACAGTAGTTTTTGAGGGTTCTCTGGATACTTTGTGTCTGTCTCTGAAAGAAGGTATTTAAGATTTATAAAAATGTTGATGGATGCTGTGTGAGGCTTGTAGGTGTCTATTTGGGTTCTGTGGAACTGGAAGCATTGGGAATTAATTGCTTTTGTTGAAACTGTGAACCATTTCTTACATCTAATTTTGCCATTTTATTAAATTACTCATCTTAGTATGACTGACTTGACAGTATGACTGTTAGTCGATCACGGATTGAAACTCCAATTCCTCGTAAGCATGGACCTGCTATTGCTGGTTATGAGTCAGTATGTTCTCTCACTGTCTTTCCTTGATAATCTGTTTGCGTTACTGCAAGTCATATCAGTGAATAAATTCAATAATCTCAATATCATGTTATGATTGTAAAGCATCTTCCTGCCATCTGCAGGCTTTGAATAAGTTCTTTGATAAAGTTTTGCATGTAAGTTCTATCTGAGGACTTGAGTGCAATATTTTTTGTTTGTAAAATTTAGTTGTGCCTTCTCAAGTTTATTGGTTACTATAATTGGTTTCAGGCTTTCTTGAAACATGTTGATTTCAGTGTGGTTCGCTGTGCTGTAATTGCAAGTCCTGGATTCACAAAGGTCTATAATCATTCTTGATTTTAGGCTTTTAGCTTCCTTCTTTAGCCATAGCATCGATTTTTTTATTTTTTTTATTTTAACTAATGATTGCAATCTCAATCTTAAATGACTTCGCAGTAAATAACAGCTAAGACTGGATATTGGTTCTATATTATGCCTATGTTATATGTCTCTGTTTCAGGATCAGTTTCATCGTCACTTGTTATTAGAAGCAGAAAGAAAACAGTTGCGACCTATTATTGAGAACAAGTCACGTATCATTCTTGTGCATGCAAGCTCTGGATACAAGTATGATTGGTTTTTTAAATTGCATCATCTTTTCATTATTCCGAGTACAAGATGTTGGGAAGTAACCTCTATAAAGTAAAAAATATGAAAATGATCATGGCCATACAGATGCAGCTTATAGTAGAGGTTCCTTAACAACTCTTAATTTTTATGCTGATAATATGTCCTTCTCAACACTTGATCATACGTAAGCATAAATCAAATTTCATATTCTTGAAGCTATCATAAGATACTAATTCTTTGTATTTTCTCACATAACTTAATGGCTGATGATGTGGTAGCTAGAGGAAGGCAGTTTCTATTTTATTAAATGAATGCCTAGGAGGGATGAATAGGGTAGCTATGACAGACTGTTGGAGTTGAGGAGCTATGACAACGTGACTTTATGGTGAAACATGACATAAATCAACATACGCTACGTTGTCAAGGCACTATGATAATCTGGTTCTGATTGTCGATTACATACATGTCTATCATTTTGCATGAGGAAAAGAAAAATAGTATTGAACATCATTTTGAGGGTTTACTTTTTTGTTTAATTGCTTGTAAGTTCTCTGTAATTCAGCTGATATCTTTGACTAACATTAGACCTGATCCTTTTTAGGCATAGCCTGAGAGAGGTTTTGGATGCTCCAAATGTCATGAGTATGATAAAAGATACAAAAGCAGCTCTAGAGGTATCATAGAAACTAAATTATTAATGATATTGCATTTTCTTACTTTGTCTCCTCTAGCCTTCTTAGCAGTGTGCTAATCTGTGAATTATCTTCCCTTGAACCTGGGAACAAGTTTCACTTCCTTTTTTTTTTTTTTTGTACTTTTTCCAGGTTCGAATTTTGAAGGATTTCTACAACATGCTTTCAAATGTCAGGTTCTATTTTTGAGATGCTTTTATTTGCCTTGTCTATGTGTGGTTGAAATGTTAATTCCCCTGTTTCAAAAACTGGTGGTCAATGGGTTGAAGATTAGTACATCATTAAGTATTGATAGAGTGGAAAACGTTTTATCAATAGGACATTTCTGTGCTTTTATAGTTTTTTTTTTTTTTGGCTTAATAATCATCATATGCATGGATGAAGAATAACTATCCCTTGATCAATTGTGTGATGACTTCTGTAGTGATTATCAGATAAATGCTTCCTTGAAGCTTCTGGACACAAGTATATTTAAATTGTAGCGTACTTTTCCGTTGTGTTCTTCTTCAGTTGGTGTTAGTTGTGTGTTCCTTTAATTATACAGTGTCTTTTCTAGCTACGAAACTGTTACGAGTTAATTTTTTCTTCCTTTGAAAATTATTCAAGTATTTTGTAACTATACTGAGGTGAGAAGTGATGAATATGCAAGGGGTTGGCCAGGATCCTTCCTTTTGGATTTGACGCTTAATACCATATACATGGGGAATGGCTCTCCAAGCAATTATGTATTCTTTGCATTTTGGATTTTGCGATTTCAGACGCCTAGGAAATACTAATTGAAGATTTTTTTGGGGTTGGGCAGGATCCATCCCGTGCTTGTTATGGATTAAAGCATGTTGAGGTTGCCATTGAACGTCTAGCTGTGCAAACACTTCTCATTACAGATGATCTTTTCAGGTTTGTATCTAAGTCCTCTGGAATTGAGTAGAAAAACGGGGAGCTTGTTTGTGCTATCTTATTCATGTCCATTTGTTGTATCCTGCAATTTTGTTAAATTCTGTCATATAACTCATCTCTCTCCATCCTGCTTGAAAATGGTTTCAATTAAAGCGTCTAACTTACATCCCTTTAACTAGAAAGGAGAAGGAAGCCTGGGGACATCTTTATCTCAGGAATTTAAAGCACACATTTCGACCTTTTCTTCTAACTGAATGTCAAGTACGGGGATGTACTAATGCTTTTCCTAGGGAAAGTGTTGGAGCGGCTGCTGTTTCAGTTTGGTTCAGTAGTATGTAAAGTGTGCTTTATTGCAGTCTTCTGAATTATCTTCTTGCAAATTTATCGTTAATTACTGATTTAGATAATTAACTGTCACAGCAATGGCTTTAGAAACTTGTCACACAACATTTTCAGATTTCTTACGTTTTCTTTGGTTTTTCAAGTTTGTTTCTGAATTTCATGCCTGCACCTGCTTTTGCCCCCGCTTTTTCCTGATAAGGTAGATGTTTCCTGATAGCTGAAGACTTTATAATTAACATCATGTCTGATTGCTTGAAATGCCATCCAAATATAAGTTGTGGCGTATAATTGAGTTCTAATCAATCTCCATTCCTTGGATGATAGGAATTCAGATATAATGAGGAGGCAACAGTATGTTAAGCTGGTCAACTCAGTTAAGGATTCAGGAGGATCTGTCCATGTATTCTCGTCCATGCATGTCTCTGGAGAGCGTGAGTGTTATTATCTTATTCTTATTTTCCTTCCTTTTTTTTTTTTTAAATTTTGAATCTTTTTTCCTCCCTTTTTTCTTTGGTGTTGAGGATCTGATATTCATTACTGAACCACCAAGGTAAACAAACATGGATTTAGATTCCTTGCTTTGTTTTTTTTTTGGTTGTTGTTGTTGTTGTTGTTGTTGTGTGCATTGCTCAAGTGTGACCTATTAAGAAAATAAATCTGCTATAACTAAATGGATAAATATCATAAGAGTGTTACTTCTATAACTGCCTTTGAGCGTCATCACATAAAGGGACCTATATTCAAACAAAGGTACTAGGACCGTGAGCTTTTTCTTCAGTTTTGGTAGAAAGATTGAAATTAGAGAAGCTTTGGTGGAAAGATTGAAATTATCATTCTTTTTAAAATTTGTCAATTTTGTATTGATGGACAGAGCTAGCACAAATAAGCGGCGTTGCAGCGATTCTTCGTTTTCCTCTCCCGGATCTTGAAGATATTGAGATGTGATAGGCTCGTATTTGCTTTTACTGATTTATATGCTATTCTTAAATTTAACTGATGCTGCAACAGTCTTTCTGGTTAGCTTGCTAGCTTCCGTGCCTGACTTGGACTAGTGACTTTTATTACCATGCCAGGCAATGGAAGTTGACAGTTACAAGTTGCAACCACCCTACCACCAATCATGTACTCCCTTTTCTTCTTTTTTTGTTGGTAAGGATGTACTCCCTTTTCTGTAGTATAAGTATTTTTTTATTAAATAATATAAGTATTTCTTAGGAAGTTAAATAAATTAATTAATTATGAAAATGACTTTTTTTAATACTGTTATTTATCATTAAATTATTCATGAATTTATAAATTGGATGAATTAATTTAGGAAAAAATAATAAAAATGAGAGACAAAATGAATTGAAATATTATATCTAAAGTCAAACCGAACTACTAATTAATTATTCTGTTTTTCTTTTTTCCTCTTAATCCTTAATATATAAGAAAACGAAAGCATTCTCTCTATTTTCCCCCTCCATTTGCTGTAGTTTATTTTCTCTTATATTCTCTTTCCCACCCAATTAAAGCGTTAATGTGTATTCCATTTTTAAAAAAAAGCATTAATGTGTACTTTAATAATGGGTCAATTATGTCCTTCCTTTCGTTGAATTGAATATTTGGTGATGGGCTAAGTAATAGCCGTTTTTAATCCAATGTGTGTGATAAAATAAAGAATCAGATCACCTTTAAGTAAATGTCGAATGAAACTGAAAGTGAGCAAGAGGGAGACGTATTTCTGTAATTTTTTTTTATTTCAGTTAAAAACCACTTAACATAATCTTCTCCTGTTGACAAAAATGAGAGGTGCTTCTGTTCAATTGCCCAACATTCTTTGAAATCTGATAGACAATAATGGTAAGAATAATTACAAAAAGGAGAATGATGCTTTGGGATCAGATGGGAAGGACAATGGCGCTAATATAGTCTGAAAAGTTGTTAAAAAAATGAGGTGGGCAATTGATTTTTTATAATTTTAAAGCCTTGGAATATAATTATTCTTATTATTTTGTGCCAAAGTGGAGTTATTCAAATTGATATCTATATGTCCATCAAAAGATGCCAATATTCAACTTGTCATATGCTTTTCCCTATGATGGCCAAAAAAGTGTACTTTTCCCTAGACTACTCAACTCGCCAAGACCGGTCCGCAATCAATATGAGCTGCGTCGGGAAGGTGCGATCACAATCGTTAAATTAGTCCGCAATAGTGGAGTTTTCAATTTGCAATCAGTTCGTGAAGAGAGCTTTCGAGATGATTTTGGGAGAACAGAGTATGGATTTTCCCAAAGGACGGCCATGGAAGATGGTGGAGTCCCTCATTTTCGCACCCGATACCTTTGTTAAAAGCCCCTTTTAAATCTTCTCTAAATACTGTTAACGATGCTTTGTTAAATTTCTAACTCATTACGTTTCTTTATATATACATATATGAAATTTTTAAAAAAAATAAAAGATTATTGAATAAATAAGCTTAAATAAATATGTTTCAAAATTTTAAAATTATAAGATTGATCAATTTTATAATGTGATAAAAAATTTTCAAAAACACATTAAACTTTTTTGTTAAATAATACTATTATTTATATTGAGAAGGGGTGTTTTTGACCCAAAAAAAGTGATTTAATGATCATTTGATTATCGGATGAATAAGAGTTTGTGTAGGCTTTACTTATAAAATGAAAGTAGCTCTATTTACTGGCTAATTGTGTTCAAAGGGGTGTTTGGTTGAATAAAAAGGTATTTTTACAAAGTGTTTTTACAGACAAAATTCTTTTCATATGTTTATGTTTACTTCGTATCTCGTAAAATCATTTTTAAAATTATAATTTGGTTTTGATCCAAATACTACCAAAGTCACATTCCATTTTATCTCTTGTGCACCCTTATTTACTTATAATTTTTATAGTTAACAATGATTATGTACTAATAAACGACAAAAATTTGCCAGTGTGTGGAAAGCAAATGTTTTTATTTGACCATATTACTGTTGGTCAAACTTTCCGCAATAATATAATTAACCGAATGACAAATTCTACTCGGAGACCCTAAGTTTCCCTGTTTAGAAATATAATTATTAGAGGAAAACTAATTTTAACCAGTAGAAAGAAGGAGAAAGTCAAGATAACTCAAAACCGACAAGAACTCCAAAAGCTTGCAAAATAATCCATAGAAATAGAGAAGGCAGCAATTTTGCTGCGGAGCCGTTGAAAGTGAGCACATAAACGGAGGTGCCAGGTCGTACATGCTGTGGTCGAGTTCGAGAGAAAAGAAGAGAGTATATGGCAGGAGGGGTCTTCGTGAATGGTCCCGCGAGACATTACGAGGGAAGGGTCACCGCCTTTGTAATGGTGACTTGTATAGTGGCTGCCATGGGAGGTCTCATATTTGGTTACGACCTCGGAATATCCGGTATGTATATAAGTATGTGCATCGGTATGTGAGAAACAAATTAATCAAATAATTAATTCGCGTGTTACATATACCTATGTGTACATACACACGCACTGGGTGCAGGAGGAGTTACTTCAATGGATGTTTTTCTGGAGAAGTTCTTCCCCGCAGTGTACAGAAGAGAACACAGGACAGCGGAAGGAGCAGAAAATATGTACTGCAGATTCGACAGTCAGCTGCTGACCTTGTTCACGTCTTCGCTATACCTGGCCGCACTGGTATCATCGTTCTTCGCCTCGGCAGTAACGAGGGCATTCGGAAGAAAAATGTCCATGTTCATCGGAGGTGTCGTCTTCCTTGTGGGTGCTATCATCAACGGTTTTGCAGTCAACATCGCAATGCTTATTATCGGCCGAATCCTGCTGGGAGTAGGGGTTGGATTTGCTAACCAGGTAGGTAATGTGCGTGCGTGCGTGCGTAATAGTTACGTTGATAATAAATCATCAAGCAAAGTGCTCAATGACACACACACACACACACACGCACGCAGTCAGTTCCGGTATATTTATCAGAAATGGCGCCGCCAAAGATAAGAGGAGCTCTGAACATGGGCTTCCAAATAGCCATCACCGTTGGCATTTTGGTTGCGAATTTGGTGAACTATGGGACTAACAAAATAAAAGGAGGGCTTGGGTGGAGGCTATCGCTAGGGCTCGCTGCCGTACCTGCATTGCTCATGACTGTTGGCTCCGTGGTGTTGCCAGACACTCCAAACTCCATTCTGGAGAGAGGGAAGCTTGAAGAGGCAAAGAAAATGCTGATCAAGGTGCGAGGAGTGGACAACGTAGACGAAGAGTTACAGGATCTGATCGAAGCGTGCGAGGCGGCTAAGAAGGTAGAGAACCCGTGGAAGAACATCACCATGAGCCAGTATCGGCCTCAACTCACGTTCTGCTTCTTCATCCCCTTCTTCCAGCAGATGACGGGCATTAACATCATCATGTTTTACGCTCCCGTGCTCTTCAAGACTCTGGGCTTTGGGGACGACGCATCGCTCATGTCGTCTGTCATCACCGGCGTCGTCAATGTGTGCGCCACATTCGTATCGGTCTTCACGGTGGACAGGGTTGGGAGGAGGTGGTTGTTCCTAGAAGGCGGAATCCAGATGATAGTGTGCATGTGCGGGGCGGCGGTGCTGATGGCCGTCAAGTACGGCGTTACAGGGCAAGGTTCCATGAGTAAGGCGGAGGCGGACGTGTTCCTATTTTTTATCTGCGCTTTTGTGGCGGGCTACGCCTGGTCTTGGGGCCCCCTGGGCTGGTTGGTGCCCGCGGAGGTGTGCTCGCTGGACGTCAGATCCGCTGGGCAAGCCATCAACGTGTCCGTCAACATGATCTTCACTTTCATCATTGCTCAGGCCTTCCTCACCATGCTCTGCCACATGAAGTTCGGTCTCTTCTTCTTCTTCGCCGGCTTCATCGCCATCATGACCGTCTTCATCCACTTGCTTCTCCCCGAGACCAAGGGCGTCCCTATCGAAGAGATGAACCTTGTCTGGAAGTCTCATTGGCTCTGGTCCAACTACATTCCTGATCATCATCTTCCTCCTCCCACTCCCACCCAACGCCCCACTTATTCTTATTCTGACCGATCCCTTTAGTTCCCAACTCATTCTTTCCATTTCCTTCAATTTTTGTCGCTTAGTTGATAATAATAAATAATATTACCCAATTATTTTACGTCTTTTTCTCATATATTCTTCCCTCAACTACATCTCATATTTTAACAAGCCTCATTTAGGAAAAAGAATTAATCAACGCACTCATTTCTAAATAAATTCTTTTTATATTTAACAAGCTAAGTATAGAAATATACGAGATGGACTGACTAATTTTTCTCCCAGTGCTTCTGAATAGTCGTAGTAGTGAGCTTTAACTTGTCACAGTCAATAGTAGTGATATGTGGCTATATCAATCGCATTCAGCTTCTCTCCTTTGCTTTTATCCTCCGCTGCCTGCCGCTGCCCCAGTACGACTTCGTGCGCAGTGCAAAACGGTGCCAAATGACTGAGTGGGAGAGGAGGCACTGAGTTGCTAAAAAAGCTAGCAAGACTAATAATAAATTAATATGAGTAATTCCTCCTCATGCATTTTAATATACAACCACAAAAATTTGTCTTTCATTTAATAAATAAAATCACAGCAAATAAAAAATAAATTGAGTAAAGTAATTGTGATAAGTAACATTCAACATTTTCAAGTATTTTTTCAGTAACACTCAATATTCTAAAATAATTATTTATGCATTGAACTACCTAAAATATTTTTTCACTAATAGTCTGTATCCTAAAATAATTTTTTATAACATCCAATACCCTAGAATATATTTCTAGGAGCGCATATATCCTAAGTTTAGTGCGTTCAGTAGAGAAAATATTTTAGGAGGTTTCATTTAGTACCTTAAATTTTTTTTTAGTGGTGCTCAGTATATTAAAATAAGTTTTGGTACATTTAATATCTTAAAGTAATTTTTAATACAATTTTAGTAACAATGAGCACACTAAACTTAATTTAGGATACATGTGCTCCTAAAAATATATTTGAGAGTATTGAATGTCATAAAAAATTATTTTGAGATGAAAATATACTTTAGGTTGTTAAATGCATAAATAATTATCTTAGAACATTGCGTGTTACTGAAAAAATACTTTAAGATGTTAAATGATACTTATAGCAATTATTTTACTCATTTATTTTTTATTTGCTGTGATTTTATTTTTTATATGAAAGACAAATTTCTTGTGATTGTATATTAAAATGAATATGAGGAGGAATCACTTATATTAACTTATTATTAATATTACTAGCTTTTTTTGTAACTCAGCGCCTCCTCTCCCCTTCAGTCATTTGGCACCCTTTTGCCCTGCGCACGATGTCGCAGGCAGCGGAGGGAAAAAGCAAAGGAGAGAGGCTGAATTCGTACCAAGAACATGTATAATGTGAATTTGTCGATTCGAGGACTCGTTCGCCACACAACATTACCGCATTAAGTGAGTTCTTTTTAGCTGTAGATATAATTAACGGTGATGGTTAGGAAGGAAAAGAGGAGAGATTCCGTGCCCAAATTGAAGTTATTAAAACGAAGGGAAAAGAGAAACACCAGAAAATCGTACGAGTACCTCGTTCAAATGATTTTCCTGCCACAAGACTATTTTACACGCATATCCAGTATAGCAATCACACGTAAATATACCTGCTCACTGCATGAAATACAATTTGGTTGATGAGAACAGCCAGTAATTAACCTATAATGAAAAATGGAACTAATTACATTACACAAAAAATTGACATATAGCAAGCATAATATCTCGTCTTGAAACAGGATCTGCCACCCGAATTCCCCCTCGGAACAAAAAGGATAACATATCAAAGAATAATATTACAAATCCGTTATGTCAATTATGCATGTACCAATGTAATTGATATATCATCAGCACATAGGATCTTGTAATTTAATATTAATACCAGCCACCAGAAGAAGTAGAGCCACATCCACATAATCTTCACTCGTTCCTTTTCGCTGGCGACTTGTTTTACACCCCTGATGATGTCCGGTTTATCCTCTGAGCACCTAACTTTGGAGCGCTGGGTTTAACTCCCCGACCTCTGCTAGCTGATAAGGGCTTCGCTTTAGTAGTGGGTGCTGGTGCAGCAATGGCAGCCCAGGGATCATCATCATCAGTAGCAACTGATTTGACGCCTGAAGAATTTGATGTTCTTGGAGCAGGCGCTGCAATGGAACCCCACAAATCATCATCCTCATCCCTGCTCAACTTTGTTGCACTTTTTGGTCGCATACTTGAGGCTAAGTACAAAAGAAAAACTTCAAGTTAAAATAAAAAATATCCAGATGGGTAAAAAATTAAGTGCATGAGAATAGCACCTTTAGCACAAGCTACACACTAGGTAGTTACGCTTTTTGCTTATATTATGGTAAATCAATCAACAATGAAGAAAATATAAAACAATCAAGTACCCTCCTAGCACACGCCAAAACTCAGGTGTATGCTTTGCAAGATGAAATAAGACCAGTCATTCAACGCAAACCTTCAATCCTCATGCTTCAAAAAAATAGTGACATTTGAAGCATAAAAATATTAACTTGGCAATCCCAACCCAAAAAATATAAAATACCATGTTTTGCCTGTGAAACAGGTTGAGAGACTGGCCGCCTTTGAGCTGCTTGAATGTTTGCAAGAGCTGGAGATGGTTTTGCCTCTTCGAGTGGTTCCAAATCATCCCAACCATCCTTGTCATTTTCATGCTCTTCAATTCCATTCTCCAGTTCACCCCAACCATCTGTTGATGTAGGCGATGGGGGGACAGCAATTTCAGCCAAATCAGAGGTGGATCTCACACGGACTGGTGCTGTTGATGGAGTGTCCACAACTAGATTACCGGATTGAAAAAGGGATATCCGGAGGTTAATTTGTATATATGAACCGATAGAACTAAGACATTGAAATGAAAAGGAAATGAAACAAAGCCCCACTGGAACAAAAACATATAAGGTCCAGCCCCGTCCCAAGAGCAAAGGATATTAGGAGGTAAGATCTTCAGGTTGTAGTTTTCTTCATACAACAATCAATATAAAAAAAAAAAAAACCTGCTAAGAACAGTATTGTCTTCCCCCTCTCCCATATTACACCCCCCCAAAAAAAAAAAAAGGTGAAAGCTTTAACATCAGGTAAACAAGATCCTAGATAATATTTGGAAAAAAAAAAGACATTTCAATGAAGAATCTTGCAGGGCATAAAACTATCAATAATGCAAACAAGAGTGATAACCACAATTTTAATTCGGAAGCAGGCCAGAAGGGGACAAGGAGGACAAGAACAGAGGAACATGCATTAATAAATCAAATTTAACAACAAAGAGAATGATCATTAGCCATACCTGAACTGGCATTAGAAGACGTTTGTGCAAGTGTGCTTGTACTCGCGGAAGCAACTGGAGCATGGTCAGAAGGTTTTCCCTTCAGGGTCAAGGAGCTCATAGCCCATCTGCAAGGAGACATATCTTCTTACTCGTAACAATTTCCTTAAAATTACATTTTGTATCTAATTAAAGCACCTTTCCCAGACAGGCAAGCGCCAAAAGCAAGTATCATAGAACAAAATTATACCATGAAGTTTTTACTATCTACTTATAGCTATATACATCCAATATTTAGACAAATTCTTTTGCTGCATTATTTTATCATACATTATTTTAAAATTAGCCTGCAGCACACAGTATCTATAGGAATCAGAATGACGTATCATTCTATCCTCATTGATTAACATGAAAATAGGCAAGAGTGAGTCAATGAGTGAGAACAAGCAGCTGTCAGACCACAAAATTCAGACCGACTTACCCGAGCAAACTAGCATTTCCCGAAGCTGACGAAATTTCCATGCCAACAGCTCCCGTAGTATCTGTTGTATTGGACTATAATATACAACATATAAGAACACAAACATCACAATTAACCAAAATAAGGAGCAGAAACAAATGACAACCATTAAAAACAATCATCCCTAAAACATGGGTTATCTGTGTGACTTGAAACAGACAAACCACACAATTGGGACAATTCTGAGATTTGTGTTCTTTTCGCAATTTTATCTCATTACTCTGAACCTGGTAATGTTCGTCAAAAAACTGATAGTTTCCACGTTTCATTTGGTTTTTGAAACTTCTACAACAATCAAGACCACTGAAACCGTCCAAGCTGAAATACACAGACCATTATTGTATGTGCTAGAAGATCACAATTTTTGTTACTCTAGAACGAGGTGTAGGCCTTAGGAGAGTTACTGTAAAAACTTGAGCACTGATCAGTTGTGTTTTCAGAACATAACAGAGAACAAATAAACAACTTGAATTCTAAAGTTGTAAATTGTAAACTGATCCATACTGCAGATGAAGAAATACGCGCAGCTTAAAGAACCATCAATTATATGCAAGTAAAAGCCCAAAGAATTTTCAAAAGATACCTTATCATAACATTGCTTCACTATATGCAAAAATTGATCAACGGCTTGAAATGCTTTGGACCGAACATCACTGTTTGAACCATGACAATAACATTGAAGCAGAAAATAACATCACTCATTCAAGAAATGAAGAGATAAACACTGCAACAATTAGAATCTTTGCCTAAAGTTAACCCCTCAGTGAAGCCAAAAAGGTAAAAAAAGGTTTGAAATGCTAATATGGCAATCTTTGAAGGGAAAGGGGAGGAAGTAAGCAGCAGTGATTTGGTGATGATATGGGTGCGAGTCAACCAAATAAAAGTGATTGATTTGACAGGCAACTCACTTAACTACTAAACAAAAACCATCAGCTTGAGATTACCTGTCAGGATCAATCGTAAGTACTACAACATTAGGAAGTATCCGGGTTGCAATTTCAGGTATATCATAATAGGAGCTGGTGGCACTTAAAGCCATTATGCCTGAACAAATGAAAATTGAGAAGCTGTGAAAATAATGTCTCCAACAAAGAAGGGGGGGAACAAATAGCAGTCAAACCTGAAATGCCATCTTAACATCAATGAAAAGAAAAGGCATTATGGAGAGCAGAAAAGTAATAGAAAAGTCAAATAAATACCTGCTCCTCTAGCAGGGGGGAAAGTATCCCGTAAAGCACGGACTGTAAATGCATTAATCAAAACTCTTTTTCTTGTCTGCATGCATAGTAATAAAGGCATCAGTTGGATCACCAAATCAACATAAACAGAATAAAGTATAGCACAATATATGAATGAAACTAGAGCATTGCAGGCAGCACTTAGCCAATACCCCTTCATTTAGGTAGCTTGCAATATTTCCTAGCAAGATGGTTGTATTTGTTCGAATTGCTGGTTCTTCATCAACCTGCAAAATTATAGCCGGTTTCTGAGATACAGCATATACAGTTCAAAACAGAAGCAAATAACAAAGAACAAGTTTTCCCCCTTAATTCCAACAAGAAATAAATTCACGAATCATCCACATCAAAACCAGCAACAAGGGGGAAGTCAATTTTGACAGTAAGATGAGAGGTTAAACTTGTAGCCAAAATAAATTTAAGCTTTGTAACTGGGCAGCATAAGCAAGAAGACAATCCCACACTGGAAATGTTTGAGCAGTACCTGTAACTTGGACAGGTATTTTAATAATGACCCTGAGATGGTCCTTTGAGACAGCTGCAATAATGAAACAAACAAATCTTTTACACGTAGCTCATAGAATAAGCAAGCTTCCACTGTAGATTCATCAAGTGGAAGGGAAAAAACTAAAAACAGAAGACAAGAAGGAACAATAAAACTAAAGGAAGCAGACTATAAGAACAAGTAATAGTAATAGCCAATCCAAATTGTGACCATTTGGAGAACATGTCAATTAGAAACCTTGAATCACAAGGTCAGTGACAATTAACCTGAGACTTTCACTTGATCCTGACCCATCTCGCTCTCACTCTCTAACAAACACATTCACTCATGTGAAATGGCATCAAACATGGGTCAATTCAACCCAGTCAAATCATCTGAGCTTCAATGAAAACATTATTTTCACATCAACATTGACGAATCAACTATTAAATACCAAGGAGCAACAACAGCTATACAACACTCTTAAATGATCTGACAGAACACCACCCATACTTGAAAGGAACAGATGATATACGTTGGTAAACCCAGATAACTTTCCTAGCATGTTGCCTAGCCTCAAATCATCCATTAACGTAGAGGTATCATCAAACCAATACACAGAATGTCACACTAAATCTAAAAACTTTGGTCCTAATTAGTAATTTCACCATCTTAATAATTAAAGTACTACTTAAATGGACATTGTTTAATTACATGCTTTAAGTAATAGATTTCATCAAATTTACTTACAAAAGCAACTACTTTAATATGACACTAGGTCACATTCTATGGAAACAATAAAAGACTAATATCATCAATTTAACTGTCATGTGTCATGACAAACCTCATATTTGTTGGATTCTCATAATTCTTATACCTTAGGAGCTAATATAAGCATGGCCTTAAGTGTCAGTTCCCTCAGAAAAGCAGACGTGTCAGAAAACCCAGTAGCAACATGAGGGTAAACCTGATTGCAGCGTCAAAATAAATATCAAATCTTCCATTTGTTACCAAGATATCTTTGTACGAGGGAGAAATACTCAAGGTTTACCAAAAGGGGGGCTTAGAAATTGAAATCATTCCGCCCTGAACATTTACCTGCTCATCAACAACCTGTGCTGATAAGGACTCACCAAATTGATCAATATGTTGAAGAAGAGCCACCCGAATAGGTCGGTCATTGGAGGCAAAGAGTTTTACAATAGTTGGAAGCACCTATACATTTAAACCAGAAATTCAACACAAATATGAAATGAATCCTAATTAAATTGAAAAGATGGAAATAAATTATGCACATGAAAGAAAACCTAAACATGAAGATGCAGAAAGAATTTCTTACCTTGACACTGAACTCCTCAACTGAAAGCCAGGAACCCATTTTCAACAATGCTGTCAAAGCAGGGGCAACAGCTGAACCAAATTCAAGAGCAGAAGCTAATAAAGGTAACAACTGAAAAAACAAAAATAACAAGTCATAAAAACGGGATAAAATTCTTTAACAGACACAAAATTTCCAACATGGAGTTCAAAATTTTAGGTTCCAAAGAGATGCACCTTCTTCAACACAATCTGGCGAGGTAGTTGCTCTGCTAAATTTGGAAGCTTACGAAAGAAGGTGTCTTTCTCAACGCTGTCTTTCAAGCTAAGAATCTCCATGAAATGTATTGTGTCTACCAACTTATTTTGAAAATATTCTGCATGCCCATGAGGAAAACAAATGTTTCAACAACAAAGGGGAGAACCCGGAGGGGGGGGGCATTTTTAATGACTCCGTCTTTGCTTCAAGAGGAGGGGAGGGAAATGGAGGAATTTTAATGATTTGTTGTTTAGTTCAGGAGCGGAGAGCAACTCCCCTTCCCCCCCCCCAAAAAAAAAAAAAAAACCTCAAACAAACAGGGTGTACATAAATAAAATGCTAAACAATAATATCCACATGGCAGAACTAACTGCAGCCTACTAACAAAGGCTTGCTTGAACTGGTTAATTAAGAAAATTTATTTTTGTCACACAAGAAACCATTCAGCTACCCCTCATTCACATAAAGGGAAAAATTATCTATTACTTCCATAAATCTAAAGTTCAGAGAATTGAATACACGAGAACCATATGAGCTCCTTAGAATCAAACAAAGACCTAGAAATGATAACAAATTTTGAATAATAATGTCGTATAAACTATGTTTTGTGTGTATATGTAGAGATTGAATTGTGCATTGCAAGCAAGATAAACAATAAAATAAACAAATCGTTCCCACCAGAAAATTATAATGGTCTAGATGAATAAATTTGCTAACAAAAATAATATGAAGGAGCACCTACCACTGTTTTCTATGAGCTTTGATGTATTTAATCTACGAGATGGCATGGAACTCAACAGGCGCTGGTAATCTGGAAGCAGAGACTGTGAGACAAAGAAATAGACATAAAAATAAAAAATTAATGTCATGAGAAGTAAGTACCAGAGCACCCTAAATAGTAAAGCTGTCATCAATTTCCAAATGACGTAATACATGCATTTGAAAAAACAATAGTTTTACTGCTAAGAAGGTAAACCTTGGGAATGGAGGCAGTGTTGCGCAACTCCTCTGTTTTGCCCAAACTGACACCCGAGAATAGCTCATAGATAAGACAACCTATAATAATAGAACCCTTAAATCATTCAAGGAGACCTATTCAGAAAGGAAAAGGAGGAAAGAGGAAACAACAGATGAACGAATTAAAAGAAGCTGCAACATGTGAACAAGTTCGCATAATTTAGGTTGTCCAACAAACCCCAACCTAGGTCCCCACAAAAGAAAAGAAAAAGGCAGCCAATTTTGCTAATACATAAACACAATAACATAATCATTAGACCGCACTGGACACACGACCAGTGATTATGAAATTAAGCACGATCATGAATTTGAATCTTGCGGACAGAATGAAAGAAAAAAAACCATGTTCAGAAAGCTATACCCATTCAGTCATGGTAACACTTAAATGTGAAATGTGACCCCGTGTTATCAAAAAAGCTAATATATGGACTGACTTAAATCTAATAGAGAAAATTGATCTGCAAGTGCCTGTAATTTCACCTCATTTTTAATCAGGTCCTTTTAGTTTTTTTTTTTTTTTAACTTTATTAGGTTCTTATAGTTTTCTCAGTTATAGGCATTGGTGTTAATGGTTGATCTGTGGCTCTAGCTTACTATACATAGGATTAGTTTTGTCACACGGATTAAAAAAATAAAAAACTAATTATTAGTTTTGTTTCCCACTGCACTCGAGGATTTACACCACCTGAACTATTTTCTATGCTCGCAGGTCAGAAAAATGTAGAGCCTTCACTTATGTCAGTCCAAGTATATACAGAAATTCCTAAGAAAGGTGCACATGGAAACTAGCATGGCAACAGGCACCAAATAATCAGCACAAGGGGCAGATGTCATGGAAGACCCTAAATTGCAATATTGTATTGCTCTATTGTTGGGGCTTTATATTACATCACTGTTATTAGCCTTGACGTGGCTTTCTCAATCAATAAGGCCTGTTAATTTATGCACAGACCTCTGGACAGCCACTGCGAAGCAGTGAAACAGCTCCTAATATACCACACAATTACTATTGACTATAATATTTGTCTTCAAAGGTCGTCTAACCGCAACCAAATAGGCTACAATGACGCTGACTGGCATTTTGATATGGCTAGCAGATCTATGCCAAGTGGATGTGTCTTTACAGGAGCTAATCCAGGGGTTCGGTATCCTAAAAAGCAAGCAGTTGTCTCAAGGTCATCACAGAAGCTAAGTGTTGAGGTTTGGCAATAGTAGAGACTTTGACAGCCAATCAAATTCTACAGGCAGATGTCCACACAAAGCATATTGGGTTGGATATTCGCTTTGTAAGGGAGAGAGTTCAGCAAAACAGCCTCACTCACTCACGTATCTCCTAAAGATCACCTGGCAGATGTACTAAATAAGCCTGTTTGGTATGATCATCGATCAGCACGCTTATCTTCAGTCCATTCTCAGTGTTTTGCCTCACGCACACAAATCTTGAGGGGGGTATGTAAGGGTAGATAAGTCTGTTAGGCTGCTCGATAATTATAGTTAGTTACTACAACAGAAATAGAATACATCTTGAACTCTCCTCCATAAATACACTCAGGCATGTGCACCAGAGGACATATCAATACAATCCGTGTTACCCTGATTCCCAACAGCCATATTATAAACAAGGTTAGGAAAGAATAGGAAGAAAGTTTTGGCACCAGTAAGAATAATGCAACAGTTAAAGAGTGTCATCTTATTTTAATCCCTGTGCTTACCAAATTGCTACCACAATGAATCATCAGCCATAAAAGGGATTAAATGAGCATACAAAAGAATAGCAACTTACCCATGCCCCAAGAATCAATGGCCCATGGAGGAGACTTTCTGATAGCAGCCCAATCAGACTTTGCCAACTCCATTGGTTTGTATTGTGATCCGACAAGCCATGCATATTGCTGAATGAAAAAAATGTGAGCATGAGAGGAATGGAGTAGGCAGCACTATTCCATATCCTTTACTTGAAAAGATATATACACACACACAAACATCTTTGGCTGCATTAAATATAGGCAATAGCATATGATGTCAGCATAGTTTGTCATAGATGCTCAATGCCCAAAAAACCAGACAATCGAAGCATCACACAGCTGAAACTTGAGTTTCTGATATTTCAAATTCAGGGAACAATAACAGTAAAATTCAGATACAGAGTACAATGCCAAAGAGAACATGGAAAACAACATTACAACCAGGCATTTTTGTTACCAGCATTTGCCCAGCAGAAGCTTCACTGCTCCCATTAAATTCTGAAAGAACATCAAAAGCATGGAGTTTCCAGTCCAAAGTCTGTGTGACCACAACACTAGCCAAGCAAACATTACCATGAATCTGCAACACCAAATCTTGTCAAGAAAAATAAACTGATTCCTCAGAAGAGCCAAAGTATTAATTGACCCATGAATTACTCACGAGTTTGCAATCATTATTTAAGAAGCTCACAGCCTTGGCTATTTGATGCAGCCCCCAGGCATAGTATTCGTCCCTAGAACATTGATAAAAAATGAAGTGAATATGAGCAGATTCATAATTCAATTTTTACTTGTCAAAATCATAGTGTGTGATCTATGATATGCATATAATATGTCTTACAGGAAAGAAAAGCATATTACACTATAAATTACACGAAAAAAAGAAAGTTCCTACCAAAATACAGAGTAGAAAACTCTATTCATACCTTTGTGTACCTTCTAGTCCTAACTCCTTAATCTTTTCAGAAAGTGGCATGACAGGCTCAGTCACAATATAGATTGTGACCTTGGCAGAACCACCATCAGACGTTTCAGTCTCAGTACTGTGAAGAAATGACAAAATATTTGGATGCCTGACCTGAAAATGATAACATTTAAAAAATCAGCCAGAAAGATTCAAAATTGGAAATCAAACCTACATATAGTCCACAGATCAAAAGTGGAAATAGTCGTGGATTATTGTCATTGCTAGACTTCAGGATATTAGCCTTCAATTCCCCCCCTTTCTCCCTTTATCTCTCTCTATTTCTCCCTCCTTCCCCCCCCCCCCCCTGTCCTACATCATTAGTCTGTCCCCACAACATCTAAACAGATCCAAACAAAGGAGCTGTCAGCTGACAAGTAATTATGAGAAGTGTCCCCATATGGTATCATACAATATTGAAAGGGAGAGAAACCTCTCCAAATGAGTGACGGTAATTTCATTTAAACCATAAATTTCTATATTATCACTGAAGTAATAAAAACAGTTATACAACATTAGAATCCAAAAGGTAAATATTTCTCAATATTTAAACGGTATCAGTCAAAAATCAAATACAAGACCATCATGATTTAATACTTACTGTTCGGAGACGCTTGACTCCATTTCGACCAGCTGCTAAATGTCCATCCTGAGCATTACTCCCAGATAGAGAAAAGATTGAAACTGGAGATCCATCATCCTGAAAAATGCATCAACATGCAGACTTATATCAAATCAACTGCCTAAGGAAAACGATGGAAGAAAAACTAAGATCATTCAACAGACCTAAATAAAAAACCAGCAGCTGTTGGTGGTACAAGTTCATAAAGAGAACTTTGCAGCCAAATGATAGGGTCAGGTTCAATAGGTGAGGTTTAAAAGGAGAAAGGTAACCAGCATCCAGGGGACTAACACATTATGACGTACAGAATAGATACTGCTTTAAGCAGGCCCCACAAATTATCTAAACTAGAGCATAAATTTTGTTCATTCCCCAGCTTTATAATAACGTCCTTGACTGTTTTCTTTCTATTAAATTTTGGCGAGCAGATTACAAAAGCAGGATAAGAAGCAAAGAAAGGTTCTATTCCGTTCCCTAAGCAATACTGCCAGTAGCCATCAAGGCAACGACTCAATGTTCATCAGATCCATGCATACTCAGCTGCCCAAGGCGATGTGTTCTGAAAGAAACTGGTACTCAATCCAGTACCATAAAAAATGAAGGTCCCTGCTGAGCGAAACCGTGAAATTGCTGGTAGCTGAGCATATTATCACATATGCAGTGTTCAAATACGGGCTACTGGAGAAGCCTATAGGCACTACCAATACGAAATGACGCAAGCAAACACCGTAATCAACTGGGGAGAGGCATCATATTTGAGGCACAAGATACGTGAACGATAAGAAGCAGATCCATCATAGGTGTAATCTAACAGTTCCATCAAATTAGAATTCTGGGGCATAAAAAGAAGAAGAAATACCAAATTATATGAATGATAGAGAGGGGGAGAAGAATATGTGGAAAGTACCTTGGAGGTGCCGCGGTAGTGAGTCCAAGATCCCCAAGCCGAAGGGTAAGGTTGGCCGATATTATACGGGAGATCTTTGAGTCCGGTTCCAGATCCACCCACCACCTCTTTCAAGAATTTGAACATTTTCTTCCGTGGCTAAGAAGAAATAACTGATAGGAAACAAGGACACGGAGAAGATTAAGATAAAATCAATAATCTGATTGCGTATGTCGCGCTCGTATGGCTTCTCCCACTCTGCATGAAAGCTATAGGTTCATCTGAGCGAGGCAGCCGTTCCGGCTTTTTATTCGGGAAGAGATCAATCAGATGGCATCAACCTCTGAGGCAGAGCACTGGCCGCAGCCCACAGCGAACGGCGAAGCTTCTCACAAAGTTTGCCAAAGAAATCATAATACTCATAGTAATCCTGGGGAAATCAATCATTTGACCCTCATTTTATGTTTTGGACCAAAAAAGACCCTCATTTTATGAACTTTGGGTCCGTACTCGGTTTTATAAAGTTTACCGCGGTGAGTGTATTGGTAACGTGGCAAGCTTGAGGCAGCACCGTGAATGACAAGGGAAAAATTAGATCTCAAAAGAAAATAATTACCAGTAAGCGTGAATGACAACGTTATTATTTACTATTTTGAAACTTATTATTAGAACTCTATTATTGCTAAACTTTTTATTAATTATTTTCCTGTTAAGATTTTATTGCAATTCTCTCAAAAAAGAGGGGATAATTTCAATAAACCTTTCAATAGTCAATTAATACTAATCAATCCCAAAAAATTTTGAAATTTCACTACATTCCCTTGACTAAAATTTTATGCATGGAAAAAAAACACCTTTATTTTATTTAAGCTGCAAATCCTTGTAAATTTTACGACTGAATGAAAACTTAAATTCGATAATTTACACCAAGAATTCAACTATCTATAACATAAATTTGTCAAGTTACAAGAAATATAAGAAAATTCACATATCTAAATTTAATTCTTTTAGCATAAATGAATTACAAGAATACAACGTTTTTCAACATAAATTTAATGATTTGTAAGAAATATAAAGAAATTGACGATCCAAAATAAATTAAGAATATTTTGGCTTTTTCCTTAGTAGTTAGTTGCAATGAAATTTTAGAATTTTTTTTATGATTAATTGATTGATTGATATTAATTGGCGAGATTTTATTATAATTCTTCCAAATAATGAATGACTAGAGAATAGAGGAAACCAATTTCAATGCTCATTATTTTGATGAGCATCCTAAACTTATCAGATCTTTAACATTGAGATATTGTTTGAATGGTTCAAATTTTAAATTTTTAATTAATTATTTGTAGATAAAAACTTATTTTTGAAAAATATTTTATATTCCATATCTCTTAAAATAATTATTTTAAACAAATAAAAAAAAAAGAAATTTAATCTAGACCCTCCAAGTAAAATCTAAATGGTATAGATCTGATAAGTTTAAGATACTTATCAAAATAATCATCACCCCAACTGGTTCGAGAATGGAGACGGGAACATGGCTAGGCGGATAATATGAGCGGGTTCCGCATGAAAATATAGTGGAACACGAGTAATCCATGCAATGCTATCTAATCCCTATCATCACCAAAGCTTGGGCCGGGCAATACAATCTGGTCAAGCTTGCTTGCATATGTAACTTTTGTAATTATTAAGTATAAACTTAACGGACGTATGCATATGAGATATTTGAACCAAAATAACTTGGTAGTATTATATAAACTACTTAAAACCAGCTGGGAGCAGTGGGGGAACGGCAAGTGTGCCATTGACGCGTGCTACTGATCTTGTTCCTAACAGGCTAATACTCTCCAGCCCATCCCTTCTCTGATTTCGTCTTTCCTAGCTCCCATCGGTTTTACAATATATGGGTTCTTCCGGATTGATAGATGCATGGATTGGACATGATGAAGCAAGGTGGTCGGGAAGGCTGTGATCTGGAGAGGGAAAGCGTATGTCAATTCTCTACGCTGAAAAATGTCGGGGCTTGTAGCCGCTGCTAACAAGGGATATTAAAAGGAAACGCACCTCAAGGAGGACAAGGGCAAGCACATGTGCAGTATCATTATACTACCTCCGATCCTATTTATAAGAGCTAGTTGACTAATTTTAAGAGATTAAGAAATTAAGTTAGTTATTTGTAATAAATAAGTGTTGTCTTTCATAAAATATTCTTACTAATCAAATGTATTAGCTAAAACTATTATTATTAGAAAAACTATCTTAGAAAAAAATACATAAATGTGAGACACAAAGAGGATTGAGGTCTTATATTTAGGGCCAAAAAAAATCAAATAAAGTCTTATATTAAAAACCAGAGATAATATTTTCAACCGATCAAAGCGGTGGCTGATTCAATTGAGTACAATGGGCCGGGCTGTAAGTATGGCTTGAAGTGACACTCCGATGAAATTATATGCCCAGACAAGCAATACTACGAATCGGAGAATTCAGGTAGAGATTTGAGGGAGATTAGATGCCCTAGAAAAAAGCTGGCACATCTCTTCGCAAGTTTGTCCAGATGACTCCGCTGCACAGCTAGTTCAAGTTCTTTACACATCTTCCTCCTCCAAACATGGAATTCAAATAAAGTTCCATGACATCATCATCGCTCGCGCTGTCACTGATATTTCCATATTCCTTTGGAAGGCCATCGTTTGATTAATTTTGTCTCTTTTAATTTACAGTTTCTTTTAATAACTCGTTGAGTCCAGATCGTGTCGGTCCGTAAAAAGACCAAATTAACGAAGCATTGGGAGATCAAATTTAACTTTTCGCTGGGCCTGAGGGAGATGAAGAGTTCCAATTAGAATAATTCAGGTGGTTACAAGTGGGTCCACTTGCGTCAAACTCACTCCGCTCTTTTTATGCTAGAAACAAACAGATTTTCAGGGCCGAAAAGTGCAGGGTGTTCCTGGAGGCAGACGAAATATTTCGGCAGTTTTTCTCCTATTACCTCTAATCCTAAATATAAAAACTAATTGATTAATTTAAAGATATTAAGAAAATAAGTTAAATTAGTTATTTGTAATAAATAGATGTTGTTTTTTAAAAAATACATTTACTAATCAAGTGTATTGATTAGAATTATCATTATTAAAAAGACTATTTAAAAAATATATATAAATATAAAAAATAAAATGAATTGAGATTTTATATTTAAAACTAAAATAAAAATCAAATAAAATTTTATACTAAAACCGGAAGTAGTATTATATTGGAACGACTATCTATAGTTTTACATGCAAGCACGCGTGTCTCCTAATATTTAGTTATTTAGCGGGCGTGTGGTCTCATCTATCCGGTACACAATTAGCAAGACAGAATATATGAATTTCTGTGCGCAAGAATTGAATTTGTTCTCCCAGGTGCACGTACGGTGAAGACCATTTAAGCCATTATATTTGTTCGATCCATCATCATGGACAGTGCTGACGAGACTAAAATCATCACCTGGAGCCTACGTTGCCCACCAGATATTTCCCTGATTTTTCACATGACAAGTTCAGGAACGTTAACATCTCATTGACAAGACAAGCCGGAGCAAGAAAACCAATGCCAGTGAGAATATTATATATTTATTATTAATTACTTCGATAACAAGAATTGATAGAGGTGGTACGGCCGGCTGAAATATCAATGGCATAACGAGGCTAGACCCCGGCCCCTGTAATACATAAATCAAGTGTAACCTAGCTAGGTACTTCAGCGTTAAGGGCACATGCGATAACTCATTACACTCCAGTTACGTTGGTCCCCGTATTTAAATGTCGACTTGATTCATGATGCCCCTGTGCGCCAAGATATATATGCAACTTAATCTCAACAAATAAAATATATAGTTGATTAAATCTGACGGGTTACCTTTAAGGCGGAGGTGCTTGGTATGGAGGGTGAGACACAGAGATTTGTACGTCGATGTCAAGCAGGAAAAAAGACAAGGAAAGAAGAAATTTCGGAGAGCAGGAATTTGTGATGCTTGCATTATTGCTAGCTGGTGATCAATACCCAATAAGTGATATGCTTGGAATAATAATGAGCATGAGTTAACGAAACACAAAACTCTATTTGCAAGAGAAGTGGGAGTAGAATAATCGCTGCATCTCATTCCTTATTCTGATAAATTGTATGACCGGAAGCAAATTCCATTGGCAAAATCAACCACACACCCCATATGCACTGCCTCGAAAAGAATCAAATTCGGAACGTACGTCCACCCAAGCCTCATACACAATCTAAAAATAAAAATATACTACGCAGCAGGAGATCGCTTGTCCATAGAAATAGAATGAATAGACCTCATCAAAACTTAGCTTTTGTCTTTACCTGCACGGGCGTGAATATATATATATATATATATATATAAGCGGACAAGCTACCGAGGAGTAGAACAGGTCGAAGTGAGAGACGATCGAAGAAGATGATAGGATGGGAAGATGTGTATAAGGTGGTGGCGGCGATGGTGCCACTGTATGTTGCCCTTGTGTTAGGGTATGGGTCAGTGAGGTGGTGGGGGATCTTCACAAGGGAGCAGTGCGAAGCCATAAACCGACTGGTGTGCTACTTTACGCTGCCACTGTTCACCTTCGAGTTCACAGCTCACATTGATCCCTTCCACATGAATCTCCCCTTCATCGCCGCCGACACCATCTCCAAGTTCATCATCGTCTCGGTGCTGGCCTTGTGGGCCAAGTGCTCTCCCAAGGGAAGTTACCCCTGGTCCATCACCAGCTTCTCCTTGTGCACTTTAACCAACTCTCTGGTCGTGGGGGTGCCGCTCGTGAAGGCCATGTATGGCCCGTTGGGGGTCGACATCGTCGTCCAGTCCTCAGTTGTGCAGGCCATCGTATGGCTCACTCTCCTCCTCTTTGTCTTGGAATTTCGAAGAGCGGGAATGACTACTTCTAATAACGCAAACCCTTCTCAACAAAAGCCTAAAGATTATGTGACTGCTGTTGCAGTGGTAGTGGATGAGGGGGTGGTGAGCAGCAGCAGGCCTCCCTTCTGGAAGTCCATGAAGATTGTGGGGCTGAAGCTCGCAGTCAACCCTAACACGTACGGTTGTGTCGTTGGCATTTCCTGGGCCTTCATAGCTAACAGGCATGTGTGAGTGATTAGTTAATTGATTGTTGTTTCATGATATATATATCTATATGATTAAGTCGATGAACAGGTGGAAGTTGCAAATGCCAAGCATCGTAGAGGGGTCTGTATTAATCATGTCCAGGGCTGGCACAGGCACTGCCATGTTTAGTATGGGTGAGTGCTCGCCATGGCGATCTGTTATTAGAGCAGTATTTGTGTGTGTGTGTGTGTTAAACAGGGCAATGTCTTGTATGTTTTGCAGGTATTTTCATGGCGCTTCAGGAGAAGTTTATTGCTTGTGGATCCAGTCTGACGGTATTAGGTATGGTTCTAAAGTTGGTAGCCGGACCTGCGGCTATGGCTGTTGCTTCCATCGTTGTGGGATTGCATGCTGACGTTTTACGAATCGCTATCATTCAGGTTTGCCTTTTCCTCTTCTGTTTTCGAATGTGCAGCTCTATTATTTTAGGTTTAATACTCAATGAAATTAATTAACCCGCTGATTGAGAGGGCGAAAGAAATTAAAGATAACAAACTGATTACTGTGTCTTCTAAGACGGGGCAAATCCGTCCTCTGCATGTATATGATCCACTTATACTAGGGTGTACTGTTATACAGTATCTATTCATTGTTTTACTACCTAGTTTCCATATAAAATATGCTTAACCTAAAACTTGTAATTCAGTAATTGTATTGAAATGTGCACAGTAAGAACTAGGAAGAGACTGGGTGAGCGAATTGGTAAATAAATTATTCATAAATATTAAATAAAAAAAATAAGTACACATATATTTCTATGAATTTTATTGAATATTAATGAATTTTAAGAAATTTAATATCTACTGGTCCAAATTTTTTGTTTATAAGTTGAAACAAATTAAACTTGTAAATATTAAATCTCTTACAACTATCAGTGTTAAGCAAAATTCCATGCTTAAGAGATTTTTTCCTATTATAATGTTGTAAGTTCCTCTGAGTTTATCTTCGATTAGTGTTTTCTCCATCGAAATTTCCATTATACTTCTATAAAAACTTTTATACCTGCCTTCCTAAATTTGACGCAGCATTTTCAAGAGATTTATCCCGATGGGCAAGTCGTTTTCTTCCTTGTTACTCCCTCCGTTCCTTATTATAAGAGACATTTGATGCTTATGGCATGTTTTTATATATAAGAGACACTTAAAAGTTGTCTCTACTTTTTTGTGTTGATTTCCTATTTTACCCATATTTATTGTCTCTAACTCACACTCTCTCTCCCATCCACTTCTTTTTCTTTTAATAATTTAATTGTTCTCTCTCATGCTCTCTCTCCTTATTAATGAGGGCATTTTTGGAAAAAAGATTATACTTTTTACACATTGATTGTTCTTAACTAATTTTAACTGTTTTTTTGATCAACGTAATTCGGTTATTCGTCTCTTATAATAAAGAACGGAGGGAGTACTTTTGTATCGGACAATTCTGCTGATGCTCCAAATACTTTTAAACATGAGCAGCTAAATACTACCTGAGGTCCTAATTATAAAAGTTAGTTGATCAATTTGAGAAGATTAAGGAAAGAAGTTAAGTTAGTTATTTGTAATAAATATGTGTTATCTTTCCTAAAATATCCTTACTAATCAATTGTATTGGTTAGAGCTATTATTATTGGAAGGACTATTTTGAGGGAAAAAAATACATAAATACTACCTCCGGTCCTTAGTATAAGAAGATTTTGTTTGATTTTTATTTTGGTCCTAAATATAAGACCCTAATCCACTTTGTCTCTCATATTTTTGTATTTTTTTTTCAAAATAGTCCTTCTAATAATGGTAATTTTAGCCAATATACTTGATTAGCAAGGATATTTTAAGAAAGACAATACATATTTATTACAAATAACTAATTTAACTTATTTTTTTAATCTCCTCAAATTAGTCAACTAGCTCTTATAATTAGGACAGGAGATAGTACTTAATTTTTCATTAGCATAATTAAGAATACTCTATAAAATTGTATCTATACATTGTCGTGTAATTATATTTCTCTGAAAAAAAATACTCCCTCTGTTTCTTATTATAAGAGACGAATAACTGAATTACGTTGATAAAAAAACAGTTAAAATTAGTTAAAAACAATCAATGTGTAAAAGATATAATTTTTTTTCCAAAAAGACCCTCATTAATAAAGAGAGAGAGCATGAGAGAGGACAATGGTAAATTATTCAAAGAAAGAGAAGTGGGAAGGAGAGAGAATGTGAGTTGGAGACAATAAATATGAGTAAAATAGGAAATCAACACACAAAAATAGAGACAACTTTTAAGTGTCTCTTATATATAGGAACATGCCATAAGCATCAATGTCTCTTATAATAAGGAACGGAGGGAGTACAAAAGGACGGTATGGACCAATTTTGAGGAGAGATAGAGAATCAATGTCCACCCAGGAAAGCGTATCCTTTTTTTCCCCTCTTATAGTTTCTAGACCCCCCCCCCGGGGAATCTTGATACATGGTCCACAAACTCGCCACATAAGTTAGTGGCTGGAATTAGTTTGGTTTGGAATAACTGTAGAAGGGAACTATGCATAGCTTTGAGTTTTCGTGACCGAAATCAAAGTAATTAATGACGCAAACAAAGAAATAAAAGAGGAGACAAGGGAAGGAATAAGGAACAAGTGGAATGTCACGTGGGGAGAATTTTATTGACGATGTTGTAATTACTATATGTGGGTGTTTCTGAATTAATTTGTTTGTCATTTTATTGAACAATAAGATTATATTGTCCGTTCTGAAAGCATCAATGAACAACAGTAGAGATTAAACAACTTGTTGTCTCAGTAGGCGGCGCGTTGATTTGATTCTAAAGTGATGAAGCAGGAAATGTACATCATAAATAGTATGATGGGGATTAGAATTTGGGTTGTGTATGATACGAGATACGGATGGATTTTTAAAACAAGAAGAAAATGACTATGGATTATGTTGTCGTGCAGGCAGCGTTGCCGCAGTCCATAACGTCATTCATTTTTGCCAAAGAATATGGATTGCATCCGGAGGTTCTCAGCACAGCGTGAGTATTTGAAATAAATAATTAATATTGTTGCTGCTGTACGTGTGCGTGAGACCTAAGATTTCGACTCTTTGCATGCTGCAGGGTGATTTTCGGTATGATCGTCTCGCTCCCCGTGTTGATAGCCTACTACGCAATATTGGAGTTTGTGCGTTAACAGTCTGATCTGGGATTTTTTAACCAGGGGCTTGGGCCTTGCTACGGAACCAGTATTATTTAAATTTTCAAATTTATAATATTTAAATTAATTGCCTCAACATTCAACAAGCAGCCTGTCGAGCTCAAGTATTACGTGCCCTCAAGGCTCGTGTAAATCTAGTATTTTGTTAGTTGTAGTTTTGATTTATTTATCGGTCAGCGGAAAGAAATGTGATTCTGCAGGGCCTTGCTAAGAACAACGTACGTATTTTAATACGATCCCATATGGGTAGTAAGTGTAAAGCATCACGTACCACAACATTAATCCAGCCAAGGCATTAGTAATACAAGTGTTGACTACTACAGAAGCTATCTTAACTACTCGCTTTTCGCGCGTGTTTGCCCTTTAATTTGCATCTCTGTACTACGCTCCTTCGCCGGAACGTAACACGCTGATGATGAAAGTCTTTGATGCACTACGTGAACCGTGAAAACCCGAGGCAACATAATACGGCAGGCACAATCTTAGAATATATTCAACACCATCTTAAAGTGGACATGTAATTAAAAGGTTTGAGGAGCTGCTTGTTTTTTCGCTTGCACTCCTCAATGCGCGGCTTCCACTGCTTCTTCTCGGTAAGAAATTTTTTACAAAGAAAAAATTTTCGATCTAGCCAGCCAGAAGCAGGAGAATATAATATTCGATCGACTGGTCTAATCTCAACGGCAAAAGCATCATTAAGAGAAAGAAGCACGAATTACTCCCCTATTGTGTGTGTGTGTGTGTGTGTGTGAGACCCCCTCTCATCTGAAATCAGAGACATTTTAAAAAAGATGCCGCGCAGTGATTCACTCGGACTCGACCATTGCTAGCGGGGGTCAAGACGATGACATACATAATATGTTCGAGAAGAACATTGCGTAAATTTTACCCATCGAGGATTAAATATCAAATACGTCTAAATTGAGAGAGCGAGGGTTTTGTAATATTTTTCAAAAGCAGCCCTTTCATTTAACGGTTAGAATTAGAATTTAATGCGTAAATATATATAAATATTAAAACAATTAATGATATTATGGGAGAAAATTAATAAAATTGAACACCGAACTAAGTTTTTGTCAACTGCTCATACATGGTAGCTATTTTAGATAACAGGACAAAAGATAATAACAAATTACAAGCAAAATTGACTTCTGAATTAAACAACGGTCGGGTCGGAAAAGTCCAACATGCAATCAGTCCGGGTTAATTGGAATCATTAAAAAATAATTAAATAAAAAAGAGTAACATTGGGATGTTTGATGGAGGGGAGCAGCTTGGTAACGCCGATCTTGACCGTGCGCGCGCCTTATTCGTTGCTTCCTCCTCCTCATCCTCCTACCCAATGCCCATTTTCCAATCCCACTCTCCCTCGACGTATCTACCGTTTCCTTCCCTACATCCATATCACTCTTTATTCCCATCACAACGCACTCAAATTGAGCGCTCGCTGTTGGCGAAGATGAGGCCATCTGATCATGTACCAACTACTCTCTTGTTCCTTTGTTTTCCGTCTTTTAATTCTCTCCTACTCTTTTATGAATTTCAGATCGATGGCAGGCATATGATCCTTTCTCTTTTCATATGTTGGCCAATGCCCCACTATAATCACTCACCTTTATGTGCAGAGATTGGAGATTTTTTCTCTTCTATATTTTTACACATTCATACTTTCTTACCATCTTTTTTTTTTTTTGCCCTTCCTCCATCAACGTCATCATCCACCCCCCCCCCGGCTGTCATCTTCTTCCTTTTAAAGTCTTATAAATGCTTTTTCATTCATTCCCTCGTACCTGCCTTTGTAAGTACTTCAGTAATAATATCTCTTTTCACTCACAGAAAAAAAAAACAGTCGAATAAATGCTTCTGAGCACATTTTCCCTTCCTTCCTTGTACCAGGCATCTTTATTTGCTGCTGATTCAAAGAGTAAAAAATCGTATCTTTGCTTTATCTTCCCGGCAGCTGGTTTACTCTGTGTTGTTACGTTCGTTACAAGTTCATTTTTTGCAGAAGGCTACAGAGAGGTACATGGATAAATTCTCTCGGCATTAAGCCACTCTTTTCCAGTGGCTCTTAGAGGACGGATTTTCTTCTTAGAAGTGTTTTTTTCCACCTGGACAGATATAGAAGCTCGTGTGTTAAATTGATGTCGATTTATTAGGAATTCGATTTCTTTCAAATTTCAATACTTTGGGATGGTCACTTTGATCTCACTTACTACAGAAAGTAATAAGATGGAGAACGCACGGTGCTCTTCAAAATTTGGAATCTGACAAATGCAAGGTTTGTTCTCCTCACCATGCATGCTCTTATACTCCGACATTACATCATATTTTTAGATGATTTACTCATTATCGGACATTGTATATGTTCAAATCCAAATTTGTACTTATATTGTTTATCTTGTTTAGTAGAATCAGTGCAGACCCAGAGGGAGTGAGGCATTACCTCAAGGTATAGTCTCCAATACTTCTGATCTCAAAATGCGACGCATATGGGATCCTCCAGGAAGAAGTCACGTCAAAATAGATGTGAGTTTCGGACCTTTTGTGTGTGTATTTCTTGTGACCCATGGACGAAGAAGAACATGGACAACGTGATTACCTCCCTGTTTAAGGAAATTTTATAACGAGTGCTGAAGTGGTGTGTGTCCTGAACGCACAGTATCAAGTTTACTGGGATCCCACCAAACTCCCCACTGAATTATATAGTTCGGCATAGAACCTTGGTATATCACCGTTAACCATGCCAAGCCAGAAATTATACTTGGCTTATTGAAATGTGTGTTCAGGTTTTGTGCGTGTCTAATTAGGGAAGATCGCGCATTCTGATTTAGTAAACCGATTAATATTTTTTACAAATTACTCCCTTTCTCTCTCTAGTTTCAAGTTGTTACTGCAGGCTATTAGTGCCTTTTCTATTTAAACCTTGTATCTCTTTATCCATTACTCAGTTACCATGATGCACATACCGGCCGTTCAATCTCACTTTTATGTTATGCTCCTTTAAATAATTTATTTGCGATTGTGCGTGTGCTTGACTTGCACAAATTTAAACAGATTAAGGCAAATGTGTCAACCAATTTGTTTGCGGTGACAGCTGGGCTAAAGCAGAAAGATCTTGTGAGCAAAATGGTTCAAAAGGTCTTCCAACCCATTTTGTGGTTGCTTGCTAACTTCCATTATGGTGCATGAATCCTGACCCTTATTTCCTTTTAAATTTCAGTTTCTAGCAAGTGATTTCGTTGTGATGCTCTTCCATTACGATGGTATTGTGGACAAGTGGAAGGATTTTGAATGGAGTGATCAAGTGGTTCATGTGTCTGCCATTAATCAAAGTAAATGGTAAATGATCCCCATTTTTCTTCCCCATCAATAAGATAGTATTAGTTACCCTAAATGTGCTTATTTCATGTGCCTGTTTTTATTGATTAGGTGGTTTGCCAAGCGTTTCTTACACCCTGACATAGTTGCAGATTATGGATATATTTTCCTTTGGGATGAGGACCTCGGAGTTGAAAATTTCCACCCTGATAAGTATGTGAAATATCTTTTCCGGGAGCAGTGAATGGTTTGTTCTGTGAATATTTGATCAGTTTAACTTGTTGTACCCCTCTGGACCTTTAAACTTCAAGGATTGATGCTATATGAATAGAGCAAATGCACAACCAACATAATTTTGTAGATTTGTAGTTTACATAATCTCATGTAGCTTTTAGTTACCATCATATCAAAAATCAATGTATTGGGAGGGTAACCCGATTTTATTGGAAAACTTGGCAAGCAAATCTTCTTAACAATGAATGTCCGACGTCTCCTGGTTGACTTTAGGTATGTATCTATCATCAAAAGAGAAGGTCTGGAGGTTTCACAACCTGCACTTGATCCTAAAGAATCAGAAGTGCATCATCAGATTACTGTACGTAGGAGGTCAGAAGTGCACAGGTATCCTTTCTACCCCAGGAATATGCAAAACATATTTATCAGGGACGGCTTTTTCCCCTCTATTTCGTCAGCTAGATGTTGAGGTATCATTGGCAATCTGCAATTACCTTTCTAGTCTCTACAGGACTCCGCTTATTTCCTGATAGGAAAGACTTTTAAGGTTGACTAAATCACTAACCAGCTAGCAATACGTGTGAATGACTAAAGTCTTGTTGAAGCCTTGTGGAAGTCCCTCTCCCTCTCAACCCCTCTTGCCCCTTATTTTCTGATGCCGTATTTTCCCTGCGCTTTTGCGGTATAGTTACCTCACAGTACAAGCCCACCAGCGGAGGAAAGGCAGGAGAAAAAGCTTAGCTTAAGTTTTCATGTTTCTGATGATATATTCGATCTTGCTTCAAATTCTTCTGTATACCATACGAATGCTTTGGGTCATTTTATATTTGCAGAAGGACATACAAGGCTGCTGGTAGTGGTGAAGGGTGTGATGATAACAGTACAGCCCCTCCTTGCACCGGGTACAAGTTTCTTGTTGTAACCTCACACGATCTTTTTATTTAATTATTTCTAGTTGAAGAAATATAAAATTTTTGCTTTAGGTGGATAGAGATGATGGCTCCTGTTTTTTCTAGAGCCGCCTGGCGGTGCGTTTGGTACATGATCCAGGTGCGTCATTCTGTGATGCTTAGCGTTAAAGATTACATGTTTATTCACTGTTTATGACTCATTTTACAGAGTGACTTGGTCCATGCATGGGGACTAGATATCCAGCTTGGTTATTGCGCGCAGGCAAGCAAAATTCATAGTATCCATCCTTTGCTTTTGGCTTTTAGTTCAATGCTGACCATGGCTTTTTCTGGATAGGGAGACCGAACAAAAAATGTTGGCGTTGTGGATGCCGAATACATAGTCCACTATAATCGCCCCACTCTTGGAGGTTCATTAGAGGAGAATACAGAGGTCAGAAATAGAATATCTCCAATCCTAATATGGAATTGAAGGCTTATTTGAAATGAAACTGAGAATTATCTGCGACATGCAGGTCTCATCTCAGGCTATGGATCACAGAGTCGGCGTAAGTTATCATCCTGTCCTGCCCTGATTTGTCAATAGAAGCAAAATCCCATATTCTGACCGGGCAAAAAGAAAAGCTTCTGTTTTTGAATTTTTCATAACGCAAGTAATCCCTTGGCCTTACTCGCTTAATGATCCACTGTTGATAGGTGAGGAGACGGTCGTTTCGGGAATTACGTGAATTTAGAAAACGATGGAGAGCGGCTGTGGAGCGGGATGAATGTTGGAACGATCCATATAAATAATAATAAATAGCCAATGCAACATGACTTCAGGAGCAGAACCAAGCTAAGCTTGCGCCGTATGTACATCTCAAGAGGAGAAAACGATAAGCACGAAGATCCCAATCTGGAGGTGCACCCTTTTATCTTCTGTCGTTTCCGACATAAATTTTATGTCTAGTAGCCTAGTACTTTTGCGGTTAAATGTGCTGATAAAATCATCCCCAGCTGCAACGTGAAGAAAATGACTATGGAGAATTCGCAAATATAACCATTCCTTACGATACCACGGCAGACACCTGAGGTTGCTCAACCTTCAAAGTTTAAACTCTATGCAAGACTTTTTATTCATTCTTTTAAATCTTCAATATTTCAACTTTGTGCAGAACCTCTTGTAAATCACGGAATATTTTCAAAACACTGCTGAACCATTCACAATATTTTTATTTCTTACAAATTATGTAAAGGCATTTATAAGGACATTTTGATCATTTCACAATCAATTGCTAACAAGAAATTTAGCAGTTATTAGCAATTGTACAAAATTGAAGTCCTTAATGACAAATATGTTGGAATTGGATCCCTATGACTTATGAGCAATTTTCTCGTATTTTTTAATGTAGTTAAGTCAAGGTTGCAACTCCTACACGACAGTCATCTCTTAAAATCCAAATTACGTCGCAAGATGACTATAGAAGAGTAATATGCATGATCAAATCACTTAAAATGTTTAGTTAATTACAAGAACATTGTGGGAAAAAGATAAGAACATAGAAAAATAACTCAAGTAACCCCAATGATAACTCAGTCATAACCTCTCTTATGTTGCTAACCTATCCCTTGCAAGTTATTAATCTCAAAGCTCAAAGCAATTTAAAATATGTAGAAGATTGCACTATTTATGAGTCATAAATAATGTAAATTTTTGAAGTTCCATATAATGTATCAGACTCATCTAATTCCTTATCATAGTGCAGTCAAAGAACAACGAGACACGCAGCATAATTGCTCTAAAAAATCAGATGCAGACCAAAATAACACGGATGTGTTTGGTGCTGCAGCCGGTACAAGATAAGACTCGAATAATGACCGGTCTTAAAAGCGCAGATATGAATTTCAAACCTGCATAACTATTCACAAAGGAGGCAGCATTCGGTTATCAAATTATGCAAGAAGATAATTTTGCATCACAGGAATAAGTTAGTTAAAAGGACAGGCTTAAGGAAAGAAGAAATGTTCACATCAGGTTTGACCCAATGTGACAATATTTGCTGAATTTTATACAATATGGCAACATGAAATCCAGAACAGTTATATCCGTCAACTGCATGCATTTTCAGGTTGACAGAGTTACCATGACATGACCTCTGTACATCTCCAGCAATGGAGAAAATGAATTTACAGATTACTCATTTATCTCCCCAAAAAAAATTGTAAAAGGCAAATGACCCATTTCTAAAACACTTCATTCATCCCTCGTCATCAATGCTTTCTTCGGAAGATATCTGTCTCGTCTCTGACAGTGAAAGCCGCCGGGGCTTTGCTGAGCCTGACTCAACAAGTCCTTCTGATGATAAATTCAATGCAGCAGTTCCTGAAGAAGACCCCAATAAACGGCGGACAGGGGTATCGGATGAAGGTGATGCAGATATATTGTATGCAAAGATTCCCATTGGATGATCAAACTTGCAACTCGGGCCAAATTTGCATATGCCATAACGAGAATAGAAGACACACAAAGGCTCTCCCTGTAGGAGGAAATTTGACAATGCATCTATCAGCTTGCAACATATCAATGAGGATCAAGCTAAGGTAAACACAGAAGTATGGGGTAACTCCAATAATGTTCAGAAACCATGATTTGATTAGAAAAAATAACACGGAAAATGATGCTTCATATGATTCAAGTGTTCACTTTCTCTTTGTCATCTCATATTTTTCATTTCACAACTACTTCAAACCATTAATACCCCTCTTAAGTTAGCTGTGGTCATACATGAACTAAATCTTCTATGTCCCCTTCAATAATCTCAGCATGTGTGCAATGTGCTGCACGCCTGGTTTATTAACAGTTTTTTCAGAGATTGTGATATCAATGAACTATAGGTTACGATCCGTAAAAGGAGAACTTGTCACTTTCTAATCAAATAAGCTTTGTTTACCACAGGAAACAAATAGGCATTATGTACCACGAGCGGTGATAAATTGGGTAAGCCACCAGTAAAATTAGAAAGGCAAATCTTTTTCAAGACCTTAATAGATTCAATCCAAGAGCTATCATGCACTATACATTTAGAAAACAATAGAATCTAAGATAAAGGGAAAACCATCATGGTATCATGCACTATACATTTAGAAAAGAATAGAATCTAGGACAAAGGGAAAACCATCATGGGAGAGATACGTTGGTAGTAAAGAATAGAACTCACTGGACGTAGGGGAAGGCCTATAGGGCTCAAGACACAGTCAGGAGCAGGTACTAATCTCTCACGTGGATGATGAAACCGACAGACTGCACCAAACTTACAATCTCCAGTCTTCATGTAGAATTGACATTCAGGCTGACCAGGTCTCTCAGGAAATATGTTCTCCCTCTGCAAAGCATAAAAACCCAGAGGAACAGAGCCAGAACGAAATTGAGAATATGTCCCTTGAGATCCTGCATTTGCTGGTTCACCCTGGCGGGAAGTTCCATACATTTGACCATTTCCTATTGTTTGCTGTGGACTGTCCGAAGTAGAGATTGATCCAACCTGACCCTGGAGAATACAAAATAGCCCATTAGCATGTTGCCAAGACTCAGTAAATAATAATTTTTAGCAAAAGAAACAGGGGATGCATATGTCCAATGTTTTTTTTTTTTTTGGGTGACAACATATGTCCAATGGTGAATCACATTAAGTTAAACGTAAGACAACCCCATCCCAGAACAGTTCCTTATAATCATCTACATGTCCACATGAAAAGCATACCACTTTTCATATTTTCTTTAATTGAGAAAAGCATGGATGAGCTTACACTGTATGCGCTCCACCCAGGAACTGAAACCACTCCCTGAGGTAGAATCAGAGGTGCATAGCTTGAAGGGCCTTGCCAGCGTGGACTAGGAATATAAGAAGCTCTAGACCAATTTGTAATTCCCCCTGCATATGATGACTGCTGGCCTGGTGTCGTTGGAGAATGAATAGTAGGATAAACAGGAGAACCCCGCAATGAAATCATCATATTATTTGGCTGTGGGTGGTGGAATTTGCAAGTGCTCCCAAATTTGCATTGTCCAGTTCTCAAATAATAAGCACATTCAGGTTCATTCTTCATAACAGAAAACAAAAATAAAATAAAATAAAATACAACCATACATTCAGCAATCCCCAAAAACTAGAGAAAGCATCTAGAAAAGATTCGGGTGTCATAAATGCATAACTGCATCCCACAAAATTTGGAAAACCATAAGACAAAAATAAGGATAATTTGAATTAAAACTTCACTTGCCTAAATGTGTATTAACCATGTTAATTTTATTAACACGGCCATCAATGAGGCAAGAATAAACCACAAACTGATTAATTACTTGTATTTATTTTCAGAATTTATTACTTGTATCCAAGTCATATTATTATGGCAAGGAAAATATTAGCATACTAACTGGGCGAATTGGATAGCCTAAACTATTCAAGGCAACTCTTCCAGCAATCCCAGCCTTTTCTCTTGGATGATGAAACTTGCATGTGGCTCCAAACTTGCAAGTTCCCGTCTTCAGATAATACTGGGAACCAAATAAAATATATTAGTTTTCGAAACATGCTGAAGGTCAAAATTACACAAGTTTAGATGCATCCTACGTCACAACACAAACTAATGTTCAGCATATAAAAGATGAGATTAACATCCATATAGCTCAGAGAACATGAATTTTGGAACAAAAATGAAAAATTGAAAGGAAAAAAAAAAGGATTTACAATTTAGTTTGAATCATTTCCAACTCTTTCTTACACAACATAACTGGTAGATATATTATGAAAACAACAATAAAATTAACATATTTATCAGGAACAAGTTACATCAATGTTTAGGTAAGATCAAGGCATTCCACCTCAACAAAACTATTGTTCAGATAAATCCAGTGACAATAAATAGCACATAAAATAGATGGTATGCAAAGCACCCCTACTTCCATTCTAAACTGTTTAAAAGTTGAGCTATACAGAATTACTAACACTGAATGCTTAGCTCACTCAACTTGATATGAGATCTGAAAGGAATGTTAACTCAAAACCCAAGTACCTCAAACAGATTTTAAAAAATTTACAAAAATTCTAAATCCAGAATGAGCTAATTGGCAAAGCATACGCCTAATATATAAGCAACAGTGTGCCTAGTGCGTGCATTAAGAAGAAAGCACATACCTGACATTCTGGCTGTCCTATTCTTTCTGGGAACTCACCTTTCATCCTTGCAGTGGCAATAGCCTGAATGCATTTGCAGAAAAATTTATGAGGAATTTAAATTCTCCAATGTTATAACATAATATAAAAAAAATTAAAAAAAAAGGTATTAAAAGTACAATGCGGTTTAACATTAGGCATCATTGACACAAGTAATTTATTTTATGCACAAAAGTACAAGAAACATGCATGCGCAGATCAACATGCAAACATGCATAAGATATGTGACTTTTGCATGTAAAAAGAGAGTTTTATACACCCAAAGTTAGCAGCAAAGTATGAGAAACGGATCAAGAAAATGAAAATGCAAAGTAACAGTCTCTCGCTGTGTCTATATGCTTGTGGTGTATGCCATTATTATAATAATCTGCTGAATAAAAGATCCAAGTTCTTAACAACAGGAAGAAAATAAACAAAGAAACGCCACGGCAAAAAAAAATACATATATACAGAGGAAAATAGTAGATAGGCTGTCATTAGTTTCATCACTTTGAGGGATCCTATGGTGATAATAAAAAGGCTTTGGAATGAGTACGTTTAAAAATCTTAATAATAATATGCCAACAAGGTCTAACCCTGATAGTATTAACTTAAAATCACAAATTTTCAACATAGATTGCAACTTATACCAGCTTCCTGTTAGGAGGATGATTAAATCGGCAGGTTGCCCCAAATCTACAAAGGCCTGTTCTGATGTAGTAAGAACAATCTAATTCTCCTGAGCGCTCAGGATAAGGTCCAGATTCCATTGTTTCACCTGATCTCAATTTCATTTGCCACATTGCATCTGAAATAACATCACAAGAATAAAGTAAAATTTTCAAATCAGACATCATCTAATCTAAATCTATACAAAATATAGAATGGAAATCGAAGAAATTAAATATCATCCTCATTGATTTGGTCACGGTCTGATGTCAATAATTATAACACAAATTTATGTTGTGAATATGCATTTAACAGGTGGAAAAATAGAGAGCTCCAACTCATGCATGCCAAGAGAGAAGTTGATGAAAATTCTTGCTCCTAATTCACTTTCTTGACCCCTCAAACGGTCTCTAAAAGCAGTAAAATGAATATGACTTCTAGAAGCAATGATGATACTTCCAATCACGGTTGGGTTCTTAATGGCCCCATCCTGGACAAAAGAGTTACATGCATGAACAAGAACTTTCAAGTCAATTTCCCTTTTGCCTTTTTGCACTTGCCGTCTCTTGCCATGGAGTAATGCTAGCTGCACTGCCTTCCTCACAACTATGGCTCCTTTCAAATTACCAATCAATTTTTGGTCCTTTGTGGTTTTACTTTAATACGGCGAGAGCTGGGTTTGACAAAGTTGCTAATCAAAATGGTGACAAGAAGTAAATATATAGCACTATTTAATACGGTGGGACTATTGCTTGCTTGCTAATTGATATAATACTTATTTATTTTCTATTTTTAAAGTAACCAGTATAATTTGCTGATTTGAGAAAGATGAGAATTGCATAAGATGCTAGTCAACTAAAATTTTCCTTTGCATTTAAAGAGCATTCGAGTTAAGAGAAAGTCAAATGATAAGGTCTTTGGTCGATGTTCTCATCATAAAAACATTAGGGTAGGGTCAATAGAGGCAGATGCAAACCAACCCCTCACCCCCACCGGAAAGAAAAAACAAACAAACAAACAAACAAAGAAGGAAAAGGAAAAAACACGATCCTAAACTGAAGCGACTTAGTCTCCAATGTCATTTGTGGGCTAACTGCTAGAAACTGAAGCAGGGAATGAAGGCTGTGCAAAGAAGAAGGATAACTATATAAGAAAATTACCATCATCCTGTGTTCAATAAACCGAACAACAGCTAATCAATTTAAATTGCTCAAAAAGGAAAGCGGAAGAAGAGAGGCGGAAAATAAAGAGAGATGATCGATGAAGGAAACTTGCATTGAAATGGGAAAAGGTACCAATTTAACCGATAAGCAAACCCAACTTAATCGCAAAATAGTCGAATAAAGTAAATTGAAGGAAGCCAGGCCTAGAAATGCAAAACAAGAAAGGCAACGAAGGCTATAATTACAAAAGCGATCAGATGAATAGGAAGGGAAAGCAGGCAATGGTGAGGAGACAGGAATAAGAATCAGATACCAACAGATGATGAAGCCGAGAAAAACGAGGGCGAGGGGGAGGAATTCACATAATGAAAAGGGATTCTGCTAGGGAAAAACCACAAGCACGCGGAAGAAAATCAAAATTAAGAGGGAGGAGAAGAAGCAGATGGAAAACCTGGGGAGAGGGCCGCCGGGGACATAGGGATTGCGGCATCAAAATCCATTGGTAAGAGACCTTCTCCATATCAACAACGGGGTGTGAGGGAAGAGAGGCCCGCGTGAATTCCCATTCCCGCACCAGTAAGACGATCAATTGGTAGGCGCCGGAAAAGAAAACTTTTTTTTTTTTTTGGTTTGTTTTCCTTGGGGGGAGAGAGAAAGAAAGGCGCTCTCTCCTCTCCACAAACGGGAGAGGGAATAAAAACCAACCACCCAACCAGGGAGTCCCAGTGTTCTGTTTGCTTTTTTAGTTTTTTATTTTTTAGTTTTCCTTCTCAGAGAGCGGACGACCTGCCACACGTATGCGCATCCTGTCTCCTTTCTTTTTACCCTTTTCCTGAAAAAGTTGACTTTCCTGGTTTACCTCAATGTGGCGCGCTCCTTCCAGATAATTTACCATAACTGCTTTCCTATTCATTCCCGCCGTCGTCTTCTTCCGTAACATGCACCCGCTCCCGCCATTTTCCCTCTTCAATAAACGCCCACTTCTATTCTTAACTCCATATTCGCGGATCTGGCTTAAATAAATTTTAAAAGTAGAATACTAAAAGAGCGGACAATAAAAATTTGGGGTGATCTACTCCCAAAATATGTTTTGTTAACACACACGGTGCGGTTTTTACACGAAGTTGACCCGCTTTCCACCAAAAAGTATAGAAAATAAACAAGCAACAGATAACCAATCGCAAAAGGGCCTGTTTCCTGATAAACAATATTCAAATGTTCACTAAAAGACCCGACACTATGTTTGGTACGGGTTTTCGGAGGGGAGGGAAAGGTAGTTATTCCCCTCTTCTTGTTTGGTTGGTACAATTTTTTAAGAAAGGAAAGAAACGACTCCCTTCCTCTTGTTTAGTTAAGATATTTTTTAAAGAGGGGAGAGACTCTTCTCTCTTTTTCTTCCCTTCTAGCCTCCCCTCTAAAAATGAGTTTTTTAAAGAGGAGATGAGAGATAATATTTTAATTCCTCATATACCCTTTTGATTTGTTAACCCCTAATCAATCGTAAACATTTCTATAAGAGAGTTCTTTTGAGCATTTAACAAGAAGTTATTGAGATAATTGTTTCCAAAATTAGTGAGCATTTGTAAATTTTTTTCTCTTCTTCTAATTCCAAGAAGCTGTTGGTATTTTCTTTCACCTTCAAGATTTTTTCTTTGATTAAAATCTATCATTCGTAACTTTTTATCTTGATATCCTATAAGTGAGGTTAAAATAGTCAATTTTTTATTAGAACAAAATAAGGTATTATTAAAATTGCTCTCTCCCCTCCAATCAATCCAAATAGAAGACCATTAAAATCCCTCCTCTCCCTCTCCTCTCTTTTGTAACTATCCTCTCTTTTTTCTCTTCTCTTTTTCTTAATTAAAATCTCTCTCCTCTCCTTCTCTCTATCGAGTCAAAGACAGCGTAAGAGGATACCCGTGGCTAGGGGGGGAGCAACAGAAAATGACGCGGAACTTCCCTTTGCGCCTTTGCCTTCAGTATAACTTTAACTAAACTCAAAACGCACAAATAATACAATATAAATTATCTAAGAGAAAATTATTTGGTACGTACCTATATTTTTTTTTCTCAATTTATGTTTTATTCTCTTGATTAAATCCTTTAATCACGAGAAAAATATATATTAGTATCAAATTTAAAATTGAAAAAATATAAGTATTTGCAAAATAATTTTCATTGATTCGAAACCACCTAAATGAAATGTTCCCTGACAACGCCCAAAGGATGCAAACTCGTTGGATTTTCCCGGGCATCGATTTTCCCAAATTCAAGTATGCGGCGTTAGAACGAGTATTTATTATTATTTTATGACATTGTTTTGATGACTCGATCATCAGCTTGTTAAATTACACTGTCTTAAATATAAAAATTAGTTGACAGTTCTAAATATAGTATCCCAATTTATTTTACCTCCCAAATTTATAATATGTTTTTAAAAATATTCTCATTAATTGTTAAGTATTTTTATCTAAATGTAGTTTTAATGTACATAATTAAATAGAAAAGATTTAAGAAAATCAATATATATTTGTTATAAATAATTAATTTAACTAATCTCTTTAATCATTCGAAATCAGTTATCTAATTTTTATATTAAGGATGAAAGGTACTACTAAAGTCAACAAACAAATAAAGCACGTAAAAATAGAAGAAATATATACATATGGAGGATATTTTTAGAACGCGCGTCAAGAAGCTGTTCTTTCTGAGCTAGACAGTGACTTTTATTGAATGTAACACTAGCACGAAACAGGAGTTCAATAAGCCGAAATACAGTCAAACCCACAAAACAAACATACAACGCGACAGCACATAAAACTATGTATAGAACAAAGACAAGAAAACATCAGCCAAAACCTTGTCTATCCACCTGATGCCTATCAGTATATCTAGAGTCTCGCAATACATCAAGAGAGACTTTTGTTCTTGCGTGGGGGTGATTTAGTTGCAGTCTTATTACTTTGCTGCTTGATAGGCAGTGAATTTTGAAATGTCTTGCATCTCTCTTATCGCTACGAGAAGAGTTGACTCGGTTGCTTGGAATCTCTTCTTCGAATTCACCAGGGAAATGCTCGGGCTAACTTGAACTAATTAGGGGAGATCAAAATCAGAAGCTCCGGGTTTTGTGTCTGTGATCAGTTGCAATCTGAAGTCCAAGGATGGAAGAACTAGCTAGCTAGTTCCTTTCTAAGAAGCAGGGACGGAAATCTTAATTAGAGAAACGGCAAATGCTATCCTGTTATTTGTGCCAAAGAAAACCGCCGCTGAGAGTCAGCCGAGAATATCACATGTCATTGCAGCGGCTTTGTGGACGTTCATTTGGCATCATTAAATACCTCCGCCTTCTTTTTTGCCGGAGACGTTAAATACCTTCAGAGATGCAAAATTTCATGTAGGGATTGTGTGATGGGTCCCTCGATCTCCACTAATCGAGACAATATTCTGCGGAAGTGGAGTTGCGGTGTTGTACCTACATGTCATTATTTTGATAATTAGGGAGATATATTCTATTTTAATAATGGATGCTTAGACTGTGTTTTGAAAGAATTTTGCATATGAATCGGGTTGGGTGATTAGCACTCATCACTTGATGAACACTCTAGACTATTAATACCTGATATATAGACGTTGTATAGTTAATATTGTTAATTAACTATTTCTTGAAAATGATAGTTAAAAAATAATTTTAAATTTGGTATCCATTAAAATAATTTTTAAAAATATAAAAATAAAAAAATTTAAATCTAAATAATCTAAATTTAATTAAGATTCAATGAATTTAAGGTACTCTATATTTGTGATGAGCACCCAAACCCATCCCCTTTGGCATGACTTGCAATTATAGGATGTGCATGGATTTTATGATACGCCACGTGTTACTATAATTGTAGTGGGCGCTTGGTTAGATCCTATATTGTTAATTAAATTAATTATTTATAATAAATAAATACTATTTTTTAATATTTAATGACCTTTTATATTAAAGGCTATAGCAGCATACCTTGTACATATTAGTATGATTTCACAAACAAAAGTCTATTTTTATAAAAATAAAAAAAATGGTTAATATAATTTTTGGTTTTTTAAATTTGTTTTTGTTTTAGTTTTTGTCGTTCAAATTTTAAATTATAGATTTTGATCCTTCAAATTTCTTTTCATTTAAAATATTAATTCCTATAATACAATAAAAATTTTGACCATTTTTTCTATAGAGGATCAAATATGATTTGAAATTTGAGAAATTAGAACTAAAATGAGCATTAAAGATTATATTAAGAATGTATTGAATTTTTATATCACGTATATCAAGTATTTTGGTTTGGCAAGAAGATATTTCTTGACATTTGAAGAAAATGTAGCTTTGGATCCAAAGACCCGCCGGGGGGAAAAAACTTGCCCCGACCAGCAAAAAAAACACATGGTACTTCGTCGTATCATGTTGGTGCCTTCAGAAAGAAAATATATAACAGGTTACGGTGCGCCCAACATCCTGAACTATTTTTTCAGGTGCGTCCAATGTCCTAGAGTAATTTTTAATACATCCAGTGTTTCAAACTAACTAAAACGGTGTATCCATATCCCATGCTAACAGAAAAGTTAAATTTGACCATTATCTTGCTGACTTAGTTGAAAGTTGACTAAAAAATCCTACGTGGCAGACACGCAGGCTTCTTATGTGTATTATTTTGACGAGTTAAGTTGCACCCAGCATCCTGAACTATTTTTCCGGGTATGCACAGTGTCCTAAAGTAATTTTTAGTGCATCCAGTGTCCCAAACTAATTAAAACGGTACGTCCATATCCCAGGCTAACAGAAAACTCTCGTTTGATCGTTGCCTTACGAATTTAGCTAAAGACTAACTGAAAAATCTTAGATGGCAGACACGCAGGCATCTGATGTGCATTATTTTGACTAAAGCTCCCAAGACAAGCTCGGTGGCGGCAGGTGTTTTCTCGAAAGGCGACAGCGATATCAACTGAGTGACCAAGGGGGAGTTTACTGTGTTCTACGAGGAGGAAAGCAAATGCGAGTCGGATGAGAAGTTGACAAAGACGGATATGGAAGTGTGCTGTGACGGCGATTGTGGTTTCAGATCAGAGCGGTGGAAGAAATGAGATAAAATGTTAAAGACCAGGATAGAATTGAATAGGTGGTACATGCACCAGAATTTAAGAGGGTGGATTGATGATCTTTTTTTTTTTTTAAGTTTAAAAACTGGCAAAACATAAATGTTAGAAGAGGAGAAAAAAAATAAATTTTCAGTCATAATGATACACATCAGACGCTTGCGTGTGTGCCATGTAGGATTTTTCAGTCAACCTTTAGCTGATTTAGCAAGGTAACAGTCAAATGAGACTTTTCTGTTAACCTGGGATGTGGGCGCACCATTTTAATTAGTTTGGGATACTGAATGCACCATAAATTATTTTAGGACATTGGACGCTTACGTGTCCACCATGTAAGATTTTTCAGTCAACCTTCAACTAAGTCAGTAAGGTAACGGTTAAACTTAACTTTTCTGTTAGTCCAGAATATGAATACACTGTTTTAATTAGTTTGAGATATTAGATGCACCGAAAATTATTTTAAAACATATTTGGAAAAATAGTTCGGTGCTGAACATACCTTAATCCATATATAAATGCAAAACCGGGTCGCCGGGCGCCTGGGGATCTTCACGGGGTGCAGGATCTCTCAGTTCAGATCAGATCTATGCGATTTGCAAGTGTGGCGTTTAACACCGGCAAAGGGAATGAACAGATCCAGTTAATACACGTGAGGTTCCTGCCTTGATCGGCCTGGATTCCCTTCAAAGTCGTCTTCTCTTTCCGCGGAGTGACTTTATTGTGTATGCTTTCTAGTATTTATCCCGCAGGAAGAAAAGGAGTTCACAGGATTACATATAATTCCTACCATGGGCCTGCTTTTTGACCATCGCAGAAGCATTCTCGCTTTTTATTTCGTCTTGTTCTTGAGCCTGCTGCTGGCCTTAGCTCAGGTCTATCGCTTTCCTTTTTCTTATGCATTGCGGTTATTTTTATCCCTTCATTCTCTCTTCGCATGCTCATATATAGCTGTAAGCATCTTGATGGTGGTCTGTGCCTATGTTTAGGATTCTCTGCTCGATACCGAGAAGGAAGACTCCGGTGGATCTCTGGATTTGGGCCGCCGTAGCCAAGTGAGCGTCACCTCCTTTTATTAATCACATATTCAAAGCTTCAGTTATTGGGAAAAATTATAACAAACGCGAGATAAGAGGATAGAGTAAATAATTTTAGTGCAAAGCATTTTGTGGGTTGTTTATAAGAAATTGTATTCGCCCAACCTCAAGGGCTTGCTATGAGAAAAGTTCCGGCATAGGAGCTAAGAGTTTTTTTTATTTATTTTATGTGCCATGATAGATGTCAGTTTCTGTGGACAGATTACCTTGAAGAATCTAGGCAACTATGCGGTCAAAAACAGCGATGATGCAACTTATGCCGGCATTGCTTTTGGCCTGGATTCTGGGTTTGGTGTCTTTGATGCTTTTTTTGCCAGTCTATCGATGATCATCGTCAGCGAGGTTAGCACCCCCCGCCCCCAAAAAAAAAAAAAAAACTCACTCAAAGTCAATGAGGTTAGTTTAAGCACTCTAACTGTGAGCAATTAGCCGCTAAATATATCCTTGTGGTTTGTTATCAATCGCGAAGCAAAGTTGTAAAGTGTGAATTTGTAAGCAAGTTGATTTGGTTAAGTGTGAAGCCTCGGGATATTGAAGAAGGGGGTAACTAGCACCACACTTGAAGAGCACGGTGCAATGGGGAGTTGTATCCTGCATTCGGGCGAGGCAGTAGGAGTAATCAAATCACGAAGAATGTTTTTGTTGCTTAACTCTTCTCTCTAAGAGAAGCCCTACTAGCCAGTAGGAGCAATCATGTGACTGAGGATGCTTTTGTTACTCCTACATGTTAACTCTTCTCTCAATGTTTCAATGTGAGATTTACTGATTATGCATTTTGAATGACAATGCTGGTGCTAGATTGGAGATGAGACATTTATAATAGCTGCTCTTATGGCAATGCGTCACCCTAAGTCAACCGTCTTATCTGGAGCACTCTCTGCCCTTATTATTATGACTGTAAGTGCCCTTGTTATCTGTTCTATTTCATCTCCAATACATATCTTTTTGTCGTTCTGTTCATGTGATACTAATGGAAAACTATAAAAAGAAGGAGGAACGCATCCTTAAAAATGGGCTTGTGACTTGTAAGGGGAAAAAAAAGCAATGCCAGTGAAGGACCACTGGAACTACTTGTGACTACACAATGTGGGGCTTTATCAAATGCATTTTGCTTGGTATTGTAATGAAACGTTTCAATAACTTTAGAGCACTTCTAAGGGGCTCTAATTCTTATTGTTGATGTTGCCAAGTTGTTATCCGTGTCAATTAGGTACTTTCTACTGGACTAGGTAGGATTGTGCCGAATTTGATTTCAAGGAAGCATACGAATAGTGCTGCTACAGGTAAATCCTTTGGATTAGTACTTAGCGCACAGCTATATTTCTGTCTTTTCTCATGAGGATTTGCTATTTATAAAGAGTAAGCAATAAGAAAAATGATTTGAACGTTACTTTACATGAATTGCAATGGTTGCATCTGCACTGTCATTGAAGCTTTTTGCATAGCACTTGTTTGTTTGTTGGATGTGATATAGTGAACTTGACACATTTAGTTTAAGCTTATTTGTATTTAGATTTGACTCATAGTTGCTTGTGTTAATTGTTATAACATAATATGATGCTCCATTTGATATATTGGAATCAGAGGTTAGGAAGTCAAAACAATAGTGGAAGTGTTTATTTTGCTTGAATATTGCTCTAGAACTTAAGTGCCACTTCCATCAAAATGGCCTGAAGCTGATTCCATCTCATGGGGCATGGAACTGCCTGGCTTCCATGGAACGGAGACTCTCATGCGTTGAAGTTCTTGACCAAATTGCCCTCCAACATCTCGAGCCATAGCGCTTGAGGGCAACTTCCACATAATAGTGACAGCAAGTGGAAGTGAGATCAATGGTGGTTAGTGACCAAATTGCAACAAGCCACATACAAATCCAATTCAATGAACAAACGCAAAAACAAGATTCTCAGACATGATTTTATCAACCTCATGAAGTCGTTGAGTGTTTTCGGTTGAATTTTGGGGACTGTCATAGAGATCCTTTAAAGGGGGAAGGGTTTGCTAGGGTTGGGGGTCTTTGAAGGAGTTTGAAAGTGGGCCTCTCTCTCTCTCTCTCTCTCTCTATAGATTTTGGCAAAGTATTTTGGTCTTTTAGTATGGTAAAACACATCCTCTCCCTTTTTCTGTTCCATTTTCCTTCAACATCTCTTCTAACATACCAAACAGGGTATAAGATTTTAATTTTCATCTTTGTGCTGTGCCAATGACATCTGATTCTTTCCTGTTTGGCAACTTTATTCTGCCAGACTACAATTATATACCCATTTTCCTTTGTCAGGCTTCTAGTATAAGTGTCCAACTTCATGATGATTCATATTTATGTTATTGATCAAGAATTTTTCCCAATTTAGCCTAATTTGCTTCTGTTTGGATTAAGTTCACATGGGCCTTTTGTTTGATCTCCGTTCATTTAGATTTAATGAGAATCTTTATTAACCATACTAAGCCAGAATGAACAATATAAATGTACCCATTGCCCCGTTAGAGTTTTTGACTGGGTTGTGTGTGTTTTTTAGCTGCCCAGTTCTAACTTCTTGGTGACTTTTATTTTTCTTGTTTGTTTATTATTTTGCATATTTTCATTCATAATTCTATGTTTACATGTGACGTTCTGTCCGTTTTATAGGTTCTAGAAAGATTGTGTGAAGCTTGTCTGTATAATTTTTTTTTCTAATTATTATATGCAGTTCTTTATGCATTCTTTGGGTTGCGATTACTTTATATTGCTTGGAGGTCAGACTCAAAGTCTTCACAGAAGAAAGAAATGGAAGAAGTAGGTATTTATTTACCATTTACAGTGTAATAGTAGAATTCTAGACATAATTCTGTGCATTTTCAGTCATATGGGATCATGGATGTCTAGTTTCAAATATCAGTATTGAGTTTGAATTTGTTGACTGGAATGGTTTGTTTTACATGGCCATAGCAGTTCACTACATTCGTGTGCCATCCTAATTTTAAACGTTCAACTCTTCCAAGAACCAGAATCTTAACCAACAAGGTGTTATTATTATAGTTTTCCTTTCCCTCCATGGTCTGCACCCCGAGCATCGTATAGCTGTTTATTAATTGATGCTCTTGGAATGTATTGCTTTATAAAAGCATCTCTTATGCACAGTACAGTCTTGTTTCCCCGCTTCCTTCATCTCTACGGTCAAATTTGGCACTGAATGTTATTCTTGTCAATCAGGTGGAGGAGAAACTTGAAGCTGGACAGGGGAAAACGACCTTCCGGCGCTTCTTTTCAAGATTTTGTACGCCTATATTTTTGGAGGCATGTACCATTTTTCCATAATTTGTTTGACTGTGTGTTTATAATCACATCTGAGATTGCAGCCTTCTCTTTGCAGTCTTTTATTCTAACATTCCTTGCTGAGTGGGGGGATCGCAGCCAGATTGCAACCATTGCTGTAAGCGACTTAATTTGTTGGTTTCAGTTTTTGGTTTATTTTCTGCATTGCTTTTAAGTACGATGTTTTCTTATGCCTGTGACTAGTATATTTCTTCATTAGACCTACATTCTTTGGGGAGCTTTGTCACTCAATAATACAAATACCTGTGGCTGTTTCCTCCACGATAATCTCAATTTTTGAGAGACAAACAATATTATATGTGACCCTTACTCGCTGCGGGCTGCATCCTCTGCTGTGAGATTCCCCACAGCAGATGTTGCTTGACCTCCCATATAGGGTTCACCTCCTTTTTAATGAATCTACTTATTTTTCAAGTTCGGGCATCCGTGCTGTTCTAGCAAATATTTTTTTGCTACTCGTGGTGGATCTGTCACTAAAATTAGATTTTGCGCATTCTGTGCATCTCTTCCAAATTATTGTTAGTCAGTTTCTTAAGACGAGAAGATGCCCTTTTCGAATGGCTTGCACGCACTTATCAAGATATGCTAAACAGTTCAGAACTAGGTTTATAAACTTTTGGGATCATGTAACAATCTTGATTATTGTTATGTTCTTCTTCATCCTCATATCTTGAGTGTATACTTAACATGTTATTCTCGGCACTTGCCATGCCTCTACCAGAAATTTCCTTTTCCTCATAACCTCTGACTTGTTCTGCAGCTGGCAACACACAAAAATGCACTGGGAGTGGCAGTTGGGGCCACTTTTGGACACACCATCTGTACTTCTCTAGCAGTGGTGGGAGGAAGCATGCTGGCATCTAAGATCTCACAGCGTACTGTTGCCACGATAGGCGGCTTGCTCTTCCTCTGCTTTTCCGTGTCTTCCTTCTTTTATCCTCCTCTATGACCCATCTTTTTTCTTTTCAATTGTCCTTTCAACCCAAAAAGAAGAGATTAAAGGATGGTTGTTTTCCGACCTCAACACGCAGCCCTTTTCCCTTTATAATAGAAATTCCATACCTGCATCCCCAGGTAAGCTGGATATTGTAGCTCTTGCATGTATTCTTTTTGTAAAAATATTTTTTCGTTTAAATATCTTCTCCCCGTGCTCATCCATCCACGGTTTTTGTTCATTTCATCATTTTCATCTGGAAGAGTTGTCTTTGCCAACGCATTTTTATTTGTTATCACGTATTTGCATTAAATAAATTTTCAATTTAATAGGAAAAGTATGGTTTATTTAACTTAAATAATTCAGTTTACGTTCAAAAAACTGAGTCAAGTGGTTTGTTCCTTTAGCACGAGTGCTGAAAAAAATCATGCACTTGGTTTTTTTTTTCTCCTTTTAAAAAAAGTTCATGAAGCTAGAGACCTAAGTTACCATTTTTCTAAAATAACCGTCTTAACGTCGGGAAAGCAATCTTGACATGTTTCGATTTTTTTTTCTCTTCGAATCAGAAGGGGAAAAAAAAGTACAATTCATATGCCTCTATGAGTGTGTGTGTGTTCATGAGATCTTGCCTGTTTTTGTTCACATTCCTTTGGCCACCGGTGTGATTTTATTTTTAATAATTGAGTTAAGGTGTGTCCAGCATCCCGAATTATTTTTTCAGGAGCGTCAAGTGTCTTAAAGTAATTTTCGGTGCGTGTCTCAAACTAATTAAAACGGTGTATTTATATCCTAGACTAACAGAAAAGTTAAGTTTGACTGTTATCTTGCTGACTCAGTCAAAGGTTGACTGAAAAATCTTACGTGGTGGACACGTAGGCATCTGATATGTATTATTTTGATGAGTTAAGGTGCACCCATCATCCTGAGCTATTTTTCCAGGTAAGCCCAGTGTTTTAAAGTAATTTTTAGTACATCTAATATTCTAAACTAATTAAAATGGTGCGTCCACGTCCTAGGATAATAGAAAAGTCTCGTTTGACCGTTACCTTACTGACTTAGCTGAAGGTTGATCGAAAAATCTTACATGGCTAACACACAGGCACCTAATGTGTATTATTTTGACTAAAAATTCAATTTATTTTCTCCTTTTCTAACATTTATCTTTTGCCAGTTTTTAAACTTTAAAAAAAAACAAAGAAAGACCACTGATTCACCCTCTTAAATCCTGGCACATGTATTACCCATTCAATCACATCCTCGTCTTTAACATTTTATCCCATTTCTTCCACCACTCCAATTTGAAACCACAACCGCCGTCACAGCACACTTCCGTCTCTGTCTCTGTCAACTCCTCATCCGACTCGCATTTGCTTTCCTCATCATAGAACACAATAAACTTCTCCCTGGTCACTCTGTCAACATCACCGTCACCTGACGAGAAAACACCTGCTGCCACCGGGCTCATCTCTAGAGCTTTAGTCAAAATAATGCACATCAAACACCTGTATGTCCACCATGTAGGATTTTTTGGTCAACCTTCAGCTGAATTAGCAAGGTAACGATCAAACGAGAATTTTCTATTAGCCTAGGATATGGACGCACTGTTTTAATTAGTTTGGAACACTGGATGCACCAAAAATAGTTCGGGGTGTTGGGCGCACCTAATTCAACCTTCAGCTGAATCAGCAAGGTAACGGTCAAACGAGACTTTAGGACACTGGACGCACTTGGAAAAATAGTTCGAAGTGCTGGGTGCACTTTAACTCGTCAAAATAATACACATCAGACGCTTACGTGTCTACCACGTAGGATTTTTCGATCAATATTCGGCTGAGTCAGTAACGGTCAAACTTAACTTTTCTGTTAGCTTGGGATATGGATGCACCATTTTAATTAGTTTGAGACACTAAATGTATCAAAAATTACTTTAAGACACTGGGCGCATCTGGAAAAATAGTTCGGGTGCTAAATGCACCTTAACCCATAATAATTTGTCAATTTTAATTGCAAGTTGAAGTTATATAAGTAGCTTGGATTGAATTTTATGTTACTCTATATTTTATTATTGTTGCAATTTTTCTTAAATTTTTTACTATGCAAATATGAATTTTAAGTTTTTATCTAGAATTCTGTGATATATCTGGTAAAAAAATTTTATTGAGATATCATGCGAGGATGCATGACTTCCATTTTAATAAAGACTATTATAAATTTAGTTATTTCTTGATTGAAATAAAAATCCTTTTCTATGACATTTTAATAAATAATAATTAAAAGTTTTTAATTATCTCTAATCTCTTAACAAAACGAAGTCTCCAGTTATATTTTGCGAATTCTGAATTCTCAGTGCATCTTTTTGACCCAATTTTTGTGTAGAAAGACAAAAATATTCTTATCTTATTTAAATTGTATATTATTAAATTGGTGTTGTAAATTATTAAATTTTTATTGTAAATAATTACAGAGGGTTTAATGAAATTTTTCCTGATATTTTTCAATGGGAAAAAAGAACATGTTAGCTATGCGCCTGAAGGTGCAGTGACCGGGCACGGTCTTCAACGTTGACCAATGACCACATTGAGAATCATCCATGACGACACAAATGAACGAAGGAAAGAGAGGGGGAAGCTTCCAGCGAGGAGGAGTTCAACTTCTCCTCTTCAACATTGACGGCGCAATATTTTTCTACCGAATTTATTAAACTACCACACCCATATTTTTACCCCAAATATAGCAACTTGCGAGTCCGGAGGCCAAATCATTCTCACTCCCGCCCTTCTTCTTTATACGAAAAATCGTGCGCCGCCAATTCCTTTTCCAATTTCCCAAGTTCCACTTCGACCGCTTTGGACCATCCAATTTAGATTGCGTTTAATAAAGTCATTTCAATGGTAAATTTATTCATAATTCCTGAAATAAAAGGCAGGATCGAGAATGGGATCTCAATACCGTTGATCAGTTATTTGTACAGAACTAAAATCTCAGACTGAGAGCGGAGGTCAGTGCCAAACTACAAAAGCCGGTGGGATTGATCATGGAGGATGGACGTGATCGCCCCATTCTGCTTCCGCCGCCCAATTTCTCGATGGTCGAGGACAACATTTTTCGATCCAGTTTTCCTCGACCTCCCCATTTCCCCTTCCTTCAAACCCTAAATCTTCGATCTATCATGTGAGTTCTCCTTCTCATCCCTTCCCCTAATTAGCACCGACCAATCTCACCTTCATTTTCTTTTCATAGTTCCCAACAATGAAACGGAAATGCGTCTGCTTTTTTTTTTTTCCCCCCACTAGTTGGGCGGGCTGAATCAGAATTATTCGCATTTGTTCCTTTTAATTTATCCAATCGCCCCTGTTATTTTGAAAATTTGCCAAGAAACTGGATCATTTTAAATGTGAAATGTAAGTTCAAATCTTCTAAAGTTGGCCTCTCTGGTGCAGATACTTGTGTCCTGAACCATATCCGCAGGAAAATGTGGAATTTCTTCGGTCACAGGACATTCGACTCTTTCAGTTTGGAATCGAGGGAAAGACGGTAATTTCTTTTTGTCGTGCGCTATCCTCTCTTACATTTATTAGCTTTATAGAGAGTCAGAGACATGTCATGTACCCAGCTAGTTGGCTCAAAGTGACCGTCATCCCATACCCATAACGGGCGCATGGCTCCTTTTACTTTCTGAGACGGGTGTTAATCGATATCGTTGGCAGCATTTGTAATAATTGAAGGAACCAGCATCCCCTCCCCCAAGAAAAAAGGAAAAAAAAAAGGGGGGGGGCGTGTGCGGCTCTAGCATAAAGGATTTTTCAATGTAATTTTTTCCCTCATAAATTAGTAATGGAGAAGCTTGTGCGAATTTGGGTATGGCAAACTGCCTCTATGTCAGAAACTAAATGTATGATTTTACATTAGGCAACGAAAACTGCTGATGCTTAAGACAGGTAATGATGAAATATAGTTTATGGACTTTGTCTAGCTATCGTCGTAGGCTTATTTTGATTCCGTAGCTAATGCGCAGTGAATTGTGACTGTATGTGCAGGAGGTTTCAGTACCGATTCTGAAGGATACTGTCATGGATGCTCTGAAAGTCTTACTTGGTACTGAATAAAGCCTTCTCGAATCTCTTTGAAATGCAATTTTTTTTGTATACGCCCTTGCAGCCGCTGCCGTTTTTCTTGTTCATTAGATGTTAAAGCTACTTTACTTGTTGCCATTTCAGATGTGAGAAATCACCCTCTTTTAATCCATTGCAAACAAGGAAAGGTATTGTTGTATTGGCTGACTTATCACCCTCCTCAGAATACTTTATTTTTATGCCCCGTTTTTGAGCTTTGGAAAGGTTTTATCGACATTTTCCACTATCATCTGCTCATTAGTTAATCATGATTACACGCGCGAGCACACTCAAACTGGACTGACAGTCTTTTTTTTATTGTATACAGCATCGAACAGGTTGCCTGGTGGGTTGCTTGAGAAAATTGCAGAAGTGGTGTTTGTCTTCAGTGTTTGAGGAGTACAACAGATTTGCTGGTGCCAAATCGAGGATGGCGGATTTAAGATTCATAGAATCGTTTGATATATTATGCCTGAGGCATTGCCTTTACAGTATTATATACCAGTACCAAGGATATAATTCAACCAAGAGGCGGTTGTTGTATAAAGAAGAGAATTTACAGAAGCCCCAAATGACATCCGTATAGATGCTGCGGCATTCGATGCCTGGTTGGGTAGAATTCATCCTTGTTCAACACCATGCACATGCTTAGAAGTCACATTAAAACACCTGGCCTTGCAGTTTTCTTTTGCCTCTCCCAGTGAATCCAATTTTACAGTGGCCCTTGCTTTCCATCTTCCAAGAACTTTTCTTTTTATTTTTTGGGTTAATATAATATTTGGTTCATCGAGTTTCAAACTGCATGTTTGATTTCTTGAGAGTAAAATGGTCTAAATTTTGATTAAATTATAAAAACTAATATTTTAAATGAAATGCAATTTGAAGAACTAAAACTTAAAATTTAAAACTTGAGAAATTAAGATAAAAAGAAAAATAAATTCGAGGGATTAAGAATTATATTAACATTTTTTTTAAAGTACAATTTTAAGAATTACGAAACACATCTGGCCTGTCTTCTCATCCTTTCTTTGTAGTCCCCCCCCCCCCCCTGCTTGGTGCACAACCAATTTAGGCATTTGTATGGTGATATGTTATATTTGCTCGAGCCCAGGCGATGGTAAAGTAAATTCATTCAACCTTGACTTTGTGCACTGGATCACGAGGGAGGACTCCTTTTTTTTTTTTTTTGTTAACCCAAAATGCAGATAGATGTTGTGAGATTTGGAAGTTGTGTGTATTTTATTCTACTCAGAATAATTCTTAAAATTAAGTCCTTCGAGATGCCCCAAAAAAAAAAAAAAGGATACTGGAGTGTGCAATACTTCTGATTAATAGTTTCGTCCAATGTCTTTTTTGTTTACAAAGCCTGTTAAACTGGTTTGTGCACGCATCTGCATTCAGAGAATCGATCCAGAGGCTTTTGTGCCCCCATGTTTCAGTGGGTTTCTATATGGAAAAAGAAAGGGACATGTTAGGTGAAGTTGGAAGAGATTTTAGAGCCTGGCATCATTCAAATTTTCAATTGATTTTTTAAATTAATTTTTATGTAAAAACAAAAAATAACTTCTAAATATATATAAGGAAAACTTAATATGAAAGTCCTTATAATTTTATCAGATTTTAAGTCAGGTTCTTATAGTTTTTTTTTATTGAATCCTTTTTTTCTCTGATAATAGTATAAACCTTTTTGTTAAATCAGCTGTTAGTTTTAGTTGACACCGTCTTCCTCTCTTTCTCTCTCGATTGCAGCCTCTATTCTCAACTTCTCTTCCTCTCCCCTCTTTCCCTTCGTAACCCCCCCCCCCAAATCTTCTTTATCTTTCTCAGTTTTTCTCAAGGTACTGAAAACTAGACCGATGTATGAATCTGTAAAACAATAGTTTAAAGGTTAAGGAGTCAGATTAGAATTAACTCAAAATCAAACTGGTCATAATTAAAATAATATAATTTAATTATATATGTATGAATACTTTAAATCAAATTTAGGGGGTGTTTGGAGATCCCAAGAATCACTTTTCACAAATATTTTATCACAAATCGAGATAAATACTCTATATATTTATTTCGTATACCGTAAAAACACTTCTGAAACTATAGTTTTGATCTTATCCAAATACTTCCTTAGAGACGCTTCTAAAGTGCTTTTGAAGGGCAAAAGAGTCCTATTGAAGTGACAACTCCCAACAAATGAAAATGAGTCTCGAGGCCTGTTAACTTGTGTACGTGTGTAAAATAGTTTTGTTTTTTAAACACTATTGCCGTGTAGCTTTGAATCAATGAATCTTGATAAGTGTGCTAAGCTTCCCCCCCCCCCCACCCCATTCTTCCTTGTGGAAACCCCTTTTCCGGTGTTCTTTTAATCTTCTTTTTGTCTCAAAGTTCAAATCTCATGAACACAGCCCCTTTCTGCTATGGTTCTGCAAAATCTTCAGCGATTGTATTTAGGTTTTTGTCTCCTCCCTTTTTTTTCAACCTTTATCGTGTCCACCATCCCGGCATCTCCCATCACTTGTTACTGAAATTGTCTTCAGCCCCAGGTTTTCCTTTCTTTTTCAGCCATCGAGATTATGTTGCTTCTCTCCTCCCTCTTTTCTTCATCTTTCCTCATTAATTTGAAATTGGATTACTCATATGAGAGGGGAAAAAGTTAACTCGGGTATCTTGTTCCACTCAGTGAGTTACCTGAGTTAGACACGAGTTGTCCCGAGTTACCCTGAGTCAACTTTTTCTCGAATTAGAACTCAATCAGACCAGCCAATTACCTGATTCGTCGAGTTCTGAGTCAACTCGACCGAACCTAAAAGCCATGGTTTTTCTCTCTCCTCTTTCACTGCTACTTTATCTCCCCTCTCTTTCTCCTTACCATCATCCTCTTTATCTCCTCTTGCAAAAGTTTCACTCTTAAGGGTGCGTTTGGTTGGAGGGGAGGAGAGGGAAAATGAGCCCTTCCCTTTATTTGGTTAAAAATTTTGGAGGAGAGGGGAGTTAAAGTGTCCCCTCCCCTCCCCTCCCTCCCCCCCATTTTGGCTCCCCTCCAAATTGAGGGTTTTTGGAGGGGAGCCAAAATTTTAAACCATTATGCCCTTATAGTTTTTTTAATATTCCACTTCTACCCATAAAATATATTATTATTATATATTTATTTTAAATAAAAAATATATTATCCTAAGTAAAAAAATAAAAAATATATACATTATTATAATTAAAAATATATTATAAAAATTATTTAAATAAAAAATTATAATATTATAAAATTAATTTTTTTATAAATATATTATTTATTAAATATATTTTAAAGCTGAAAAAAAAGATAGCTTAAAGAAAATAAAATTTTATTTTTCTTAGAACATATAAAATTTGTTAATTTGATTATTTTAAATATATTATTATATTAATTAGAATAAAAAATTACTGTACCAATTTTTTAATACATATATTAACATGATAAGACTGAATTTTTATTAAATTATATTATTTAAATTAAGATGTAAATTAATTTATATAATATATCAATTAAAAACATAAACTAATATATAAGGGTAAAATGGTAAATTGATTATTACTATCCCTTCCCTCCTTGAACCAAACAAGGGATCATTAAATACCCTCCCCTCCCCTTCTTTTTAATCAAACCAAATAAGGTGAGGATGAAACCTCCCCTCCTCTCCCTACCCCTCCCTCCCCTCCCATCCCCTCAAACCAAACAGGTTCTAAATTTCAAACATTTCCTTCTCCCAACTATAATAGTACCTTCCGCCTTCTCCATTGTTGCTAGGCATATGAACAGAATTTTCATGGAGGGGGGAAGGGAGGGGGGGAAGAGCACTACCCATATATGGATCGCAGAGGGGTAAATTAATTCCAAGAGCCAATGTGGATCACTGAGGGGTTGTGCAAACTACCCATATATGATATCTTTGACCAATAATTTCTGTATGAAAAGTACTGTGTGATTTCTATTCAAACTTACTCAACTCGGCTCCAATTTCATTGTATAAACTCAACAGCATTGCACAAGACACTATACTTTGGTTTTCACTTTTATCCCACCTTGATCGAAAATGTGGCATGAATCTAGAGGGAAGGACATGACGTAACTGTGAGGGGGGGAGGTGGGGGGAGAGAGAGAGAGAAGACGATGGTAGGGAGAGAGGGATATGAACATGAAGGGTGGGGGGGAGAACCTGAGAGCAGAGACGGTGCGCCCGAGAGAGAGAGAGAGAGAGAGACTGTTAACTTAAACCAACAGCTAAATTAACACAAGAACTTACCTTATGAACAGAGCAGATAATAAGGAATTAATAAAAACAAACTATAAGGATCTAATTCAAAATCTAATAAAACTATAAAGACTGCGATATTAATTTTCTCATGTTAATAAAATATTAACATGTTATTATGATGAAATATGACTAAACTATTTTGAAACGTCATTATATAATAAATGATAAAACATTATATGAAAATTATTAAAGGAAAGATTGCATTTTTCCATAATAATATTATTAAATTTTTTTAAAAGAACATAGTAATCTTAAAATTAAGACCAAGCAAATCAATGATAAATTATGTACAAGGCACAGACAAACACATCTTGAAAATTACAGCATCCCCTCTTCGATTGACGCCCAAACATGGTAATTTTGCTTTTTGGCCGAAAAGAGTGATTCATATTTACTGGGAAAAAAAATAAAACATAAAAAATGAACTATGACATGAGATGCAAACAGTGTATGCATTGCTAAGATTCAAAGACTGTTGCCAAAATTGGGACAATAATGCTTATGAAACCTAATGGAACTGCATGCTGCTGGTAGTTTATGAAACATATTATGGAGGGAAACCGTGCACGACCCGATTATACACTGAAGTGGATGTCGACGATGGAGTGAGGGAAGCAGTGGCATGATCAGCGATGGGCATGCAGGCATCATAGATAATAGCATCTTCATGCTCCTGTTTAGGCCTCAGGAAACCTGTATCGACCTCCTTAAGCAGCTGCCCTGAAAGAAAAGACACAGGTCTTGCACAATTGAGATTGAGTCCAGCCGGAGGAAAACCTCCAGATGAGGGAAGGTTCAACGGTAGTGACACTGGAAAGTCAGGGAACACAGAGGTCATAGAACAGGGTTGAGCAGTAGCACAAGAGCCGTAAGTCAAGGTATTGCTCAAGGGAGTATACTTCATCTGACATAAGGAGGAAGACCCGAATTTCATCGCATCGCCGAAACCTCCAATAAAACCGGGCCTCATTAACTCCCCGCTAAATTCAGGCTTCCTATCAAAATGAGATGCAGTGTTTTGAACTTGATTTTCCGGCTTTCGAATACTGACACTCCCAGGTGGTGCAAGAGCCGCTTGTGTAGTGGCTGCACTTGAAAGCATACAGGCACCACTCGAGCTCATTTGATTGCTGCTTCTGGCGGTGGGCACTTCATGGTTGTGTTTACCCTCATAAGCAGTTATTACAAATTTGAGATCGTGTGAAGCCCTTTCCACATGTTTCCTCACAAGACACCCAGCACTTGTGCATTTGTAGTAGCTCCTAGAGGAGATCCAAAATAACATAATACAATACCAGCATGTGTGTGTGTGCTCGGGTCAGAATTGTATGGTCGTTATAGCCAAAGTCTCAATAGAGTATGCATGTATGCCGCATGTGGTATAGGGCTCTAATCTACTTAAAGCAACAACTAGTTCTGGAAAACAAATACCACAGACGCAAACACACTTGAAGTTTGAATATCCTTGAGGAAAAAGCGAAACAAATCAGAACCAGGGTTCCCTGCTAAGAATCTAGTTTAACTAGGAAGCATACATTCAAGGAATGGAGAGAGAGATCATTACCTAGGGTTTGGATTTCCTTTGACAACTTTCTGTCCATACTTTCGCCAGCGATAACCATCATCAAGTATGTCCACCTCACTCTCAATTTGGACAACTACCCTTGGCTCACGGACAGCCCTAGAAGCAAAATTTGATTCAATCAAGCAGCTCTCTTTCTTCCTACAAAAAGTACATTCATAAACGTAAATGTATGTTCGTTTTTCATGTCACTGTTACCAAGCAGACAGCCAGACACTATCAAATAGAAAATAAAACCTTTTTGACTCAGGTTCTTCATCATCTGCATCCTCTTCAAGTGATATGCTTCCTTGAGTTGCTCCTTCTTCATCATCATCTTGACTAGCAAGTGTAGAAGAAAGCTCTGGAGTGTCCTCTGACTCAAACATGTTGATAGGTTTACCCTTGTTAGTTGATACGAGATCTGAGAGTTCGGTTACAACAGAAGTTGATGATGTCCTTTCCTGATTATCAGCCTTCCAATCCAAATTTTGTTTTATATCCTTCATCCCTGAGTGAATGTTCCTCCAACCACCGTCAGCTTTAACAAAGTTTCGGCCACCTTCCCCGTCTAACACCTCATCAGTAGAAAGTGCTGTGCCCAGTGATGGTCGGCGACTAGGTTGAGGTTTCCCATGATTATGAGTACCCTTGTAGATAATCTCAGTTATTTGGCCATCAAGAGATCGTTCCACCTTTTTCTTGACCTGACAGTTAGGATGGGTACATTTATAATAGCTCCTAGGATATTCACTACCTTTAACCTGCTTCTGTCCATATTTTCTCCAATTGTATCCATCCTCTGAGGTCCTTACCATTCCCACCAAATAGGATGCATCTCTCTTGTCTTCTGTAAGATTATCCTGTCCAACATCCTTGTTAGCTTTTCTAGGTAGAAAGCTTTTGTCAGCAACTTCCTCAGAACGACGCATTTGCATCTCAAGATTGTTAGCGTCATAAGCTGCATCTTGTATAATTTTCACATCATCATAAGAATGTACGTCACTTTTCACTTTATGTCCTTTCGGAAACTCTGCTGGAATTGAAAAATCCAGTGTTGTATCAGGCACAATTGGCTGGCAATCTGAAATTCCTCCCTTTGCCATAATGCAATGGTTAGAGACCTGATCAATTCAAACATGCCAAAGATTACATTTGTGCATAGTAAATTATTATTTACTACAAATCTCATGACTGATATACTGGATGGTATTTGGGAAAGACTGAGTTTATAGGAAAATGTTTTTAAAAAAATGTTTGAATAAAATGAACAAGAAGGAAGGAAGGAAGAAATCATGTGGATAGCTGATTTGGCTTCTTTTTTTTTAAGCACTCTTGCACCTAAATTTTTCATAATGGTAAACAGACGGAAGTTACCCAAAAAAAAAAAAAAAGGATGGAAACTCCAGGTACAAGACCTTCGCCTATTCCTCAGACTACCCGTCTCCAACTGAGAAACAGTGATCTGGTTTTCATTCCACATTAGTATGCAATTTTAACAATTTGATTTCAGTAAATTTCGCAAGATTGCGAGATGAAATGCACTGAGTGGAATGGGTGGAATTGTATGATTCGAGCTGAAAACAAAGAATCACGGAATCTGGCAATCCTTTGAGCGCAGCTTTTGTCAAACCAAGTTTGTGGTCCAACATAGCTTGAATATGAAATTTCATAGTACCTAGGTAATTACCACCCAATAAGTTCTATCCATTTCTCTTATTTTTTAAACAGGACATTGTCATCACTTTCTATACTCTGATTATTTCCCTCATCGAAATCACGTATTTTCACTTCACTATTATACCCCATTGTAACAAAGCAAAGAATGAACATGATGTAGGCAAATACTGTTGTGTATAAAAAGGGGCACGAAGAATGCAAAATCATAATGCAACGAATTATCTTTTTAATTTAAAAAAAAAACTGTACCTGAATTCACCACACCAACAAGAAAAAGTGTACCTGAATTTCGGAAACAGAGGAGGCAGGAAAAGGGTTGGCATTGATTTGGGGCTTGACATTGGCAGAGGAAGCGAAGCCAGGGCCAGCATCGAGAGGGGCGGAAGTGAAAAGTGATCCCTGCTGAGTGAGAGGAGGCAGCAGAAAATTTCCGGTGGTGGGAGATGGCATTGCCTAGAGCAAGAGAAAGTCAAGTAAATCAAGAGGTCGGGGCGCGACAGAGGGAGGTTGTTTTTTTTTTTGGGGGGGGGGGGGAGTTGGTTACCTGAGAATTAGGAAGCATGATGGGAGAGTCAAGCAAGGCCGTGGGACTAATACCGGGGGGTATAGTGACACGGGGGGAAAGAACTGCCGGCGAAGCAAGTGGGCTAGCGGTGCGAAAGCAGGGCGTATTGATTCTGCCGGCACCGGAGCCGAAGCCCCTTCTCTCTGCGATGCTCCGTTTATCCGGCGATCCACGAAAGTCGTGAAACTCTGCGCCTTCTCCCATTGGATAATGATGATGATTGTTGTTCTTGTCAGTAACGTCGGCAGACGGAGCGGACAATGAGCATGACTTGGAGGGAGTGGAGCTGGAGCTGCGGATTGGAAACTGGCGCCTTCACAGACAAGGGCGAGTACGAGGGTGTGAGAGAGAGCCACTGGGACCCACTCCTCCCCTGTTGTGTTCTAGAAATAGAAGATGAGAGCGTGTCATGATGATCGGCGATAAAATCTAGAGGAGTTAGATTGGGATTTGAGGGGAGGGGACGCGTGGGCATCTGAGAAGATGAACTGCGGAAGGAATGACATGTGAGGAATTTCAACCCACATGTTTCGCGTGCCCTTAAAACAGCGCTTGATTGTTGCGCATCTTCCTTCCGCAAAATCACATCTCCACGAGCCAACTTCGGATCTCCATTCTTTCCCTTCATCTCTCTCTCTCTCTCTCTCTCACTCTCATAATAGCCTTACCAACCTCAACAACACAAGGTTCTTTTTCTATGCTCCCTCTTGTCATCCATCTGCGTCCACCGCCTTCAGATTCACTTGTAAGGAACCTTCTTTTTGATACATGCGTGCCTTAAGTGATAACTAAACTTTCGTCAATTTTGTTACTAATTACTTATCGGAATCAGTTAATGTGATTGTCACGCCAATACTGTTATAATGTGAGAGTAAAGCTTAAGAGAATTACTATATGTCAGTAGGTGTTACCATGCGCGCATTAATCCAAGCTTACTACCATGGTCATTATAACAGCAACCATTCGCCCCCCTCACTTCCAGTGATATTATTATAGACTCACAGCAAATCACTCGTGTTGGATATTGTTTGCCAGTTCCAACCATTCCAACTTTTCCAGGACAGAGGTAACCTCGAAAATTAAAGTACACATTATCCTTGACGCAGAAGTCAAATTAAGCAGACCGATTCAGAGTCCCCAACATCTTCAACAGCCGTGCTGGTTACTTCTTCTCTAGTCATGGTGGTGCTGGAAGCCGATGACGCCATGGCTTCCAACTCTGCACCACCACCCTGCGTAAGCATCGCTTTTCTCTTGCTTCTGCTTCTTCGCCATTTTCTCAACAACTCTGAAACTTCACTTTCATCTGCTTCCCTCATTTGTGATTCTTCAGCTTCTGCGCTCCTCAGTTCCGTTGGGCTGCCGTGTTCCGTCATGTACTCTGGTACCACCATAAAAGTGAGCGGTCTGCAGCAACACAGCAGAATCATCAGCAGCACAGTGTAGATGTACAAGGACACCCACACATAAAATGTCCACTTCCAATTGTGAACCAATTGTTTAGCCCCAGGTAGTTGGGAGTTCATCACGATCTCGGCTTTGTATATCTGCGGCAGAGACGATGTCCCTGCTCTCGGACACATAATGGCCTTGATTGCCTTGGTTCTTCGATTGTCCTCCTTGTGCTTCAATATTTCTACGTTGATCTTCTGGGTTTCCTCAGATATTCCCAGTAACAGAGGCATGCCCATTATTAATGTCCTAGCTAGTCGGACTGGGAAGCTTCTGTACCGCAACATAATCGGCTGACTAGATTTCACTGTAACATTCCCATTTACTGATAGGAGTTCTGCGCTCAACTGCAATCAAGTACAAACACTTACGCCAAGTTAAAACAAAATGCAAACTATCTGATAAAAGCGCACCTCTGCTTTACAAATAGGGTCAGAGTTGAGAATCATTATGGGGCAGAAAGCATAGCCGGATAGAGTAATTTCTCAACACGCATGGAGTTCTGGAAGCATAATCATTATGGGGCAGACAGCAATGAGATATCGACTATAATAATGACGTACAGGCGCGGGAGAGTTCAAGCTCAGCTGGAGCCCTAGTTCTAGTAGTTCGATGGTGTTGTCAAGATCTGTAATAATAAAAATAATCTTACCTTTGTTACAAAACTATTTTATTTTTTTTAAAATAGTTCTTATTATAGTAATAATTCTAACAAATATATTTGTTTAACAAAAATATTTTTTAAAAAACAGGATCTATTTATTATAAATAATTAATTTAATTAATTTTTTATTAGCTAGTTAGAATTTTGTTATCATATTCATACACGAATCTTGAGGCACGTCTATGCAATCAGCCTCTCCGTATCATTTTTCCAAATGCATCAATGTAAGCGCGGGGACACGCGCACGGATGTACTAATATATATAAGAAGGGTCTACTTCAAACAACTAGCAAGCTAGAGAAATCAACGGCAGCTAATTAGAAACGTAGGCTCCCGGTCGACCCTTGCCAGGATTTCATACCGTCTCAGAAGGCATGTGTAAGTACCGTGCAATGCTGTAAGCATACCTGAAAGACGCCAATCTCCCGATTGAAGTCAGATTCGGGCATGACAAGGACCAAGGAGATGTAAAATGTATGGCCAATCGGAATACCTATCTGCTTGTTGTTGCTATAGCCTTCAAGGCCACTGATGAGTCCAGCGTCAAAAGAAAAGACAGCCGTAGGGTGAGCGTCGGTGTAATCGAAGTGCAACTCTTCCCTCGCAAACACAGGTTCCTCCGCCCACAGATGAACCAATCCAACACCCAGCACAACAGCCAGAAGGAGAACCAATAACAGAACCATGCACACATAAGCGGCACTAAGAAAGCCAAGTCCGAGCCTCTTAAATAAGAGGATGATGGCGGACGGCATTCGGTTGACTGCCGATTCAACGTTGTCTCTGGTCTCTTCAGCTTGATGGTAGGACTCAGACGCAACAGAGAAAGGGGTGGAGCCAGAAACAAAGCACCTGTAGATTACATCAGCCTGAAGGGATATGAGTTTTGCGACCCAATTCGGTGGTTGTGGGGAAAGAGGAAAGGGCTTTTCGTCTTCTTCCATGGGGTAAGGCAGAATTCAACAGCACTGCTGGGCATGCGAGTTCGACCAAGAACAAATTAAAATAAAAGAGACGGACTGGATACATGCGAGCGAGAGAGAGATAGAGATGGCACGGCGGCACACGTGTCTCGTGCATGGGACGGATATTATGTCGTCGTGGCAATGGTGCATCGCGAGAGCCTGCTGTCGTGTCAGTCCTTCCTTGAGATCGATGTAGTTGCAACCTTTTCTTGGGCATCGTAAACGTAACCCATTTTACATTTTTAATTTAATATTTTTAAATGTTAGAAAAGCTATAGCTCATGCAGTTTTTGGGTATTTTTAGCCATTTTCATTTACTTTTTTCTGGCGTCACAACTCATAAAACAATCCGCACACAATTTTCAGTTGACACATTGAGATGTGCAGGAGACGATCCCAATCCGAACGCAGGGGAGTACCCGCTCGCCGCTGCCACTCCCATTCATGCCAAGCGTATGGCCATGGTGACTCCGATTCCACCCGTTTGGTACGATGGAATAGAAAAATTTGTTTTGAAGACGTGCCACGGAAGAAAATTACAAAATTGCCTGAAATCTCCATATTGCTTATATTAAAATACTGAGTTAGGATGTAAATTTATCCTAAAAATTTAAAATCATAATAATACTACCTCCAGTCCTAATTATAAGACCCAATTGACTTATTTGAGGATATTAAAGAAGTAAGTTAAGTTAGTTATTTGTAATAAATAAGTGTTGTCATTCCTAAAATATCCTTGCTAATTAAGTGTATTGGCTAGAACTATTATTATTAGAAGGATTATTTTGAAAAAAAAATACATAAATATGAGAGAAAAAATGAATTGGGGTCTTATAATTAGGACCAAACAAAAAGTCAAATTGGGTCTTATATTAAGAACCGGAGGTAGTATTATTCTTAACCCTTAGGTTGCGTTTGGTAGGAAGTACTGAAAATGAAGGATTGGGATTGAGATTACAATTGAAAAAATCTATTAGGAGAGTGTTTAGTATAAGAGATTGTTTGATATATGGGATTAATCAAAACCATATATGTGGGATTGGGGAATACCATGGGGGAAGTGGTATTCCCCAATCCCACTTTTATGGGTTTGCTTAATCCCATATAACAAACAATTACTTATACTAAGTACTATTTTAATGATTTTTTTCAGTTGCAATTACAATTCCAATCCCTCATTTTCAATGCTTCGTACCAAACGGGACCTTAAATATTCTGTAAATTCTGCCCATTCATATTTTGAAAAACCAAGGTTTACAATGCATAAATTTCATCAACTCAGGGTGGTGGATACCAAATACTAACTCTAATTTTTAATATAAGAACTCGTTAATTAATTTAAATAGATTAAGAAAACTGATTAAATTAGTTATTAGTAATAAATAGATACTATCTTTTTTAAAATATCTTTGTTAATTATATATATTAACTAAAATTACTATTTAATGAAACATTTAGCATCTATAACTATTATAAAGACTCTTAAAAAAAAATAATACATATGAATAAAAAATAAATTAAAATCTTATATTTAAAATCAAATTCAATATCAAAACTAATTATTGTATTAAGGATTGGAAGTAGTATATTAATATCCCAGGCACATGAAATTACTTGAAAATAGCCAAAGACCAGAAGTAATGGATTAGTATCCTGCACGAAATTACTTGAGAACATCCAGGATCTTATTAATGAGTACTCACGTCCCACTAACCCAATATTCAGACCACACTTCTCAGCTAATTATAAGATACAATCCATTATCACGGTTCTGATGTTCAAACCAAAAAAAAAAAGAAAAAAAAAAGAACAACTTCAAAAGACCAGTGCAATAAATCCTTCACCATTTTTGAGCACAAGAAACCAACTTTATTTCGACAATGCCACCAATTTAGATCAATTTGTGAATGGTTTTCATGTCAGCGACCTCTCTAAGATCTCCTCGTTCCACATGGTCCCACCACTTGAATAGGAAATTGTCCACGACTAGTCTGAACCAAGGAGACAGTTTCAATCCTTCGTCACCGGCGTCAGCTTTCTTCAACAGCTCCTTCAACTGCTCCCGATTCACGTATTTAATATCGGCCACTTCATCTGGATTAGGATGAACACCAACATCCCGAACTATGAATAGCAGATAATCAACTGCAATGAGGGGAAGAAATCTTTGTCAACAAAACCCTCCTTAGAACGATTACTTGCATAAAATTAGAAGCCAGTTAAGTTGCCTCACGTTCATGCTCCCCCCATTTGCCATCGGAAGGTGCTTTGTAAAGCATGCGACCCAATGGGATGAACTGATCAACTGGCACATCTTCAGCAACAATACCAAGCTCGTCCAAAAGTTTCCTCTGAGCCGCATTTCTTACCCCTGGCACATAAGGAGTCAGAACCGTTTAAGAAAAGCACTAATGACAAACAGGGCAATATTCTCTCTTAACATAAAAAGTATATCAACATATACCAAGAGCGTGCTCTTCAATAAGCTCTGACTCGCGGTACAGTGGATGGCTGCAGCAGGTGTTTGTCCACACAAGAGGAAATGTCACCTTTGTTGCAGATCGTTGCTTCATTAAGAACATTACCGAATCTTAGTCAACACACGCAAACAAAACCTTAAGAGTCTAAGACCAGTGAACAGGCGTGCCTTATGGAGAATTTTCAGTACATAATCAAGCAGAAGAATATCTGAGAGATGCCATGGCTTATATAATACACATATACATATATAAGAAAAACTATTCAAAGAAGTATCATTTAAATTTCACCGTGTCGCTTGAACGTTAATTATCAATATCATATATATGTTGCTAGACATTATGTTAATTAATATAATTCACACTAGTCAGTAGCATCATCGATAACATTACTGGGATCTCTTTGCTCGGTTGTCTGCTGTGGACAATCTTTCACTGGCGACAAAGATTTTTTGTCATTTTCCTTATTTTACAATTTTTACTAATATAAAGAGAGATCTAATTTTGTTCGTCAACTAAGAATATAAGTGTCTCAAAATCATGCGTAAAAGGAATGCATTAAAGTTGTTGTAACTTATGTCTCCATGGATATTAAATGCGCTTAAGTTTTAACTCTTAAACCCACTCCATAACTTGCAAGCAGATGTAGAACAACCATTCGTAGTTATAATTGTTGCAACAATTAACTGAAATAAAGACATTCGTGGCACCAATAAAGAAAATTTATCCAACAAAAATAGGACATAGATAGGAGAAAACAATCCCAGCATCTGCTCAAAGCTCTGAAAATTGTCAATTTTGTTTTAGAACAAGATATACCCTGCATGTCTATCAACGAGGCCACAATTAATAGAAAGAGGAATGCATACCTGAAGAAGCAACTCATACTTTGAGTTGAACAGAAACACACTGAAAGCTCTATGCAACAAATTTTCAGATTCAATCTTCTCCATCAGGTGACCTAGAAAATTGAAGTTCAGAGAAATGAATTAACAGAGCCGGAAGTGAGCAGAACAGTACAATGGAAGTTAAGTTATAACTAAGTTCCAATTCACCATGCTCTTTTTTTGACAACGGAAGGTAAAATGAGGAGGAATGGGGGGATGATAGCATAGACTCGCAGAGAAAATTGAGTGTCTGCTAGACATATTAGCTCTATAACCACTATCAAGATATGACATGAACCATTTAAAATCCCTATTTGAAGCCAATAGTGCTAGCAGTTTGCTTGCATTAAATATAGACTAATCCTTGTATTTAAAAAAAAAGCCCTAGTCCACATAAAATAAGCCGACATATCTCATATGCTTGATTGTTTAGGAGCAACTTTTCTTACAGCATCTAAATTGAATGATCTGGAAACACAAAATAGAAGTCAACATTCAGATTACCAAGCACAACGCGAGCAATTTCAACAGCTAGGGATTTCAGAGCCTTGTTATTTGCCATATCGAGATATTCTCACACCATCCACCAATGAGTTATTTATATTCATAAATGTGAGGATTATTAAGCTGTTAGGATATGGCACAATAAAGAGCTAGAAACAACACCGCTCAATATATAACAGGAGAGGAGAGATTTTATTTTAATCTTTTCAATGAACAAAGCTTCGAAGACATCAGAAATTCAGAATGCATATGAGATTCAAACATCGAAATTTCCCTTACAATTGTATTTGGAATCATGACCGACAACACGATCATTCTCATCCACCAAAATGCATCTGCAGAAAGTTTAAAAACATATCCGCTGTCAACTCCAGGGAAGATAAGTGTAAAAGTCAGGATACATGCAAGTAAAAGGAGGAGAGTGAAATTATAGTAATACTCCTAGAAACCTGAAAAACTATCCATGAAGCTTAGCAAAGGATAGTGACTTCCCATCGCAGAACATACAACTTTAATATATCCACATACATATGTATATAGCCGAAATTATGATGTGGACTCCAAAAGCAAACAAGAGGAGCCGGAAACTAGTTCACAGTAGCAATAAGATTAAATAAAGCGAAAATCACAAAATCACATGCTACTAAGGGTCACTTCAGCTCAACACATTTCATGCTAAATAATGGCATAAACGAAAGCCGAAGCAAAAGAATTTGGCAATAGACACACGCTCCGTGCCTTCTAATTGAAATAGTGCTTAATTCAATTAAATTAATCAATAAGTAATAAAACACGGAAACGAGAGAAAAGAAAAACAAGAGGAGCTACAGAAGAGGTGTATAGAAATAGAAGGAAGCGAAGAGTTGCGGGAGGGAGGGGGAAAGAGGAGAGAGGGAAAGGGGAGCATACTCGTCTTCGAACATGAGGCGGCGCTGGACAGCGTCCATGGTGGTATCAGGAGGGTCTCCCATGGCGGCAAAAGTGGATAGAGAGAGCCTGGCAGTAAGAGAAGAGGGAGAGCGGCGAGGGAGCAGGAGGGAGAAAGAACAACGAGATCTACGAGGGAGAGAAGCACACAGTGGCGAGATGCAGAGTTTGGTGCTCTTAAAGAATCTGGAGCTCAGCGCGAGCGACATGACCGCACGGACATCCATCCTCTGCCGAAATCCCCCATTTTGTTTCCTTTGCTTTGTTTTCATTTCTGAAGTAAATAATGAACCGCATTAATTTACCCCCCCTATTCATAATTCATAACACAGGACTAATTAACTAATTTAAAAAAATTAATTAATATGATATATTTTTTTAAAATTCTCTAATCATCTTCTTTAATTTTCTCACTTCCTCTCATGCTTGGTTATTATTGAAAGAATGTTAATAAAATTAATTTTAAAAATTGATAAATAATACGAAATAACATCAATTTTCAAATTAGGTTATATATAAAAGATAAGAAGAGTGATATTACTTATTTCAATTTTTATGTTATGTATGAATAAAAATTGAATATGTGCTGGGCGGTATTCTTTTAAACAAAACATGATTACGGCTGCTTTCCTAATCTCCTCCCTGATAGTATTAACATGTAAGATGAAATGAATCCCTTCCTTATTCTTTATCTCTTGTTGTCCATGAGTCCATCCTTTTTATTTTGTCCACGGACCATCGTGCCGGATTTTTTACCATCTTAAGTAGTAGTCCCAAATTATTAGGATTTTCATTTTTTATAATTTAATTCCTTAGGTGCATTTTTATACTTGATAGCGAAGAATTTTTATATTTAAACGCTTTTGACTGTTTTTACCCTATCTTTTAAACGCCGTGACTCTCTACCGAGATAACTGCTCTTCAATGTGCCAGTATGATTAGTTCATCTGGGCTTTAAAATAATAATCAATGCATTACTATCAAATAATAAACTTTTTCCGTTTTTAAGCCAAAATAATAAACTTTTTCTGCGTACATGTTGGATTTTGTTCATTATAAGTGCTGCCTTGATTTTTTTCTCCCCGAAACTCAATTTAAATGTTATTAAATTTCTATATTCCCCGCGCGAATAGACCGCAGAGAGATGGGGAAAAATTTTGTCTGTTCCGAAAATAAGGGAAACACGACATATTTGAAACGAGAGAGATGGGCAAGAAAAGAGAGAATTGAAAAGAGAGAGGGAACGAGTCCTATTCCATTTCATTCTACCAAGTATATGCATGCCACGTCAAATTTTCGGAGCTAATTCACATTAATAACGTGTTATAAAAGTGAAAAGATTAGAATATATAAAAGAGAAGAGCAAGCCAAGAGATTGGGAGAGAAAGTAAGAATTTCTCGTTTACTTATAAGTATCAATGCCTTCTATATATTGTCTCTAATCCTAATTATAAGAGTTAGTTGACTAATTTGAGTAGATTAAGGAAGTAAGTTGAGTTAGTTATTTGTCCTTAATAGATATGTGTTGTCTTTTCTAAAATATTCTTGCTAATCAAGTGTATTAGATAGAACTACCATTGTTAGAAGGACTACTTTGAAAAAATATATAAATATGAGAGATAAAATGGATTGGGGTCTTATATTTAGGACTAAAATAAAAATCAAACAACGTCTTATATTAAGAACCCGAAGGAGTAACATCTATTTATAGGCCATTGACCCTTAAATCTTAATCCTGATATAACAACGGAATAAAGAGAAATATAACGGCATTAGCCATAACAAACTTTTTCTTAATCATTCATTAAGGAGATTATGAGTTTAGAACGTTTAAAGCTTAAAAAATTCTTTAAAAAATCATAAAAACTAAGGGTTGTGAATATTCAAGTTTAATGTTCAAGTTTAAAAAATAAATTTAACTTGATTACAGGTTTAAAGTTGACCCTGATAAAATTAATGCTTTAATGATAAAATTATATCACAAAATATTTTAAAATACTAACTTTACTTAAAAAATACTTTCATAACACTATATGAATCACAAGATACTTTATCACTTTGAGCACAACCCCAAAATGTTTCCAGGTGCTTAACCCCAAAGTTTATTTAAGTAGATGCCAGTATGAAAATATGACTCATATTAGTTTTAGTAATTTGTAACTAAAAATCTCATATTCGTAATCATATAAAATAATATCTGCAATCTATTATTTCTTGAGCTTCATATAAAACTTATTCTATAATTCAAAACTGACGTAGTATTTTGTTAACAAATTTTATAATTTAAACATTATTAAAAATATCTTTTTTGAAATTTTAAGTATTAGAAAAAAAAAGTTTTAAAAAATACGTCTTGAATTTCAAATTTTCAAGTTAGTCATGTTTACTACACTTAATAATAACTGACTATATTTTAAAAGTAACTTATAATGTATTTTGGTAGTAATTTTTAATTTAAAATTTTAAAATTTAAGAAATGTTTTTTTAAGATTTGTGGAAAAAATAAAGAAAAGCACGTGGAAGGCGAGGGGACGTTAACAGGGAAAGAGGGGAGGCGGTCACAGTCGGAGGTTGGGCGGTGGGTCAATTTGTTACAGTTAAATAACATCATGTCGTTTTCGAAAAATGAAAATACTATTAACTCTCATTTTTAATATAAATTTAATTAATTAATTCATAAAAATTAAAAAATATCACATTATATTTTTATATAATCTAATACTACCGCCTGTCCTAATTATAAGAGCTATTGACTAATTTGATAAGATTAAAAAAATAAGTTAAGTTAGTTATTTATAATAAATAAGTATTGTATTTTCTAAAATATCCTTGCTAATCAAACGTATTGGTTAGAACTACTATTATTAGAAGGACTACCTTAAAAAATGCATAAATATAAGAGACAAGATATATTAGGATCTTATAATTAGGACCAAAATAAAGTCAAACAGTGTTTTATATTAAGGATTAGAGGTAGTAATACATGTAAATATTTTAGAAAAACTAACAAAATATATTATAATTTATTTATGTCCTATTTATAACTCATTTATAACATATTTCACACATATCAAGAAAAAACTTAAACTTCATTAACTCTCATTTAAAATTCAATAACTTTCTAACTTTAACCCTATTTAACATACATTATACTCCTCCGGTGACCCAATTCTTGAGTTGATTTTTGTCTTAAATATAAGGTCCATTTCTCATATTTATTAATTTTCTCTAAATTATCCTTATAGATACTCCCTCAACCATAATCAAATAAAAGAGAGAAAGAGGGGTATTAAAAAAGATGATTATGGTGTTTTAGGAAAAATGTGTCACTTTTCTTATAATTAACTAACTTACCTAACTTCCTTAACCTAATCAAATTAATTAAATGGGTTTTATATTAAGGACCGGAAGAGTACCTCATGTAAACAAAGTCAACATAATAATAAATAAAGAATAAAATTATATATTTATACAAAAAATTTCTCTTAATATTTTATAAATAAAAAAAAATATCTTATCGTCCTGTTACGTGAAAAGAACCAAAAGAGTAATAATTTTTAATTTATTTGAATTAATTAATTAGGTGGTCTTGTAAGCATTGGGAGGAAGTATAATAATGGCATATTGGTACTACCTCCATGTGACAGCGCCCTCGTGCCTCGCGAGGTGGTTCCCTTGCCAACCGTCCTTTTCTTTTTCGGAAAATGACAGGGAGTGCTTTGGTTCCTGTGCCAACGCATCTGGTGACCTTTTTTTTTGGCCAAACATCCGGTGACCTTTTGAAAATCAGAGACTGATTGATGGTTGTAATTCAAAAATGGTTGTAATTCAAAAATAATGCGTTTTATAAATTTTAAAAACTCATTTTCCTAAATTACCTTATTCTTTGCTTATGTTTCATTTTTGGATCAATCAGCCTGTTTTCGTACGGCGTTTTAGGAAAAGGAAAAAAAAAACTTATTAATGTGACAATTGAGTTTGCAAATTTGGAAACTGTTTATCATAATTTTTTTTACCAATCTAACTTATAGATCAAAAGCTGTTTTTTTAAGCACAATTACAAAAACATCTAAAACTTACTTATAATTTATGCAAAAATAGTTTTTTAGAATTAAAAAACATTTTTGCCTTTATGTTTATGTTGTTCTTATATTTCTTTTTATATGTTCTTTGTATTTCCCAAACAGTTTTTAGTTATTTATTTTTAATACTCTTTCAAATAAAATTTTGTTTTAACAGTTTTTATAATATTCTTAATTTTTAATATTATTTTCTATTTTATATTTGTATAAATTATGCAGGGTATATCATCCAATTAATTATATAATATTATTTGGTTCAAAAATTTTCACATTACTATAATTTCTAATTTAAATATATTTTATTCATTAAATATAACTTTTTTCTATTATAATAATTTAAATTATTATGTTTTGTAACTTTAACAAAAGTCTTACCCATTTTGGGAGGTGTTTGAATAGAAACCAAACCATGGTTTTAGAAATACTTTTATGATATACGAAGTAAATATGTGAAAGAGTTTACTTCGTTTTGCGAAAAAATGCTTTTCAAAAGCACTTTTTGAGTTGGCCAAACACTCCCTTAATTATTCTACAAGTTAAATTCACTTATTCAATAATAATCCAAGCAATTTTTTTTACTTTGGGATTAAAAGCTGAATGGCTTGGCATGCATGTCAATTGAATGTGTTTTCATGCTGATACAGTAACATCTGATAGCTTTTTAAGTCTCATGAAAACTTTTTATTTTTTGTGATAGGATTAACAAATTTAATAGCATTATTAAAAACTTGAATAACCAGATTAACCATGTGCTTTCCAAGTAAGTTGAAAACGAAAATTTTTAACTTTTGTAATGAGGTTGACAAATCTAGTAATGTCATTAACAACTCTAATAACACTAGGGAATGGCAGGAAATTTTTTAACTTTTGTAACGAGGTTAATAAGTTTAGAACGTTATTAACAACTTGAGTAGTTGAATTAACCAGAACTTTTCTCTGTAACTTTAAAACTAAGAATTTTTTAACTTTTGTAATAAGATTAACAAGTTTAATAATGTTATTGACAACTTGAGTAGCGACATTAACTACAACTTTTCTAGGTAAATTTAAAACCAATTGAGAATTTTTCAACTTTTACAAAGAGTTTAGTGATGTTATTGACAACTAGAAAAACGGCATTAACCATAACTTTTCCAAGTACATTTAAAATAGAGAATTTTTCATCTCTTATAACAAGGTTGATAAGTTCATTAACACTATTAATAACTTGAATGACGGCATTAACCACAACTTTTCTAACTAAGTTTAAAATTGAGAATTTTTTAATTTTTGTAATGAAGTTAACAAGCTCATTAATGTTATTAATAACTTGAATAACGAAATTAACCATAATTTTTCTACGTAAGTTTAAAACTGAGAATTTTTTAACTTTTGTAAAGAGGTTGATAAGTTTACTAACATTATTAAAAACTTGAGTAATATCATTAACCACAAGTTTTTTAGGTAAGTTTAAAAATTGCAAATTTTTAATTTTCGTAACAAGTTTGACATGTCTCGTAATGTTATTAACAACATCAGAAATTTTTACACCAGGAAATTAGTGAGTGGTAAATGTCATGAAAATTTTTTAATTTTTATAACGAGGTTAGTAAGTTCAATATCATTATTAACAACTTGGATAATATTACTAACCCTGGCTTTTCCAAGTTTAAAACTTGAAAATTTTCACCATTGGTAACGAAGTTGACAATTTTGATAACATAATTAACAGTTTTAATAACAACATTAATCACAAGTTTTTCATGTCAATTTAAAATTAGGATTTTTCATTTACAAGTTTCATAGGATCTATTATTTACAACACACGAACATTAACAATACTTCTGCATCAAATAATTAGTATACTTTTGCATTGCACCTTCTCTATATCATTAACAACAATTGTAAAGGAAACAGCGAGTTCCCTAATGCTATTTCCCCCCTTCAACTGCACTTAAAGCGTGGGACTCCATCTTCTCTTTCTTAAAAAATTCACTCAGGGCAATTTCATTATTTCATTAAATTTCAAAATTTATTTTTAGTCACCTATGACTAAAATTTTTTGTTTATTTAAATGATTATTGAGGGTTTTCAAAATTTAAATATCAGTTTTTTGTTATTTTCCCAAAGTAAAAGCCACTTTGACTTCATTAAGGAGGCGTCAAAACGCTGTCGTTTGAAGGCCCGGATTCAAGAGGCCGAGGAGACAAGCTGAACCCTAAATATCAGTGTCGGAGGACGCCGCCTGGACCCCCCGTTATTTCTCGTCGTTCATCCCATTCCACTTCCCAATCGGGCGCAGAGTCTCTCAGAGTCACCGGCCTTCCGATCCATTTTCATCTTGGTTTACGAGGTATCTTTCTCCATCTTTCTGATTAGGCATCGTCTTTTCTGTTTTACTGATCTAAAAAGTAGCATTTTTTGTGGTCTGCTTCGCCCTTCTCAGAATCCAACCATTCTAATTACTTTCTTCATCAAGTACGGCTTTTCTCTTCTCTTTTATTGTGAAACGATCTCGATACATATCTTCTCTCTATGGGTTTTGTTTTATATTTGTTCCCATGAATTTCTTTGGCGAGGATTGTGTCTTTTAGGTCTTTTTTTATTCCGCCCGACATAAGCTACGTCGTCAGGGTGTTACAAGTCTTCGAAACCTGATCCACCCTCTCGTTAGGCAATACTTTGTATGTCCATTCTGTCTATAATTAATTGGCATCTCTGAGGAAAGAACAATGCTTTTCGGTATGCTAGTCAGCGAAATTTTTTTCTCACCTTGTTTCTCTTGCTTGATTAATTTTCATGGGGAACAAGCCTTCGATTTTCTTCCATATTGTAATTTGATTTATGGATTTTCCATAAATTACATCTATGCACCCTTAGCTCCACCATTTATTTCAATACACTGAAAATCATTGGCACAACTTGCATGCCAAACAGTAGTTTATTACACTTAATTTTCACTCCCTACAAATTTGGCGTTATGTCCTGCACAATCAAACTACGAAATCTTCGACGCCGAACCACCCCTTCTGTTTTCACTGCATGTCAACGCTGTTCACTAATTGACTATGGGCTTCAAAACCACTAAATGTAAAAAATGGACATTCAATGAGAATACAAATAAGTTAGGCACATACATAAAAAAGCATATATGATTGGAAAAAAGTAACCCAATCAAGTTATGATTGGACACATCATTTTCCCCCTGTTTTTTGGTAGTTGAATGGCTTCTTGACATTGAGTGCATGATGTTATTCTAGCTTGTCACTCGACCTATCTTGACTGTTCTTGTTGCTCTTCGAAGGAGAGACCCACTCTTGGGGTAAGTCATGTTTTTATAACTGCCTTGTTCTGGTCTCTCTGTTTGAATATTTTTATGAGTATATTCTATTCCTTCTATGTCCACATATAGTAGGTCCTGTACGTAACTGGGGTTTTAATATTTTTCCAACATATTTACTCTGAATTTAGAGTGGATGGAACCAAGTCATTACTTCTATTCTATTCATGCTGTTTCCAGCAAATCATGACCGGGAAAGCCAAGCCCAAGAAGCACACAGCCAAGGAGATTGCCTCCAAGGTTGACGCTGCTACCACCAATAGGGGCGGAGGCAAAGCCGGTCTGGCTGACCGTTCCGGTTCAGATAAGGGTGGCCACGCCAAGTATGAGTGCCCCCTCTGCAAGGTCACGGCCCCTGATGTCAAGTCTATGCAGATTCATCACGACGCTCGTCATCCTAAGGTCCCCTTTGAGGAGTCCAAGCTTGTGAACCTTCATTCCAGTCTTGCTCCTGATTCATCAAAATCCCGCCCTGGCGTTCGTGGCAGTCATAAGAAGTAAAAGCTGCACAAGTTGATCTCTTGTCCTTACGATAAATTAGTAAATTACCCCCTCCTTCTTGTTACTTCTCTCTTGTTATTCCACCTTTGCTTTTTAACAACTTGACTGCTGCTAAGGCTTTCAGCTTTCATGTTATAAAGCTCTTTGCGACTTGGTTTTGCTGTTTCTTTTTCCCCTTCTTTTGGTGTGATGCTACATGAAGCGGTTGAGAAGGGATATAACTTGTTCTTCATAGGGCCCTTCTTATATCTGTAAAGTATACTTTATTGTCTCCGCACCATTTATGAGGATCATGACCATGGTGACTACGATAATGTTGAGTTCCCTTCTTGCTAAACTGTCACAGATTTGTTAGTTAACTAATGCGATTTGCTGGGAGCCTGTAATGAGTCTGAACTTTGAACTCTACGTTCTTGTATGCACGCACACCTACATGTGTGTGTGTGTGTGTGTGAAAACCGCGAACTCTATATAATGAGTTATGAACATATTGACAGGTCAAGGTTTGGCAAATTTCTGTGTTGCTCTTTATGGTGAGAAGATGAGAAATATGTTATAATTTTTCGTAGTTAATGTTGATGGTTGATGTAATTATCTATGTCCCAATTTTGATCGAGCTGTGTTGGCTTGGAAGAATGGGATTAATTTTGTTTTCTCACATTTCATTTAACCAGTACACTGCAGAATCGGCTGGGCAGGTGTCATAAAGCAAACAATATGTCTGGATCCATTCTTAAAGTCGAGAGAGGGGGGGAGCAGAATGGGAAGCCAAGCAGATGTATTTAGTTAACAGATCTTACATGAGGAGAGAGATCTATGTAATGAGTGTGTTTTCTTTCTGATTGGAACTGGTAACATGGTCCTGACTGCTAAAACTTTTACAGACGCGTTTGCTTATTTAATTAATCAATCCTTTATGTAAACCCTTGTTCCCTCTTGCCTCCCACTGTGATCGCATGTACGCTTACGGGTCGAGTTCATATCAATGATTTTGTTTCAGCCTCTTATTTCGTACTTTGAGGTGTGGAGGAGGATTGATTGAAGTGTCGATCCCCAAAATAGACAGAAAACATTGACGGGTGGATCAATGTCCGGCAACCTCATTCTTACTGGCACTTTGAAGTCCGACACTCCCGTGTAGATTGGATGACTAGGGGGACAACTCGCCCGTCTGTGTTATGCGGAAGATTAAAAAAAAAAGAAGGAAAAATTGGGTAAAATGTTTTGCGAGAATGATTTGAATCATAGTATTAGTATTTCATATATACAAAATTTACAAAGTACTAATACTTGCTGTATATAAAAATTTATTAGGCCCTTCTTACTAATAAATATCTAATGACCAATTTTCTCTATTTTTTCTTAAAAAGGTGTTTAAAAATGAAAAAAGAAGAAGATTTGATTGTATCTATGGATAATTAAAAAAACCAATAACCTAACATTACTTATTTAGCTTTTTCACAAACTTGACGCTAATCGCAGAAATATTAATCATCTTGTCAAAAATATATCACACAAATACACACGCTAATCACACAAATACCATTTTGTGGCCATCAAATCTCACAGATTCGCAACGAGCAGGCAATTTTTTTGGCAAAAAGATGTACTAGTAGTGAGATTAATTTTGGCCAAAGAGAATAGCCTGAGTAATATTGATGGGTTTTAATTTAATAATTACAATCAGTTTGCTTTGAAGAAAAAATTTTGACCGTTTGAGCAAAACCGGGACTGAATTATTCATTCAACTCATCTCTTGGTTAGTTGGCCTGACCCGCCCATTTTTTTTGGGGTGGTTTTCCAGTCCGGGGGCGTCAAGCGATTCTGGGTTCTAGGGTTCTCCTACGTCCGCCCTCACCCAAAAGAATGAAGGCTGAATGGGCTTTTTGCAAGCCTACTTCTTTTCATTTTCACTCTGTTTCTCCTGTTTTCTTGGAAAAAAAAGAGAGAATAGTTTTTCCTCAGGCCAATAATAGAAGAACGAGTTAATCGCATTGATTCGATGACACTTAGTTTTTGGTCCAAAATGAACTTCGAGAAATTAAACAAAAACACTTATCCGAGAGAAACCGCCTTAAGTTCAATCCCTCTTGAGAAAAACAGTACTCCTGTGTCATTGACAATAAAGGAAAATACACCTATCACGTCTTTATTTTATCTTAATCATGAAAATCTACTCTCTATTTTGAAAATGTATATAAGCTTATCTTAAAATTATTTTGAAAATCTCCTCTCTAAAATTAAAACGTGTGTTATACAAACCTATTTTCTATATTTAAGATTATATTTCTATCTACCAAACCGTTAATTAACTGTTAAATTTGACTTTAAGTTATTTTTGACTAAATTATTTTTTTAACATAATAATTATTTCGAAATGGGAAAATGACAAATGAAAACCCCTAATATGTGAAATTATGATTTGAGATTCTTAATTTAAAAAATGACAAATAAAGACATAGTCTCATATTACAAATGTGAAATCTTGGTGAAATGTCTGAAATACTCCTCGGCCAAGTGACAAGTTGATTATAGGAAATGACAAGTTTACTTTAGCGAATGACAACTTCATTAGACCAAATCACAACTTGGCCAATGATATGCCAAATGACAAGTTAACTATGGAAAATGACAAATTCATTTTAGCAAATGACAATTTCAGTAGACTAAATCACAACTTGACTGAGGGGTATTTCAGATGTTTTACCAAGATTTCATATTTGCAATATGAAACCGGTCTTTATTTACCATTTTTCCTTTAGAAATTTATATTTTTCTAAAAATATTTTTTACAAAATCAAAAAATAATTCCAATATATGTATTTTTAAAATTTCTAATAACTTATAGAATTTATTCATTTTGATTTAAATCGTAAAATTTTATAATTTTAATTTGTTTATCACATTCATTATAAATTATTTATTTTGATTTCTCTTAAATTTTAAAAATATATTTTTAATACATAGTTTTATTTATCGTAAAGTTTAAATGATATAAATTTGAAAGATTTTATAAATTATTTAAATTTATAATTTAAACTTTTAAAAATATTTTTATTATAAAAATTTATAAACATATTTAGTCAAGTATATATATATATTAAAAATACTTAAATTTTTAATCAAATCTTTTATGTTTTGAATGAATTGGTGTAACTATAAAAATATAATTTAAAAACTATTAAAATGAGGATAAAATGGTAAATAAAATTTATTTTAATATAAATTTTAGTTAAAACTAATATTTTTTATATTTTTTAATGGTGTTAACCATTGAACTAAATTATGTTTTTAAAGTAAGAAAGAGATCAAGCATAATAATGATACTTTTCTTATAGTTCAATAAATATTCTTTGTTTCAATTCGGAATTCTTAATTACTTTGATTGGATAAATCTGAATAATTAGGTCATAATTTGTTGGTTGATTGTATCATTAACTATTTCTTTTCTTTATTTTTGGTGCGGTATTTAATATAAAATCTATTTAATTAATTTGATTAAATTAAAGAAGTTACGTAAGTTAGTTAATTATAATAAATATAACATGCTTTTTTTAAAATACTTTAATCATCTTTATTATATTTTCCCTCCATCTCATACTTGATATAGTTGAGGGAGTATAATATGGATGATTTGAAAAAAATTGATAGATATAGAAAATAATTTGTATATTAAGATTAAAATTAACTCTATTATTAGGTTCTATCTAAGAGTATTATTATTCATTTATTTAAAAAATACTTTTTAATCCTCTCGAATAAATATCAGTGCCGGAGCTCAGCACGCGGCCTGGATCCCTTTCTGTTCTTTCTCGTCGTTCATCCCATCCCATTCCCCAATCAAGCGCAGAGTCTCTCAGACTCACCGACCTTCCGATCCAATTTCATCTTGGTTTATGAGGTATCTTTTTCCATCTTTATGATTAGGCATCGTCTTTTCTGTTTTGCTGATCTGAAGAGTAGCCTTTATTGTGAACTGTTTCGCCATCCTCAGAACCCAACCATTCTAATTCTCTTCTTGAGTGATTACGGCTTTTCTTTTCTCTTTTTTGGTTGAATGATCTTGATACATATATGCTCTCCATGGGTCTGTTTTATATTTGCTTCCATGAATTTCTTTGGGTATGCTTGCGTCTTTAGGGTTTCTTAACCCAATACCGCCCGAGGAGTTTTATAGGTCTTCGCAACCTGATCCACCCTTTCGTTAGGCAATATTATGTATGTCCATTCTACCTATAAGTAATTGGCATGGCATCTTTGAGGAAAGAACGTGCATTTTGGTATGCTGGTCGGCGAATTATTATTTTCTTCTCACCTTGTTTCTCTTGCGTCATTAATTTTCATGGGGAATAGGGCTTCGATTTTCTTCCATATTGTAATTCGATTTGTGGATTTTTCACTTGAGTTTTTAAACGACGTTAACTTTTTCTTGAATAATTTTCGTATTGTTGGACAGACGATTCGGTTCTGGGAACACTTTCTTCTTTCAGATCTTGAAAGTATATTTTTTTTTCCTTTTATTGGTTATGTTATACTTGCTTCCCACTTGACTAATCTTGAGTGTTCTTGATGCAGCTCGAAGGAGAGACCCACTCTTGGGTAAGTTTTTTTTTTTTTTTTTTTAACAACTGCTTTGTTCTGGTCTTTGCGTTTGAATAAAGTCTTTTATATTGCTGTTATGTCCACATACAGTAGATCCTACACTTTGTAGGTCTTGAAACTTCTGTTCGTATCTGGGGTTTAAATATTTTTCCTACTTATTTACTCTGAATTTAGAGTGGATGAGACCAAGTTTTGGAAGTGACACCAATTGTTTGAGGACACCGTGTGTATACAAATGTGCTTACTGATTCATCTCTAGATCGATTTTGCTTTTTACAGTTTTAGCAGACTTATATAATGTAAATATTATGTTACGTGTACATACCCATGGCCTCAAGTTAATTATCAATATGATCTGGTTGTCACTGTCAAGCTTAAAATTTGTTTTGATTTTGCTGGTTTCATTGATCACCAACGAAATCTAATTTAATTTAATTTTCATGCATTGTTTCTGGCGGATGCAATATCTTTATTGAACCTTTTGTCTCTTGTATTGTTTTTTGCAATTTTCAGTGGTACGCGGATTAAGACCCGCAAACGGAATATTGCAGCACCACTGGACCCTGCAGCATTTTCGGATGCAGTGGTCCAGATTTACTTGGATAATGCTGGTGATCTGGTAATATGGAACACAATTTTAAATGCTAGCCTGTATTTGACTATTTTGGTGCATGCTCCATGCTGCATGTGCATACTGTTTTTACTTAGGCTGATTAAGTAATTTTATGTTTACAGGAACTTGTTGCTAAGAGCATTGAGTCCTCAGACCTTAACTTCTCAAGATACGGTGACACCTTTTTTGAGGCAAGCTCTCTCAAACAGTATAGTTTTTTTCAATTGATTTAGTGTTGATATCCTGTCTGGAATTTTTTTCATTCTCGATTTGTATGTAGAGAGTTCTACAAATTTGATACATAGCATCTTGGCATTGAAGTCTACCTAGCTTCTTTTACTGTGATAGTGTGCCTTTCTTAAATAACTTCTGTTCTGTACTTCTATTAACATTCTGTGCGTTATGTCGTGCAATGTATTATTGTCTACTGTTATCTATTATTCTGGCAGTGATATCGTTAGTGGCTACCGTTTGTCTGAGGTCCATGTTATCATGTCATCATTAATAGATTTGTTATCAATCTGTTCTTAGATTGAAACTCTCTTCATTTCTCATGTACAGCCTTATCATTAAGTTTGAGGTTCAAATCATATTGGTAATACCAAATTTTCACATGTTAACACAGATGACAAAAGTGATGCTTGGCTGATTTAAAGTAAGAGGATGGTTGTCCTAAACGCTTTATTTACATAGATGACTAAAGCAATGCTTGTTTGTTAGTTTTTTCAGCATTAAGGAGTCTCTTGATTGATATTTTTTTTGTACTGTTGTGGTCTTCTAAATAACTATGAATGCTGATATAGTTGCAAAACTTGATAAATTAGGAGGACATTGAAGTTAAAATTTCAGTTCCGTAATCTTTACTTGTGCATTTGCAAAAAAATTAGCCATACTATTTATTTTGAATATTTGAATATTTGAATTCTCTTTTGCCCTATTTGATTTATGCAAAGGAAATTTAATTCCCCCACAAAAAAAATTGTTATTTTAGGTTTTTGTGACCACATAAATTGATTTCGGGATCTGCAAGTGCACTGCAGTAGTAGTCATTTTGTGCAGACTGCGTATCTAGTGACAGCAATATTCTTAGTCTGTTGGACTATCCTAGTTTGTTATTGCTAGTTCTGATTCATGCTGATAGTGTATCGGCCTGTTGCATTACCACAGGTTGTTTTCACTGGGGGGCGTACGCAACCTGGAACTACCAAGCCTGATGAGGGGGAGCGTCATCCTTACTCTATAATTGAGTGTGAGCCAAAGCGTGAAGTCATATCACCGTCTGTAATCTACATACAGAAGATTTTGCGGCGCAGGCCTTTTCTTATCAAGAATCTTGAGAATGTCATGCGAAAATTTCTGCAGTCATTGGAACTGTTTGAGGAAAATGAAAGGAAAAAGCTGGCAATTTTCACAGCACTTGCATTCTCCCAGAAGCTATCGGGTCTCCCACCAGAAACTGTGTTCCAGCCACTTCTCAAAGATAACCTTGTGGCCAAAGGGTTAGTCCTGTCATTCATAACTGACTTCTTCAAGGAGTATCTGGTTGACAACAGCCTTGATGATCTCATATCAATTCTGAAGCGGGGAAAAGTGGAGGATAATCTATTGGACTTCTTCCCTCCTGCAAAAAGATCTAATGATGCTTTTGCCGATCATTTCAAGTAAGATTTACTTATTAGTGGTTCAGACATTTCTTTACGGACATGTCAGTAACTTATCATGCTGATTACTTGATGATTTCATTTTGAGAAGGTTAGTGCTAGTAAGATCTGTCTGTGTAATTTGGGAGCATGTGATTTTGTGACATTTTAATTATGGGTTTGATTCTAAACTCCCTTTTTTTTTTGGCGGTATCCCAACGTCTTAAGTAGTTGGATAAATTCAAAGTTAAATTGTCAGTTTCTACTTTCTAATTATTCCTTCTCCCTGAACTTATTCTTCAAATTTCTAATCAACACATTTTCCTCACAAAATCAGATATTAAACATGTGATAACATCCTCGTATATCCTGGCACACCGATGGGGCCCAATGTTATCTGGCACATGGGCCGGAGAGTAATCAGAAAGAAACAACTATTAGTATTATAGCCTTAATGATGCCTTGAAAACATCGTTCTGACACGACCATATAAATTCAGGGAGAAGGAATGATGAGTCCTGGAAATGACTGCTGTCATTTACAATTTTAATTATTCAAGCCGGTTTTGTTGTTCATCATTTACAATTTTAATTATTCAAGTCGGTTTTGTTGCTCAGGTATTTTAGAGTTCTAATCTCTCTCTTAATCTTTTCTGGCCAAAAATGGAAAAAAAAAAAATTCTTAATCTTTGAAGTCCGTAATAGGAAAGGAAAAATAAGTGTCCTTGGGTTTTTGTTAAACTTTTTGGGATGGTGCTGAATGGGCGGCCAGAATCATAAATTAGAGTGGGGTATCAATGTTTTATAGCTAAAGCATTTGCTGGTATTATTTCTCATCATCTCTGTTCAGTTGCTTAGCATTATAACTAGTGGTTGTTAATTGATTACTCTATCTGCTTCTGTTTATGTTGCCAGGTCAATTCCTTTTAAATTATCTAATTTGTCCTTAATTTCCTTAATTCATTTTATCTATTCTTTCATAATTTTCTCTTGCTTAATCGAATTTGGTAAATATGAGGGTATAATTGGAAAAGTATTAGTTAATGCTGACAGATAGATAAAAACAGACATTTTCTTCAAACTGATAGTAAAAAAAGCAATGACGGAGTATCTAAATGTGGTTTTCCTTGTCATTCTCTATAAACTGTTCTGGGAGAAGGAATTATTGACGCGGTTTTTAAATCACTGTACTGGGAATGTAGTCAGTGTATTCTGGTTTGGCGGTGTGGTTTTGAGGGTTTTTTTTTGGGTAATAATTAATATCATCAACCAAGATGCAACTTATAAATGTGTATTCATTTTCAACTTCTTAGCAAGGAAGGACTGGCAGCCTTGGTGGAGTATAATGAGAAGAAAATCTTTGAGGTGAAACTTAAGGAGATGAAGTCTGCTCTTACAACTCAGATAACAGAGGAAACTGATATACCTGAGGTCATAGAAACCGTGAAGGTGCGGGTTAGAGATGCTAAGTTACCAGACACAGAGGTTGTGAGGGTTCTGTGGGATGTCTTAATGGATGCTGTTCAGTGGTCAGGGAAAAATCAGCAACAGAATGCAAATGCGGCCCTGCGTCAGGTGTAATGCATGCCTTCACTGTGCTTATTTGATGTTTTCTCAGAATCTTATTTGTTAGTTAAATGGATTTACTTTGGTTTCTTGTTGGGAGCAAAAAGGCGTTTGGGTGTGCAGCCTTCTTGATGAATTAGTATGTTAAATGTAAAATATTTTTGCTTTTTGGAGCTTATTGATGACAGTGCTATGTTGATGATTTAAGGTTAAAACTTGGGCGGAACTGTTGAATACTTTCTGCACCAGTGGGAAACTTGAGCTGGAACTGATGTACAAAGTACAGATGCAATGCTATGAGGACGCTAAATTGATGAAGCTCTTCCCTGAGATTGTTAGGTCTCTTTATGACCAGGATGTTCTGGCAGAAGATACCATTCTTCATTGGTTCCGGAAAGGAACGAACACCAAGGGAAGGTATGCAATTATTGTGGAGAGGTCGATTGTTCTGTGTCCCCCCCCCCCCCCCGGGGGGGGGGAGGGGCGTGCATTTTTTAAACCAAATTTTCTGTATTACTCGTCGGGTGAAGTTGATTATTTTCTATGCTGCAGGCAAACCTTCGTGAAGGCCCTGGAACCCTTTGTTAACTGGCTGGAGGAGGCGGAAGAGGAGGAATAGTTGGAGCCCAGATATATCTGTCTTCGGCCTGTTTGTCTTTATGCATCCAATTTCTGAGATATAGACTCGTGTTGTCCTAACATTGCTTTCCCCTGCACTCTTATTAGTAGATCTCCATCCCCGCTGTGTGCATGCACGCATGCATGCGTGTGATAGTGGTTCTGTTATCCTTTACAAAAGTGTGTTTTTGATTTGGATGTTTGCACCAATGATGGTTCTATTAGATGTTCTTAATAAGGAGCTATCATATCTTAACGTGGCTTTCGAAATTGTTGGTTGTGGTGTCAGTTGTTTATTAGCCTCTTCTAATTTATTCAGCTCAAAGGTAGGACGCAATGCACGTATGAGGAAAGATTGCTAATTGCGTGTTCCTGTTTTTGTTTCCTCCCTAGACACAGCGCATTTGTTGCGAGATTTTTCCGCTTAAACAATGGATCCTGAGCGCACTCATGCAAAGTCTAACAGCTTTGAGCATACTGTTGGTTATTTTGCCCCCAAGGTAGAATTGGAGCCACTTCGAATGTTGACTAGCTGGGACGGGGCTCATCTTGCATGCTATGAAGCATCTTAAAAAAGTGCAGCAGCCTCGCTCCAGTATTTTCCTGGCCATGTAAATAAACCATGCTGAAACTAACAGGTTATGAAATTGCCCTCGGGTCTTTGACATAACGCGATCAATCGTGCCAAAAATGGGACTCTAGATACAATTCTCTCGAGGGCCATGGATCAGGACGCCACGCTCAAGTATTTGCTTTAAGGTTGTGCTGATTGCTGACTGGTTAGTTTAAGCAGCTCATCATTTGAAAATCTGTCAGAATTCCTGGCACCCTCCATTGGAGTGTAGAGGTCTCATTTCATATGATTTTACTTGGTCTTCTTTGCACAATTAAAAGAAATGCTTAAAGGCTAAAAATGATTAATAGTCCGCAGCCATGTAAGCAGGCGCGTACATTTCTTCAACGGGATGATCTTGATTCAGTTTATTAAACAACGACAAAGGCCACAAGATCCGTACATAACAAACTTCAAAACCCATTTGAGGAAGCCAAAAAACTAAGAAATAACAGAACCAAGATACTACTTTGGCAATGCGGCAATGCATGCCATTCTAACTTTTTCGGTTACTCTCTGCGTCAGGTTAAAATGGAAAAGATGAACTTTTGTGAAATTAAGAAAGGTGCCGGCGCAGGCGTTCACTTATTGGGTTTGGGCCTAATCTCGATTCCTTGAATGACAAGGCCGCTCTTCCAGTGGCCCCCCTTGATTTCACAAACAGCCATTTCCAGGGCCTTATCATCTATTCCTTCGTTGAAGAAGTCTCCCAATTCGATCTCCAGCCATCCATCTGCTCTCTTGTTTGGAGGTTGTGGATCGACATTCTCTGCAGGAATGGGCGTGCCTGCCTCAACTCCCAGGATACGCGCACGATTGAAGAGGCTGGCACGCCTGGGAACAATTGGTTGTTGTCGCCCCCGTGTTCCTCCGTTTGGATCTAAATAGACTGATCGCTTGCGAGCATCACTGTCATTCCCGGCAATGCCAACGGAGACCTCCACCGGTTGGTGTTCGAACCCATAGGCGCTGGGAGTTAAGTTAAACACGAGGTATGCTGCATACGAAGTTGAAGGAGACAGCATGCGCGTGTTGATCCGCCCTCGCATTTCCAGCCAACACACGCACAAAAGTTCAGCAACCTCCTCAAACCTGCAAGGCCCCCCAGTCGGGTCACGTCGCAACAAACAAGCAGAATACGAAAACACCACAGCGTTCTATTCACTCACCTGCCCTTGGGCTCCGAAGTCCTCCACCTCCAATACCTCGGAGTGCATCCCCAAACAATAGAGAGACTTCTCGGGGACAGCATGAAACATTTCGCCCCGCATAATTTATCCAGCCAAAAGCTCTGAATATGAACGAAAATATAGAGGCGTAAGATTGAAACCCCTGATCTAAGCAAAAAGGAATTACCGCAGCACTAAGATTGGACGGATAAGCGTAAATCTGCTGAGGTTGGAATGAAACAAAACAAAAGAGTCGAAATTGAGAAATGAGGATAATGAGGGAAGAAGGGGAAGGAATGCCTACCTTGAGACCGTCGTCGTCGATGAGGAGGGGTTGGCGGGAGAGAGAGAGGTAGAGATGCTTCTTGGAAGAGAAGGAAGGGGGAGGGGAAGAACGGGAGAGGAGGGAGAGCCAATCGGAAGGGAGGAAGGAATCCCAGAGGGCGTCGGAGTCGGCGGCGGAACGGAAGGAGGAAGAAACACAGGAGAGCCTGCAGGCGTCGCGGGGGGAGGTGAAGGAAAGGACGTGGGCGATGCAGGCTTCGGGGAGATCCATGGGTGTTGAATTTTGGGCGCGCTTGCGCTTCAGCGTTGCTTACTGTTGGGTTTGTTTGGGCTGCAGAAGGGCTGCTTATATGCGCGGCGAACGAAGCTTAGCGCTTAAGTCTCGCCGCTGGATGCCCCGTCAGAATAGTATCTTTTGTTTCATTATTTATTCCCACCTTTATATTTCCCTTGACCTTTTCGTTTCTGAAATGAACCGGCCCATTCTTGGCCGACTGAGTGAATATATTCATTCATTTACTAATTCTGCTCTCATCGGTTGTGTTTATACTGCTTACTTCTTACTTCCGATCTTAATTATAAAATTTTATTTATATTTATAATATAAGTAGAAGACGAGGTAGTACTTATCTATTGATTGTCTCTTTCCTTGCACGCCTTCCTTCCTAGCTCCTAATTTCTGTCTCGGTCCTCTCAATTTGGAGCTCATCCCTCACTCGCAGTCACAAAATGTTGGGTGAATGCATATTATTATTATTATTATTATTCGTCCTAAGTCCTAACCCCTCGTGGGAAGGCTCCGCCGACAGGGGAAAGATACAACGGGCTTTCTTTGGTGTGTCCGACTCGTAGAACTCCACGTGTTGCGGTGGCAGTCACACACGAGTTGGCACATGCATGCATTTGCATATGAACAGAGCATCCGCGAGAGGAGGAGGGCTGGAAGGGGAAGGAGAAGGAAGAGCGCTGAAATCTGCCCACATTTCGCTCCTTCCCTCTCAGACTTGTTCCCAATGTTAACCATTGTTCTTTCGTTTTCTCTTCCCTCCTCAAACATGCGCCATGGCTTTCCCTTCTTTGCTTCCCCCTCTTTTCCCTTCTTCCCCATAGCTTCCCCTCCCCTCCCGCGCAGGGTCCTTCAATCTCTTTTGGGGGACCCTTCGCCCCTTCCCTTTCATTAATTCCCTTTCTTTCTTTCCTTTTCTCTTTTTTCATTTCTTTCTTGATCTCTCGCCTTAGATGATTGCATCCGCGCCACTATGAATTGTTTCTCGTGTTTCACCTCCCAGAAAAGTAAGAAAAACATTGGCGGCGGAGACCTTGAATCTGCACCTCAGGATCATGTCGCTTTGAAACCCCCGGGTACATTCCTTTCTGTTGTTTGAATCCAATACAGTCGCTCCAAAATTCCTATCGTCAACGGCATATATAGCATTGAACGCACTAGTTTGCTTGTTTTTCTAATAATAATAACACGAGAAATAAAGTCTCACAATTATCATGCTGCGGTTTTTGGGAAGGCAGATAATGGAAACCCAGGTCAGAGCCCAAGCATTCAGGCGCAAGCATTCACTTTCCGCGAGCTAGCAACCGCCACCAAGAATTTCAGGCAGGAATGCCTGCTGGGTGAAGGTGGATTTGGACGAGTGTACAAGGGCACCATTCCGGCAACCGGCAAGGTCATCCCCGCTCTCATTAAGCAACAGAAGAAATACAAATTCAATAATATTACTTACCTCTCCTATGCTTGTGGGTGGCACATACAGGTGGTAGCTGTGAAGCAGTTGGACCGAAATGGGATGAATGGCAGCAAGGATTTTCTGACAGAGGTTGCGGTTTTGAGTCGCCTCAACCATGAAAACCTGGTGAATCTAGTTGGTTATTGTGCCGATGGGGACCAGCGTCTTCTGGTGTATGAATACATGTCGGGGGGCTCTCTATGTGATCGTCTTTTTGGTACCCTATCCCTTCACCTCATCTAGTTGAATCAAATTAGTAGATCCATTTTGCATGCCGTATAACAATATTGACAAATGTGCATGGCAGAGCCAGAGGAAGGCAAGTCTCCATTGGATTGGTTCAACAGAATGAAAATAGCGTCGGGAGCAGCCAGAGGACTAGAGTATTTGCATGACAAGGCCAATCCACCGGTTGTCTACAGGGACTTGAAATCCTCGAATATCTTGCTGGATGATAATCTTAACCCCAAACTATCTGATTTTGGGCTCAACAAGCTTTCCGGGGGAGACAGGTCAAATCTTATATCCCCCGGAGTTACAGGTACTTACGGCTACTCTGCTCCCGAGTACATCAGGACCGGACACCTCACCTTGAAATCAGACGTCTACGGTTTTGGAGTTGTGCTGCTGGAGCTCATCACCGGACGACGAGCCATTGATACTACCAAACCCAATGAGGAGCAAAATTTAGTTTCATGGGTATGTGATCATGTTAAATCCGCTCGTCCCGTTAAATTCCTGCCTTGTTAATTTAGCATCTGGTGCAATGAGCAGGCACAACCCTTATTCAGAAATCCAAAACAATTCCCAGACATGGCGGATCCGCTACTGAAGAAGCATTTCCCGGAAAAGGATCTGAATCAAGCTGTGGCAGTAGCGGCCATGTGCCTCCAAGAGGAAGAAGGGGCGAGGCCTTTGATGAGCGACGTAGTAACTGCTCTGAGTTTCCTGTCCATGGTTCCACCGGAAGTAATTCCTGCATCGCTGTCGCCGGCCACCTTGCCCCCGCAGGATGATGGCTCCGAAGAGGAAGAGGAAGAGGAGGAGGAGGAGGAGGATGAGGAGGAGGAGCCCGATTCTGATGAGACGGGGGGGAAATCAAGCCGCAGCAGCAGCGTGAGTTGGGAAGAGGGAAGCGTGACATCCAGCAAGAAATCGCGAAATTTAAGCAAGAAGAAAAGTAGCTCCAGAGATTTGAAGCAGAAGAGCAGCAAGAAGGGTGGAGGAAAAGTGTCGAGCAGAAAGAGCAGCAGACAATCATCGAGAAGCAGGAAGATGAGCACGGAACGGGAGGAAGGAATGCATGAGAGAGGGAGCAGCAGGATGTCTCAAAGAGACATGTCATTTGGGCTCACCAGCAGCGGCGGCGACGACAGTGACGGGGGCTCACAGGAAGGGGCCCACCAGCGGTTGCAGCACGCCCATACCGCCAAACAACCTCATAAGGATCCCCACAGGGAACGACTCACCGCTTCCAGCGCCCGAGTCTAATCATTATTTGCATCTTTCTTTGCTTCCCACACCCATTCCAGAATAGCCACAGTCACTCGTCTTTTACGCCAACGGTTTCATTTATTTGGGCTTTTTTTTTAAAAAAAATGATTTCTTAATTTTTATTTTAATATGTCTTTGGGCTCACCATTCGCTTTTTTTTTTTTTTTTTGCATCACTCTCATCTTATAATTAAGCGCCACGCAGGACACGCGAACCACATATTGACACGCCCGGGGTCATTCACTGGTAACTTCTTCATTACCGCATGCTATCCTCCTCTCCCCTGCTGGTTCTTCATTAAGACCGTTTGTGACCACTTTAATTCGTCTCCTACTTACACACACGCACACACGACATATCTAACATTGTTTTATTGCGCCCAACATGATACGCTCCTATTCCAGTTTCAAATGGCAGGGACGAGGTGAATATTCGATGGTTGAATTATTTGCCCATTTGAAAATTGTGTGCCCTGGCAGAACCTTTGTAACGAGTTTCAAGGTCATAAAACTTCAATTTTATAGTTTGTATTTTCATGTAATCACGATAAATAAAGTTTAGTAAAGGCTTCGACACTAATAATTCAACCCAGTTTGTGATGAACTAGGAAGCAATAACTCATAAGCTTTGTTGTGGAACTTCGGGAAGGGGGAAAATTTTTGATGAATTAGGGAATTAATTAATCAAAAGAAAGCTTAAAGGAAGCATGAGCATGAGCATGTGCAGCCCAATTACATTTGCGGTGAAATTAAAACAAAAAGCTGTTTATCTTCTTTAGTAAATTAATGCTAGCAATTGCAGATGGTGAACACTTTGGAATGAGTCATTTCGTTTCGCATGACGTCGCGGAGTCAAAGCGCGTGGGCTAGTTGACAAAATAATCCTGACCTGGCGGGATGGGCATGGCGTGAAAGCTAAAAAGTGACGGGTCACACGGCAAACATAAAAATAAAATAAAAAATATTTAGATTAAATTACTTATATTTATCATACTAATTTCTCAAATTAGATAGAGCCATGTGTTTTATGTTTTCTCATGTTGGTTGATCGGTAGTTGTACATATAAATATATGCATGTCAGTGTCACAGCCTCCTCAAACCTGGTAATCCCAGCCTCTTCCTTAGATTTCAACACAAGACTGCAAAGGGGATACAACGACATACTCATACTGCAATTTTAATATCATCATAAGCGAGCAGCATCAATGGCAGCTCCAAAGCCAGCATTTCTTTTATGGCCCACCCTAAACGCGGGAATCAAAACAAAGGTACATACACCAAGCCAATTACGCATGATCTTAATGGATGAATATACATTTAATGTATAAGATGATCAAATAAAATTACTTTCAATAGGAAGATACCATGCTTGGACAAAAAAAAAATGTACAAAGGTGATGGTCATCAACATATATACGTACATACGTGTAATGCCCACGCTAATGCTTCGTGTCAAGTAATAATCAAGTCGGATGTTCCGGATTTGCTCTCATCTTGCTTTGCTTTCTGACACTCATCCAAAAACAAAATGAACAGGTCATGTCTCATGTCATGAACACCGTAGGTAATAAATTGAAGAGAACACGGAAGTGAAGTACGTATATACAAGCATGATTAATTAGTACCGATTGGGCAAGAGTGTTCTTATAGGCCTTATCCAATTCCTCGAACACCTCCTCAATGGTTGGGCGACCTTTGCTCGATTTGGCAACACACAGAACTGCAATACGCAAGATGGCCTCAAAGTCTGCCATGTTTACTTGCCCCCTCAGCCTTGGGTCTTCAAAATCCGATATTGGCCGTTTTTGGGAGCTCGCGTCTCTCGCCTACGAAAACTTGCAACTTAAATTCTACAAATATGTGTGAATGCCTAGACCTTGATTGGCTTTTTATGCGTACATGGGGATGCAAGTAATACATATATAAATAGCACTACCCACCTTCCTAGTGAGTTGATCTCTGGCATCAAGATCTAATTCTATCACCTTCTGACCCGATAGAATTTGCAAGGCAACTATTCCAAAACTATAGACGTCACTGGCACATGTTAACTTGGCATTGCTCATGTACTCTGGATCCATATACCCTATGGTTCCTCTTACATCCGTAAACACTTTGCTCTCTTCCATCCCCAGCATCTTTGCCAACCCAAAATCCGACAGTTTAGCTTGCAAACTCTCAGTCAATAGTATGTTTGTCAGCTACAATTCCAAATCCATATGCATCATTAATCACTCTCCATCCCATTCATATTTTAATTGCTCTTCCATATATATTATTAATCACGTGACGTGTATATAATTGTATACCTTGATATCTCTGTGGACAACGCAACCCTCAATATGATTGTGCAGATATTTGAGAGCGAAGGAGCAGTCCCTTAAAATCCTAACTCTTGTTTCCCATGTCAAATGACTGTCTCTTCCTGAATATATGATACATACGAAAGTGATGACTTGTGAAATGATAAGTTTAACAATATGTATTACACGCACACAAACAGAGCAGTAAGCTAAAAATTAATCATGATAGATGAGAATGTGGGAGAACAAAGGAGATAGGAAGAGATTACTCAAGAGATGTTGCGCTAGATTGCCTTGTGCACAGTACTCATACACTAAATATCTCTCTCCATCTTCAATGCAACACCCGAAGAGGCAAACCAGATTGGGATGGCGAAGCCTGGAAAGGCCTTCCACTTCGCGAGTGAAAGAATCAGAGCTGTTAGTTTTGTTCAGGTGCTTGATGGCCACCACTTGACCGCTGGGAAGAACCCCTTTGAACACCTGTCCTGCACTCCCTCTTCCCAGGCACTTCCTTTCATTCCCGTGGCTTATGGCATTCTCTATCTCTGCTTTCGAGAACCAGTACATCCCTGACCACGTCGTTATTTCTTTCAACGCCGCCGCTTCTCGAGGCTTCTTCTGCCACACACATCTCACCAGTATTGCCGTCAAGGCCATCGCAATCACCGCTAACAGAGCAACTATGGAGAACCCTGCAGAGGAAGCCAAAACAACACCCGTACTCGCTTGTTAGTCAGTCAGTGGATTTCACTCTTCACTAACTAACATGAATATAGCATGTAACTCGACCGAGTTTGATTTTACTCACATTTGAGAAATTCTGCAGGGTGATCTGCCCACAAATCGTGAATGGGAAGGAGAGAAATAGATTAATTTCATTATTTATAATAAATATGTATTGACAAGTGATGAGTGTGAGGGTGCTACCGTGGTTCGGGGGAGGAGGCCAACAACGCAAGAACTTGTCTGAAAGGGAAGGATCGTCGGGTTTGCCCGCAGCGAGGGAAACAAGAGAGGCGACGCCACAAACGGCTCTTTCGACGGGAATGTCCTGCGAGCCGACTAATTGGTCGTAGAGAGAGTCTCGGATATTCAAGACGGCGGAGACGCAGTGGGCACAAGAATCGGGAGAGGGACGGTCAAAGTGGGAGCATTGGTCGAGGGAGGGTTGGTAGAACGGGAGGCTCTGAATGTCGGAGAGTTTGAGGTTGGAGCATTTGAAGGCGCCAAGGTACAAGTTGTGGAAGCCGCAGGAGTCTGGAGAAATGGCTTGTGAAGGACGAAAGGCGTCGGAACAGGAGTGCCATTCAGTGTCGGGGATGAAGAGGGAGGTCTGGGTGCGGGCTCGGAGGGCCAGTGCTTGGGAGAAGACGGTGAGGGCGTTGCGGCAGCAGAGGGTGTTTGGGAAGCCGTCCCAGTGATCCATCTGATCCTGAACCCAACCGCACTCCGCGTATCCCACATAAGGGTAGGCACTCAGATTGAGCCCGCATTGAGCTGCGACACGAGACGAGGAGTTTCGCAAGAGCAGGAATGTTATCAGAATGAGGAGGAATGGAGGAGGAGTCATATCCAACGTAACTCCTTTGCCAGGCGGCCCAAACACTGCAATTATACATATACACTTGGCTGCCTCGTGAGTACCGGCCAGCCATGAATGGATATTCTCCCACCTTGCTCCCTGCAGCCTTCCATACCCTCGCACCCATCGCCCGCCCCTTCTACTTCCCTCATGAAATCACCGACCTTCTTATTTACAGTATTTCCCTTTGTCCTTACTTCATTAGCTGTCCAATTCCCATTGCCGGCGAGATTTTTTCCCTCCCGAGAAAAAGGCCTCGACATATTGAATCTCATCCTCAATGACTCGGCTGGGTTTTGTTCAGCCATTATTTGTGTCATGTCATCATTCGTTGTCATAAAACCAATCTTCTCCAACATTCTTTTCCCAAAACTCTCTCCATCAAATATGCTGCAATTCCAGTCCTAAATATAAGACGCTGAAGAACTACTATGATTCTTATTCTCTTTTATAACACAAAAATATTAAATTAGCAAAACTTTTTAATTTTATCTTTATTAAAATTTTCTATCTCTCCGTAGTCCATTCTATTAAGAAAGGGAAGAGTACTTTATACGTGCAAAAGACATAACGTTTGTTTCCTTGTTATCATAAACAAAATAGGGGGAATTTCACTGTAGGACCGCAGAAGGCAAATAATCTCAAAGAGCCCTCAAAACTTTTTGAAACCTCACTGCAGGACCAAGGGACCAATCTGATATTAATTTTTAGAGTGAGATTACAATAATACCCTCCCTTTTATTTTATTAAAAAATAAATATTTACCGGAGTTACTGTTCCGGCCACCGGAGGTCGGAGGTCCGGCCACCGGTGCTCAGGTGGCCGCCGTCGGGGTCCGGTCACCGGTGGTCGGAACAGTAACTCCGGCAGGACCTCCGGTGGCCGGAGTTTTTTTGTTTAAAACAAAGTGGCCAAGGGAGGGTTTGAACCCAGGACCCCTTGGCACACCAAAAGACTTGTAACTACCAAGCCAAGCAACCCATTCAATCATAAAATGCAAATAAAACTACATATAACAAAATAAACGCAACAGTCCAAATGTAAGTGAACAAGTGAAATTAGACGATTTACAAGTGGAATTCAGAAATTTGCAACAAAAGTTAGGCAATTTACAAATAACATAATAGAAATCATAACCCAAAATGCAAGTGTTTAAGTACAAATGAGCAAGTAAAATTTGAAGATTTACAATAAAAGTTTATGGATTTACAACCCAAATTTGGCAAACACAAGAGAATTCACAACCCAAAATGTAAGTGTTTGAATGTAAGTGAACAAGTGAAATTAGACGATTTATAAGTGTAATTCAGCAATTTACAACAAAAATTAGACAATTTACAAATAACATAATAGAAGTCATAACCCCAAATGCAAGTATTTAAGTGCAAATGAGCAAGTGAAATTTGAAGATTTACAATAAAAGTTTATGGATTTACAACCCAAATTTGGCAAACACAAGAGAATTCACAACCCACAATGTAAGTGTTTGAGTGTAAGTGAACGAGTGAAATTAGACGATTTACAAGTGTAATTCAGCAATTTACAACAAAAATTAGACAATTTACAAATAACATAATAGAAATCATAACCCAAAATGCAAGTGTTTAAGTGCAAATGAGCAAGTGAAATTTGAAGATTTACAATAAAATTTTATGAATTTACAACCCAAATTTGGTAAACACAAGAGAATTCACAACCCAAAATGTAAGTGTTTGAGTGTAAGTGAACAAGTGAAATTAGACGATTTACAAGTGGAATTCAGAAATTTACAACAAAAATTAGGCAATTTACAAATAACATAATGGAAGTCATAACTCCAAATGCAAGTGTTTAAGTGCAAATGAGCAAGTGAAATTGTCGAATTTCACTTGCAAATCTATAAACTTTTGTTGTAAATCTTTAAATTTTATTTGCTCATTTACACTTAAACACTTGTATTTGGGATTGTGAGTTCCATTATATTATTTGTAAATTGCCTAATTTTTGTTGTAAATTGTTGAATTCCACTTGTAAATCGTCTAATATCACTTGTTCACTTACACTCAAACACTTACATTTTGGGTTGCGAATTCTCTTGTGTTTACCAAATTTGGGTTGTAAATCCATAAACTTTTATTGTAAATCTTCAAATTTTACTTGCTCATTTGCACTTAAACACTTGCATTTTGGGTTATGACTTCTATTATGTTATTTGTAAATTGCCTAATTTTTGTTGCAAATTTCTGAATTCCATTTGTAAATCGTCTAATTTCACTTGTTCACTTACATTTGGACTGTTGCGTTTATTTTGTTATATGTAGTTTTATTTGCATTTTATGATTGAATGGGTTGCTTGGCTTGGTGGTTACAAGTCTTTTGGTGTGCCAAGGGGTCTTGGGTTCAAACCCTCCCTTGGCCACTTTGTTTTAAACAAAAAAACTCCGGCCACCGGAGGTCCCGCCGGAGTTACTGTTCCGGCCACCGGAGGTCAGAGGTCCGGCTGTAAATATTTATTTTTTAATAAAATAAAAAGGGAGGGTATTATTGTAATCTCACTCTAAAAATTAATATCAAATTGGTCCCTTGGTCCTGCAGTGAGGTTTCAAAAAGTTTTGGAGGCTCTTTGATATTAATTGTCTTCTACGATCCTACAGTGAAATTTTCCCAACAAAATATCCAAAACGGTGTTTTGCGAGTCATTTTTAAAAAACTGGTTTCGGAGCTAGGGGTATTTCAGCTATCCAGTGGGCCGATTGAGTTCAGTAGAAAGCACGGTGCAGGCCTTGGTCATACTGAAGCCCAGCTCTATTTGGACGTGAAAATGATTCACAAATTATGACCAATTGGAACTGGCGACGTGTACCTTCCCGGTGCCGTTACGACTTTGTTTACGGTCCACACGATGTTCTTATCCGGGGCCTCGCGCGACGGCGCCCTTTCTTTCTCCTTCTACTCCCTCCCTGCTCTCTGCCATGACGCCCCTGTTTCTCGCACTGCCCTGTCGCCTCCCACGTTCCATTTCATTGGCCACGACATAAGGCATGCCTTTCTCTCTTCGTGCATTTCGTCAATTCATGCATTCTGAGGAGAGCAGCTAGTTTATTTGTTTTCAATCAATGATAATAATATGTACTTTTTGAGGCGATGAGTAGAATAATAAATCATTCATCGTTTGTTAGTGGAAATGATCGAAAGAGAACCGGCAATTTCCTAAGCAGATGAAAGGCAATGTTTTTGTTTGGCATACCCATTTGTATCTTCTGCATTCATTCGGCTCCGGTCGGAGAAATGACTAGATTGTAGATGCTATTCACGACACACTTTTTATGATTACTCTCACGAATTATTCCGTGTTCTTTCTTAGGTCATTTTTGGAAGCCAAATCATGGCGCTGGCTGCACACTCAATGTGTTTCTTCCACCGGGGAGGCAGTGCCAATATATGCATCAGATTGGGCCTGACAATTGAGAAGAGGTTGCGAAAGGTAAGAAGGATTGCTTGTGGTAGGGTGGTGGTGCTCCAAGTATTGTCCAACAGCAACGACTCAACACAATTGCGACTGTTGAGACCTTGTGGACATCACCGCAGTTTGGGTTCGAGACCTTCGAAATCGCTCAGACAACAGAAACAAGAATTCTCCGCTTCGGCGCACGGCACCCGCACAAATACACCCCAGGTACTCGCTGGTTCCTGTCCTGTCTCAGGGGCTTCCTCTTCATTGGTCATTTTTGGCTCTCAGGTGTCTGAATTTCTGGCGGAGAGAGCGACTGTTTTCCTGAAAGATTGGAGCTACTCGCGCTTCTTGGAATTGACCGGTATATTGTTGTGTGCTCTTATTATTATTCCGTCGGCCGATGCTGTTGATGCTCTCAGAACTTGTGCCTGCTTATTGAAGGAATGCAGGTATACGTCACACGCCTTTTCAGTCCTGCTTCTGGCTCGGTGACAGAGTTTGACCATGTAATTCATCTGTGTAGGATAGAACTGGCCAAGTGCATATCCAATCCATCCTGCGCTGCCAATATTGCTTGTCTCCAAACTTGCAATGATCGACCTGATGAGACTGAATGCCAAGTTAGTCCTTCCTCTGCCTTTATTGACGTGCATCTCTATTCTCTTCTCTGTTGTATAACGACCCTTTTTTTTCAATTTTCCTACTTAACTCTCCAGATCAAATGCGGGGACGTGTTCGTGAACAATGTGGTTGATGAATTCAACGAGTGTGCAGTCTCGAGGAAAAAATGTGTGCCTAGGAAATCTGATGTCGGAGAATTTCCCGCTCCAAATCCCGATGTCCTGGTGAAGAGCTTTGACATTGGAGATTTCAGTGGGAAGTGGTTCATCAGTGCCGGCTTAAATCCTTCCTTTGATACTTTTGACTGCCAATTGCATGAATTTCACACTGAATCCAACAAACTTGTTGGTAATTTATCATGGAGAGTACAGGCTCTAGATGGCGGATTTCTTACTCGATCAGCTGTGCAGAGATTTGTACAAGATCATTCTCAGCCTGGGATACTCTACAATCACGATAATGAGTACCTTCACTATCAGGACGACTGGTAACTCATTGCTCAAAAGCCGGCATTTCTGCAATTCTCAAATTTTAGTAGAACGGCATTAGCAAAAATTTCATTACTTTGTGGCCCCTTTCAGAGTCAGTTACCTCATTCACCCCTTAAAATCTGCCGGCTACTCCATTACATACATGTGTATTTTTGTAGCAGTAGGGAGTGAAATTAACTAGCCTTTTTTCACACCTAAAGAATTTGTATTATATAGGGAAATATAGGAGAGAAAAAAATTCCCCATTAAAAATTTTGTTGTTGATAAGGATCTAATAGTTTTTATGCACAAGAACAAATCATACTGTTCGAATTTTATACACATAAAGTATGATGTAGATCCTTCTTATCAATGAAATTTTTCAATGAAGAGCATTTCCCTATTATATTATATATATATATATATTGATGTAATGATGCTATAAAAAAGGAAGAAAAAGATAACATCTGGATGATCTGGGGATCTTTTCAAAGTTGAGGCCTTACAAAGGTTCTCGGGTCTGTAGATCTCACTCAGTTGCGTGTTGTGTGAACCCAGGTACATTATATCATCGAAGATTGAGAAGAAAGCAGACGATTACGTATTTGTTTATTACAGAGGGAGGAACGATGCATGGGATGGGTACGGAGGTGCGGTTGTGTATACAAGGAGTGCAGTTTTACCGGAAAGTATAGTTCCGGAACTCGAGAAAGCAGCAAAGAGGGTGGGAAGGGACTTCAGCAAGTTCAAGAGAACAGATAACAGGTGTGGGCCAGAGCCTTCCCTGGTGGAGAAATTGGAGAAAAAAGTAGAGGAAGGGGAGGAGACGATTGTGAGGGAGGTAGAAGAGTTAGAAGGGGAGGTAGAAAGGGTGGGTAAAACGGAGATGAACCTGTTTCAGAGGCTAGCGGAAGGGTTCAAAGTACTTCGGGAAGACGAGGAAAATTTCTTGAGGGGCCTCAGCAACGAAGAAATGAACCTGCTCAACCAGCTTCAAATGGAAGCCACTCAAGTAGAGGAGCTCTTCGGACGTGCCTTGCCACTCAGGAAACTCAGATAACTGCTCCATGCCAAACCACTTTTATTTCATCTTCGGTCTCTGTCTGCTGTTGCCATTGTGTCTATTTCAGAATCATCACATTATTTCCGACTCATTGCCATTCGTTACGGTCTCTTTGTGAATATTCACTAATAGTGCTGTCACTCGTGCGACCACCGACGTCATGTCCCAAGTTTTAGTCCTATCTCGATGCTAGCAAAGTGGAACCACCCAACAATTACATTTAACCGTGGAAATTGATGCTAAACAAATTCAATGCAGAGTGAAAAACTATTGTCCACTGATGAGTCGATGCTGGAAGAATCGGGAGGGTGAAAGCAAAATAATACCAAATACGTTCCTGAACACAATGAATGATTATTTTATTTCATATTCATATACACGAGAAAGCCAGTGCTTCCAAATTCAAAAGTGCTATTACTACGCTCAACAACACAGGATCATCTGTCTATTCTGCAGGCATTTCTCTCTTTCCCCATAACAACGAAACATCATTACCCCAAAAAAAAAAAAAACTGGAAAAACGAACAACCAAATTGAGAAGCGAATGAATTATTTTTAAAAATAGCGGAAAACACAAGCAAAAAAGATAGAAGAACAAAATAGGAGGAAATCACGTAGGTTTACTAGATATATGGATATATAGACAAGCTTTTTCCGCTCATGTTTCTGTGTGGAGTCATTGCCAGTCAGAAGTTGGAGTAATCTTACACCTCGCGAATGACAAATTCTTTACATCATTCCTCCTTCAATAAAGACACACTGGAAGCCATAACTCGCAACAAAAGAGAATAGAGAGGTGAGGGCGAGAGAGCTTAAGCTCGGGTTTTGGATTCTTTCGGCTGTTCAATTGCTCGAGTGAGAGGCAAATAAAAATGGAATGGACCCAAGTAAAAGGTGAACTCCATCTTTATCACCTCACCTGAGAAACTAAGAGTGGGGGATCCAAGTCCAGTTAAATTCGAAACCAGCCATCAACCCAAGAAATGTTCACAGTTTAGAAAGTGATCCCATATCAGTCTTAAATCCTGTTTAAGCATCTCTGAGATCAAACTGACATCAACTTTTTCCACCTATTGGAAACAGAAGATGCACAATGTCAGTAAAATGCTTCACAGCTAATATATACACACACATATATAAAAATTACATATATAGGCCTAAATATTCCATTATTATAGGTCGATAACCTTTTTATATGCTCTACTTTAGCAATTTTCTTGAAACAAAAATGTGTTACCATATTGTAACTTTTGTATAGAGTCAGATTTCTGCGTGTAAGAGCCGGGCTCAATTATTTTCTTAATAGACCAAGTAGACACCGGCCCAAACCTCCATTAGAAGATCAGGACTTGAATCTTGAACGCTTTCGTTACTAGGAAGAGGAGAAGTCAATCTATCAATTACAAAGTGACATAAAGCAATTCCAGAGAAATCTGCAACTAGTAATCCCTAAGTTCCAAAACGGTTATCTGAAATTCAATCATAGATGTGATGCTTTAATTTATTTCCTCTCATTCTAGTTGAAATCTTTAAATAATACTACACTCAAAACTGAATAATTAAATATCACGGTATGCTCAGAGCCTAACATTTAGTTTATATGCTGAACTGCATATTCTCAGAAGAGCCCATGGCACATACGTGGTTCAAGATTACACTTAGCTAAGAGCCCAAGTCCCCGGTATATAGTCTTCCCGCCACATATTAATTCTTAAATAAAAATTCAATCCAACCAATCTCGTGCAAATTTAACTTCCACTTCTCATTAATGGAGATCATTAGATTGTATACCTTGTCCAATGCTCCTAAATTACTTTAGAGGACTAAATCCTGGCATCTATCTAAATTTCCGTCAATAATAGGAAAGTATACCCTTTTACTTAAACCTGATACTTGTTAAAGCATAATATTCGAGTACTAAAAGCTCTAATCTAATGATAAAACATTACCAGTAGATGAAACCTAAAAATAGCAAAAAGAATAAAAACCAGAACTCTCAACTTCTACTAATGTTCCTTTCTTTTACCATCTCATATCAACATAAACTATAATTACCTGTAATTCTGAGACAATTCCTTTCAGCTTCAAGTAAGCTTCAGAAGCAGATTCACCAGTAGACATCCTTAAATCAAATCGATCAGCATGTCTCACCTTCAGTCTTAGCGATGGAGTTCTGTAAGCTTTAGTTATAGTGTGCCAGACCCCAACCACAGAAAATCTATCTCCGGAAGATGTTTTCCCTAGGGTCCATCTTAATCCGCCCTTCACATTTGGATCTAGAATGGCAGAATGAATCAGATCTTGAATGCATTGCATTTCATCATCCTGGAATGGAGTGGACACATGAATTACATCGGGAAAGCTACAGATTTATGAGTTTCCAAGCGTAATCATTACAATTACAAATTCAAGGCTTCAATATGATAAATATGATATAATGACACAAGAAAATACAGATGTTTTCCCTCAAGGATTCTACATTCAAAATCTTTTTTTAGGGGAAAAAAATTCCTCTCACATTCTCTCTGTTTTTCTTGGGTCACATTATGAGAGTACCTCTACCCACGCCACCGCATTCTGACCATTTTAGTTAGCCTCATACGGCTATTTTCCTCTTTTATCAACTAGAATTGCTGTAGAAAAGTTATGAAGGGACGAAAATGAATTACAACCAACAAAAAAGTTGGACAACATATAAACTGCAACAAATGTGCAATTGCAATGTTATGCAATGAGAAAGCAACTTACTTTCAAGGACGTCAGAATCCTTTTGGTGCACAACATTAGCCTCAAATCAAGATTCTTAATAAGAGACGATATGTCAGTGACCATGTGGCGTACTTGATTCAATTCAATCTGCAATACAAATGCTTATGTATAAACAGAAACGTGGAGAAAGAGTTGATTCAATATAAAATGCCAGGAAAAATAAAACATATGGCTGTTTATTTGTACAGTATAGAGCGTATTCTTTTGGTAGTAATGGAAATCCATTATCTATTACCAAATAAATAAATAATAACATATGAAAAACAAGTATGATTGTTCAAAGATGAAGAAAATGACCATTTTAAATTAAAGCGGGTAGTAACTTCCAATGATGATTACTTCTCTAGTACTACTAGGTTTTCCATCAATTCCAGTACTAGTATTAAATTTTTTCACCTAAGCATCCCTAACTAAGTTAAAATTAGAAAACTTGCCTTGTACATTTGAAGCCTACTGTGTTCTTTCACTACACGGCACTTGCAAGAAATAGTCGCGTCTGGTCGGTTGGTGTCAGACAACTATTTGCATAAGAAAGAAATTACACGATCCGGTAACAAACTTGATCTAAATTGATCACAAGATGAATACCAAAGGCAAAACAAAAAACGAGAGGATACCTTAACATGGAACACATCTTTTTCCTCTGCAAAATCAAACCCAATGTTTGGTGACTCTTCGCTAGTAATTTTTTCCATGTACGGAGTAGGAATATTTGTGTAAAATGATCTTTTTGAATCTCCCAACTTAATCCCTGCAGCAAAACCTCTTTGCATTGCTTCTTGCGCAGCGGAAGGTCTCCTGCCCAAATATCAAACCGCACCGTAATGTTTTCCTTCTCGCTTCTGCACTAACACTACGACTAATAGGACAAACGTGTCCGTTACTTGTTAGCAATCACAAATCAGTACTAATATTGTTTCCAAAGTTCTATGCTTAACCTTAGATGACTGGAAGGTGAAATTGAAATTTTGATGCTGACAACTTATAGAACACTCAGTTTATTCAATGGACGGAATACCCCAATTGCGGTCTAGGATAGATTGGTTAAGAACGTATACACAATATCAGCAAATCACATAAAGAGACTGCCATAATCCATTGCAGTCATGAAGAAAATTACCACCAAAATTAACAGGGGGCATACGGGAATGAAGCAATCACAGGGCAGTTAATGGGAAGAGTGATAGTTTACCCATGGAACAGAACCTTGCCAAATCTGGCCACTAAGGTTGGCTTAACTTCTTCAAAAGATCGGACCTGCATCAGGCTTCTCACATTGTCGAAAGAAGAAAGTAGATCTTGAAGCACATTTTCTGTAATGATTTCCGCAGGACATCTCATGCGTGCAACTCCCGTGTCTGGGAAAGAAAAGAAGAAAAACCTTAAGTTGGGATTTTGAGCACCAGTCGAGCAAGAATGCATGAAGTATGAATGAAGACTGCATAATTTGAATCCACGTCCAACCTCCAGTAAGCTGACTACTTTCTACTAAAATAAGGGGTTTTTCTCCAATTTTGCGCTCAATAGATTCCAAGGAAATGGAGCAAAGGTGAACAAAAGGGGGAAGCTGGCTGGTATCATCAAGGCCAACCGCAAACCATTTAGATATGGCCTGCTCTGCATATATGATCTTCCCGCTTCTCTCAGCGTAGGAGTTGCGAGAAGTTAAATTTGGATTTTTCTTTGAGTGAGAAGGGAGCAGCTCGGGTGATGGTAACGGGGCATCCTTGTCCTTAGAGTGGCGCTTGTGTGGAGGTACGTAAGCCATAGCTACGAAGAAGAAGCCCACTGTATCTATGTGTAAAGGAAAAAGCAGCAGCAAAATGCCCTACCAGGAGGAGAGGGTACTGTTAAGAACAGAAATACACTCCATATTCCTTCCTGTGGAGAAATCAAGCGACAGAATTCTCGAATTGACGGGAAAGAGTGGCAGAGGAATGGTCGATAATCGATGCTGCACGAGAAAGCTAATATGAGTGTGATTTTGCTGTGGATCCTCACTTTCTTATGCGTTTCGTTCCAACTTCTAAAGAGAATAAACGCAGCGGCGAATTTGAATTGGAAAGATTCGTCCCACAAGGGCATCGGGAAAGGAACATACGTTTGGGGTATTTGCATATGAGAAAAAAAAAAGTATTAAAAAAATAATTTTTACGTTAATTTTTTTAAATTTTAATTAATTTTTATCCAAACCCCTCAATACCGGGTGTTTTGAAAAAATACCAGCATTGCTGGTGCAATTAATTGGCTATATAAGGGCCAAAAACAAAAATCACGTTTCACATCCTCTCCCCCTGTGCTTGTAAGAAGTGTAAAGTTTGTCGATGAAGATGATGACAGGGCGTAGTGCAGTTAAATCATGACGTGTCATAAAATTCCACGTCGTCATATCCTACCGCCTCCCGCGAGATTTTTACAATCGGACATTTGGAGGCAGGGATCAGAGCAAGTGAACGAGCTTGTGGCAAATACCCTGCCTTGGCGGAACTTGAATATGTGAAGCCCAGAGGGCCCAACCCAACCTACCTCGGACCTGTGCTGTGGATATTATGTTTATCGCCCTACCCCCATGTTATCATGCGTGTTCTGCTGTTCTCCCAAGGGATTTCACGGCACCAAAATTCGAGGCACGCCTTTTGTTAAAGGGTATAAATGACATTTTATTTTAAAGTTACTTTTCGGGTTCCTTTTCCACACGTGTATTAAATAGGGGTTGCACTTCTATTTTTCAGCATTCTCTGCCTCCTTTATCTCCCGTTAGAAAACCCCCCCCCCCATAAAAGGAAATATTAATGAGATTTAAAATTCTCTTCTCAATTCTGATTAAATATATTGAAAGTGATTTTATAAATAAGATGAGAGGAATAGGAATACAAAAACAAATGCGTGTGGACTTTTGTAATCCAATAATCTTCCTGTGTTTGTTCAAAGCAGGGTATGGGTTTGTGATAGTACTTCATTAGAGAGATTAGGGAGACAGGGATGATAACTTGAGATGAAATCCAGTGGCAGATCCTAATCTTATGCTGTGCCTCATTTTCAACACTTGATTGAGGAGCGGTTGCGTCTGAAATTAAGATTACTGTCAACAAGCTTCACGTGCCAATGATTCATTAATTAATTAAGTAAATTACTCCCTCCGTGCTTTATTATAAGAGACAAATAACCAAATTACGTTGATAAAAAAACACTTAAAATTAGTTAAGAATAATTAATATGTAAAAAGTATAATGTTCTTTCCAACAATGTCCTCATTAATAAAGAGAGAGAGTATGAGAAAGAACAATTAAATTATTAAAAGAAAAAAAAGTGGAGGAAGAGAGTATGAGTTGGAGACAAAATAAATAGGAATAAAATAGAAAATCAATACAAAAGAATAGAGACAATTTTTAAGTGTCTCTTATATAAAAAATATGCCTTAAATATCAAATGTCTCCTATAATAAAATAGGAAAAGAGTATTAATTATTAATATGGGATGTGGAGTAGAGCTGAAGAAAGAAAGAAACAGGAGGGTGTTGACTTTTGGGGGTGAGATTGTCAAAGTTTGATTGCGACTTTGAGATGCGGGATGTGAGAGGGCACAGACTCCCCCACACCCACCGGCGGGCCCCCTGCTTGGACTTGTGCTTCTTAGTGTTGACTGCTGCCTCCGTCCAAACCTGCCCTCTCCCTTTGACCATTGTCTTCTTCGCTTCTTCTCCGCTGCCCTCCCCGCATCCTCATTAAATAATCCTCATTCCCCACACACGCAGCCAATTGCGGCTAAAAGTGTGGCTACTTTTAAGCAGGAGGCAGTGTCCAACCCCAGCATTGGTCGGCAGACCCGCCAGCACCCTCCCATTATTACCTACCAGTACTCAAATTCCAAGCCTCTTCCGATTCCACACATCCTAATCCCAAAACCCACAAGGCCTTCCACCTCCTCATCTAATTGCTGTCTCCCTCCTTTTTCACTCTAACCAATTCGTAGCGCTTCTTATCCGGACTAACGGCAGCCTTCGAGTCTCTCCCTTCAAGATTTCCGAATCTCTGCAGCCTGCCCTCTCAAAAATGGATGTGAGTTCGTTTGCCTTTTTGTTTATTCTGGCTCCAACAGTAATGACGAATGCTTTTGAGGGCTGAATTCAATTATTGTAGGAATGGAAGAGGAGCGGTCAGATTCCGGCATTCGGGAACTGGGATTTGGCCAACGACCTGCCCATCACTCAGTACTTCGAGTGTGCCAGACAAGCGGGTCTGGTCCGTCACAGTTCGTCTTCGGGAGAAAGCGATCCTCACGCGTGCGGCGATCGCGATCTCTACGCCCTCGATTTTAAACATCACGTCCCTCCCGCGCCTTCTTCCATTAAAAAGGTTCGCTCTGTCTGCCTTCAAATCCTTCTATTTGTGAATTCATAATGCAATTTATGTGGATTTGGCGGGAGTGGTAACAAGGAGAGGAATGGGCGCAGATGAGGAGGAAGAGGAGCTCGAATGTGAAGGAGAATGGGAATATGAATATGAAAAAGCAAGGCAAAGTGTGGGACGTGAGGGAGGCGCCGGGAAAGGCAGGTGGGAGAAACGAGGGCCTTCCGCCGCCGCCGCCGAGACGGCCGAAGCCAGTGGACCAGGATCTCTATCAGATCCCTCCCGAAGTCCTTCGCACTTCCAAGCGGGTCTCTCTCTCTCTCTTCTCTCCTTTACTCTGATTATTTTCCCCATGCGCATTCATTGCTGGATTATACTCATTGGATGGTTTTATTGTAATGTGGCATGGCAGAGTAAAATGCTGGGATTCATTTCCAAGTGCCTGCTCCCCCGTGGCTGCGTTTCCTGAGCCTTCTATGCATCCATCTGGGTAATTTTCCTTTTTCTGTTGGGTTTTGGCGAGTGAGTGAGATCTGATTTGTATTGAGACTTCAGAGAGGGTGGTAATATGCACTCTAAGCTTGGGGTGATATATATAGATGGAGACGTGTTAGATCTTTTTGGTTCCCCCCCTCTCCCTTTTTTTTCGCCTACTAAATCTTTTTGGGCTTTGAATCATCATGAGCCTTCCAGTCCTCCACCCTCTATTTCACTTTTATCCATCAGTTTTGAAAAACACCGAAAATGCAATATATAATCTTTCGTGTTCCATTCCAATTTATGTGATATTTTAGAATTAATTTTGATAAATGTAGTATTTTTTAAAAATTTAAAAATGCTATGAAGTATTATACATTTGTATTTGTATTAATTTTTTTTTGGGTGTCAAACATAGATCGATATTACTACTTTCAGTCCTAATTATAAGACCTAGTTGACTAATTTGAGGAGATTAAAGAAGTAAGTTAAGTTAGTTATTTGTAATAAATAAGTGTTGTTATTCCTAAAACATCTTTACTGATTAAATGTATTAGTTAAAACTATCATTATTAGAAGGACTATCTTGGAAAAAAATGTATAAATATGAGAGACAAAATGGATTGGGATCTTATAATTAGGACCAAACTAAAAGTCAAACAGGATTTTATGTTAAGAACAGGAGCTAGTACGACATACGTGGTACAATCCAGATCAAAGTGTATTATTCACAAAATAATGCAACTTTTTTCAAAATCCGCGTTATATACGTAGGAAGATTTGAACCTTTTAATTATACTATTTGGACTACTGGCAAGATAAACTTGTTTGATAGATCAGAAAACCTGTACGGCTAAAAAATGACAGTAGTTTTTTCCAAGCAGATAAATTAATTGATGAAAAGATGAAAAAAGCATCGGGGTGCCGAATGTGATTATTCCTGGATGCAGCGTCCAGCGGAGTCATAAGTTCGGATGTTAAGAATTAGAGGCGTCACGGGGTCTCCCGACTCATCGGTCTTCACAAACTGTTTCTACGTCATGATGTGTTGATGTTCGCACTCTAAACGTTCTTAATATCGTAAGTACAAGGTTTTGCTTTCTGCCAAAATATCTCCCTTATATCCCACTACAATGAATTGAAACCCACAGGATTGTATTCAGCTTCCTTCCCACCTAAATTCCTAGGTCGCGAAATGCATTTTTGATCCTTTGAATTTAATCATTTAGCGTATTAATTTCTTGTTGATTAATTAAAATCTTGCTGCATGTTGTTAAATTAACACAAACCTGTTCCTTAACATTCGTCAGTGTTGCCAACTTACCATGTCATGTTTAACCACCAACCAATCACTATCATTGTTTATCTGTTAATTTTATATTACCTCCACTTCTTAATATAAAATCTCATTTGACTTTTATCTTTATCTTAAATATAAGACCTCAATTCATTTTGTCTCTTATATTTATGTATTTTTTCTAAAATGGTCCTTCTAATAATGATAGTTCTAGTCACTATACTTGATTAGTAAGGATATTTTAGAAAAAATAATACTTATTTGTTATAAATAACTAACTTAACTTCTTTTCTCAATCTCCTCACCGACCTTAATTATAAGAGCCAGTTGACTAATTTGAGAAAATTAAAGAAAGAAGTTAAGTTAGTTATTCGTAATAAATAGGTGTTGTCTTTCCTAAAAAATCCTTACTAATCAAGTATGTTGGCTAAAATTATAATTATTAGAAAGATTATCTTGAAAAAAATTGAGTAAATATGAGAGATAAAATGAATTGAGATCTTATATTTAGGACCAATATAAAATTCAAATAGGGTCTTATATTAAGAATTAGAGGTAGTATATCACATCAGTTTCGCACATCAACTTGTGTAAAACTCAAATTTGGTGTCCCGTCGCTTTTTTTAAAAATATTTTTGCCAATTATATTTTGCCCTTTCATCCCCAAAATATGAGCTAGTATACAATTGAAAAATGTTAGTTTAATAATATTCCTGCCACTAAATCAGGAATTAATTATGAAAAGATAGCAATTTTTTTTTTGGTTAGTATAGGTGTCTCTTATTAAAAATAATTCTATTTGAGATACCGTTAAGTATTAAATATAAATACCTCTTTCAATCAAAATTTGAGTATAAATTCATTATGTAAAAGACTAACTTTTTTAACTAAACTCATTTTTCATTGGTTGGTAAGAGACATGGGATTGTTGGACATTTTAGGCCCATGTCTTTGTGTACCGCTCACTAAAGTGCCTGACAAAACTTATTACTCAGACTTAGAAGCTGTATGGGACGGCACGTGCTGGGACAGGACGAGTGCGATGGGAAAAGGGCAGGAGCCCGTTAATTCTGGTGGGCTGCGAAGCTGATAGTGACGCCCACGGCTGGGAGAACAAGTCGTTTGTTACCAATAACAATTAGATCTAACAAAAAAGACTAGTTTCTCACAACGTGATGAACTAAGATTTAAATTTCAGTTAAAAAAGATGTCCACATTTAATGTTTGACAGTGTTTTAAATATGATTGCTTCTAATAAGAGAATACCTATGTTTTAAGGGAAAAAAATCGGTTGTTTAGCAAAAGAACCTACTCTCTTTTACCAAAAAGGCAAAAAAGAAGCACCTACTCTCTTATTTTCATGTGAACACGTTTGAACAAGTCGGTTGAGGCATCAGTGAGATTCTGAATATTCTCGTGCGGGTTTAGAACCGCCACATACGTGTACATTACATAGAGCAGCAGCAAAAGATGCTTTCATTTACTTAATAGTAGTAGGAGTCCAACATCAACGAGCGGTACAGAGCATCTGACCACCTTGCTGTGGGGCCATCCCCCTCACTGCCAATTATCAGTGCTGACACTGTGAATAAAGGTTGGCTCCCTAACAAAACTAAAGAAAGGCCCACCCACCTCTTGTTCTTCCCTCCACCATATCAACAATGCCACAAACTCACCCTCACTCACAAAAGCCCCACCGCCTCATTTGCTCTCCCAACCATTATCATTGGTTTGTTTGCTACCTCACACAAACAAATTTAAAACTAATTCGAATGCCGACGCAACCATCACAGGCAGCCCGGCGCCATCAGATGAGGCATCCCAGGAATAGGACTATTGGCTTGCATTCTACAACATGGTGGAGCTCTTTTTCAAATGAGGGAAAAAAAAAAGATTTTTCTTTTTCTATTTAAATGTCAGTGCCTCATTGCTCACAGATAGAGCATGCTAAATGCGGGTAACGTGCTCTTTACACAAAAACTTCACCTCGTCATTTACAGCCACTAGAGAAGAGGCGTACAGAAGAACTTGAGATATTTATTTACAAAGAGGTCAGCTGAAAATTCCCAGAGCCTTACTTCAAACTAAGCCGTGTGTGTTAACGTGGGAGATCTATGGAGCCTCTGAAGAATCCCACTAGCCTTCCTTTTGGCCCTTGAAGTCCCACATTGTGCGAGCTCGGAAAGCGTGCCCCTGGCTTTTTCTTCTTCTCTAATTTCCTTCCATTTTGTTCTATCAGTAAGACAGATTGTGTATAGGATTGCAACACAATTTTCCTTGCAGCTTTCGGATGTGCTCTCCCGCATAATACTGAGCAACAAGGGGACAGCACCAAGATCGCTCATTTCTTCAGCAGCCTTTGGATGGCTAGACAGGAGTGCCAGAATAGCCAACAACTCATCAACTAGAACACGGTCCATGATCTTGTCAAGGATAACCGGAACAGCTCTTTCTCCAACAGTTCTTCCTTTATTTTCATGAACCAAACATAGGTTGAAAATAGCAGAAGCAGCATCTTTCATGGCCAGTGGATGTCCCTCCTCCAAAAGCTCAATTAAATGTTTGATGGCCCCAGAATTTCCAATGATGCCCTTGTTGGAATCAAGTGCTGATAATGTGAAAATAGCTGCCGCAGCATTACTTCTTGCTTGGATGGTTCCAAATTTCAAGGACTCAATCAGCAGAGGGATGACCGTAGGACTCTCAGCAAACATTTTCTTATTATCATCATGAATTGAGAGATTTAGAACAGTAGTGATCAAGTCCTCGTGAAGGTCAGGAGGGACACAAGCCGTACCAGGTGACAATGGACTGAGCAACTGCAACATCACATCACTGGACTCATTAAAAAGGATTCGAAATGAGGGCATTCGCTTTGTTAATAGCCGGAGCTCTTTTGCAGCTGCTTTCTGATCAGAAATAGACATTGACAACTTCTTGAGCAATGAATTTAAATGGCTTCTGTCTGCACCAGTTATTACTTCTTCATCAGTATCCCGAACAAGCTTAGGCGACTCAACTCCATTCTCTCTGCACCAATGTGAAATCATGTCACGGACCAGATGATTTGGAGTAAGGATAGAGTGAGAAAGGACTTGCTGGGTTTGAGGGCATGTCCTGTGGCCTTCATTTAACCATCTTTGGATAAATGGCCGATCATAAGTCTGCAACATAAGAAAAATGAATTAAGGAACACTATAATGAGTAATTATGTCCATACTGCTCTCTGCTTCTATTCCTTCCATCTTTCACTCCTACAAAGCACACATGCGAAAAAAAATTTTAGACGCATGCATGGAAAATTGCTGACAGAAGCCAGTACTGATAGCAGCATCTGCCTAATAATAATAATAACGTCAATGATCTTTTTCTGCCAGTATTTCCTTTGACAAAAGAAATATCATGTGACTGAATCTCCGTCTCAAACAAGTGGAACTTACAACTACTAAACAAAAAATGGACATATAGTCCCTTATATTAACATCTTGATCCATCAAAAGAGAAATTTTCGAAAGAGCAAAATGGTTCGGAACACCCAAGCAAAGATTAAAGGCCGCAGTTTGAACAGCTCTGTTCTCTTTCACTTTTGTAAAAGTCACATGAACCCGCACAACGGTAGAATTATATGCAAAAGGAAACACCAGTATTTTGCCAAAGATGAGTATTGATATTATCATAGCAATGTTCACTCGGTAATCACGGGTCAAAAGCAACGCATCAGAGAAAATTTTTTTAAACAGTGATTCCATATCCATTCACATCGTAAGGCAGGCAGTGAGCACAGGACCTGGACAATTAAAGTCACCACGTGAAAAATTCATTGCCAGCAGAGAACAAATTCATGAGGAATTCTTAAAAATAGATTGGTAATACAAGCAGAGATAAAGAAGGCGCCTAAGAGATGAACAAGAGACGGGGAATCTACAGGATTAGGATGGAAAGAGGACAAGAAACCGGAATTTAAAAAAAATAACCTGTCCGGTGGCCAGGACAACAGGATCATTCATTAGAGCTAGAGATATGGGGCATCGAAATTCCGGGGGAATAGACAAATCATCGAACTTCTGAGGGAAGGAGCCGGTAGATTTACATTTCAAATCCTTGAGAGCAGAAAGAGTTGTAATAGCTTCGTCAAGTCTGGCAAGCGGGAAATCGTCGGCGTCCAGGATAATATTGATGAGCCCCCGCAGTTTGTGCTTCAAGTCCAAAGCCTTTGCATGGGGAAACGAAGTTGAGTCGTTTTCAGAGACGCCTGTCTTCGCCATGATGAGAAGAAAATAAAGGAGGCGAGGAAAAGCGAAGAGATGAAGAAGAAGGGAGGAATTAAAGGGGAAGAGGGAGGAAAATAGAGAGGAAGGGTAGGTGTTGCTTCATTATCTGGCTGCTCGGTTCTTGGTTTGCTTGCTGGATTGTAAACAGCCCAGAAGCAGCAGCATAACTGAGTTGGATTTGGGACTCACTCTCCTTTCAAAGCCATTGCAGCCACTCGCGGGTGCTCCATGCCTGTGCTATGCATTATGCAATCCTTTCCTTGTTTATCCCATTTTTGTCACAACCTGGTCCGGACACTTGTTTTGTCGAACTTTGGTGTGACAGTTTTATTAAAGTAACATATTCAAATAAGACATATGAAAATAATAATTTACACAATATTTATTGATATGTCATATAATATTTATTCATATGCGTACCCAACCGATATAATCTCGTACATGGCCAACCTAAACATTGTTTATTATTTATTACAAATGATCAAAATCATTAAGTACGATAGATTAATTGTCAAACAAAATTAACACAAAATAACATAATCTTAGATTGTTGCCAGAATAAAAAGAAAAGAAAAACGGGTATTCACCTTAGCGCTGTTTCCGTTACATGTTGGGACCGGACCATAGGTCAGCTCCTGATCAAACTGGCTGATCCTCCGATCTGGTTTATGCCACTAAAAATTCTTCGTTCACCGTGATTTCGAATTTGTCTGCAACATAATGGTTTTCTTAGTGGACGACGATACTTTCTTTTTAGTTTATTTGATATTTATTTTGATTTTAAATATAAAATCCTAATATATTTTGTCTATCATATTTATTTATTTATTTTAAAATATTTTTTATAATAATTACACATATTAAAAATTTCATCAAATAGTAGCTTTAACTAATACACATAATTAACAAAGATATTTTTTAAAAAATATATATTTATTACAAATAACTAATTTAACTAATTTTCTTAATCTACTCAAATTAGTCAACAAATTCTTGTTTGATAATTGCTCTTTAGATAAGATTCACTGGGTTCCGAAATTTTCACTTCAGTTTTCAACCTGAAACTAAACAGGTTCTTGTACCTGCACTTCAAAAATTTTGCTACATACAAAAAGAAATTAAACAATTTCAATGTTTATTAAAATAAGCTTTTTTAATAATTAAAAAAATTAATAATAAATTTGATTTTTTTTCTTTTGGGTACTATGAGAAGATATCTAAATAAATATATGACATTTACAACAAGTCATAACAGTTACAAACATGTTAAGCCTTAACGAATGTGGTTATCAATGGGGCACCTTACCTATTTTAAGTTGTATGAGACGGGCTATATTGGAGACCCCCGGCATGTAGCAGCGTTTTGATTCTCAGTTATCACTGATTCACTGTTAGTCGCCTGGCTGCGGCAGCATTGAATCGTATTCCCATACTCTCTCCGTATTAAATATAGGACTTCCAATTATTTCACGCATTTGAAAAAAATTGGTTGGATATAATTAATAATTAAACAATTTCAGTTCATGTTTTTTTTTTAGGTTGAAAGTACGCCCTTGCTGCTAGGATAGTAAAGTACTGTTAGGATAGTACTACCTCTTTTTTGTCTCATCCCAAAAGTACTGTGAGGAAAGGGATATGAGAAGAAAATTTGTCTTGTCGTGCCACTTAACATTGGGCAGTTTGACATCCTCCTCCAATCACTTAAGAAAAAATATTTTCATATTATAATATCACCTTAAAAAGCTAATCCAAATACCTATATTGCGTATTTGAATGTCCATTCAAAACAAGCCCAAAAATGGCTAGCTGTTTTTTAGCTATCTATCAAGCATAACCCTCATGTCCTATATATTAGGCATGTTTTGAAAGAAAGAAAAAGCCATTCTAAATAGAAGACGTTGTTTAAATAATTTAACCATCAACATTCATTTTGACACAAGTATGATTCCCTGAAAAACATGCTGAAAATCTTCCATAGTAATTCTAAAGTCTTCTCTAGTTAAATAGCAGAACCAACACATACAAAGCCTTCCAGCAAATTTAAAATCATCAGAGATGAAACATGAACATGAAAACCAAAAGTATTCCACTGGAAAACCAACGTATTATACATGCCAAACTAATAAATAGGTAGACGCTACCTATGTCAAGATGCCTTATGAGGGAAAACATGTTGAGATAAGACCATTACATGTCCTGAAACCAAAATACCACATTTTAATGAGTTCAGCCAAGCCAGTTCCCGATGTTTCACTGAGACATGAATTACAAATTCAAATGCCCAACCACGTAATCTTTCCTGGTATAAAGCATCAAAATCACGCCAGTATGACATGCCTCCTCACGACGGTGATTTGGCATGATGTTCAAGTTAAATCTTAGGCAATGATGGCTCATCCAGTCACCAAACACTGCCCTCCCATTTCGTCATCCGAACGGGAGCCAGTGTTCAGGTATTATGATCAATTACATGCAAATTAAACAGTCGAATACATATATAGACACGCCAGTTACATCAGATTACTTACACAATAAGAACGTCAAGGAATTGGGAAGAAGCACGGCACTAGTTTAGGCCCCTTTCTGTGGCAAGGTTTCAAAAGCAGAGACCGTGTTCTCAAATTTAATTCTATGGAGCGGAGCACCACTTTGCTTGATAGCACAAGCTGTCTTTTCTTCCAAGGGACAGCGTGCTTTCAGCATAGAGAATACATGATTGTTTAATCTCCTTGCTTTCTTCATTGCTTCCAGTAACGCATCCCATCCCTGTTGGCAGAGAAAATGTGACTGTCACGCAAGATATCTCTTGGTGATTTCAATGCTTTTTTTTTTTTAATATAAAAAAGCATTGAAATCACCACACACATTTCTAGATCTTCATATCTATAATGAACTTAATCGATCACATCGCTGCTTATTACTCATCTGACACTGAGACGATTCAACAGGCTCCCCATCCCCATCTGTCCTATATCTGATTTCTTCTATACGAGGTAACAAGATCGCCTAATCTTTACTCATTATATTAGCAGATTCACCACGTGCACCTATTAACGATTTAGACATGATGCTAATTGACAGACACCACCAAATGAGGCAAGGTACCAGAAATGTTAACAACAAACTGCCATCCATCCCTTTTTATCAAGCCTAATTGCTCATCAACGGAACAAACACATGCATTAATCTAATAGATGAAAGCTATTAAACATTATTTATTCTTAGTTCAAGTAATTAAGCATTGTAAACCTGTACATGAAAATGCGAGTTCTTATTTGTTGGAAACACAGATGCAGCCTCTACTTCTGCAATATTGAGGATCTGATATGAGAAGTCGAAGAGCTCAAAATGCAGCTGTTGCCCAAGCAAATATATTACGGTGCAGCCACCCCAAGCCACTGAATCACCCAGCCTTTCATGACTATTTGCTGGTACTTGGACAGATGCTTCTAAATATCCCTGCGTGGTTCAAGCACACTAACACTCATCAAAATATCTTTTTTCTTATTTAAAAAAAAAAAAAAACTGCCATTTCATGAACACATTAAACAATCAAATCTTGTGCAGTTAAAGTATGAATTTTAACATTTTAAAAGGAGAAAGACATGACATCATTAACACAAATTCCTATTAAAAACTCTCAACAACAAACATGGCGAAAATTTATGTGGAGACAATAATACGTCATTTAAATAGAAAATGGTAGTTGATGGTTCTCCTATGACTGAAACTTTGCAACGTTAGCGAAGGAGAATATGTGCGCCAAGTGCTGCCATTAAAAATCAAATAAATAATTAAATGCTCTGGCTATATTAAAGACAGTATAAAGGAACAGAATTTATTTACAAGTTGGAGACCACTGTATATGCGGTAGAAATCTTTAGTAGTTGTAATGTCAATGAAGCCTGTCTTGGGCACAGCACTCCATTTGCTACAGTATTTATCTAACGCAGCACTTGTGAAAGCAAGGGCATACTCCAGCACGCTTCCAGTATTCAAGTTAGCCTTGTATAAAAGATCTGTAGCAGTCAAAAATGCCTGATTAACAAATGACGAGAGACCAAAACAAAAGGACCTTTCAAGAAAGGAAAAACAAAATGAAATGAAATAATTCATAACAGCATATCGACAAATCTTTTTGGTAGTCTGTCAAATCCACAAGTCGAAACATCTTTTGCCATAAAATTAACCATTCGAACATTACCTTAAAAAAGAATTACCGAGAAAGGCTGGACACATGATGTAATCTAACTGATTCATCTCTCTATCACTTGGGAGGAAAAAGGTAGACAAGGATAACAGAAGTGCTTTATAGTCCCCCCCCCCCCCCCAAGGCTCAGTAGTTGAAAGGGCAGAAAAGTACCAAATATCAGGAAAGTCAAATTGACGTTGCCTTAACTAAGAAGATACATTTTCAATATCTTCCTGACCAGGAGGTGTGCTGACAAGACACAAGCTAAAAGCTTCACGCTCCTATATAGGATTCTATTATTGCCATCAATGGTCCTGATCAAAACAACTTGCTAGACAGCAATTCATTTTGCACCAACATAATAATACCCATTTTAGTTTTAACTGGACAACTTTCCTACATAAAGTCATAATTTCCTTCATTCTCTTAACCTTTGAGCAATTCCTTATAATCAATCACGTCCTGATTTACAAGATCATACAACAATTTATTTTTATGGCATTAAGTGCATATGCACATATTCCACCTTCAGTGAAATGAAATAAAAATAACAACACATATCTAATAGCATACCTGCAGCTTCTGCTTGTTTTGCCATGATGTGGAAAGAATTAGGGTTTGGGCATCCCGGGCTTGACACCATCGCAGCAGTTGTTGATCTAAAGAGATTAACAACAGGGCTGTCTCCACCATCATGAGCATTTAACACTTGTCCGTCTGCACCAGGAACCAAGCCCAACCAAGGAGCAGTTTGCATGAAGTGCATTGTATCTCTTTCTCTCTGTCAAGCATATAATATATACTGCTAAGATTTGCAGCCAAAGTAGCCCGCACAGAAAAACTGTTTTGCTTTAGGAAAGTAATTGATGAGTAAAGAAATAAATACATCAAACAAGGAATTCTCCCAACAACCCCCCCCCCAAAAAAAAAAAGCAATAATTTGTTCAAATGATATTGTTAATTCCCTTGTAAATCCACATGGGAAACCCCCCGGAAAGCCATTTGCTGAAATCCACAGAATATGCATTGCTTAGCTGTTGCGCATAATATAAATGAAAAATGTTTGCGTATGTAGTTCTGCTATTTTTTGCATCCAAATTAAGTAGAACCATATCACGATAATGCTGAACAATATCATTTTAGTATCCATAATCATTGAAAGTATTATATACAGTTAAGGGCACAAGATTACCAACCAACACAATATCTAGAAGGCCCATCCAGTATAGTACACTTCCAATCTCTTTAATCCCACGGAGAACCTCTGCTTTCAGCTCGGACTTTGCCCCCCAGTTAAGATGTTCTTTAACAAGCCTCACACAGGCTGCAAGAAAATAACCAAATAATTAATTTCAAATGCTTGAGTATAAAATTCAGTAAAAGGCTATGTAAAAGCATTGTCATTGTTGATATCATGAGTTCATGATAATAACCATGAAATGGAAAAAAAAAAAGAGTAATAAAGATTTAAGAAGTGCTAATACCTAACAAAGATCCAAATATTTATGATTATCTCAACAACTGTATGCAAGTGTCAAAATTCAGGTGTCTAGGGTCGATAGTACAAAATTGATGGTAAAATTAATAAAGATGTTATACATAGGATATGAGTTAGGTGGTCAAAATAAAAAGAGATAAGGAGTTATCAACATGTTCATGTACCTGTCACACCTCCGTCGAAAGGCAGAAGTCCGATAGTTTTCGGCAATGATTCTTGCAATCCAGTGATCATTGGTTCAATCATAGTTATCTGAGAGTAGCGCACATAAAATTTTACTGATGCATGGAATTTTTCTTACCCCAGATCCAAATATATAGATACCCAAGGATGCACTTGTACACATTAGATGCATATATGCATGTCTGTCAGGCTCCTACTTGACAACATCTATATATGACCTTCATCAGTCAACATTTTCAATCCTACCCACTTTTCCTTTGTTTTAGTCACACTTTGAAAGACCCATCAGGATATTACAGAAGTTAGATGATCTGACTACTATGCTTATTTATACAAGCAGAATGGAAACTAAGGTAGTATGAGAAGAAGCCTGAGTCCAACAGAGGATATATGGAATGCTCTATATGATACTTGAGGGCTGACTCTCCCACTTCAACAGTTATCTTTTGAGGAAATCCAACCCCACCTTGAGTGTCCATCGTTTCATTCCCCGACATTCTGAGAAACAAACAGGCCCTATGTGTTAAGATCCTTGCACCCATTGCTCTGGTAATATTATTGGCTTCATTAGTTTTATGAATTAAGATTTTTGCTCATGTCATCTAGTAAAGGATCTTTCCCTTCTGTCCACTCTGTGTCTTGGATTCTATCACAGACGAGGACAATTTAAGATAGCCGGCTCCCATCAAGCTTATGGCAAGTTATGACAAGGAAGCCTTAGCTGTATTCACACAGGAACACATGGGCTTACTGGACTCCTGAGCTGGGAGAGGACAGCAATGAAGGGATCTGTCTAGGCTTATGGTTATAGTGTGCAAGTGAGGAGACAACCATCGTCATGGACTTTGCTGGTAAGGTAAGGGTATCTGCTAAGGGTGATTGGTAGATCAAGAAAATAATCTGATACCACAAATATTTTCAAGACAAGAGGGAAGCCAAATGTCCATAACAAGCTCATGGACTTGGCAAGGAAAACAAAAACAAATAAAGCTCTTCATTAAAGCCATTACATAATAAGCACCAAAGATGGAAAGAAAATAAGCACACCAAGAAAAGAATCAAGAAAAACCATAAGAACCACCTGAAAAGTTCCACCATTCTTTTCCGACATTTTTCTCAAAGTTGAGGTTTGTCAAGGAAAGCAGTCCACTCGAATAACCTAGGAGCCAGCTCATTGATTTTCCAGCTTAAGCCACTCACAATCCTTGAGGTTATGGATTAACTTTTTCTGTTTTGTTTTGTTTTTGGGATCGAGCAGGGGTTATAAGGAAGAGATTGATACTTGAGAGACTTGTAGTTTAAAAAACTGGTAGTAGTTAGCAGACAGAAGAGCAAGAGTTATTCTGTTATAACAGCACGGATATAGACTAAATTCCCAACTATTCTTATCATAAATAACAGTAATGCGGGAAGGAAAATGTCATGAAACTGTTGCAAAAAGAACTACTATTTTTCCACTGTAAGAGGTCCAATGCTAGTGGCTTACACATATTTGTTGTGGCACAAATAACAAGCTAACTCGTGAGGTTAGAAACCACAGTTCACGTAATTCTCACAATACACCAAGCCCCCCCAGAGGGAGACTCAAGTCTTATACCTTGCAATTGGGTCCAAACACGGTCCAATTTACTCCCACTTCAAGGTACAAATGCAAACAAAAAGTGAGAGAATCTAGAGATGAAGGACCAAAGGATCTCACCAAAGAAGTAAAGAGCAACATGCAATAGATATATCCACCATATTATAAAGTGTAGCATGAAGGTGGCCAAAATGCATGACATGCAATTGAAAACACTAATGTTCCATTGTCTGACATACCTTGTTGGATATGTGATCCAGGAGAGCTCGAATGAGCCATGGTAATGATCTGGAACCTAGAAGTCGAGCAACTGAAAACATGTGAGGTATTCCAAAGAATCCACTATGCAATCGTGCAAAACTTTGATGAGCAGAGTTCAAATCCTACCATAAACAAAGAATATTGTACAAAACACGTCATTAAGCAGAAAAAACTTCGGTTGCGAGAGTAAAGCCAAAATAAACAAGTAGACAAATAAGATAGTTTTGAAGAGAACAAAAGGGGAAAAAACAGAAGGAATAACTACGGTGTAGGGCAAAGCTAGTGGCTCTCAAACAACATCATAATTGGTTTTATTATAACTGATTGCAGATTAAAAAAGATTAAGTAATAGATAAAGAAAAGAATGTGGGTAATGCTTACTTGAGTGCCGCAATAGAAATTAGCCTTGGCAGAGGGTATAGATGGCTTCTGCAGAGGAGTAATCTTTGTTGATCTGATAAAACGTTGAGTGGTATTGCAAAGAATGAAATTGGGCAAAAAATCACTTTGCATCTCTGACCAAATCTAGCATACACAAACAGATAATATGAAAAGCTCAGAAATGGCTCAAGCCATGCACTTTCATTTACCATTCAAATAGTGATTTCTAATTCGGCATATTAGCAAAACAATCTTCATATGCATAATTATTCATCTGCAGAGACAAGAAAGACAGACACCTGAGAGGCCAGTCGACTAGAAAAGGACACAAGAGAAATGTTCTCTTGCATCTCATTCAGCATGAGACTGAACGAATCTATAGAAAGATCTCTAGACAGCAATTCATGGGCATGTTTTAAGACATCCAATAACTTCTCCAGTTCCTGCAATAAAATAAATGTGTTGCGTCAGCTAATGATTCTTGAGGGAAAAAATTGAAGAAAAGTGAACCCACTAACCACTATGGCGCACAGGTCCTGACACTCAAAACGATCAAAAAGAAACTCCAGATTTTCACGGAAAACCTTGTTCATCCTTTCAATGATCAAACTTCGCAGGTTGATTGTCCTCCCAAGTAGCTGCGCACCATAATATTGTTAAGAATGCAAATTTTCTTCTTTTTTTTTTGGGGGGGGGGGGTTGTTAATGTTCTGCCAATAATGATCAGCAGGCACATATGTGAGGAACCTTTATGATGTGTGTTTGTTTGTGCACGCACGCATGCATCTGACCCGTAGATCAGGTACACATTTATTCCTATTCAAGCTAAATTTACTACTATATGTGCAATGGTGATGACTAAGCCTCTTAACATACTTCTGAGTTATGATGGCTAGAATTGGAGTTACCACTGAAACAATATACTACCTCCTGTCCTTAATATAAGACCTTATTTGACTTTTATTTTGGTCTTAAATATAAGAACCCAATCCACTTTATCTCTCATATTTATCCGTTTTTTCCAAGATAATCCTTCTAATAATGGTAGTTTTAGCCAATAAATTTGATTAACAAGGATATTTTAGAAAAAAAAAAAAACCTATTTATTACAAATAACTAACTTAATTTATTTCCTTAATATACTCAAATTAGTCAATTAGCTTTTATATTTAAGACAGGAGATAGTATGTGATAACCAAAGAAATTACAAAGACATATTCTGTAGAAAGCAATGTTTTTGAAGACTTTGACAATTGAGGGAATTTGTAATCAGGTTACTATTTTAGTATTTATAATGAAAAGAGAGATAGAATTTGTCAAACAACTCATTGCTCCATAGTAATAATTCTTGGGATGTGTCTTGCATATTATGATGTTCTTCCTTTGTGTGGGGATAGCCAAATGATACCTGAATCACCACTGCATATGATAATTCTTTTAGCTGAGAAAGTAATAGAAGAGCTTCTATTTAGAAAGGTGGCTTTAAGCTTTCAAACGCGGGGTATCCAGATGATCAATGTAGCTCGGTGAATTGTACGTTATCTTGAGGGGAGGGAACATGATGTGCCTAAACTGCATAATTCTTGTGTACATCTTCTTTTTTTCATCCCTTTTTTGGGCTCATGCGATAAAAATTTGCTAAATCCATACAGTCAGACAAGGTTGACAACATCCAGCTTACACTTCAATGCACCAAATCAAATCATAAGAGGCAAGCACTAATAAAGTAATTAAAAAGCAACCTTGACTTTAATCATCTTCAGCAGCATATTGAACCTCATAGGCTGTACAGCATACTTTTCGGCATTGTCTGAGGTGAAGAGGAAAGAAGGATCAAGTAATTCACTGCAGTATTTGCAAGTAACATAAGAAGTTTGTAATATATCAACAGAAAAGGCGAACAACCAAGAGAGTAAAAAGAGCACACCTTGCTGCCCAGCTTTTATAATATGTGAAAATAGTTTCACATAATTTTGAAACAAATATATCAAAACAATGGTCCACCTGTTAAGAAGTTCACATAAAACAATTTAAGAATAAGCTCGCAAATTGAAACCATTTATGTTACTTCCAAGAATTTTCAGCGCCTCGTGCAATTTATCAGATAATATCTAGCATTGGGTTGAAAATGGATTATACCTCAGCCTCAATTTCATCATAGAGGAATCGTTGCTTCAGCACCACCAATGCTTGTTGGGCTGAGTCATTATAGACATCAAATGGCATCAGAACACTCTCCAGAAGCCCACAATTTGGTGACTCAAGTACACAATCCACCAACATCCAGGGAAGAGAGCACTCAATTGGAAACTAAAACGAGAAAAATTTAAACTTTTAATTCAAGGAATAGGGAGAAAACACGCACATATGAGCAAGAAATGGGAAGTAGAAAAGCTACAACTTCATATCTAGATGCTAGAAAGAGAAATCTCTAGTGAAACAAGGAAACTCTCAGCAAATGCAGATGCATATGTATTGACTTATCAGAGTTGATATATATGTATGTATGTATGTATGCATGCATGCATGCATGTATGGAAAGCCATCAGCAAAGATCAAATATAAGCAGCTTGTCACAACGATTTTTTTTTCTTTAGATAAAACACATTGTCGCATCCAAGATGGAGAAATATGGAGACTGACTTCCATCTTGCTTGAGAAGTCCATGGGGAAACTAACAACATCCAGTTCGGAGGGTGGGCAGAGGTGGCAACTAGACCACACAAATTCCAAAAGGGAAGATCATTAACTAATACAACACTTCGCAAGTCCTTGTTTAGCAACTTAAACTCTTGGATGGAGTGGTTCAAATGGCATCATCCCTATTATCCATTGAAGAATACAAGTCTCAAATCTGAAAATAATAAGGGTATACAAACTTGAGGCCTCTAAGGTTCAGGAACACAAATCTAGGCCAAAAAAAGGGTTCGACCTAAGGCCTTTAAGACACCAAGAAGACGAGCCCCAAGCAATGGGGGGAGAACGACAAAAGGAAGCAAGAAAACAAAACAGGAAACGGGAATCTTGGAGAACGGAAGTCCTGCATTTAAAAGTAATAGAAGAGATGAAGGGTACATAAGCTTGTAGCAACGCAAACCAAGTAGCTTAAACCATTTTGGTGATGTGGACAAGTCAAAACATACAACTATACAAAAGTCAGCACTATCCCCTCAGAAATTTTTAAGCTATCCTATAAAATATAAATGAACACTCTTAATCATAATATATTTGACAGTTTGTAACAGCATCAACATGAAGACGGGCTGATTCAAATAAATGTCTGAACAAATGCCTATGAGCAGTCAAAATGCAACATCTTGCAAGTATCTTGGAATTTTTAAGTTGCTCCTACTTGAGGGTATTTGTGAACTTAACAGAGAAGTTCATTTTCAACTATCTCACTTTTTCTGTCTTAAAATGATCAAAACAATGCCTATTTAATGCAAGACTAATATTAAGCACATGCTTAACAAGAAAAACGAGGTCAGTAAAATTGAAAATTTTCAGTTATATGTGTACACAAGAGTGTATTTATTTACCTGAATGACTCGAGAAGACTCTAAATAAAATTCTCGAAACCATAGGAAACCAAGGTCTGTCAATGCTGCCACAGTGACTACAAGCATGATTAAACTAAAGAGTCAATAAACTGAAGCATGTATATGGCTAGAAAAGAGTCAAAAGAGTTCAAGATCATTCCTAAGAACTAGTGATAACCAAGATCATCTAGTTAATTTATGACAAAACAAAATCGCAAAAGGATAAGCCTGCCATGATTGTTGTAAAAGGAATGCTCTTCACCATCTAATTCACATAATCTACAACCGCCAAAAGTATATCATGCAACAATATATAACCCCCAAAAGATTTCACTTTATGGCCCTGCGGTTATTTAAATATCAATTTGCCCTCTCAAATTAGAAGTTCTCAGAGGCTGTATACTGGATGCTTTAACATTGCGTCAGAGCCCAAAGGCCTAGATTTCAGGTACACGTATAATTCAGTTATCTGGCAGAACCCACTTTTTATATCCCTTATTTCCGTTTCCAAGGGTTGGACCAGCTTCCCTTTTGTTCTGAAGATGTCAAATACGAGAATGTGTAGTCCCAAATTGGTTGGATGTGCAATCCAGTGAAACCAATGATGAGCCTCCCTTTAATAACACTTTAAGCCCTAAAAACTTACATGGGAATGCTAATCAAACCAAGTTATTTAAATAGATTCTTAAATTTTGCATAATATTTGATAGATCAAGGCAGAAATTGTGGAAATCCCAACATTTTATGATTTTATTTTATGTCCTCTTATTCTTTATTTGGTAGATCAGACTTTGTTCCTCCCTGATTCTTAGGTGCGGTTGTTGCTGTAATATTCAATGTACCAGTTGTATATATGGTGTATCTTTTTTCCATGATCCAAGAGAATGAACGCTTCACATGCAAACACGGACACATGATCAGTCTAAGGAATTTACCTGTATAGTCCAGAATATGAAGAAAAAAACCAAGCTTGTAGAAAAATGTCTCCAGTTGTTTTAGATCATTAACAGGAATTTCTGACGCACTATTGCCAAAAAGCCCACCTGGCCTCCTTAGGTTCCCGCCAGAAACCACCTCATATATTAAGAACTGCAAGCAGTGCACCTGCATCAAGGAAATTAGTTCAGCAGCTACTCTCCACAAACTATGTAACACGATCACCCACAGAAATAATTCATGAAGTGATGGGTGCCAGAACACACAGCATATCATAACTTCAAATTACACCATACATGTGTGCGAGCACACATGCGTGTGTGTAAATGTGTAAACAAGACCTTAAGAGTTCAAGTGAACTGATTATTAAAGCCCCAGATATACCTAAAAAGCCTAAAACAAAACAAAACATTTAAGTCTTCAAGTTACAAGGTGCATTTAATAAACTACAAAAGTTCCCAAGTACGCTAGATATTCATAGGCATTGATTTTCCTCTCCTAAAATAAGCCTGCCACAATTTCCCATCAGCAGGTTTGTCAAAAGCCAGGTAAAAATTGGGCGTCCAAATATTTTTTTTTCAATCTTAGGAAATCTATTCGTAACAATTCATATAACACTTGGTAGAAGGAGAATAGGAAATGATGCAGACCTGAGCAGCAGTTGGGGCAACTGCCCTTGGATAAAAGAAGTTTCCTTTGCTCTCTTCACCTCCATGCTGCGATGACTGTAACTCTGATTCTGACTTATTTGTATTTGCCATCCAATCTGCTGAAAGAGTCCGCATATCAGAAAGAATCCTGAAAGCAAGCACTTGAGTGAATATGTGAGCATCTAAAAAAACTAAGGCAGGAAAGAAGTATTACATGACAGAGGTTCATCAATCATTGAACCATTGCACATTATGTTTGAAATATCACCTCAACTGACACAACACGCAGAATTGGGAAAATAGCAACAGCAATTTGAAATACTTCATATCTGCGTGTCAATACAAAATAGTTCTCAAATGTATGAGCTGTTTACGTACAGTATTGTAAATGACATTTGCCTTCCAATGGCACAAGCCCCAAAAACATTTAAACATTATCATATAATGATGGCCACAACAGCCATTGCAGCTATCATGTCAACCCCATGATTTTTATTTTATTTTTTTTGGTTGGTGATTATTTCAACACCATGACTTAGGAGTGTTTTATCGTGGAAATCCCTGAAGGCCTTCAGTCATCTTTAACTCACGGATCCTTTGTTCATCACATTTTGAAAACTTTCTCTGAACTCCAACACACGTTATATGTGGACCTAATTTTCATATTTTCAGCCTCTCAAAATGAAGCTTCTGTTCTAAAAATGGAAGTATACTCCTCTAAATCTCATTGATAGTTTTTGCGTCTCAAATATCAGATGCACTGGTGCACGTTAGCAGAAGTTTCTCTTCACATGAAATTGTATCTTTTGAACAGCTCCTGCTGACATCAAATCAACTAGCGCACAATCAACACAGTAGTTATTTGTAGTCCTTATCTCTTTTGCATAGACTCCTAAGCAACGTGGGGGAACATTGGTGAGGCAAGATGGAAACAGGCACATCCTTAGAGCTTAGAACATATATAGGTAGCTTATGGAAAAAGAATTTGGACATGATTAGACTTCCGTAAGTGTGCTTTTCATGAGCTGGATCAATATAGTAAATCGTTTATGGGTTCAATAAAAATCCTCACCAACTTCAAATCTACAAAACCACAGAAAAATTTCAGATGCAACGAAAGGCCTTCACCCCAAAAAAAAAAAAAAAAGGATCCGTATGCACTTCATTGGTGGCAGAACCCACAACGCCCACCCCTGTCAATGTCTTAAAGCATCCGAAAGATATTTAGAGAAAACCAATCTGAGACTTTCATCTTTATTGAATGCAAGAGAAAGCAATTTCTAGGGACCACAACCACAAACAAACCAATAGAAACCCAAGAAACAGGAGGCCCAAAAAGGAAGGGGGCAAGAAGAGAGAAATAAAATACAAGGATAAAGGACTGTCATAGGGTCGAATCAAAGACCACATAATCAGGTCTACTCAGGGAAGTATACAAGCTTACCCAACAATTAAGACAGCCAATTACCAACAGCATACACTGAAATGGACTAAATTTTTAACAGGAGACCCAACAACTATTTAATTTACAGCAAAGCTTGGGGACTCTCAGGACTATCATCAATAATCTCAACAGAGAATTAAAATTGCATTTGCACAAGCAGCTCGTGAAATTGCAAAAGTAACTACCTGATAATACCCAATAAGAATCAAGCTTCCTACCTAGAGAGGTCCTTCTTCTTTCGGAAGGAAGTCCTCAACATAGTAGCTAGTGTATTCTGGACAAAATCTTGGACCTCAGCATGTATTGTCTCCCATAAAGCATCAGCTACCAGTGTATCACATCGCTGCATCATAGATCCAACACTCTTTATGTAGCTGACTAATTCAACCAGCGCTTTCCTTTCCTCTGCAGTGTAATTATATCGCACTACCTACAAGATGAAACATTAATTACGACAATAAATCTTATAGCATAAAACACAAAACACATTGGTCTGGAAAAAAAATTCAGCTTGATAGAAATGCTATTAATGTCGCATTTAAAGGTTCACAGCTCATAATTTACAAATTTTTCAATGACGAATGGAAATGATTAATGATGTTGAAGAATTAACAACAACAACAACTGAGTCTTATCTCACTAGGCGAGGTTAGCTATACGGATCGCGTGACATTGATCTCTATCAATGACCAAATGATTAGTGATATCAAAGAATTAACAATCCAAGAGAAAAAAAAGAGTGAACAAAGATTTGGCTTTCCATAGCAGAATTCAGGTTGGAGTTGTAAAAGAAATTCTAAATTCTCGAGAGAAAGAATCATAGTAAAGACATTGGTCTACATGGTATTCTTATTCCGTTTGGAAGAATTTAGAAGAGGAGTACTTTTTGACTCACTAAGTTGTTTAATGAGATTTTAAAATTCAAGTAAATGCCAAAGGAGAGGAAGAAAGTACTTCGGAGCCTATATAACTTATGGGCGCATTATAAAATTACGGCAAGAGTGATTGAGCAACAATGCTATATAATAGAAAATACTGGCAAATGATCGGATGATATAAGACCAACAATGCCATATGATAGAGAATCTAATAGAGAATGTTGGGCAATGAAGGAACAAAAGCAAAACTAAATAATAAGGGTACTGAAATTATGGATGTGTAATCACATAAGCAAAGACAAGACCCGAAATGATATACAAGAAAAAGTTGGTGTGGCCCTTACTAAAGAAAACAAAAACTTACAACACAAACAAAAACTTGCTTGAGCTATTAGACTCAAAATAAGAAAAAAGGGAGGCGCCAGATAGCCAAAAAAATTAGAGGACTTAAAGACCTTACCTTTTCATAGTCAGAGAATGACGCAGAAGAGTCATATGATTCTACATGTGTTACGTCCTTGCAAGGGCGAGAAAATTTCCATGCACATTGCTCCCAGATACGTGCAGTCCATCTGCTTAAGAGCTGAAAACCTTCAACAATCATATCATACATATTCCCCTTGACTTCTTTGCTCCAATCAACATCTGAACCATCAGTTGACTTCAACAGAAGCAGCTGCAAAAGCAGATATAATGAACAAACAAATAGGCTTTAAGGCTATGCAGCATAGACAGTAACAAAGCAAACAACAATGTCCAAAAATTAATTTCAGGAGGGCTCTCAATTATGATTAGATGGATCAGCTAAGATTACAACACCTGATTCATGGCTGAAGCAAAACGAACAGTGAAATCATCATGCTCAGCACGGATAACCCCAATATGATTGATGATCAAATAATGTCTCTGATAGGTATTATAAGTCAAGGACGCATTCAAAAGGCACATCATGATGAAAATTCAAGCAACGGCTAATAAGCAATCTCAGGGAGTAAACAAGCATGACCACAACACGATAGACATGCCATAAAATCAATCATGAACAGAAGAAGAGGATCCTTGAAATACAGGAATTTCACAACAAATAATATCAGGGGATCACATAATCGTCACATTGCCATCACTTAATCATGAGTAAATACAATAAATATACTTATAAAAAATGCATAGTACCATATTTTCATTGTTTGAAGTTGCAGATTATTCATCCTAGAATAATTCCTCTATTCAAATCAAAACTGGTAGGCGGTAACAAGTATTAAAAAAGGCATCACCAGAAAAAGAAATGCCTGATAGAAATAACAATTGCCTAAGGACATCAAAATTATCTGTAGGATATTCTTGTGCTTCACGAAGTGGGAGTTCATGAGGGGCTGGAAGAGTAAGAAGACGAGTCTGAGAAGAAAATTTTTGAAAATATGTTGTTAACTCCTTCATTATTGCAGCTGGAGACAGATGTAAATCTGGAAATGCGGGAATGACTGCATCATTCTGCAGAAATTAGAAAAAGAGAGTGATGCAAATAAACTACTTAAGAGATAAATGAAAACAAACAAATCCATGTAAAATGAGATTATGATGAAGCATATTTAACATAAAAATACCTTAAATATATTGATCAGTCTATTGATCTTCACCCGCTTGTACAGAGACTCACTATCCTTCTCCGATGATGTTGCCAGGACAACAAGAACAGGCAAAACACGAAGAAGAACATGACGTTCTGGGAAGAGAAGTGCAAAATCTAATTCCAATGACTCTACAACAAAGACTATGAGAACTTGCAGAATGTCTTCTACACTATATCAAGTCAAGGAACGGAAAAAGAATAAATGTCCAAGGACAAAGGTTAATAAAATTGGTGATCCAGATGGTATAAATTGATACAAGTTCTTTGCGTACGTCTATAACAGTTTCTTCCAGGTGAAATTATTTTACTAGCCTAGTCTGTAAATAGTAAATATAGAACCATGGGTAACTCTACTTTTTCCGTTAATCCCCCATCTCCACTAATATACCTAATCAGTTTGTTTAGCAGATGCAACATAATAACACCAAAAAGAAATCTCTCCTGTTTTATATTCCATCTTGCTTTCTCTCTCCTACATCACTTTACTAATAGTTCACTTCATAAACAAAAGAAGGCAAAGTGCACCTATATTCCTTTAACTTCACACAAGGTTTTGGCCCCCCTAATTTTTATCCTCTGACCCTAACACCATTAACAAAAGATGTTGAAATTGAAACAAGACAATCTCAAATGCTGATATATTAGGTTTAATTTTAAAAAATAACAATAATTGACACAAAATACCATCATTTGAAACTAACAGTATTGGGATTAAAAAACTGGAAAAAAAAAATATTTCACAAAATCAAGGAACCAAATTGAAACTTTGTATAAACTTAGACGATCAAAGTTACACTTTTGCCAAGAGAGGAACCAGTCAGACCATCGTTTGTCAATTCAACCAGTTAACATTCAATGAAGAGTAAAATGATGATACGGTAATAAATTCAGGCCCTTCATTGCCCATAGATAGATGCACATACTAAATCTAAATAGTGAAGACAGGGTAAAAGTTGTGGTTTAACCAAGCATTAACAGGCACAAAGAAAAAAGAGAGTACAAAAATAGGATACTTGTTCACACGGAACATCTCAACATGCAAATTCAACAAGATCGCCCACCTTGTGCTTAAGAAAATCTGCAGGTAAAATGAAAAAAGGGGGGGTCAATAGCAGCCTATCTTTGGTATGGAATTTTCAGATCAAAAGCCACACAAAGTTGAAAACAATTAGGGAAAAAAAATACATCAATAATACAGAAAATCATATTGCTTGCTTCCTTTCATAAACATAGAATGGCCAAAAATTAGGCACCTGTAAATCATCTAACTCCTCCCTCATCGAATCAGTGTCTTGCCATTGACCACTGACTTGTGTGAAAGTCCTGGCACATTAAGAAAAGGCAACAAAATTTAAAAAAATGGGAAATTGCAATAAGTAATTTGTCGATTTTGAAAATGTATTATAGCCGAGTTTATAACTGTCTTCATGATACTCCAGAAAATAATCAAACTCTATTGAAGCTGGGTAACCAGAGTCCCAACAGATATTTCCTCCTTCATAAACCCCTTTGGAAATCCAAAGCTTCTCTCAAAGGTTAAATATCACCTGATCAGCTCTTCTCAACCAAAAAGGGTTGACCTAGATAGGATACAGGCATGTAGAGTGGCTGGGGCGCAATCAGGTTTTCTTCTCACAAGTTTTCCTTCTACTGGCTTAAAGATTATAAACGACATTGAGAAAGACAAGCTTGAATATTGTAATAGCTTCTTTTGGTCTCTTCATACCCTTTTTAGCTAAAAATTTCATTTTGATGATGAATATCAAAATACTCATAGAGCACAGCAGTAAGAAGACAGGACAACAAGATTTATTTTTGGTACTATTTCACAAGCATTGAATTTCCATCAGGTAAGAAGGTCAGGGACAGATGCAGAATGCTTGCACGGTTAAACTAATCTGAGGTTGATGGCTAGATTTTCCTTTTTGCATTAAAGTTGAAAAAATCAAAGCCACATTTTTCCCTAAAACTTCCAAAAAGATTTAAACATCACCACAGAGTATGAGTTTGTAGCACTTTTTTACTAAATTTTTTTCACAGGAAATAGGAACTGCCTTCAGCTCACTCCAGCATCCCGGGCATGGCTGGGCCGAAGATATAAATTATATTGATTAATAAAAAGAACTAAGCATTTCTTATGTTTTATTCTATGAATGCATCACTATCAGCAGACATAAGGTTTAAACTATCAGAGTATCGTTTATTCTAGATATGCATAAATCAAGTAGTATATAGTCCAATTCCCTCCCAAATACCTCCAAGAAAAAGTCCAGGATCAGATTTAAAATTGTTAGAATCACCATATACAAAGACAAACATGAAGAGGAATGCATGAGATATAATTTACCTTTGATAGAGTAATAACTTGACCAAGCCAAAATTATTAAAGAAAGAGGAAGTTCTAGAACTTGAAGTTTAAGAAAGAGATAAAACAAACCATAATATATACACATTCACACACATGTGTATGTGCAGAGAGAGAGAGGGGGCACCAAGCATACCTTTTATACCATGAAAAATCATTAGGTATGCTAGCTTTAGCATTTTTCAGATGGTCAAGTTGCACCAAAACATCAAGCAACTTCAACATAGACCTACGGTAATCAACAGAAAGATTACGAAGGATAGGAATTATTTTTTATGATAAAAACAGATTGGCCACAGTGACGAACTTAAAAGGTGCATGAAAATATGACTGGAAGTCATATAAAAATTAAGGTGACCAATTCCAAGTGACAAACCACTCAAGCAGAATTTTAACACACCACAAATGAGAAATTGTAGGCCCATTTATGCGCCTCTCAGGCCGTGAGAAACGCTGCATGTCAGCAGCTAACTGCAAAATGATAAAAGTTCATTTCAGTGTAGGTTAGTCTAGACCTGGATAAATTCCTAAACCAATCAGAAAACAACGGAAAAATGGTAATGTACTTTGGAAGAAGCTGATGCCTGCCACCTCTGAATTTCACGAAGACGGCTCATTTCCAAGTCCAGAACTTGGTATGTCTCCAAGTATAGGTCAGCTTGACTTTGCTTCATAGAATCCGGAAGCTGTAACATTATGCAAGAACTGCCGTTTAATTCAAATCAATTGTAGTGGTAATTCATCTTCAAATACCAACCATTCTTTCCTTCTAGCAAAATTTCTACTTCTACCAGGGAAAAAAGGAAGTACTTAATGAGTTAATGTCCAATGATTGGTTTCAACTCAAGCATGTGAGAGCAGATTTACCTGAGGAAGTGCCTTAACACAACTGCGATATGTGTAAAGCACAGATGCCATCTCCTTCCCCTCTTGAATGAGGGCATTCTGCATTTGTTTCAGTATTTGCAGTTAAGGCCCATCGTTAGAGATGAAAAGCTAAGGAACAGGCAAACGCCCAATAGCAGCATACCAACTGATTGAGAGCTTTTGTGTCCTCTGAAAGCGATAAGCGGTATGCAGAAACGTCACTATACTCTACATAAGTAGTGCAACAATTAGTATGTGTCAAGAGCAAAAGATGAATAATCCCAAAAATGAATTCAGGATTATTTCTTAACATATATAATTATATATAGAAGAGAAAAGTCAAAAATACCAGTACCTACAGGACTATCCGTTGCACCTCTTTCAGTTGAGATCCACACTCCAGGACCCTGGACCTCCGGTTGCTCATCCTACATAATTGAGAAACAATAAAAGCAGCTTACATCTATGGAAACAAGAATACTGCGTACGTGAAGATGTCCTAGTTTGGTACCTCTTCCAAATTAAAAGCATATAAGTTTAATAAATAAGTAGTTTGCAGGGCCATCATTCCAAAGAAAGGGAGTAGAGAAGCTCAAGTCAAGATTAAAAGTAACTCGTATTCTCCCAACCAGATTTAAAATTTACGAATTTCCCATCAGCATGAATTAAGTTACGCATAGATTCCGAGATCAAATACCAACAATAGCATATCCATGAATGCATTTCAGTTTCATAAATATGACTGCTTAATCTACTAAGCAAATGTAGAAGAAATTAGATTTAAACCAGCACATTCACGTCAGATGTGCTCGGATGCAAGTACCTCCAGCGAAAATGTCGATAGAGCAGCAATGGCTTCCTCAACGGGTACAGCCATCATACAGTCTTCTAAAAATCTTGGAGAAAACGAGTGGGGTGCAAATAATAGAAAATCAAGCAAGATTAGTGCAGTTCCCTCTCCATCTCTGAGCTGTGCTGGTGGTTAGGAGAAGGGTCGCTGGGCAGGGCAGAACTTTGCGAGGCGGAGCAGGTGTAACTCCTGCGTGGACAAGAATGCCCTCCGTCGCTGCTACGGTTGTTGCTGTGGTTTAGTGAATTTTTTCTTTGGATGTAAATAGAAAATTTTAAAAAAAAATTACAAAACTATAATTGTAACACACAAGACGACAAGAGTTGAAGCATGAAAAAAAAGGTCAAAAAATAGCGAAATTTACTGGGTTGCTGTGTGCGCGTAGATACGATACTATACATGATAAAGCCGTATAAGTGTAAATTTATGTGTTTATATTGACCCCAAAAAAAAAAAGATATAGCGAAAGAAAGAGGGAAATACAATATATCTATATATAATCTATCTATATTGAATTTTATTATTTTATATTATAAATAAAGATAATTAGATATATATTATATTAGAGATTTGTTATGGATAAACTTTTAGCTGTTCATATAGTTCTATTCGACCTAAATTTAGATGCTATTACGTTATGTATACACAGTAACCAAATTTACTGTAAGAACAAGTGGGGTGGCAACGGTAGGGCCATCGGTTGCTTAATTCTCAGTCAATAATGATGAAATCCATTAACTTCCACGACGGCTTCAAGCCCAAGCAATAATAAAATACTCCCATGAATTAGCCAGGTCCTCTCGGCACTAGATAAGGCAGGCAGCGAGCGCACAATTTATAACACCATACAACGAAGGCAGAAAGCTAAGGGCTGGGGGAAAAAAGGAGGATAGAGCAAAAGGCGTACCTCCAAAAATCTCTCTCAGACCTCAAATTTGAAATGAGACTCGTTGTTTTATTGCCCCTCACTCGCTGGTGTCTAAAAAAGTATTTTACAGAGGGCGGTTCAGTGACAGTCCATCATGAACACGACATAGAAATTTGAGAATCCCTGCATCAGTTACCAGGTCAATTAGCATCCCCCCCTCCCCCCCCCCCCCCGCCCCAAAATAAAAAAAGGAGCACAAGTTACCTGAAATTTCGTTACCTTCACCTCAGCTGCCTCCACCTCATAGACAAACTCCAAGCCCCTAGAAATTAGAACGACGATCCATTTTAATATCCTCCTCAATTAGAATAATATAACTCTCCATCAGTAGCTCTCAGACCATCCTCCGGCACCCTTTAACTGAACAAGTTTCGCATCTTCCTAATGGTTGTTTCAAAGAGCTTCTTCTACAGGAAATCTCACGGAATATAACTATCATGTCCGTCCGTTAACACACAGGAGATTGGCTATTTATGTCTAAGTACGCAAATAAAAATTTCAAATGGCATGGAGCTTAAAATAACTAATTAAGGGATAACGGATGCGACAATTCAGTATTTTCATAGCTGCAATTATTTACTCGCCACCTGTGGCAAGCCCTTACAAGTTACGACCCAAGTAATTCTATCAATGCCAGAAGTGCTTAAAGAACAAAGTAAAGCTCGGAAGTCAATTCTCTCTGTAGTGACTCCCCCAACATGTATGAGCATATGAATATTTCAGTTTAAATAGGCTCCAAAACTTACTCAATCAGCCTCTGTTTAGATCTAGTTTCCCAAGGAAAAGAAAAACAAGCAGATGTTGCGTTAAATTTTTATCTCAATATATACAAATCTTTTCTTGAGTTCCAGATCCACTGTTACCGTTGTGTAAACTTACAATATCGTCAAGCCAAAAACAAAACGGCTATTACAAGTAGATGACTATACAGACTTACACAGACGCCACTCAGGTCAGGAGATGGAAACGGATGGTTGATTGACCACCCCACGAAGCAACGAGCGGTTGAATATAATGAAGCGTTGGCACCTCCTTATCTGCTTTTATTATCAGATGATGACTTTCAAACTAGTTCCGTTGTTCACGCATTATCCCTCCACCGGTCCGTATACACAATATCAAACACAGAACATTATTCAATGCTTCAGCTCATAGGGAACCCCACACTGAGAATTGAAAGACCCGTGTGATGGTCTATTATAATTGGAACGTTTCCCGCCTGAAAAGCACAACTGAAAAGTTCCATGCCGCCCGACTTATTACCGACTTGCCTTCCCGCGCAAGAATGCGCGCGGCTGGGCAACGCTTGTGCTTTTAAGCCTAAATAAAATCCATAAAATTCATCTTTATATTTGTATATGTGTTATTCTATAGTTATTTTTATTTTTTACCAGAAGTTTAGTTATTTATATTTATATTTATCTGTATGTATAATTATATATATATTTCCACCGAAAACTTATATATATTAGAGAGAATTACAATAAGGTCAAAGAAAAATTATTAGTATCAATAACAGGTAAACAGTTGTTACTTGTTATTTTATACACTAACAATTATCATTATAAATTGCTTTGTTATTACTGGAACTTTTAAATTTCAAGTAATTATGTTCTTTATTTAAGATTTTATGGCAGTTTTTTCTTTATTAGTGTTATTTTTTCGACTCTATACATTATTAAAAGTATACATGTTTTATTTCCCTGCCATTATATTTTATAATTTTATAACATAAACATTCTACCAAATCAAATATATAACAATTTTAGACATTATAATATTATTTTTAAAAATATTATATACCATCATTACTCGTACATTTATGATTAGTGTCAGTACTCTTAAAAATAATTATTCACGAGTTTTCAAAAAAAATTAAATTCGAAATTATTTTATAATAATTGAAAGACTGAATTATTCATTCCGAAGAATTTTAAGAATCAAAGCCTTTTAAATTTCATTAATTCATTTTTAGTAGTCATTAGATGTCATTTCCCATGTAAACTAATCTGATTGATGCTATGTGATTTTAAGGAAGGGTTTGCGAATGGTTTGAAGTTTAAAAAATTTATTGATAATTAGGTGTGGAGATTTAGACGTGGGGTATGTGAATTAACCTTACTTGGCTTGGAAAATAAAGGAAATTAATTATGATCCTAAGCGTGTCACCATCCATTTATCGGTCATCAAATTTGAATTTGTTCATAAAAAATAAAATACTTGTACAGCAATTCATCCTTCTTATATTTCAAATGCGCACTCAGTAAAAATAAACATGGTTAGTAAAAGCATCCATGCAAATATCATGTATTATTTATTATAAGACAGGAATACATATTCAATCCTCGAACTTTATACAAAACTCCAACTTATGTCCTGATTTCATAAAATATTTCTTAGTTCTGTAACTTTAACGCCATTGATATAATTAATGCAAAATACTGACACAGCAACATTAAATGCAGGCAAAATATTTTCAAATACTATTTTTTATTCCAATTATTTGTATCTTGTAAAATTAAAATACGCCAACAAGACATTTTTTAGAAGTTAATATGTTTGTATTTATATTTATTTTGTCAGCATTTTTTATCAACTAAATTAATAGTTTTAATGCATACCAAATATCAACGGTAAACCCATAAAAGTTGGGTCAATGACATTATTGAAATTGCATAGGCTAATGAGACTAAATTAGTCACAGTGAAATTTAGCCCCCAACCCCTCCTCCAAATTCCTCGCTCCTGACCCCCGGGGGGGGGGGAGATGCGTGGAGCTGACCTCCAGACAGAAGAAAAATGCTTCATTTTATCTCGCCTTTAAATCTTTTCAACTGAATAAATACCAGGGAGGTTAGGAGAAAATGGGGGTAGTTGAGCGTGATTTTTCTTTGCTTTATCGGTCCGTAAGCTTTTGCTAATTCGCGGGGAAAATAGCAGCGAATCGAATGTTTTATTTGACTCCTTAATATATCTTCATTTTGGGCTATTAAACATTCATGTGGGCACGTTGGGAATGGGAAGCTAATAAGAATTTTAGGCTTTCTCTGACAGCGTGGTGTATAAATTATGATGGTCCATGGAAGTCAAAAGGGCGGTATATTGATTGAGGGCTATGAATTCATTCAGGATGCAGTTATGAGGGGGGAAAGAGAATGTCATAGTGAAAAAAGAGAGCGCTTTATGGTACTCCCTCCGTTTCTTATTATAAGAGAAGAATAACCAAATTACGTTAATAAAAAAAACAGTTAAAATTAGTTAAAAACAATCAATATATAAAAGTATAATTTTTTTTCAAAAATGCCCTCATTGATAAGAAGAGAGAGACAATGGTAATTTATTAAAAGAAAGAGAAGTGGAAAGGAGAGAGAGTGTAAGTTGGAAACAATAAATATGGGTAAAATAGGAAATCAACACAAAAAAGTAGAGACAACTTTTAAGTGTCTCTTATATATAGGAACATGCCATAAGCATCAAATGTCTCTTATAATAAGAAAGGGAGTATATCCGTATAATAATCTGGGAAGAGCCTGGGCTCCAAACACAGGGAAGGGGAGACATGTTCCAACAGGGAGATGATGACAGAAGCAACTGCAAATAAGACGAGAGGGCACACAAGGAGCTCTCAGACCCTCCCACACGATCAAACAAATTAAAAGCCACGGCAATAGTAGAATAAAGGAAGGCGAAATAGACGAATAATTAGTTGGAGGAATGGAGGGCCAAAATGGTGCTGAGATTCATGGGGTGCATATATTTGCTGCTGCCTGACATGATCTGTTGGACAATCAACTTGTTGGCTCTCTCGGAAGGATGGAATGGGTCCCAAAATGCGTACGCATCACGGTCTGGGCACAAGTTAGATGCTACCGTGCACAATCCGAGGCCATTATACGGTCCTTGACCACAGCACGCCACCTTTGAGGTTACAAATCCTGCTCCCAAGCGACAAAGTAAATCAAACCTCAACGCATCATTTTAATTCATGAACACATTTGGTCTTTAATTAAGGTTTCTTCTTACCGAATGCCTGAGGGTTAGAGATGAAATCAAGGTGCATTTGCCGTGTGTTGACCCCGATGAAGACCTGAGAGCCAATTTCGCGGTTGAGTCGACCCAGCATCTGCACCAGCCGTGGGTTGAACAGGGACGCTGCTCGCTGCAACTGTGCTGAGCATTCCCCGTTTCTGCTCCGCTGCGCCAACTCTGCCGGTACGCACCCCAATGGACCAGTTCCCGTCACCAGCACTCTTCGAGCTCCAATATCATGTAGTCTCTGAAATCGCGCACGTATCCACAATTTTATCAATGCACCCCCCCAAAAAAAAAAAAAACAGAGAGAGCTTGCATGCATCAGATTTGGAAGCTCACCCGTAAAATCTTCTCGTACTCGGAGATCAAATATTTGACGTACTCTGGTAAAGCGAACTGGCGGGATCTGGCTGAGAAAGGCACCAAGTAGTAGTTATTCACAAAGTCATTGCCTCCGAGAGTGATGAGCACTAGTGCTCCATTCACTAATCGCTTCGTCCTCGCAGCTCCGATCAGAGCACGCACCCTTTGCTGGTATTCTTCAAAGTACTCTAGCTGCCTGTATATTCTGATTATGTTAACCTGCAAAATTTGCTTACTTTTCTTCAGAACGCATGCCATTCAAGTAATTAACTCAGGTATTAAGCTATATATGTGTATTTATCCTGACAACGCCAGATGGTGCGTCATGTATATGGTTGGTAGAGAACTGAGTGCTGTGATTCTAAAATACTATCACGATGGTGCAACGTACAAATTGGATTCCGGTGTCGTTGAGAATTCCAATGCCGGCAGAGGCAAAGTTGGCGCCAACAAGCAATCTTCGTCCGGTGAGCTCAGGACTTAAATATGGCAGGGTGGATTCTGAGCCAAGTTCTTGACCTGCGGGAGGCAAGTTAATTAGTCACATATAAGCAATGCGTTGGGACACAGGCGCAAAAAAGGATCGGGCTGTTACTGATGAAGTCAGGAATGTTGTAGCCATTAGAGAAACGGCCAGTGGGTGTGCGAGTGGGGTAGTCGATGCCGTAAGGAGGAGTGTCAGCCCGAGCTGAGGTTGCCAAGTAATTGTTATTGCCATTGTCAACCAGCGAATCGCCAAACACAAAGAAAGCCCTGGGGGCTCCTTCTGCCCCACCTGCTGCCAATGCCATGACTACGCCCAGGACCATCAAAGCCAGAGAGGTAGCCATGGATCAGGGAATTAAGAGGGAGTGCGGGGGCGTGATATCTGATATATCCCAGACCAAACTTTATCGATGCTTTCCTCAACAATGGCAATTATAGGTGTTATATAGTGTGCCAACTGGTTGTGTCATTGTATGTGTAGACGCGACTGGTCCACGTTGCTAGCTAGTAACAGCACATAATCAATTAGTATAGGTGGTTGCCTATTGACATTTAAATTGCGAGAAGCCTATGCCTGAGAATGCCGGTGCTTGTACAGCCTTCTTAATTGGATTACCATCCTTCAAAAGGAAGCTTTCATTCTCCGTCTGTTGTCCCGCCTCGTTCAAACACTGCCCATCACACATAGATATCAACTTCCTTCTTCCTCCTGACATCGTCTCCTGCTGTGTTTTTTTTCTTTTGTCCCATGTCGGAACCGCCATTCTTTTACTCTGTCCCCCCACACTTTCGTTAGCCAGCTGCAGCCACAGACACTTGGATATATTCTTATAGATGCATACATCAGCAGTATACTGCACATGAATAAGATGGACTCATTATATAACTTTGTCTCTTGACATGAGTCAATATATATTAGAGCCACATTACTGCACATGAAAGTCCGGGATGTTTGGACGTAGTAGCAGTTTTTAGGGGAGAGTTAAAAGAGAGAGAAGGAGTTTAAAAATGAATATACATGCAGCAAACGGCATATGAAAGCAGAGCGTGCATCGTTATGGTACCACGAACACGGACAGGGTTCTTGCGCTTGCTTTGCTATCTGCCTAGGCGCTGGAAACTGCAATTTTAAATCCATAGAATATAATTTTTAATTTTGTGAGATATTTTGACAGAGAGCAGCGTGTCATTGAGATATAGTGTGTGCGCATGATATATATATATATATTTGTCTTCCCTGCAGGGTTTTATTTATACACTTATTTCTCATCTGAGCTATTTCCCTGTTTTACACTTCAATTTGAAAACTACATCCAAACTCTGTGAAGTAAGTTAGAACAATATACATGTACACGCTTGGGAGCAATGTCTATCACGGTTCATATATGTGTTTTTCTCTTTAAACATGTTTATCAAATTATATATTCACCCTTGTAAATTTTGGGGAAGTCGATGAATTAACCGCGACGTTAATTACTTGCATGTTGCAGTTTAATTTAGAGAAGAAGCTCACCGGAAATATGTACAAATTTGTGTTATTGTTAAATGATATGGTATCCATAACAAATTCCAGTGCACAAGGAAAATGTGCATTTTTATAACAATTTTCTCACTAAATTTAATTTGCAGCCTGCGTAATAGTACAGTGTATGTATGTTAGGTAAGCAAACCCGTTCTGCAAGGCTTTTTGTGAAGACTGCGATCGCGTGGAATATTGTCCCTATGCTAACCACTCCACACCTATGTCCCATATATAACATAAAAGTTGGCTGCAAAAACGGCTCATGATTTGGACCTTCCAACCGTTGATTAATCTCATTCTCGCACTTTTCCTCAGCTAACTTTCACTGCCAATTAATTAAATTTACGTGCTATGATCTGAAATAAAATTTACCGTTAATTAATTCCCCATCCCGACGCATGTGACTTGGAGCACACCTCATCGCATCCTCAACAGCACGTTTCGTATGTTTAACCCATCATTCATTGCTCCGTTTAGTTACGTCAAGGAAAAAGAGGGTCACTCTTGTCTTTGTGTATAAATTACTTAGTAACTCATTTACGGTTGAGTCATCAAATATGTCTCAAATTATTTTTTTATCTCTATATTTACAAATCATTCTTACATTTATCTACTTCATCTATCTCTTTCCAACACAAATTAAATAGAGTTAAAATTTTAAAAAAGTCATTAATAATGACTTATACTTCTTGGACACCGATTGTTCTTTACTTGCAAGAGACTTGTAATAAGAACCAGAATGATGGTTTTTCCAATAAAAGAATGTAATTTGATCTGTGACCGAGAAAAAGAGAAGAGCATATGCTATTTCTTTATAAGTGCAGCTATTTTTTTTATTAAAAACAATCATATTCGAGATACTGTCAGATACTGAATGTAGACACTTCTCTTAATAAGGATTCAAACTCTAACTTATTACATTGCGAGAGACCAACCTTTCTACTAGATCCACTCCTGTTGATCTATGCTATTTAATATTACTCATTATCCTTAATATAAGAGTTAGTTAACTAACTTGAGTATATCAAAAAATTAATTAAGTTAATTATGTGTATTAAATAGGTGCTATTTTTTATAAAGTGCTCTTGCTAATAATGTGTGTCAAAATTATATTTTTATGGAAATACTTAACACATGCAACCACTATAAGGATTATTCTGAAAAAAATATAGATAACTATGAAAAATAAAATAAAATAAATTTTTATATTTATAAACAGATTAAATATCAAACTAATTTTTATATTGAAAATCAAATGTAGCATGTGTAAGGATAGCATGTCTGGGGAGAAGTAGGGAGGGGGGTACAACGCATTGGGAGGCCCAATTAATGCGACCAAACGAGATTCAGTCCCAGAATTTAATCTCGGTCCTGTTCCTACGCCGCCTGTGCCCCGCCTCTTGTCCTTCACATGCCTGGTCAAGACCAACACCCCCCCCCACCCCAAAAAAACGCCAAAAGACCAAAAAAGGGGGTATTTCTCAGGGAAAAAACCAGCTTCATCACGCATAATTTTTTTTCCATGAAAAAGCCAATTCTATTATATAAGAAAGTAAAAAAAGAAATAGTCATAGACAGCGGCACACCACCATTTATACTATCACCTTTGGTCCTTAGCAAAAAGCACAGCTAATTAATTTCAAAAAATGAATAAATTAAAAAAAAACTTAATTATAAAACACATAACATGATTTATTTAAAATATTTATGAGAATTATTAGATTATATATATTAATGTATAAGACAGACAAATTATTCGAAAAAATATGAACATAATATTTTAAAATATTTTTAAGAAAACATTTTATTGAAATTGTAATTTGCCATGTCCGGTGCTTTTCAATTTAAACATGCGACAATTTGAGATGCGTGGATTGTATTTAGAAGTAGGGGAGCGTGCCGATGACATAATGTCATATATTGTGGCAGAGCCTTTATGGGGGCCGGTTTTCAAATTTTAGGCCCTGTTTGATGCACAAAATAAATTTTATGGGAATGATAATGGAATTGAGTAAATAAATAAACTTTAAAACTATGTTTGAAATATTATGGGAATGCTTAAATAATTTTTATTCAATGTATGTCCTAAACTGTTTTCTGCGAAGAGGTTGTCGGGTTTGACCTCCCTCCTCGTACTGTCTAAACTTATTCCTTCCCCTTTCACTTCCGACCACTGGGGTTTTTTGCCTGTCGGGAGAGGAACGTTACTCTGTTGACGACTAAGCAAAGGGCCTTTCTTTGCTTGCCTTCCTTATTCCCAAAAGGAAGGGGCCGTCTGGGCCCTGCTTATTATTAATAATTAGGTTAAAATACATTTATCTTGATTTTTTTTTTTACATTTAGTATCTTAAAATATTTTTTAGATACGTACAAGACTTTGAAGTCTTTTTTTTGCCTTCGTGTTGGATGCACAAAAAAATATTTCTGAGGGCTGGATGTACCTTAAAAAAATACTTTAAAATGCTAGACACACCTAAAAAGATATTTCAAGGTGCTGTATGCACCATAAAATAATTTAGGGTACTAGTCAATTTATGATTTAATATATACAATACACAGTAATACTTTCAGTCCTTAATATAAAGTTAATTAATTAATTTAAGTAGATTCAGAAAAGGGAAAAAGACACCAAAATACTCTCAAAAATACTAAATGACAAATGAGGGTATCTGAATTTTAAAATCTCAATTTAGACCCCAGGTACTTCTTTAGAATTTTTAAATCTTATAAAATTACACAAAGGCCTTTTACTATTTTTTTAACCTTTTTTTTAAAATATTACCCACTCAGCAATTCCGGCCACCGGAGTTCTAACGTCGGCGACCAACCACCGGAACTTAGGCGACCGACCACTGGAGTTCCGAAAACTACTATTGTTAAGCTACTGACTACTCCAGTAATGCGATTTACTACTTTTGTGTAGTTAATAGCTATACAAAAGTAGTCATCGGAATTTTGAAAACAAAAGTAGTCAATAGTTATATGGAAGCACTACTACAAAAAATACATTTAACGGCGGTTAAAATAAGCTTTTCACGGCGGTTTAAGAACCGCCGTGATATGTGAAAATTTTTTATTCCTTTAAGCTACGTTTCGTCTTACTGATCAGGAGGGAACAGGAGAACAAAACCTCAAATGAAATCTCTCGCCAGTTAAAAGCATTTTGATGGAGTAAATATAGATTCTTTCCTGCATTCATAGCGTCACTTAGCTTCACCTTCGGCCACCAGATCGAAGTAACTAAGATTTAATAAAGGTAAAATCAAAGACTCAGATCTGATAAAATCAAAAACTCAAATCTGCTAAAAATCAGATCTCTTTAAACTCAGATTAAGCATCTTATTTTTAACTAAAGAAAATAATCATATCAAACCACAAAAACTGCAAAATCCACAGAAAGAATGGAGGTGAAAAACTCACAAATAAGAATGAAGAGGATGAGGCGATGGTGACGGCAACAGCAACAGCGACAGTGATGGAAGATTGGAAGAACATGGTGGAAATGATAGAGGCAATGGATCACGCAGACGAATATAGGAGGAGGGAGAAAATCGATTTTTTAGATACGCACAAGTTTTTTTTTTTTTTCGTGTTGGACACACAAAAAACTATTTTGAGAGCTGGATGTATCTTTAAAAAAATACTTTAAAGTGCTAGACATACCTAAAAAGATACTTCAAGATGTTGTATGCACCATAAAATAATTTAGAGTACTGGATGCACCTTATCCCTTTATGATTTAATATATACAATACATAGTAGTACTTCCGGTCCTTAATATAATAGTTAATTAACTAATTTAAGTAGATTAATAAAAGGAAAAAAGACACTAAAATACTCTCAAAAATACTAAATGACAAATGAGGGTATCTGGATTTTAAAATCTCAATTCAGACCCTACGTATTTTTTTTGAAATTTTTAAATCTTGTAAAATTACACAAAGGCCTTTTAGGCCTCAAAAATAGTTACATGGAAGTAGTCACTGGTATTAAAGACAATGTTGTCAGTTTACAATATTAAAAATTCCAAAATAGTACCTGAGGCATGAATTAAGATTTTGAAATTCACCTATCCTGATATGTTATTTAGTAATTTTAAGGGTATTTTACTGTCTTTTTTCCTTAAAAAAACTAGTTGCTGGCTATTTGTAATAAATAGATATTGTCTTTTTCTAAAATATAATTACTAATCAAATATTATTGACTAAAATTATCATTATTATAAGAATTACTATGAAAAAAAATAGATAAATATGAAAAACAAAATGAATTAAAGCTTTATATATACGGAAACTGATCTTCACCTGACTGACAACAAATTTGAAAGAACAAACTAGTGTAAATTATAATGGCACCACGGATGTATCCGTTTAACCCAGAACAATTTATTACTACAAGAGATGGAAACACAGGAATTATGCGGAGAAACGTACGTAGCGAGGCGTAAATAAAAACAGGGCAGAAAATAAGGAATAATTCAGGTCCTGGAATCGAGGGCCATGATGGTGCTGAGATTCATGGGGTGCATGTACTGAGTGGAGCCTGCGAGAATCTGGCGGACTATAATTCTGCTGGCTTTCTCCGATGGATGGAAGGAGTCCCAAAAGGCGTAGAGGTCTCTGTCGGGGCACAGGTTTGAAAGCGGTGTGCACAGTCCAACCCCATTGTATGGGCCCTGGCCACAGCACGCTATCTTGGACGTTACGAATCCTGCAGGCCCGATCCGTGCTCAGAACAAGTTGACCGAAACACAAGTTATACTGACACGTGTACACTACGGAGCACGTACGTACCATAAGCTTGAGGATTGGTAATGAAGTCCATGTGCATTTGATAGGCATTTGCCGCCACGAAGACGTCAGCACCAACCTCCTGGTTGAGGCCCGAGATCATGTCAACCAGCTGGGGATTAAATAACGACGCCGCTCTCTGGAGTTCCTCGGCGCAGTCCCCATTTCTGCCCCTCAAGGCTAATTCTGCAGGAACGCATCCCATCGGTCCCGTTCCCGTTACGATCACCCTCCTTCCTCCCAATCGTATAGTCTCTGCCTTGACCAAGTTGCGCAAAACAATTCAATTACAGTACAAAACAACAACCAGCTACTTGTTTAATATCCGTTGTGTACCATGCTAAAGAGCAAGCAAGCGAGGGAGAGCTGATTATATTAACGCATACTTAATTAAATGAATGCGTCTCAAAGCAAAAAAAAAAAAAGCGCATTTAATAAGGTCCACTGGTGACTTGCACGGACGAGCCTTGGCATTCCACACCGACCCTACCCAACGTCCATGTCAGTGGTCACTTTGCATGGCCACCACCTTCTAAGTCACGCAATCGGCATGTATGATTACACGCAGTCACGTATTTGTTTGGCATTTATATATATACATACAACAGGAATCTTAGCCCAAATAATAAGGGAGAGAATACCCACCCTGAGAATTTTGCGGTACTCAGAAACGAGATAGCGAACGTAATCTGGGAGAGAAAATTGGCGAGATCTTGCAGAGTAGGGAACCAAATAGTAATTGTTGACGAAATCGTTGCCGCCGAGAGTGATAAGCACGAGTGCTCCGTTTACTAGTCGACGGGCTCCTTCTGCGCCAAGATGTGCGCCCAGCCTTTGCTGGTAATGTTCAAAAAGCTTCAGCTGCTTGTAGATGTGGATGATATGCAGCTGCCACAAATATACAGCACACGCATATTAACCTCATCACGTCCCTAGAAACCGCATAATGGAAAATGCACGCATAATTAATCACTCACAAACTGAAATCCGGTGTCATTGAGAATCCCGATGCCGGCGGACGCAAAATTCGCGCCAACCAGCAGCTTCTCTCCAGTTAGTTGAGGGTTCAAATATGGGAGAGTGGGCTCTAAGCCAAGCTGCTCACCTGCATGATCAACTCCTACATTTTATATACATATAAACACCAAAACTAAGCATGAACTGAAACTGTTTGAGTATCAGAGCGATGTGTACTGATTAAGTCGGGGATGTTAAGGCCATTAGAGAAACGGCCAGTGGGTCTGCGAGTTGGGTAGTCAATGCCGTAGGGGGGAGCGTCTGCGCGTGCAGTGGTCGCCAGGTAATCATTGTTGCCGCTATCTACCAGGGAGTCCCCAAATACAAAGAAAGCCCGCTTTGGCTGTGCACAGACTGAACTCGCTGCTACCACCAAGCTTGCTATTGCACAATAATAACCAAACACCCAACACCCAGCCATTTTACCTTTAATTTCTCTATAACAATGCACGTACATACGTGGGATCGCTCACACTAATATTTACTCGTACTTTGTAATGGATTGGCAATCAACGGGTGTGTGGCTTTATATAAAGTCTGGCCTGCGTTGGTGTTGATCTCTGTGAGCCACGATCATTAATGTCTTCTTCTACCACCACTCACTCCAGCTTTAAAGCAGCCGCCGAATCAAGCCGTCTATATATGTACCCTCGAGTAATTGCTCTGCCCAGTTCCTTATCGTACCTTTTTCCTCTCTCGTTAAACATTTCATTCTTCGCATCAAAATGTAGGGCTACGTCAACCCCACTCTCACTTATTACCGGCCGTCCTCCTTACAGCCCGGTAATAAAACAGTGTACATATATAGTCTTCGCCACTCATCCTGGATCAAGAGCGTTATCACAAGCAAATACTAAAAATATATTTATTTATTTTAAAATTTACCACCACCTTGCATCTCTCTCTCTCTCTCTCTGTATATATTTTGCATGCAGCAAAGGGGCATCCGACGCACTTGATATGCTTCACTCTTGTGTGGGAGAGTAGGTGAGAAATTAATACGTCAAAGGGTGAGTATCAAACTTCAAAACTACGTTCCGGCAGAATTGCTCTTCCAGCTTTGATGTTTAATTTCAAGCCGATCGACCATTTCTAAAAGTAGATTGCTGCATTGTCGACTTGAGAACATGACATCACTGTACTACCACGCCTGTTCATCGATCTTCGCCCGACTCACAGTCTCATCAGGATGTTCTTAATACACCCCGATCACAATCACATTAATGGCTAATTATGATCAGCTTCCATTATTATCGTCCGCTAGCAGCAGCCAGTCAGGTAATTTGGGCACTCATTAATATTGATCAGCGACGGACGATAGATGGTTGCTGAGTTCAAATAATTAACATTCCCGCCCTGGTGATATCATTAAAAATAATTAATGAGGCAACACGCAAAAAAGAAGGGGAGAAGGGAAAATTTTTCATTCAGAAAAGGCCCCCGGAGTTTGGTCGGCGTAATTTTCCAGAATAATATTGTTTTGGCTTTGTTTTTTTAAAAGTACAAAGCATAAATAATGACCCTGAGGGAAGAAAACCGCGGTTACAAATTCAAAACGGATTGAAATATATATGGAACTGAGCGAAAACAAAATAAACTAGGATTAGAAGAGAGAATATATATAGTGTTGCATGGTGCAGGTATTTTGGGTCTATTAATTTATATGAGCAATGATAGGGAGGGGCTGTACGTGGTCACTCTAATAATACCTTGGTGTGGGTTAAAAAATATTATTAAGAAAGGATAGATGGAGGGGATCGGAATAGTTGGGTGACCGGGGTAAAAGGGAACGAGTTAAGCGATTGGAGGGCATGTGGAAGTGATGAAGTGAGGTGGGGTTAGGGTTGGCAGTTAATTGCACGCTCACATGCGGCTGCCCTCCATTTCCAGTTCCGTTCACTCTCATTTCCATCTCTCCTGAGCCCCAAAGCTGCAGCCTTCACCCCCAAAGCTGCAGCCTTCACAAATAACAGGTCCACAGCCACACACGTACGCACCAGCTATACATCGGGGCTTCATATCTCAGCCTCTCAGAAAATGCTGTCTCTGCGGTTAATTTAATTGTATATATGTTTACTGGCCTCATTGAACTAAACATCGATCCAATTCTTAGGACAAAATATTAGCCTTTTATTCTATATCAATACAGCGTCGATGCACTAATTTTTGGAGTATTTACGTAAAGGATATTCAGGTCATGCCGGAGAGTTTATGATTTTTTATTCCTCGTGTACCAAGCGCAGTTTTGGCTTAAAACTTGACTGCCTGTGCAAGTTTTGCTTCCTATCTTTCGCTCCCTTTGCCTTTCCATCTCCATTTGACCGGGAAAAAAGAAAAAAACTCAGACGATATGGCCTGCTCAAGCTGCGCTCAGACCCCTTTTAAAATTGTGCGCTCCAATAAAAGAGTTTCATAGTGAAACGGTCAACGGCCCCGTCTCACGACTTCACCGCATGTCCCTTTCGATGCGCTCCCGGGCAGGTCCAAACCCACCAATTCCGTATTTTACATACAAGAGCAGGATGACGGATGAAACTAAGTTTTCCTAATAAAATCAAGTGTAAAAATTGCATCTCCTGTTTGGGGGCCCATGCTCTCCGACACGACGGAGGACCGGGGAGGAGGAAAAAGAGAAGCTTCGGACACACGTTGCGTTGGTGTATTGACCATTGAGAATAAGTCAATGCGAGGAGGCGTGTTTAAGGCCCGAACAAGTGGCTCAGTCAGTCTGGGCCACCTCTCTTCTCATATGTACACTTTCTTAAGGGCCGAACTCTATCATCACTTTGAGGTGGGCTTCGTCCCATAAATTAAATAATGCCCTGCTGCCCGCACCAAGCGATCCGCATTGACTCGTTTGAACGGGAATTTCATTATTAAATAGATTCCCTTCGCGTATTTCATTATAGGCGCATATCCTAATATGTCACTATTTTTTCACAGTAAAATATAATTATAATTTATAAAGGCTCGTATGATAATTCTTTTTAAAAAAATCGTGGCTTGAATGGTATATCATTGTTGGGCATCAGAATATTCTTTAGGGAGTAACATATCTTTCTTTTCTCTTTTGGATGAAGAAGTAACATATCTTTTGTATGTGAACCGTTTGTCGTATTTGTAGGAAATGTTTGTTTGTAAATTGTAATATTTAGTTGATTCTAGACGCATTGCCATGATTAATTAATGGGAAGAATCAGGGGAGGAGAAAGTACGCAGAGACATGTCACCCAGCCAAGTGAAGGAATACAATATAAGAGTAGAGGAAGCACGGTGATGTATATATATATAGGAATAAATAAAGGGCATGCAGAAGCCAGCCAGCTTAACTAGGTCCTGGAATCCAGAGCCAAGATGGTGCTGAGGTTCATGGGGTTCATATATTGGGTGGATCCGGTCATGAATCTGTCCACGATGAGGCGGTTGCCCTCTCGCGCTGGGATGAAAGGGATCCCAGAATGCAAATATGTCTCCTGTTTGGGCACAGGTTCGACGCCGGAGTGCACAGCCCTATCCCATTATAGGTCCTTGACCACAGCACGCCACCTTGGACGTCACAAATCCTGCACACACATGTTTCCATTCTTTTCAAAACAAGCAAGCCGTTGGGGCCTTGGGGTTAATCGTACGTAATGCTACACGGCGCATGTTAAATGCAGTTACCGGTGAATATCGGAGTCGCACCTAACTCTCTGTCACCCGTAATACTAGAACAAATAAACGACGTACAGACAGACATGCATTTACTGGGAGCGTGGTACGTAAGCGTATGGTCCCCTGCCGGCCCCACCCCCACTAACGCCTGGAATTCATTGTGAAACAGCAGATGATATGTATGTACGTACGTACATACATACATACATACATAGTTGACGGAACGGGAGTAGTACTAATTAATTAATGAATGTAAATTTTACTGAACCGCCCACGTGCACCTCACAAATTAAAGATAGGGGCATGCACATGATGAGTGAGTTAAAAATAATAAAAATATTACCGTAAGCCTGAGGATCAGTGATGTAGTCCATGTGCATGGCGAAGGCATTAGCGGAGATGAAGACGTCGGAGCCAATTTCAGAGTTGAGCTGGGCGAGCAGTTGGACGAGCTGTGGATTAAACAAATCTGCCGCCCTCTGCAGTTCTGCGTAGCACTCTCCGTTCCTGCTGTGCTGCGCCAACTCTCCGGCACGCACCCTATTGTGTCCCCGTCCCCGTCACCAGCCTCTTCTCGCTCCCAGCTCATACAGCTGCTGCATTCATTCATTCCCTTTTATTAATTAATTAAATTCTCTGGTTCACCATCTCCCCTACCTAGCTAGTACCTTCACCTTTCTACCCTGCTCCTACCTGCATACTATTTCATATTCCTTTCCATTTTCATTGTTTTTCCTTTTTGGTTTTGGATTTTACCCTCCATACTATGTGTTCGCTGGCAAATAACAGTAAACATATGCGCTAATAACATCAATGAACCAGAAGCAGAAACTTGGCAGAGAAAGCGTACCGCGAGAATCTTGCGATACTCGGAAATGAGGTAGACGACATAATCGGGGAGGGCAAATTGGCGAGATCTGGCGGAGAAGGGCACCAGGTAATAGTTGTTGACGCGAAATCATTGCCGCCCAGTGTTATGAGTACCAGCGCTTCGTTCACCAGTCGTCCCGTCTGCTCCTCTCCGATCAGTGCGCTCACCCGCTGCTGGTACTGTTCGAACAGCTGCAACTGTCGCCCGATTCTGATTATGTTTATCTGCACCCGTTTCCCACATTTAATCATCACTCTCTTTTCCTAGCTTCCTAAAACGCACACGTACCAACGCGATTAAATATATCATTAGATGAGGCCTTACAAACTGAATTCCAGTGTCGTTCAGAATTCCTATTCCCGCAGAAGCAAAGTTAGCACCGACGAGGAGCGCCTCTCCGTTGAGCTCCGGACTCAAATACGGCAGCGTGGGTTCGGATCCAATTTTCTCACCTGCATGATATATAGGGGATGATGGTCAGCGTACGTGCACGCACGTAGATATAAAGACAGGGTGATGACAGAAGCAGTGGAGTGAAGCTACTGATGATGTCGGGGATGTTGAGGCCATGGGAGAAACGGCCGGTGGCTCTGTGAGAGGGAGAATCGATGCCGTAAGGATATGAGTCGGCGCGGGGCGGTGGTGGCCAGGTAATTGTTGTTGCCATTGTCCACCAGTGAATCTCCGAACACGAAAAAGGCTCGACCCCCCGCTTGCGGAGCAACACTGCTCCAGCTCACGATGGCGCACATTAAAATACAAACCCCACCATCCCTTCTTCTCCATGGCGACTCGATCACTGTGCCCGTTCGCGAACGTTTTGAACCAGTTATAGTGCTAAATACACGCAACAACCCCACCTAAACTCTGGCGCGCCAATCACTGAGTATCAGAAGCAGCAGTACTCCACTCCTGTATATAAATCTGTCGCTGGGGTTTCAATTTAATAACTCGGCCTACCCCTTTTGCCCGCCCACCCCAGTCACGTCTTACGATATAAAAGGGAGGGAGGGAGTGATTAATATTAGTGTGAATATTGAATTCATTAGATTTGGTCAATGCAAGCTTGATTATGGATTGCTACTGTGATTGTAAGCGTACGTGGAGTGCAATTATGTCATAATCAGTGGGGAGCTAGCATCCCGAAACAGTATGAAATAATAGAGCATTGAAGAGGGTTGAATGAGCTGTCTTTTTCATTTGCGCCAGCATGCATGCTCCCCTCCGGACACTGTAATTACTACTCCCTCCGTTCCTTATTATAAGAGACATTTGATGCTTATGGTATGTTCCTATATATAGAGACACTTACAAGTGGTCTCTACTTTTTTGTGTGAGATTTACTATTTTACCCATATTTATTATCTCCAACTCACACTTCCCTCCCTCCCACTTCTCTTTCTTTTAATAATTAATTATTCTCTCTCATGCTCTCTCTCCTTATTAATGAGGGCATTTTGAAAAAAATTATACTTTTTACACATTAATTGTTATTAACTAATTTTAACTGTTTTTTTTATCAACGTACTTCGGTTATTTGTCTCTTATAATAAAGAACGGAGGGAGTAATTAGTAGGCCTCCTCACGATTCACGTATGTCGGCGTTTTTTAGGCGGACAAGGATGCATAACATACTACCATAATCGCCCTCGCTTCTATACTTTTCTTTCCTTATTGGTTTAGATGTTGTTGTTGATATCTAAACTACTCTCCACATACCAAACTACTTTTATTCACAAGTAGAAGCTTCAAGCAGATCTATATACGCCGCGCAAAACTTTAAGTGTACATAAACAGATGGAATCTTAGCTGATCAGGGCAGAGTCACCAGTGACCTTAGATGCACGCAGAAGTGCTATTTCTTAGTACTTTCGACGTGTCCTCCCCCCTCTTTTTTCGAACGAAAAGGAAGTCCCGTTAATATCCTAACCAGCCATTAGTTTATTTTCCTTCCTATTAAGGTCAGCTGAAAATACGCATCGTATAAAAGCTGCTTATAGTAAACCAAACTAAAAAAAAAAAAAAAGCTGCTTATAAGCTCAGTTGCGATTAAAGCACTCGCTCTCCGAAAGAGTTGATTGGTCGTCCACCATCCCCTTTCTCGCTTTCAATCTGCAGAAACGGAAGCCCCAAACAATGACAATAATATACTGCTCCTACAAGCTTACAAGTATAATTTAATGACTTCGCGACAAAATTCAATACTAAATTAATTACTCACGGAGTTTAGGGTTTACATTTAGTACTCATCATCATAACGATAAGCAGCCACTGTGATGAAATTTATATGATCCATAATTTGATCCAAATCGTCTAAATTAAAAATTTAACATACAATTTTAATAATAATAATTTTTTTAAAAATGTCATTATAAGATGGATCACCTTTAGTTTAAAGTTTAAACTTGACGGATGGCATTGATTGGAAAAGGGACGGTTGCATTGTCATAAATACGGAGGGACGCATCAAATGGCTGGAGATTTCGCAAGGCATGTGACGAAAGTAAATGAGGTGGGTGAATTTGAACTACTACGCAGCTACTACCACACTGCTAGCTGGATATACAGAAGATCGATGCACATTAATTTAAGCAATGGGGATATAAGAGTACAGATCAATTAGATGTCCACACGCCAATCTGGTGTGGTGCGTGCAGTATTCAATATAAGAGAAATGAAACATGCATGCAAGTCCTGGAATAAGGGTGACCATCTGGCCGGAAATTAAAACCGTACGTCTCTAATGTGCCATATGCATAGATATATATATAAATTACTCTGAGTTGTGATGATGCGTTGACGCTTTATGTTTCTGATAAGCGTTGGTGAAGGACTAATGAGTCCATGGCTTCCAGTTGGGCGGCGTCATATCATGTCACAGATCTTAGGTTGCTGACGACGATAGGCATGTCCGCCGAAAATGACATTATAAACAGCCCCTTGGGGCCTCCTTCTGCCTTTTCTTTAACCTAGTTTAATCCCTTGCATGTGAACTAAGCCTCTCTCAACGCTGTATACATGAAACACAATTCGATGATCTCTCTCTCACACCCGCATTTTCATTTACTTTTATTATTATTTACCTATTTCGTTTCTCGGCTTCTTCGTTCGATCGAATCATCACCGATTTATAACCATCCCGCTTCTGTGAGGCATCCATGTGTGAAGTATTTGTGTGGGGATTAACACGAATCTCAGAGACCAGTGTAGATAATCCCGAACGCAAAACCCCAGCATATTGTTTTATGTAGTCTGGCCATTGGGGTGCCTCAGCCCTCAAGGCCCAAACCCATTCGCTTCCTTGCTCCTAACTAATCTGCCGAATACATCATTCAACAACCAACAGTACCAGGCCAGCCCCTTTTTTCCCTTTTGGAGGGGGTAAGTAACATGTACAATAATTGAACTGGATGACGGAGTGGCAGGTGAATAATGGATAGGCGAAGTGAAAAGCTTAAATTAATTAGGCGGGCACCACAATGAGGCTAAAAGAATCGGGCCTCCAGTGGGGAGCAACAGAAAGCCCAACAGCACAAATGGGCCTCTGCAGAACATAGATGTTATGACTAAGGGCCGTCGGTGGGTAGACACTTGACGGTGATGATTGAGGCTTGACGCCTAATTCACCTTTCCCCTCTCCAACTTGCCTTCAAAGACAGCTCTGAGCTCCAACCGCTTCACATGCTCCTTCACACTTCACACTCAATCATCTCTCTACGTAAGTACGTAGCCCACTTCTAACTCCACAATGCACAATTACTTACAAGTGGATCCTCTTTCTCTCACGCAAACTCCGATTTAAATTTAAGACAAGCATATATAGGCTAAATATCCCAGAAAGGCAGAAAGCGAACCCCGTGACAATTCCTCTTGTATAGGGAGGGGGGCTCTCTGACAAAGTCTCATGAACTGCGATCTCCCACCAAATGATCATTAATTCTCTGTTTAGAAAACTCCAGTGCTGCTGCAAGCTAGTAATAAGCGGTGAATAATGAACATCAATTGGCCCAACTGAAAGGACGCTACAAGAAGACCAAGGGCCCTCACGGTCAACAGAAAGTGAATCCAACGAATGGCGAGGGAAGAAAGGAAAGAAGTGATGTTTGGTATGTAATAATTGGTTAGAAAGATACTGCTTCAGACGGGAAAATTAATTAAGATCGGATTTGGATGGCAATAATGACATGACATGACATGACATGACAGAAAAGGAGGGTGGATTAAATGAATCTGATGCCCTTAACAAAAAGTAATAATATGATGGCGGACGAAGAAGAATGAGCTGCGGCGGGGATGTGCCAAAGCTTGAATTTCATGGATGAACGCCAAGCAGCCGTCCGCGCTCCTTCCCTTCCCTTCCCTTCCCCTTCCCCCTCGGCTTCCTCTTCCTCTCTTCTATTTTTGCCGACAAAAAAAGCTTCGTTACACCCGCACCCTCTATCCACTTACTTACGGGTGTTTGGCTTTTTTTTCCAAACCATGGTTGGCTTCCCAAACCATGATTTGGGAAAAAATTTGCTAAACACCTCTTTTTTTTAAACCAAGTTCTGGCAAAACCTTGGCTTGAGAACAAGCATGCGGGGGTTGGCTTTTGAGACAGAAAAATGGGTGTTGTCAGAGGCTCCAACAGTGCACAAGCAACAATTCTATTTTTTACATATAAAAATACGGCGACAAAAGAGGAAGGCTTGCGAAAAAGATATGCATAACTTCGAAGAAGCATGATCGCTATCAAAGTTTTGCCAGAACCAGTCTCTTGAGTACACAATGGCAAAATAAATTATTTTACAAAAAAACATATTTAATTATTTTATTAATATTTATACTTATTAATTTTTTATTTATATTATTTATGCCTTATTTATTATGTTGTCAAAATATATATTATTAACAAATTTATTATTTCAAATAAACATATATTATGAAATATATCTTATATGTAATTATCATTTAAATTTATGTTTTTTTTAGTAATTTTTACATATAAAAAAGCACTTTTGACAACAACTATCAAAACACTCTCACTTTATCAGAATCACTTTTTCAGAAAATCTATTCTTTCAAAATATATTCTCTCCAAAATCTATTCTCCAGAAGCTATTCTCAAACCGTGGTTTGCCTTCATCCAAACACCCCCTTAATCAATTTGGGAAACAAAATTGTAAGATAATATATATAATGGAAAATCAACCAGCAAACTCTTTAAATTTGTTTGTACGTAATTGATAAATTAAAGGGTTTTTTTTTTTTACTTTAATACTCCCCCGGTCCTTAATATAAGGACCTAATTATTGAGTTGGTTTTGGTCCTAAATATAAGACCCATTTCTCATATTTATTAATTTTCTCTAAATTACCCTATGAATACTCTCTCAACCATAATCAAGTAAAAAAGGAGAGGAGGTGTTAAAAAGGAATATTTTGGTGTTTTAGGAAAAATATGTCACATTTCTTATAATTAACTAACTTACCTAACTTCCTTAATCTAATCAAATTAGTTAAATGGGTCTTATATTAAGGATCGGAGGAGTATCATTTTTCTGTTTTGTTCCTAGAGTAATAAAGCAATTGGATGTACTCAAGTATTGGTATTACTAATTGAGGGGCAATCTGATAAAGCGAATCATGCTATTATATGTTTATTATCTTTTTTCATTTGTGTGCAATAATCTTAAAGGACAAGTATCGTATAAATAAAAAAAACTTTTTAAATGCGATAATCCGATGCAAGTTGGCAGAAGGAATGGAGGATTCTGCCGCAAGGTCTTCTAAAAACGATGGACCAAAAAAAAAAAAAAAGAAGCAAAATGCTGCAATAAATGAACGGATTCCCAATTAACTTAACTAGGACGCAGTCTAATCCGATGGAATACACAGAGAATACAACTGTGAAACAAGAATTAATAATACTAATAAGATGATTTATGTGCGGTGGTGGAATTAAAGCCTCAGCCTTGAGGGGCATTAATTTGGACCCCACTATTCTAGTCTTTCCCGCCGTCTAACTCTGACAGCTAAAATTTTGTATTCAACTCCAGATTCAAGAATAGAAGCTACCCAGTTTCATAAATTAATAGTAATCATCTCATCGCAAAACCTTTGCCATTGTATTCTATGAAATGATTTTTGAATTACAAAGGGCACATGCAAGGGGGACAGGCCGCTAATTTTCAGCACCCAGCTTCAAGTTGCTAGCTCCCTATTCTCAATACGTTGACTGAATATATCTTCCTTCTCTCAAAGTCCAAACCCTCCCGTGGATTTCGTCTAATTTTATACTATTTCTAATTGCATTAACTGAAGATAATTGAACCAAGTATCTGTTAGTTACTCCTTCATAATCAAAAGCTACTAATAGCGGGCTATAACCGGCTAGTGTAGAATTTAGATCCGTAGCCAGCAAGAAATTCTGAGGACATACACAAGCATGCACACCCAGCCCGTGTAACTTGAATTATATGTTCCCTTCAAATTCTGAGGATATGCTTGTTGCTGTTTTGAAACGTAATTAATTAAACTCTCTCCAGTCTCACTGTAAGACTCTCTCTCGTAATGATTAAAAAAATTTGATTTTGTACCAGCAAAGAATATAGGCAATGAATGCAGCCCCACGTGGCGCTTGGAAAAGGTCAGAGCGATTGAGCGGGAGGGTGAGAAGCAAAGGGATAAGATGGAGAGACTGCGAAGGAAAGGAAGCGAAAGAAGAAGAGAGAAGAGAGAAGAGAGAAGAGGGAGAGGTTGTTACGGGAGAACTAAAAATTAATGGCAAAGGGTATGGTGGCAGATACACATTGAAGGAGTGCAATTAAGGGGGGGGGGGTGGGTGTTCCGGTTAGGTGGATCTCCGTTTTTACAATGCTTTGAAGCCAGGATACCCCCTGGATCCATTTGATTTGATTTCTCCTTTTCCTTAATTTCATGTCGCTTCTCTCAACTTGTGTCTCTCCCATACAAATGTTTGAATTAATATCCATCATCGTCAAATACATGAATCAAATGCTGGCAATCATGATCTTGATGGCGAAAGTGCGAGAGCGCCTCTGAGCCCACGCTTAATTAGCGTCACCCACCTCCCCTTCCTCTTCATTTAATATTTTCCTAGAGAGATCAGTGAGAGGGGCCTTCTTTTCCCTTTCCACGAGTCCTTTTCCGACTTTCTTTTTCTTTGGTGTTGGTGTCTGGGCATGGTAGTGCCCGCGAAAGTCAGATTTGCTCTGTGCTCTTTGCTTTGCTACTAATGGTTTACGGCTCTTAACTTCCTTCGAAGAAAAGCCCAGTTTCTTTCTTGGCACTGAAAGAGATATGGGTACTGCTGCGAGGAGGATCAGGTGTTCCGATCGTCGTCTTCTTGTCGGGCCTTTGTTTTTGGCGGTTCTTCTGCACGCTGCGTCGCACGCTTCCGCCACCCTAAACTACACCAGGTACAGGCCAGTTAGTAGCCTCAGACTGGAGAGGATTCAACGGCACCTGCGCAAGATTAACAAGCCTCCTGTCCTGACCATAGAGGTAATACTATATTTATGTAACAATTACTTGTTTTCTTTTTCCTCCCTTGGCTAGTATTCTTCGTTTACTCTTATGGATGAGGCCGTTGTTGCAGAGCCCCGATGGGGATGTCATCGATTGCGTTCACAAAAGAAAACAACCGGCTCTAGATCACCCGCTTCTAAAGGATCACAAGATCCAGGTGCGACTACTTATATATGTTCATCTGCATTTTAGTTTTGATTTTGTTGCTGGACAACGAAGTGAATAGAGATGTAATAATATGTATTGTATGGAATGTAACAGAAGGCGCCGACAAAGATGCCGAGGGGGAAGAAGGAAGAGGTGGAGGGAGAAAGATCAGAGGAGGAAGAGACGATGGTAACGCAAATGTGGCATCGGAATGGGACGCGCTGCCCAAAGGGGACGATTCCCATAAGGAGGAGCACAGTGCATGATGTGTTGAGAGCCAAGTCCTTGTTCCATTTTGGCAAGAAACACCCCCGCCGCTTTCCCAATCCTCTCTCTCGCCGTACCGACGCTCCTGATGTTGTTCCGGCAACGGCCACGAGGTCCTTTCCTGTCCCCCATGTACCTTATTAATTACACATCACAACATGTCATTTTTAATTTTTATCTTCACGTCACCCAGATTAGAACTTGCATTTCTACAATAACTAATTAATGCGTACTGCTGAGTCCTGGCATAAGTTAAGTGTGACAATGCTAGATTCATACAAGTCTGTGCAAAGCATATACTATAACTAATACTATGTCCAGAGTTTTCACTTGCATTCCCCAGAATTTTTTTTTTGGTGAACTTAATAAAAAATGAGGATATTAATGTAGAGTAGCTAGGCGAAATACGATGAAATTAATATTAGAAAAATGAGACTGGAGTGGGATGAAGGAAATGAAGATGGGGTTTTGGGTGCAGCACGCTATAGCGTACACGGGAACATCGGAGGAGGTGTACGGGGCAAAGGCGACCATAAATGTGTGGGACCCGTCGATCCAGGTGGTGAACGAGTTCAGCCTCTCCCAGATCTGGGTCCTCTCCGGATCCTTCGACGGCACCGATCTCAACAGCATCGAAGCTGGATGGCAGGTACTCTATTTTTTTTTTTTTTAAATTTCTTTACTCCTCCTTTTCTGTCTTCCCCTTTTTTCCCTTCCTCAAACCCCTCCACTTCATTTTCTATTATGACGCTTTGATTATTGCACTAGACAGGTCAGTCCGGAGCTTTATGGTGACAGCAGACCCAGATTATTCACTTATTGGACGGTCAGATCCCTCTCGCCATCTCTAGTGTTTCCTTATATATAGTAATATTTAGAACTATAATGCGACTAACTGAATATCGCGTCGTGTACTTTACGTAAGTGCAGAGTGACTCGTACCAAGCGACCGGGTGCTACAACCTTCTGTGCGCTGGTTTTGTGCAGACCAATAGCAGGATAGCCATCGGAGCTGCCATTTCTCCCGTGTCCTCCTACGCTTCCAACCAGTACGATATTACCATCCTCATCTGGAAGGTCTCATCATCATCATCATCATTCATATTGCTTGTTATTCGTCATATAAACACAAAAACCTTGATGCATGAACGATTTTTGTGACATAGGACCCGAAAGTGGGAAATTGGTGGATGAGTTTCGGCGACAACACACTAGTAGGGTATTGGCCGGCAGAGCTATTCACGCACCTAGCGGACCACGCAACGATGGTGGAATGGGGTGGGGAGGTGGTGAACACGCGAACCAATGGCCAACACACTTCCACCCAGATGGGCTCCGGCAACTTTCCCGCCGACGGCTTTGGGAAGGCCAGCTACTTTCGCAACCTTGAGATAGTGGACACCGATAACAGTCTCAGCGGCGTCCAGAACATCCAAACCTTGGCGGAGAACACTAACTGCTACGATATCAAGAGCTCCTACAGCAGCGACTGGGGCACTTACTTCTACTACGGTGGCCCCGGCCGCAATCCCCTCTGCCCTTGATCCGATATATATATATATAGATATATCCCCTCAACTCCTCGTCAATTGTACGTATTCATTCATCATACATTTCATTCTTGTTAGTTTCTGCCACTTCCACCACCTTTTTTTTTGGTAATTTGTTCATGCTGGAAGGGATTGGAAAACCACAATTTTTAACTTAGTCAATAACAGCAAGAATTTGCATTATTGTAATCAGACTCTTGTGAAGCATTACCTCGTACAAAAGCTAATTGAGGCGAGGTCAAGTTTGGGGGTAGCATATGGCCAAATCCAAATGCCACAAAAGTGTAATTATTTTTTTCCCATCATCATCCACATCCTCATCAACGTGGGTCATTCCAACTACTCATTTTACCGACTTTGTATTTCTGTGAATGATCCATATGTCTCGGCTGATTATATCATCTTTCTTTTCTATTCTAAATTAGAATGCGTTGCTTTAGTTTGTGCGACTACAAAAGCAGTGTGCGTTTTCCTCGAAGGACGCAGGTCGTAACGAAGGCGTGCCGTTCTTGTAGCTTTTTTTTTTCCTTTTTTGGGGGGGCCCAAAAGTTGAAAAATCAAAGGCGGCCAACGAGATCATTACCCTTGCCCTTTCTGCTCACTTGCCATCCCTACATTCCTTGCTGTTGTTACAGTATTACCAGTTGGCATACATACAATGCACTGCAAAAGGTATAGCCACATGCCATGTTACATCTTATGAATCTCAGACCTACATAGCACAAACAGGCAAACTCTCTGTTATTGTCCAAAATAATTTGTCCGGACTAGTTACCCAACCAGAAAAGCTGATGAATAGATGCCCATGCGTATTCCGTTCTTTTTTAAATGCATAAAAGAAAAAAAACAAGGGTTAAGGTGCGCTCAGCACCCTGAACTATTTACCCAGGTGCGTCCAGTGGCCTAAAGTAATTTTAGGTGCATCTAGTGTCCTAAACTAATTAAAATGGTGTGTCAATATCCCAGGCTAACAGAAATGTTATGTTTAACTGTTACTTTCTTGACTCAGTTTAAAGTTGACCCCAGATATTCTACATGGTAAACACATGGGCACCCGATGTGTATTATTCTTACTCAAAAGTCAATTTATTTAGAAGAAGAGGAAGGAAATAAATTCAATTTTGAGTAAGAATAATACATATCAAATGTCCATATGTCTACCATTTAGAATATCTGGGGTCAACTTTAAGCTGAGTCAGGAAAGTAACAGTTAAACATAACATTTCTGTTAGCCTGGGATATGGATGCACCATTTTAATTAGTTTAGGACACTGGATGCACCCAAAATTACTTTAGGCCACTGGACGCACCTGGGTAAATAGTTCAGGGTGTTGGGCGCACTTTAGTCCAAAAAACAAAGCCAGAAAATGACTACGTGTTTGTTTAAAATAGTAATAAAATTTTTTCAAAAACAAAATTTTAATTATAATTTATAAAATATAAGGTAAATATCTGAAGAGAATTTTATCTCAATTTAAGTAAACCTATTCATGAGCACTCAACATAAACCAGTACAGATTAAGTCATACGTAGGGATCGTTGACCCCACTAACAGGATTCAAATAAAAGGGAGACCATCCACTCCATCCAGTGCCCCTATTAGAGTGAATCGAGAGATTTGGGGATCGGTCAAACTAGTATCTACCAATCGAAACCAGTGATTCAGTCAACTTTTCTGTTTTAAACCTTTTTAGGTATTTTTAAAAAAACATTTAAACCATACTTCTGAGTCATGACATGCGCACGCTTGTGCATTTATTATAAGCATTACCAGAAGAAAAGGCAATAAGTAAATTGGTGAGAAATGCATATGTTATTAAATCAATAATCATAAAAGAACCATATAAAATATACTATAGATACCATCATTTCACCTCATTTTTATTTATTAAATTATTAAGTAATTATATTTGCATTCTTACCTTTACCCACTTTATTTTCTTATTTATATTTTAAATAAGCTTTTATATATCATCATCTTTTCTATTTAAAGCACCACCACCTCATGACTAATGATTTATGACATCATCAACATATTCCATGTACGTGTGTGTATCACCACAGCATTTCGCATTTGGGTTGGAAAAACCCAAGCTCAAGCGTACCCTGCAGACTGCCAATAAATCGAATCATTTCTGGACAGTCAAGCAACCGCCAAACTGGCAAAGTGCCATATATAGTATGCATATCCCACAATTAGAATATATTGTGACGAAGTGGATAACTTTCGGGACCATGAGACAAGATAAAGTCTGGTCCTTCACTATGATGGTATTGCTCACATTATGCTATTCATGTACAACATTCACAAGCAAAACAGGGAAGGAAGCCCCAGAACTCAATCTTTCCTTGATTTGACCTGGATCCCGAGGAGGACAAGTCCCAAAGAAGTAATTGCAGACAAGAATGTTGACGAGTAGAAAAGAGCAAGCAGTGCCCCCCTCAGAGACTGCAACCAAAGACGATGATACTTATGGAGTCAGAAGCTTTAAGTAGAGTAATAACAGAAATTTCAATCAGATGTTCTTTTAAAGCACCTTAGCTAGCAGCAAAGCATTCTCATTTGCATACTGCAAAGAACTCTCAGGAATGTTTTGAATTCCCTGGGCTATTTCCCATGAAAGAACCCTTCATTTAAATTTTGACAGCAATTAGGGAGAAAAATTAGCTTTTCCCTTCCTTGGACTGTAGTGTAAATAAAAATGAAAAGAAAATTCATATCTTGATTAAAAAACGATGACACTTACCCAAAGACAAATCCAATTACTGCCCCAATATTCGCTTTATCTGGTGTTAATTCAACCTGCAATTCTCCAAACTGCAGTCGGCAACAGCATTGTTAATTTATTAACGTTATGGCAAAGGTTTCTCATGAATTACAGGCAACTTCCTATAGAGACGAACACTAAGCACTAACCTTCAGCATTCTAGCTTCCTCTTTTGGGGGCTCATCTGTTATTGCAGATGTCAAAGTATCAGATAGAACCTTCCCAGCTGTAATCATCGCTCTTGCAATCTATTATGGTAAGACATTGCATGACATAACAGTCACTTGGAAGCACATTGCTACTTCAAGTATGGAAACATGCATTATGCCTATTAATCCAATGAGTAGGAAAGACGACGGATTTAAATACATCATCTGATGTGCTCATGCTGGTCAACACTGACAGAAGACTGACTTGTGTAAGATAAGCAATTGATCGAAAATGAAATCAATGTCTTCTACATATTATTTGTACCCAAAACCGGGCTGTTGCACGCAATAATTAACGCACAGCTACACACTTCATGTGTCATTTATCATTTATAATTGTCTCCATGAACCAGATAACATTTAAAAAGAAAAAAAAAACCAGAAAATACGGCAATCCACATTGGATAGTGTAATGTGTAAATACCTTTTGTGGCTCACCTTGGCCATATTTTCCCATAGATTGAAACCTTCTTCCAGCAGATAACAATCGCTTGCCAAGTGCTGAGTAGCCAACCAACGAGATATTCAAATCACATTCATTTATTTTGGGGGAAGAGAGCTGGTAGGGCAAGCCTCGATGGATGTATGAACATGGGGTGCATGCTTACTGGCTTACCTGATTTGGTCTTGCTGTCAAAGGTCCACCAACTGAAAAAAGTTATGCTCCCATAAAAAATAAAAAAAATCGTTTCCAAATAGCACGAAGGAATTTCCAGTTACTAAAAACAGAAAAGGCATTGAAACACATACAAGAATGTAATTCGGAAATGAAAAAATGCATTAGGATAGAAGGAATCACTCTATCGCAGGTAAGCGTCAATTCATTCGGGGATGTCTTCCATCAGGATCATCAAGAGATATTTTTATTACATATATCAGAAAGCGATAAATAACAATTCAAAGCACACCCGTTTAATTCATACAGCAAACAAGCAGAAAGCAGACATAGAAACGCTTTTCAACTGGGAAAATCCTGGTAATTGTGGCAACAATAACCGTTACTAACCTCATCCACAATAGGTCCGTTTGAAAGGTCAAAAGCGGCATCGTTGAGCTTCACAAATCACATGGACGCATCTGTTATGCATAATCGAAAAAAATATGATATTACATAGATTAAAATACATATTCTCATTACATCTAATCGAAGATCGCGTGGAAGCTGCGCAAAATAATCCCGAGGAAGATCGAAACTGTCCTGCAACGTAAACACCCGTAAGAATCGTAAAAGTAGAGCATGAAATCAACACCTGAAGGTGAAACCCAGATACAAAAAACATAAGTTGAAATGGAAAGTATGCAAAAGGTAAAAGCTTACAGCAATTTCTTGGAGGAGAGATCGAGGATCGGGTTCTAAGGATTTGGGAGAATCCGACTCGGTTAGTGCAAAACGGATAACGAAGGATTTAGAAACGAAAGGCCTTGCGCCGGCTGTGAAACTAAGCGAGGGTAAGGAAGAGACACGTTGAGAATAACGGCGAGGTAGTGGAGCAAGAGAGGAACAAAATTTGGAGAGGGGTGGAAGGAGATGAAGTGAAGCCATTATATCCGTGTCTCGTCACCAAGGGAAGCCGATCCAGACGAGTGACAGCCACGGGAATCCTGCCGATCATAGGTTTTGATTCTCTCCTGCATTTTAAATTTATTTAATTAATAATTAATAACGAGCCAAACTCGGGTATTGCTTGATCATTGAAATGAGCCAATTGCAAAGTTTCTATAAATATAATATAAATTAGATTAAGAGACCTAAAATAAATATGTAATTATTCCAACGCGGTTGCCAACTTCCCATAACCACATAGCGTCTATAAATTTGGTTTTACAGTCTTCAAAATCCACGAAAATTTTACAATAATTAATGTGTTAAATAAACTCTATAAAAAATAACTTCATGTATGATGCATTGGTATCAAATAAATAAGAGGTAAAACAATTTAAAGGTTTACACTTTCCTTTTCAATGTTTTTTAAAGAAGGAAAAATGACCTAGAAATATCTATTGAAATTTTAAAAGATAAATAGATTATATAAATAAGTAAAAAGACCAAACGAGCATGATGTATGAATTTGGAATGTACAAAGTTTAGTGGAAAAATTAAAATACTACTTAGGATGACAAGCATAAAAATTTTTTTGTTTTTGGGTATTATTATAATCAAACAAGCTTTTGATAACATTTGCAAAGTAATTAACAACCTTCAAATTAAATTTGACCACTTTTTTGTAACTTATTCTTGGCCATTTATAGATTTGGAGGGTCGGAGAATTGAATTGAACAAAGTTACTAAACATGCAACTAAATTGACAATTTGTGAAATAAAATGGACTTTCCATAACACATTTTGTATCAAAACAGCTCAACACCTTTGAAGCATCATCGGAGGAAAAATAAAACAACAAACTCAGAACGGCTACAGCCCACAGTAAAAAAATCTCCTTCAAATATAATCCATCCCTACTGCGCGAGCCGTGGTGAGCGTTCACTGTGACTAGAGGGTAGGGAGCAGGGAAGAAACAGAGAAAAGACAGGGAGGAAGAAAAAAGGAGGAAAAAAGAGAAGGAAAGGGGGAGGGGGATTGTTACATCAGACCCTTAAAACTGAAAATTGGTTGAATACATTATCAGACACGCCTCAACGGTGATAAAGTGTCGCATCCCTGTCCTTGGCTCAGGAAAGCTGATTCAGCTAGGGTTTTTGACTCCCATGAAAAGCCCTGTTAGTAGGATTCTACACAAAGTTTTCGAATTATTGGGGTCTCGACAAAGTTTTCGATGTTTGGTATTCTCAGCTTTTGCCCTCGCAACCTTTCTTCGCTCGATTTGACCGGTTATTGGGCATTGCATCTCTGTCCAACTTATTGGCACCATGGTCGCACCTAAACCATAAATTACACGAGTTTAAGCAAGGTTATACGCAGATGACCCTGTTTATCGAGCATGAAACGGCTTGTGAACTACGAAATAAACAAGACATTCCATTACAATAATATAGGTTAACGACAAACATGGCACCATGTATAAACATTTATTAAATGTGGCACCATGTATAAACAAGCAGCCACCTCATCCACTAACGAACTATGGGTTAACGACAAAGTTCTGCAGGTGTAATTCTCGAAATCCAAGTAAAATCTCACCAGCAGTGCTTTCTGCAGAGATGACACCAAGTTCATTCTTTGCTGTTGACAGATAGTATGCTCGTGCATCTCCAAGAGAAAGCTAGTAAACAATAGATGTGTTGAGAGAAGTATCCAAATAACAACTAATTTAAAATTATATATAAAGTCGATTTTTCGTTGTGAAGAAATAATACCACAAGAGCTCTAACAATATCACCAGGATGGAAAGACAGGTGCATATCAACTTTATCAATCTCAGTTGCTCTTACATCTTGTTGCCTAACAAAAAGAGAACCATAGACACAAGCACATTGTCAGAAATGAACATACTTTCTCTAACCATATAATTTGTATTTTTGGCCAGACTCAAACCATATAAACTAAACATCAGAGTATTCCCAGGCCAGACAACGTAGGAAGTGCGATCAAGAAACCAACAAAATATGAAGTAAAATCAATAATACAAACAGAAATTATTCAAACTTCTCCTATTTTGCCTAGTAATTGCTTGGATTAAAAAAAAAGGGTTCTCAAACTATGAGATCAGGGATGATTCTAGTTGAATGGCAATCAGATTTCCAGCAGCAAAGCAGTGGAAACAGATTTGCAGGTTCGTAAAAGATTCAAGTATACAACGTCAATTGAGACATGATTTAAGCCACCTAAAAACAGGTTCTGCCAATTTCTTTAGCCAACCAATGTCACCAAGATAACAGATATACAACCGCTGAACTGGGGTTTACAGTAGGGAGGCAACCCTTCTGGATTCTATCACAAAAATGTGCGCAAGCAGCAAGTGTAAGATTGTAAAAATAAAACTTTTACAGCAAAGTTTCTGAAACCAATGGCTATATCTTGTGTATGCAAACTTGTATAAGATGTAGGTAAAAATAAGGTTGAAAAAATTACAACTGCATCATAACAGCCGCATGATGTTCTTTTTTCCAGTTTTTATGATGCTCTTTTCTGCATTTTTTTTTTAGCCAGATTCACCGGCATATGATGTAAAATATCATTATGTCTGAAATCTTTGCACATCTACGGCTTGTGCAAGTACACTTCTGTCAATTTACACTTTATAACATCCTGTATGTATAATTATGCTAATAAATTCACTTTAGTAGAGGTATAGCATAGAAAAATTACCTAATTATCCCAGTAAATTTTTCTCGAACTGACTTAGGGCCAACACACATAATATCAGCAGAAGCTGACCTAGCCATCACCTTCGTGACCTATCATAATCCAATAAATGTGTGATTGTTTAAAACGCCTTCAGTTTTCTCCTTCCTCCTAGTAGTTGAGAAAGAAGAAGTAGACAAGCGAATAAAGAAGGATAAGAGTTTGGAGAAATATTTTTTATAAAGAGTTGAAGGATGAAAATTCAGACAAAGACTTTAAGTTGCAGGTGAAACTGTCGTAAATCGGATCAGTGAGAAAGTACTCGTGCAATGACAACAGATCCAGGCTCTGGTACAGCTCCATGGGCTTTGTGACCAGTTACTTCAACAGTAGGTCTCTGCACAGTATCATCAGCAGAAACGCTAATAACTTCATGTTTGTTCTGGAAACCAAACTAAAATGGTTTAAAAGAAATAAAGGCGGATCACAATACAAAAGAAATTAGTTACGGATTCCGCAACAATGACCTCGAGCTCAAACACTCATCTTCATAGCATAATATAAAACAACGAAGGCCGATGCGAACCTCAACTTTAAAAAGAAATTAGCCAGTCACTTATGGCGCCAACCGACCCGACCACAGCGCGCACGCTAGGAGAAAAAAAAAGAAGAAGAAGAAAGAAAGAAAGAAAGAAAAAGAAAAAATAAAAAGGAGGCGGTTTGGCGGTGGGGGGGAGCATTTGAAGCTGAATTTAGTTTCCTTAGTCAGAATCAATAAAAAATAAAATTGCTTTGTCTTCAAGCCCGAAAGCTAGGGTATCCAAAAATTAAAAATAACAGTGAAGGTGATTAAGATATCAGCAATTATTGTGAGCGAACAAATCCACATCATGGAAAACTAAAGTTATGGATTCCGAATAACTAAAAGTTCCATCGGAATGGACTTGACAGAAAAGAGATGAGGGGCTTGATCGAGAGAGAAACCCTAGGAAAAAAACAGAACCTGGTCAGTGAAGTCGGGAGGAGGAGATGTGATGCGGCGGAAACCAGTTAAAGAAGCATAGACGGTGTTGTTGTGAGGAGCCAGATAAGCACCTTTACCGGGTTTCACTTCGGAGGCGATGCCCAGCACTTCCCCCGGCGTGACAATTCCTTCTTTCTCTTCTTCCATTCTGTCTGGTCTCCGACTCCCGCTTCCTCTCTAGTCCCTCCCTCCCAAATGGTTTCGTAATTTTGGGCCGATCCCTCCCTTTCAATTCGCCGGTTATTGTTCCACAACGGGTTCGATCCACCCCGCTTAATCCATAGTCGGCGATTTTAGCAAGGCCGGCCCTTGGGGGCTGGAGACCTTTGCCCTAAAACCCTAATCCGTGCGCGCGCAAGATAGGATTAGTATTTTAATATACTACTCGATGTTTAATATAAAAATTAATTTAATTTTAATGTTCGTTATAATTAGTATACTTGATTAATAAGAATATTTTAAAAAAAATAGTGTATATTTATTATAAATAATTAACTTAAATAATTTTGTTTGATCTTCTCAAATTAGTCAATTAGCTCTTATATAAAAGATAGGATATTGTATAATTTACTATCATAAAAATGTTAAGAATAAGGGGGTGTTTGGTATAATTTTAAAAAATACTTTTAAAAACTATTTTCACATAAATTGAGAGAGAATTATTTTCACATTCTTACTTTTAAACACTGTAAAATTACTTTTAAAATCATGATTTGGTTTTTATTCAAACACCCTATAAGATTGAGAGATGTCAATGTAGTCCCAAAAAAAAAACGAGAGGTCTTAAAATAATTCATGTATCTGCGTATTATTTACATCGCATGAGATTTTAAATAAATATTATATTGACGGCCTAAATTTATTTTTGAATTTGAAAATATGCATAGAAATACAAATATTTAAAAATTTCAAACAAAAATTAACTCTTTTTTTCTGAACAAGCACGATATTTATAAAATATAATTAATTAATAGTATGGACATAAGTGTGTGGTAACTCATCAAATATTTTAGTTTATCTTGTTTCTTGTATTTACTCCCATGATTTTAAATATAAGATTTTTATACTGGTATAAAGGTTTTATATTTAAGACCGCAGGAGTATTATTTTTCTCAAAATTGATTTACTTAATCTAAAAATTAATATAGTATAGTCTAATATTACATGTGAGTAGTTAAATCGTTTAGTATACATCTTTGATCTGTCCAACTTAATAAACTTTTATATTGACGATACAATGTGATAGTTCTTTAGCTTAGAGGAAAATACTCAGGATGCCTGGATTCCACTTCGGATTCTTTTGCCTGTGGAAGCACGGAGCAACAACTAGTTGTACCAAGTTCTCTAATAACCCAGCTATACTGATAAATAAGTGAATCTGACAATAAAAATACATCACAAAAGCCCTTGTCCATTGCACTTCCCCGCCCGCGTTCGAGAAAAAATGACGATAGTTGATGGGGTTTGTAGGAATTAAACAGCAGATTTCTCATTCTTTAAGAGTGAGGATGTGGGGGGGGGAGGCAGAAGTGCTAGCCTAAGAAGCTTATCCGATTTGTTTCCGATTATAATATCTCCTTAGCCTGCAGGGCGCGTATATCACATCAAACATTAAAAAAACGGTTGGAGGAAACAAAATCATGATTTTAAAAATAATTTTATAATATACAAAGTAAATATATAAATAAGTTTATCTTGATTTGTCAAAAAAGTACTCTTAAAAAACACTTTTGATACTATCCAAACACTTTTTAAGTTGAGTTTAAAGGACAAAAATGAGAATAAACGAATTGTGTGTTAGAATTATTACTATTGCTCCTCTTTTTAGAAATAAAAATTTGGAGATAAATTCCCATTTTAAAAGTTAATTGTAAAATAGGACGTGGTCTTAGATGACAATAAATTTGAAGAGTAAAAAGACTGAATAATATGAGTTGCATATTCTTGATCCCAAATTAGATATGCCTGCATATAAGACCTAATTACATATCATTAATCATAATCACATTAGCATATTCTTGATCCCCAATTAGATATATTTGGTCCTAATTATATACTGCATATGCCTAGTTATATATTATTGATGTTAATTGCATGTCATTTTTTTAAAGTTACATATGTTTGATTCTAATTGCATATCGATGATGCCTAGCTACATATACAATTTAGCTGCACATCACTGATTATAATTACATATCCTTAATCTCCAGCTATATACACTTGATCCTGATTACCCATTGCATGTGTCTAATTACATACAAGATCTAATTGCATATCATTGATCCTAATCGCATATATTTGATAATGAATTGCATATGCCTGATCTTAATTACATTTTATTAAAGGGATCATAGTAATTTCATTTCCCCTTTTAATTCTCCACAGGGACATCAAAAGTTTCGATCTCTTTTATAATTAACTTTTTAAATAAGAATTTATATCTAATTTTTCCTTTTAAAAAGCCTGCAGTGGAGAGAAAAGGGGAGAAATAAGCAATTACTGGCAGTAAAATAACGAGGACGAAGTGTCTGGAAGATATATGGTAGTTGCAATTTGACGTCGACTTTAATCAAGAGATTCAACGCCCCTGCAACACAGCCATCACTAAGTGACGTATGCCCAGATCGTCTCCTGTCTGCTTGTAATGCACGATTCATTTCCGCCCCACAACCACCGCTGCGTTCTAGTTATGCATCGCATATGTATCTTATGTTTCACATGCAGAGTCTGAGTTGACCCAGTCGTCAAATTGAAGGCCCCGCGCATGCATATTCGAACGCGAAACAAACGAATTAGCATGGAATCCGGCCGTGTCATATAGTTAAAACATCTGCTTTGCTTCTCTCTCGCACGCCCACAAGTCCACAACATTAATTATGAAACCAAACATCAGCGCACTAAGTTAATAGTAATTTTAGTACTTGATATAAAAACTAGTTAATTAATTTAAGTAGATTAAGAACATTAATTTAGTTATTTACAGTAAACAAGTGCTGTCTTTTATAAAATATTCTTGTTAATTATATGTATTGATTAAAACTGTCATTTGATGAAACTTTTAACATGTACAGTTACTATAAGGACAATCTTAAGAAAAATGAATAAATGTAAAAAACAAAATAATGATTAAAATTTTATATTTATGACTAAATTAAATGTCACATTAACTCTTATATCAATAACGAGAAGTAATATTATTGTTGACTCCATTATACTTCTACGTGATCGTTTGGTGATGGAATCTCGGCAGGACTGAAACTGGAAATATTTGTCGACGGCAGGGGATACGTCCCACGCACAGCTGAGTCCTTTAGGGATGGTCACCAGATCACCAGGCCCAAACTCCACGGCCTCCGATGAGGACCCTCTCGCATGGACCTTCACCTTCCCCCTCACCCAATAACACGTCTCTTCCACCACAAATCCCAGCATGTACTTCCCAGGAGGACATCCCCACTTGATTCTCCACCAAAACACAAAAAATGGCGTCACTAACATAACCAATTAAAGCCACACACACTATATAGATCACACTACTCACTTGGGCCGCGAATAGATTCCTGGCTCGGACAACCGTGACTCGGAAGGATTCCTTTCTATTCTCACACTTAAATCCGGAGACGACCTCTGCACTCTTGAAGCGGGCCGGGTGATACCACGATGAAGTGGCGGAATGAAAGACCTGATTCGATCGCCGGCCGCCGCTTCAATAAGGACGGCGGAGAGGAGCTCATCAGCTTCCCCGTATATATAATATTCGTTTAACTACCCCCGTCAAAGGTTGGGCCGGAGTGAATCGAATCTTTTAATATCAAGGTGTGATGTCCCTGAAGAAGAATCTTCAAGGCCAAGCATCCCCAGATAGCGGTTGTTGTGTTTTATAAAATTCCCGGCAATACAGCAGACATTTGTTGTGCTGCACTAACAATACATCGCGGACAATTTATGTGGAATGAGATTGGAGGATCTATGGAAAGACAAAGCCAGGCAGAGCGTGGGCACATAACGTACAGTTGAAAATTAATTAAACGTGGCGGAATATTGATGTGAGCGTGCATTCCCATTAGTTACTACGCGAGGAACACAGATTGCTGTGACAATGGGTGGGTGTTGGGGAAGAATCGATATCATATTGTTGGTTACGCTCCTTCTCTACTGTCCAGCCAGCAGCTTGGGATCCTATTCCCTGTATATTTAAAAATCGAACTCGTAACTCAAACCAGCGACATGTATGTGTGCGCGCCCTTAATCGTCCTTCACCTCTCGCAATAGCTACTTCCCCCACCATCATGCACCCTAAATATAAGTTGCCACCCTCTTCATCCTCCCTTTAATTTTACATATATATTAACAATCACACACACACACACACATATCTTGATATTCATTTTTATCTTTTCAGTTCACATAATTAATTTTGTCGCGTCTCCGGATGGATGCTGCCGCCACTAATTTTCTGTTATATCAAAACCATGAGTTTCCCCAGACTGCGGAAGATACGAGTGGGGTGAGCTCATGCTAATTTTCCAGTCCATTCTATACACACACGCATTAAAAAAATGTAAATAAAATTAAATAACATCAAACATGACTCGTCGCAACTCAATTATACGGTGAAAAAGCATATCCGAAGTCAGCTACATTCATATTTAGAAATTTAAAAAAAAAAAAAAACCAATAACATGTCCTGCCGTTGAACCTGTTCTGCTTCTACTCCCTACTCCGTCTCAACACTGGCCTTCATTATTTGTTCCTCGGCTCTACTCTCTTCGTTCGTTAACCATTCATCCCTCTTCACCTTGAGCTTTTGCTTGGGATATATTCAATCGTTAGTCTCTCTCTCTCTCTCTCTCTCTCTGTGTGGCAGAAACAAAGATAATGGACTGCAAATGCAACTGTGGCTTCTTTGACGCTGATCCATCTCAATGGTAAACTCGTTATTGGTTTTCTAGCTAAATCCCAGGAACCCGGTTCTCGTAATCGATCAGCATAGCAGAAATGGGAAAATCGAAGCATACCCAGGTGGATCAACCGGGGCTGGCTGGGCATCCGGTCAACATTCATGGTGCCCAACTCAGCATTTTTTTTTTGAATTTCAAAATAGACATGGAGCTGAATTGGATATTTTTTTTTTATTATATAAGATAATCATCGATGGTTAGCGTGAGTTATAAATGACAATGACTTAATTATAAATAATAAAAAAAGTGAGTAAGAAAAGGCGGAGTGAGTAAAAAGGAAGAGGATTAAAGATTAATTTTCATGAGAAATAAAGATAAAAATTTGGGGGGGGGGGGTTGTTTGAGTGGATAGGGATTGGGGAGCCCAAAACGAAAAAGAAGATAGGCTTTGGGAAGGCCAAGAAGGGAGAAGGCCTTCCCTGCCTGTGATGGATTGGGTGGGATGTGATGCTCAGTTGTCACACACTGACCACTTGCGAGTGGCAATTCCGGGGGGCCAGTACTGACTATTCACACGCTTTCCTCTTTCAATCATGTATGCCTCTCCTTCGTCATATCTCCCGTTCCTCCTCCCCGTTCCTCATTTCATCCACCGTTCATGTCACCCTCCCCCCCCACACTCGTCTGATCCAACGGTCCTTAACCCTCCATCGGCCTTTTCCCATTTTCTTTGTCCCAAAATAATTTTAGAAAAACCAAAAAATTAAAAAAAAATTGTTTCGGCCTCGCCCTCACGCTCCCCCTCCCTCTCTTCTCCCTCCCTCCCTCCTCAAAATGGAACCCAATGAAAACCAGCTCAGCTCCTACTTCCACCATCAGCAACAGCAGACCACCACCTCCGCCGCCGCCCCCACCACATCCTCCCCGACCAATGGCCTCTTACCCAACACTGACTCCTCCCACATGGTCTTCCCTCATTCCGTGCCCTCTGCGGTGTCCTCTCAATTGGAACCCCCAAAGAGGAAGAGAGGCAGGCCCAGGAAGTACGGAACCCCCGAGCAAGCTCTAGCCGCAAAGAAAGCCGCCACCTCCTCCTCTCACTCTTTCAACAGGGATAAGAAGGGCCACGCTTTGGGTGGTCCCTCTGCTTCGTCTTCGTACACCGGCTCCTCCAAGAAATCCCACTTGTCTTCTCTAGGTGGGTTCCTCTACAAAACTTTTCCCCCTTTCCCTGGCAAGGATTGCGAATCCTTGAATTTGGAGTTTTAGTGTGGATTCCTTCCACTTTTGTTTATGGAACATTTAGGTTTTTCTTCCGCTTGGCTGTTGGTCTGGCCTTCCGGGTGTTTTTATGGCCGCTTTATTTTGTGGATTTTCAAAATTTCGGCCTACCTGTGGTGCTGTACTTGAATTGCTTGAACTGTGACGCAACTCCCCCCCCCCCAAAAAAAAGATATGATGTATAATGCTCTGATACTATTCCATTTCGCTTTATTTTTTGTTTGCAAAGTAGCTTTGGGGTTTTAGTGATTTCTGGAGACTCTCCAACAAGTTTCTAATTTTTATGAAATGTATCTAAAGTTCTAAAATACATAGGAATTCTGCTTTAGACATCGTGGACGCATCGCAACTGGAAGGACACATTTCTTGAAAATTTGGCAGATATATCTAAAATTTTAGTTCCCTGCCAATTCATCCGGAACTCATCTTTATGTACCAGTATTGCTGAGACGAGAGTGATGCGCATACTTAATGGTGGAAGCTGAAAGTAGGGAGTGCCAATTATTTAGTTTCAAGCCTAAGCTGCTTTATTCATGAATTGACAAATCAAACATGTGACCGTGTTTCGTACTTCTGATGGTTCGATATTGATTACTGTTCCATACAAATTTGACATTCACTTTTTTCCAAGGTGACGTTGATTTATTCTATGAAATGGAGGATACAAGTCTAAGATGCCAATGTTTCTAGTTATCCTAATAGTGTTATATCCTGGTTTCGGGACAAGATCATAATATATATGTTGGTTATTAATTGACACGGATCCCCCCTCGGGGGGTTGATTCATGCTTATTATCCCATCGTTTCCCTTGTATTCCCTCAATAAACCCTTGTGAAAAGGAAAAGAAGAGATGCTTTCTTATTAATCAGCTGGTATAAAGTGAATCATAGAATATTAACTGAATGCTGCTGCTACCAACTGATACAGGTCAAGGCTTCACCCCGCATGTCATTACTGTTGCTGCTGGTGAGGTATGTGTTCTTGACACACCTTTAATAGATCTTGTTAATTATATATTTCTATCTTGACATGTAATACAGGTAAGCTCTTATAATAGGAAGCGTAGTCATATCTATAAATGAGTATAACAGGACTTCCACTTATCTTGGTTTTGGACTTCCATGCTTATTTATAAAAGTCATGTGCACTTGGATCTTGCATAAAGCTTAAGTTTTGTTGAGTTTTGCCATAGTAGAAGGCAGTTAGTGCTTCCATACTATTTTTCTCATTGGACGAAGAGAAAGTGGAAGTATTTTGTGTTGTTATAATTTAATTTGATTAAGGTTTTCCTTAAATAATTGTAACTCTTACATGCTTGGATGGCATGTTTCTGCAACTGGATCTAATTCTTTTATTATGTTTTGATGATAACTTAAAGAAATGATCTGCTTCTCTTGGTGGTAGTGTTTGAATGAATCTTTGAGCATAATCGATTTTGAAAGGGGATACATGATCGCACTACATTTCATATCCTCAACATCAAATGCATTAATTTTGTGTGGGTTCTTATTTCTTGATTTGTTAGACTTTGCAAGAAAACAAGACTAACTGAATATTATTTTTTTTAAAAATCTTTTGTATCAAGTCATGCAAAGGGAAACTACTTTTAAACGTACTTAACAAGTTTTTTTGTTCCGTTTTTTTTTTTTTTGCCATTGTATCTCAATGTCTGGGGTAGTTGTAGGGATGCTCAAGCAATGTCCAGAGGTTCATTTTGTGCTCATGACACCTCTAATGTGAGGTGAAGGAGTTTCATGAAATCTAAAATATTAAGCGCAACAATTGTTTTTGATGGGTTTTATGATAAATAATAGGTCTTGAAATCTTTGTATAAAGTTGAATGAGACATTTAAAAACAAGACGGAGTGAGTATTTTGTGCTTGACATAAGTATCTTCCTGGTACAGGTTTCAAAGGTTCTTGCAAAGATAACTCATGAATTATATAGTTTTCCATGCCCTATAATTAAGAATCATCATCTCTCTAGAATCCTTGGAATAAAGTGAAAATATTAAACTCAGCTAGATCCTATTGTAGCATTTATGACAATTATGACACTTTTAGCCTTATTTTAGCTACGCCTACACTGTGATTTCTCATCTTTAGTGAAATTGTAAAATCTAGTTTAACCATCTTTCTGGTATCATTGCTTCTGTCTGGTTCTTTTTGAGTCAGGTTTAGGTGGCTGGTTTGTTTGTCACTAGCCATTACTCATCTGGACAGCTAGCATTTTGTATTGTATAGATTTTTCTATAATTGTGCAGCCTTGGGTGGTTTTATGTATCTGACCTTTCATAAGTCTATAGTATGCTCTTGTTAAAATAATGATTTTTACAGCATGGCTTGATGGGTGGTGTGAGTGACAATGCCTCTAGTAAATGGAATGGTGTGTTGGGCTGTAGCTCCACTGCAAATGAGCAATCATATTTTTTCATCTCTAGGCACACCTTGTGTTTTTGCGAAAGTGCAATGGGTTGCACCTCTGTAAAGGCACCTACCATGGGTCTGGGCAAAGGTACAAAAGGATGTGTCACACAGATCTTGCTAAGATCTCATGTGATCTAATAGGGTTAAAGTAATATGTGTTGATTAACTCTTTGCATCTCTGCATGAGTTTCACTGAAATAAATAATATTGATGCATTTGTATTTTTTTCAAAGGCAGAGCTTTTCCTGTCAAATTTCACGTTCAGAATTGGTCTGGATCTTTATTATTCATGGAATTTGATATATCGTGATTGCTACCAATCTAAATGAGGTTTAGCATTTTTTGGGCATTCAATAGGATGTTGGCCAAAAAATTATGTTGTTCATGCAACAAAGTAGGCGGGAAATGTGCATCTTGTCCGCATCTGGTTCCATCTCTAATGCCTCTCTTCGTCAGCCTGCAACCTCTGGAGGCAACATCGCGTATGAGGTAAATTAATAATCACTCTTCTTTTATAACATTTGGAGTGTTCTATTTGATCCCTTGTTCTTTAAACTGTCTCCAAGTGGAAGTGAGACTATTTCAACTTTTAGTCTGCATCTAATTACCAGATTAAATGTGACACTTAATTGATATTGAGTTTTATTTTTATGTTTATGAATTTATTAATCTTCTTTTCTATCTGATTTTTCATGAGGTGATCAAATTCGTCTTTTGTACATGTTTGAATAAAGGTGAAAGGGCTTGAATTAAGGGGTCTCAATTTCTATAGACATTTCTTAGGCTTCTGGCCAAGAATCATTCTGTTTTAGTCTCCTGTGAGAGCACAGCTGCTAGTGCTGGCATTAATAAATCAATTCTGTGTGATCTCAATATATTTACTGAAAATAATCATCCTTGACGTTGATTTGTTGCCTCTTTCTTTGAGTCTTGTGATTATGAATTTTCATTTGTGTGGAAGGTTTTTTCAGTTATTGTGGGATAGTGGACCTAGTCTCATTCTCATAGTTGTTATGATTTTCTGTGATATTAGGGTCGATTTGAGATTATTTCACTTTCTGGTTCCTACGTCCGTACTGAACTTGGAGGGCGCACTGGTGGTCTTAGTGTATGCTTATCGAGTACTGATGGTCAAATCATAGGTGGAGGAGTTGGTGGGCCATTAAAAGCTGCTGGTCCAGTTCAGGTAATGTCAGAATGATTTTTTTTAATTCTTTTTACCGAATTTTACTAACAGATGCCCCATATTGGTCACATCATCCTTGTTCTTTTCCCCCAATGAATTCTGATTTCTGACATCATCCTTCTTAGGAGGTAGGAGGTAGGAGACAGGAAAGTTCAGTTGGACGAGGATGGGATAAATTTTTTAGATTAAGGGTGTGTTTGGATGAAACCAAACCGTGGTTTGGAAAAGTGATTCTGGAGAATAGATTCTGGGGAAAATAGATTCTGTAAAGAATAGATTTTGTAAAAAAGTGATTATGAGAAATGAGAGTGTTTGGATAGTTGTTATCAAAAACACTTTTTATATATACAAATTACTAAAAAAAAGATATAAGTTAATATGATAATTACAGAAAAAATAGATTTTATGATATATTTTAATTTGAAGGAATAAAATTGTTAATAATATGTTTTTTACCAACATAATTAATAATACATAAGATAATATAATTAATAAATAATTGATGTGTATATATATTTATAAAATATAAGATTAAATATATTTATAAAAAAATATGTTTATAAAAAAAATAATAAGATACATATCATATAGGCCCTCACACTCTCCCTTTTTTTTCCAAAAGCAAAAAAATTTTGCTTTTTCCAAAACCATGGTTTTGGTTTTTGGAGGGGGTGTTTGGGTGACTTAATCCCCAAACCATGGTTTGGGGTGTCACCCAAACACACCCTAAATACACGATTTAAGAAGCGAGAACTGAGATGGTGAAAAATAGAGGCATGGGAATAATTGAGTCTTTGAGGCATGGTGTCCAAATATGTTTCATCTTTTAGCGCTTCACCTCTCCCCTTTCCAGCCATACCAAACACATCCATGTAAAATTTATAGCAAGAAGTTTCCTGGAATTAATGATTGATTTGCATGCAGGTCATTGTTGGTACATTTTTTCTGGATGCCAAGAAGGATGCTGGAGCTAGTGCTGGTGTAAAAGGTGATGCTTCTGGGAGCAAGTTTGGTTCATTGGTTGGGGAATCGGTGTCAAGTTTAGGGTACCAGCCGGGTGTTGAATCTTCCGGTGGGAATCCAATTCACGGAAATGATGATGATCATCATGCTGTTGGTGGGAGTCATTTCATGATTCAACAACGTGGAGTGCATGTGACACCACCTCAGCCCTCAGAGTGGTGGGCGCGTCCTGATTCCAGAAATGCTGGCTTTGAACAAATGACAGGTATGAAATGCCAGTTGCACCTTCACTGGACCCAAGTTCCAACTTTGCTTTTTTTATTTATTTATACGGGTTCCTGGTGTGCAGGAAAAACAGGCCATGGGGCTCACCAGTCTCCAGAGAACGGGGATTATTTAACATGATTGATGAAAGATGATGGCTTTTGGGTTTGGAAAGCACTCATCTATCTTCTGCCGTGGTACCTGTATGATATCTTTATTTGCCACAAGTCTCAACCCAAAGTGATGCTGTTTATCGTATGCGATTGCGCCGTCCATTGAAGGAAGGGGCCTTGCTTCTGAAGATTATTACTCATCTGCTCATGCTGTAGTCTAAAGTCAGGGTTGTTTCCCTTTTTGCTACCACAATAAATAAAGGTAGTAGCGACATATGCATGTCAGATTAGCTTCTGGGCTATAATTTGCTTCTATTTTCGTTGTGCATAGAATGCCATTAGAGTTGCTTCGTTTGAACTTGTTTTCTGGACTGTCCTAACCTTTTTTTTGGGCATTAGCGCCTTTAACCTTATGAGATCCTTCTATTCCTCCCCCTCCTTGTTTTCTTCCTTTCTTTATTATTGGTATCAGCCAAATGAGATGCGCATATGGGCGAAGGATGCCCGTTAGACAGCACACAATTGATGGAGAGAACAACGTGCTGATTAGTCTTATTTATAATGGGATTTTAGTAATGAATATATAAATCCGGTTTTAGACGCATGCTCCCTCATTTTCCATCCGGAAAGGATTGAATATAATTTTAATTTCATTCAATTAAATGAGTCGAGGTTGAAATTCTGGTCCTCCACTTGTTCATAGGTTCTCAGAAGTTGTCAAATAAATGTTAAATGATATGTGATAAATATTTAATATCACTGAGGAAAACGCGTTTCCCTCGTTAATCTTAAATATCATATCTGTACACAGATTTCCCTTCGTTTGTGTATCCTGAGTTATTGAAATATTAAGCTGTGTTATAATTGATAAGAGATGGATAACTACTTTTAGTGCTAAATATACCAGAGTTAATAATTAATCTAATGGTATTAAAAATAAGGTAAATTAATTGTTTATAATAACTGTGTTTGTTTTTTTAAAATACCTTTGTTAGTAATGTATATTGAAATTACTTTTTAATGAAACATCTTAATATGTGAAATCAATAAAGAAATGTTGAGAATAAAATTATAAATTTGCAAAGCAAAAATAGATTGGAGTGTTATTTTTAAAATTAAAACAAACTTTTTATACAATTCTTCAGTTGCTAAGTTTGTGCTATGTAAATTATAGAATGATCCTATTTGAATTAGCGTTTGAAATAACTTATAAATACGTTTTACATAAATCGAGATAAAATTTTTTTCATATATATATTTATTTTTAAATTCTATAAATTACAACTAAAAAAATACTTGTAAATCATTCTAAATAAGCTAATATCGACTGAGAGTGGTGCTAGACCTTCAACCTCTAGGGCATTACAAAAAAAAAAAACACACACAAACACGCGCTTGTATAGTTGTATAATAGGTTGTGTGCCTCTTTGGTGGGGTGCTTAGGGGGACAAAAAGTAGTTTATAAATATGATAAGTCTGCAAATTTAGAACTGTTTGTAATAGTTTTTGACCAATCTAATTTATAGGTCAAAAGTTATTTTTTTAAGCATGATTACAAAAACACTTAAAACTTATTTATAACTTGTGTAAAAATATCTTTTTGGAATTAAAAGACATTTTTATCTTTATGTTTATATTGTTCTTATACTTTTCTCTTTATATATTTCATGTGCTTCCTAATTGGTTTTTATAATATTTTTAATTTTTAGTATTATTTTTTATTTATATTTATATAAATTGTGTAGAATATATCATTCAATTACTTATGTAATATTTATTCATTAAATATAACTTCTTCTTATTATAATAATTTGAATTTATTGTTATATTTTTCATTATTTTTTATTATTTAATAAAAATTGTAACTATTTTAATTATTTTACAAACTAAACTTATTTATTTAATCACAATGCATATAATTTTTCTACCTTACAAACTAATTTTTATACAAGTTCAGCGGATCGTCCTATCGCTTTCATTTCAACGCGCTAGTCGTGTTCTACGGTTTTCCCTTGCGGGGCGAGACGAGAGAGAGAGAGAGACCCAATCATGGCGGACAACCTCTTCGAAGGATTGCCTCCCCCTTCTGCGAACCCTTTTCCTCCTCCTCCTCATCCTTCTGAACCCGAAGCCCTGGAGCCAGTTCCTACTGACATCAGGGAATCCTCTCCAGTTTCTGCTCCAAAGCCTGTCCTCAAAAGTGCCCTCAAGCGCCCTAAGCCCACTCAATCTGACTCAGAAGGTGACTACACTTTTTTTTTAATTTTTATAAATATTATTGATAAACAAAATTTCCTCTATTTTCTCCTCTCCTCTTGAAATCTTGTTACTCTGTTCCTTATTCGAGAGGTAAATCCGTGTGCACTTTCAGATTACTTTTACCCTCAAGCAATAGATTGTTTTTCGCCCTTGTTTGAAGACTTCAACTTTTGATAATTAAAGAATTCCAGGGATAAGTTGGGGGCTTGTTCTGAATGGTAATTCTTTGACTATTGCATACCTCTTCCTTGTGTTAAGCTCTTTCGCTGAGAGCTGAGTTTGCCAGCTAAATTCGTGATATTGGATCTATTTTATTTTTTAAAAAAAGAGACTAATGGGCTATTTTTTTCCTTGCAAGAGGAAGGAAATTGTAATTCAAACGTATGAGGGCCGAAGCATCTTTCATTCAGCAAAGGCTGTAGTCTCATCCTTTGCTGGTGCATATGTCAAAACTGTGTATTTACCAGCAAGCCTTCTTAATGAGCTTGATGATTTCAAGGCTTAACGTTCTTGGCTGAACACAGTCAATTGTGCGGATGCTCTCCTTATTAAACTTACGAATCTTTTATGTACTGGAATTAAACAGATTGCTTAAATATTTCAAGTCGCTTCAAATTCACAACATTGTCTCCCTTTATCAAGAGATTGTATTATTTTTCTTTTCCTAATCTGCAAGATACGATACTGAAGTTGTTGTATTGCTGGGTGGGGACTGGAGAGTGATTGTTCTGCGTGTCTATTTACGGCAGAACTTTGCTGGATTTTGTTCTCTTGTGAACTTAAAATTTTTTTTCTTATTTCAGCCGCAGCACCTAAGAAAAGCTTAAAGTTTAAAACAACAACCGATGCTTCTGAAACACAAGTTATTGAAGCCATGAAGAAGATATCCTCACATATCAAGACCCCTGCAAAGTTCAGCAAGGCTTCAAAGCTTGCAATACAGCTAATCCAGGCAGGAAGTGTAAAGTCTGGAACTCGTGATTATTTTTTTTCTGTATTAGAAGCTGCAATGTCATCACCCATACCTTGTACAGATCCTGCAGTGCGGGCAGATTATCATGCTCTGTTCTCAGCAGCTCAGGATGCCACTGAAGTAAGGTTTTTTTCTTGGGTTGTAAGGCTTAAATTCTGTTCATATTGATATTCAGTTTCATCTTTTATTGATTGGAGGAAATTCTTTGAGGATTTTTTAACCTTCCCCACTCTTTAAATGTAGCACCTCAATAAGAAGCAAAAGAATCAACTGACAGCATGGACCATCAGTGCTGTGGTGGCAAATGATTTATATACAGATGACAGCTTTGTGGTATGTTCCTTACTGTTTTATTTAAAATTTGTTTACAGTCAGTGTAATTTTCCTTCTATTCAAGACAGTCGGAGATATATTGGAATGATATGCATTAGGTTTGGCATATAATGCTGTTTCAGTTACAAACTTCGTTTGCTGTTGTTGATGTACCTATGTTTAACTTGCCGCTGCTTTTCTCTATATTTGAGTCTTCCTTCTATGTGAATTTATTAAATCAAGGAGAAATTAAAGTGTTTCTTTTTTTTTGGGGGGGGGGGGAGCGGGCTTCCTTCAGAGCCCAACTGAATTAGATGTTGGGTGAATTTTTGAGTGGCCAAGATAGCTATCCGCCATGTTCACATCTGCCTTTCCTATGGCACGTACAATTTGGGGTGCACACGTTTTACCCCTTGATTATTGGAGATTCTATGGCGAATCATTTTATTTTATTTATTAGGAAAAAAAAAAAGAGGTCAAGATTTGGCTTTACTGCTACATTTCTCGGTGGTGATATAATCTGAGTGTCTGACCTTTGACAGTTCCAGGACTTGGCACTCTGCTATGCCTTTGAATGTCTTGATGGATTCTCACTGTAAAGTTGTCTGGCAATGGTTAATTTGTCATGTGTTTAACCCTTGCTCAATCACCTCTAGTTCTACATGTTTACACGAGTGTTATTTTGATGCATTATGATTAATCATATTTTTTCCTGTAAAATTTCACAGGTCGCCAAAGCAGCTGGTCGAATCAAGGAAGCTATATCTAAAAGTTTCCTGTTGCGACAGAGGAAGATGATGTTGACTTGTAAGGCTTAAATTCTGTTCATATTGATATTCAGTTTCATCTTTTATTGATTGGAGGAAATTCTTTGAGGATTTTTTAACCTTCCCACTCTTTAAATGTAGCACCTCAATAAGAAGCAAAAGAATCAACTGACAGCATGGACCATCAGTGCTGTGGTGGCAAATGATTTATATACAGATGACAGCTTTGTGGTATGTTCCTTACTGTTTTATTTAAAATTTGTTTACAGTCAGTGTAATTTTCCTTCTATTCAAGACAGTCGGAGATATATTGGAATGATATGCATTAGGTTTGGCATATAATGCTGTTTCAGTTACAAACTTCGTTTGCTGTTGTTGATGTACCTATGTTTAACTTGCCGCTGCTTTTCTCTATATTTGAGTCTTCCTTCTATGTGAATTTATTAAATCAAGGAGAAATTAAAGTGTTTCTTTTTTTTTTGGGGGGGGGGGGGAGCGGGCTTCCTTCAGAGCCCAACTGAATTAGATGTTGGGTGAATTTTTGAGTGGCCAAGATAGCTATCCGCCATGTTCACATCTGCCTTTTCCTATGGCACGTACAATTTGGGGTGCACACGTTTTACCCCTTGATTATTGGAGATTCTATGGCGAATCATTTTATTTTATTTATTAGGAAAAAAAAAAAGAGGTCAAGATTTGGCTTTACTGCTACATTTCTCGGTGGTGATATAATTCTGAGTGTCTGACCTTTGACAGTTCCATGGACTTGGCACTCTGCTATGCCTTTGAATGTCTTGATGGAGATTCTCACTGTAAAGTTGTCTGGCAATGGTTAATTTGTCATGTGTTTAACCCTTGCTCAATCACCTCTAGTTCTACATGTTTACCACGGATATTTTGATGCATTATGATTAATCATATTTTTTCCTGTAAAATTTTCTCAGTTCTCCAAAGCAGCTGGTCGAATCAAGGAAGCTATATCTAACGTTCCTGTTGCGACAGAGGAAGATGATGATGTTGACGAAGAAGCGTCCCTGAAACATAGCAACGTAAGGTAGATGAAAGTGACAAAATAAAGCAGGACACGTCCTCGATTTGTAGAGCCGAAGATAATGAGGAGGAGGAGGCCGACCCATTTGGACTTGATGCTTTGATTCCTGGTTCAACAAAGAAAAGTGAAAAGAAGAATGGAGCTGCAGTGAAGACGAGGAAGGGAGAGGATGAGGAAGATACGAAGAGATTCATGAAATCACAAAGAGAAGCCTTGATAACATGTCTAGAGATTGCTGCTGGACGTTATAAAACTCCATGGTAGAATCTGCTGCTAGTTGTTTTTGTTTTTTTTGGGGAGACTTATGCTTTATAATTGAGATATTGTTCCCAACATGCTAGAACTGTGACATTCGCAGGTGCCAAACAGTAATTGATATATTGGTAAAGCATGCCTTTGATAATGTGGGGAGATTTACGGCTGAGCAGAGGCATGCGATTGAGAAACTTTGGGCGTCTACGGGAGCAACAAACTCGCAGGAAGCAAGGGAAGTCAGTGAGCGGAAAACTGATGATGTAAATGCTTTTGAGTGGCTTCAACAAAAATATGCGGGTGAGAAGATTAGCATTCGGCATTCTGTTGGAGGCAGTGGAGATCGTCGTGCTCAACAATGGCTTGGCTGATCATTCTTCTGTGGGTATGATTCCCGAAAGAGGGAACTAATCTGCCAAATATACATGTTGTATCAAGTTTCTGTCATGTTAGTTCAGTATGTTAAATGCGTGTATTCACATGCCGATGTGATGGGGCCGAGAACAAGATTTTTCTCTCATGGCAAGACGGTTGCCCTCTTTTAACTATCGTCTATTTCATTTTGAACTTGTTCGCTGTGCAACACCCCTGTTCAGAAGGCCAAAAAATTAGAAAGGAAAAAAACCCTGAAACACCGGGACGAGATCATCCATAAACTAAACTAAAATTATTTAAATTTGTTTTCCTGTAAAAATTTAACATTCCAATTGTGCCGCCATATGTTGACAAAAAGCAGATTTGAACCCTTTAAGTTTACTTTGAGTCACTTAAAAATTGAGAAGCAAAGAAGTAGAAAATGTAATCAAGAAATTCAATAATAAGCGTTAAAAGGTTACATTATTTTTCCTGCCAAAATATTCTTATTCAATGTTTTTAAAAAATTATTTATAAACTCGTTTTTCACACACACGTAACATTACCTTGTATTTAAAAAAAATACGCAATATTACCTCAAAGAACGATTGTTTCGCGTACCCCCCCCCCCCCAAAAAAAAAAAAAAGGAATTCGAGGGGGCGGTGAAACGTGGAGGTCAAATGTAATGGGCTAAGCCCAGGGAGAAGAAATACCTTTGCCAAGTAAAACCCTAAACCCTGAAGACGGCGCCTCACTATAAAATCCTATTGTCCGGTTCAGCTGTGCGTCCACCCTTCGCCCTCCAACGCTGATCGCCTCTCTGGTGCAGGTGCTTGCTTCATCATCCTCATTTTACCCTCACTTTGAATTTGTCTTTACGAGTCTTCCTCTTGTACTGATCAGTGAGCCCTTCTGATATTTAATATCATCAATTTTTTATCGTATCCTGCGTTGTACTGCACATATCGAAGGCTTGCAAGCGCTCTCTCGTTCGAAGCCTGTGAGCTCAAAACTTGTGCAATATCATGAGTCGTCCCCTATATATGATCCTCTTGTGCCTGCACGTCCCTTAGGCTTGAGGGTTCTATGGTGGATGATGAACATTTTTCTAACATACCCTTGCATCTAAATTTAGCGCGAGGTTCCTAGCTTCGTATTTTGTAGCTCTATTTGTCTTTTTGAAGGAATCTGTTTTGCGCTCTTGAGCAATTTCCATTTGGATACTGGTCTTATCCTCCTGAAGCAAATTTCCATACGCACCCTCTTGTACAAAACAGTTATAACTTCCTTAGTGCTCGCAATTGCATAGCCATATCTCGGCTTGTTCGTGTTTTGATGTCTGGGGAATGCTTGTGGTTTTAAACCCACCGTGCTTATGAACGGTCTTGTGCTGATTAGTTCTTCCGTCAGCACATAACATTAACATAAGCTATATCAACTGTTGCCGCACCGTCATTGGTGTTTCCCAATATGTAGGAAACTTCTAACTTGCAGTGCGTCAAACAACATTCATCCTTAGTACCCTCTCTGTGTGTGTGTCTTCCCCATGTTTCTTTGTTTAAACAAAAAAAGCTCTATTTTAGTAAATTCTGGTTTAATTTCTTTATTTTATAACAATAATAGTAATCTGTGCGACTAATTTTTTCTCAAGAATCACATAATATTAACTAGCTGTTTGGGAAATTTTTGGTGTTATCAGGCCCATTGTGATCATTAAAATGTCAAATCCAAAGGTGTTCTTTGACATTGTAATTGGAAAGATGAAAGCAGGTCGAATAGTGATGGAGTTATTTGCAGATGTCACCCCAAAGACAGCGGAGAACTTCCGAGCTCTCTGCACGGGTGAAAAGGGGATCGGCACATCCGGGAAGCCTTTACACTACAAAGGGTCCACATTTCACCGAATTATTCCACAGTTCATGTGTCAGGGAGGAGATTTCACTAGAGGAAATGGAACCGGAGGGGAGTCAATTTATGGCTCAAAATTTGCTGACGAGAATTTCAAGCTGAAGCATACGGGGCCTGGTGTTCTCTCAATGGCAAATGCTGGTCCCAGTACAAATGGTTCTCAGTTCTTTATATGCACTACGAAGACCGAATGGCTTGATGGAAAGCATGTTGTGTTTGGAAAAGTTGTTGATGGCTACGGTGTGGTTAAGGAAATGGAGACAGTGGGTTCACAGAGTGGGAGGACCTCAGAACCAGTTGTGATTGAAGATTGTGGTCAGATAGCAGACACCTGATATTGGATGTTTGATTCATTGTAACAAGATGTAATAAGTTACTATCATAACCAAACGATAGGGGCGGTTCTTGTGCCTGGTGTCTTCATTTATCGATTGCCTTTTCTAGTGTAGCTGCTTGGGACTTTAGCTGTCTGATAAACGTAGCGCTTTATTATGCAGTGGAATAACTTGTTGACCAACAGATTATCCGCATATGCTGATTTCATCATCAAAAATCACTAGTGAAGGAGATAACTATTACATCATCAGCTACACGCGCGCGCGCCCACACAGGAAAAGCTTTCATCAATGCATTGAAGATAGCTATTATAGTACTGTCATGGTGAGTGCAGGACAATGGTGCTTGAATATTAGTGAAGTGACGAGGATGGGTCCTGTGGGGGCGCTGTGAGGAATGATTTGAGGCTGGTCATCCGCGGGTTTTCTTTCACGCCGCTGAACTGTGAGCAATTGCTCTCAAGGATGTCCAGATGCAAGCTCGTTTTATGAGGAGGGTGACGGTGGCCCTAACGAAGATGCCATGCTCGTTCAGGAATTTATCTTTCCGCCTTTGAGCTGCATAAAGTTTCGGATCTTTACCCTCATTCGCATTTGCATAAACGAAAGCGAGAGCTTTTACATTCCCAGCATCATAAAGAGAATACAATAATGAATTGATCGAAATAAAGGAGAAGAATTTAAAAGTCCCGTGCTATATTATTCTATTTCCAACAGACCTAAGAAATCAGAAATTACAACAAAACACAGAATTTGGAACATGAGAAACTCAGAACTGAGTCTCCGGACTGTTTAGACAGAATTTCAAGGAGTGATGTATGAAACAAAATTTGAACAGACGGTTGCCCGGTTCCTATCCTTTCATTCCCAGTCTTCATCACTTAGTTGATCATCGTTCTCTTCTCTAGGAGGCCTAACTACCACTACCACAGTTCCTAAAGTATGGTCCACACCCAAGCTCTTCAACGTAGACCCTCTCTCCACCTTTAAGCCCTCAGCACCGTCGCCGCCATCATCAACCGCCGCTAAATAGAATCCATTACCGGCAGCCACTTCCTTCCGACTCCTGTCAACCACCACCAATATGGGCTCCTCCTTATACCACCTATTCACCTTCCACGGCAACACCCTTGCATCCGCAAACGATACCGCCACACCTCCTTTTCCCAAAGCCAACACAGGCTCCCATCCGGGCAGCACCACCCATCTCTTCCATCCCTTCTCTGCCACCACCACGCCAAACACGCCTTCACTTGTGCACTCCACCGGTGCTTCCGTAAGCTCCGCTCTCTCCTCCGCCCTACAAACTGGCACAACAGCCACCGAACTAGCCTCTGCTACCTCCCCCATCTTCAACCTCACCACCGGCACCCGGACCCCTATTTCAATTTGCTCCTCTACTTCTTCCTTTTCGCCCGCCTTTCCTTTCAATTCCTCTAAAATTTCACTTTTTGCCTTTTCGGTTTCGGCAACGCTCAGCGCCTGCTCTAAAGCAGCAGTTCTCTGCTCCGATGGGTTCCTATGTTCCCTGCTCTGCCGGTAATACATGAAAGACAGGCAGTCACCCGGAATATTGTAATCGAAGCTTGCCCATCCCTTGTCACGCGCCTGCGAGGGAAATCTTCATTGCGCGGGCTAGATCTTGAGCCCCCTGACCGTCAAGGTTGTTCATGACAATGTAACGGGCAGCTGCGACGCGTTGCGATGCACTGAGAAGCCGGATTTCGTAGAGCAATTCGGATCCGCCGGTGTCAAAAGCGGAAAGAATTTCAGGTTCGGCGTTAGATTGAACAAGAGAATCGCGCACCTGGGCTGCAACGACAAGGCGATTCTGCTCGACCCCAGTAATGCCGGTGGCCTCTTCAATGGAAGGGATGGAAAAGCCATCTCGGATGAGAGAAGGGATAAGAGGGGCGTACTCATGCCAGAGACCAAATAGAAAAAAGGGTATATTGCAAATGTCACGATAAAAATGGCAGAATAGATATTAGATAGATTGCATTATAGCATGGGGGTGAGTGCCGATTGATTTGTTTCGGTTGAATTACAAAATCAAATAAATTGAAAATCATGCAGGCTTGTTTGTTTTGGGGCCGAATGAGCCCTCCCTTCCTTCCAACCAGGTAGGCCGTAGGCCCTTCATCACATTGGCGGCCTCCAAGCGATTTATCAATCCTCCCCTTCCGATATCTCAAATTTACCCCTCCAACACGGCTCAGGGATTGCGTTGCCTCTTTGCCCGCTCATATACGCACTCTTGGACTGAAACGAGATATGAATTCCGGTGCTTTTGTATTTATTTATGAACACAAGGCATGAGACATAAAAGCTATTTAATTAGTTCATAAACTAATGTGCGAATCTCCGCCACTTATTTTGGATTTTAATCCAAGCTTCCCCTTCTTTATCATTCTACAAAACATGTCTCCAGTTCCTTCATTGTAATAATCCCTAAAACATCATTAAGTGCTCTCGGCAACTCCTTTACTTTTTATGAGTGTTCTTCAAGGCATAACCCCCCCCCCCCCAAAAGGCCCCAGCCCCCGTGGGTGGTCAGGACAAAAACATTCAGCATTGTTCTACTTATATTATACACGAAGGCAACCAGATGGTCCCCCTCTCCCAATTCAAAATTTGAATAATTTTTTATGAAATTAAATATCTCTATAAGATTAATTAACTCGGTCATGAAAATTACATCAGGCGCCTTAAATATTTGGCACCTTCATCGCTCACTGATTCAATCTTAATAATTATTGTCAATTTAAATTAGAGTAACTATCTAAATATTGTGTTTTCTTAGAATTTTTTTAAAACTAGTCTGTATTGCAATTTTTTTTAAAAAAAAATCTGTGTCTTTAAATTTTTAACCCGTTTATCAAAGAGGCATTATCTCAATACTTTAAATATATATGTATTTTTATTACTCTTCTTGTTTTTTAAAATTCAATTGATCCCCGCTTACATTTTTTTGTTACGATGGTTGAGGAAAATTTAGTTAATAAATCATTTTATAAATTCGATTAATCGTGTAATAAATTTAGAGTCTTCAATTTTGATATGTTGAAAAGAAAAAAAAAAGATTAATATTCTGAACAAATATAGGAAAGATGAAGACGAAGAAGAAAAGATGAAAATAGATTAGACTTGAAGACATGGCTTTGGTAGATTCAGACGGCTGGGCACACTCCGCGGCCGGCCCATCCTGAAGCGAAACCCTTCCTCTTGTGGAAGCGTCTGCATTGACAAAACGACTTCTATACCCTTTCGCCACCGCGGCCGCCGCCCTACCACGACTTCTCTTCATCCTCGTAGTCCCTATCCATCCATCGGAGAAGCAGCTCCCTTTAAGCAATGGACCAATCAGTTCTCGATGACATAATCAATCGTCTCCTTGAAGTCCGCGGTCGGCCGGGCAAACAGGTTCAGTTGTCCGAGTCCGAGATCCGCCAGCTTTGCGTTGCTTCCAGGGATATTTTCTTGCAACAGCCTAATTTATTGGAGCTTGAAGCACCCATCAAGATCTGTGGTATCTTTCGTTTCTTTTTCATCTCTTTACTCTGCCCTTTATATTCTGCTTCTTCAACTCCTACGCTAGGCCCTTATATTCTGCCTTCGTCCATCAGAAGATCTGTAATAGAACACAGCATATTTCTTAGTCAAACTCTTAAGCGGAGTATTTTGGTTTTTGGGCTTGGCATATGATCCTGCTGCTTGTCCTTTAAATTAATACGTTGACATCTTCTTGGCCTTTATCTCCAGTATGTGCTTCTAGGTTCTAAGCGTTCGTACTTCTCCTAGTCAATAGTAAACAATATACCTAGACTGCAGCATCAATAACTAGTGGGGCTGATTCATTTGAAGGCTTTTCTCCACCCATCCCTTAAAGGGATTATGGAATATAGTATCATTCTTTGATATGTCAATTCATCATTGATTGAAATACTTGCGTTTGCGAAAGAAGGATAGCAGAAGATTTTATAGGCCATGCTTCTTGCTGGTGTAGTGCTCCAATATAGAAGCTGCGAGCTCAAAATAGAATTTTAAATTGTCAGATGATTTCTAAGAAGCGCCTTATTAGAAATTAGAGTAAGTTGACACATTAGACCAAAAAGGATTGGGGCTTGAAGCAAATTACTGGGACAAAACCTGTCTAGTCTGAAATTGAAATCTATGTGATAGTTTGAGTTGATGCAATTTAAATGCCAAGTGTAAGGCAGCCGAGGAAGTTTCCTGTATATAAAGTAACAAGTTTTTTGCTCTCTTTTGATCTACCAAATGCCATAAACTGAACCTCAGTTTCTCTTTGGACGAAATAATATTAACTAAGTGGAGCTATGAAGTTATTGAATCTTGGTCACTAATGCGAGGGCACTGAATCCTAACAAGTATGATGATGGAAATCGTTCCTGCCTATTTACTTAGTGGCAAAATGCATGATACATGCAGAATATAATATCCTATTTGAAGATTTAAACATTTTAAGATTTAAGGTGATTGTAAAGACGAGTCTCTTACCCGTGTGACTTACTTTGTCACTGTTGACATGTCATCCTAATCTAGAAAGTCTTGTCTTGCTGTCTTACAGTCCCAATACTCGATAGCAATTTGGGCATCTATCACTTGATCCTGAAGGTTCAGTTCCCGTCACTTTTTTTATGTTAAGATTGGGCCTATGGTTGAAGTTCTTGAGTTTCCAGCTGAATTATAATAGAAAATAGGCTTTCTAATATAAGATTCTGCAAATTTTAGTATGTGATAAAGTTTTTTCAGTGACCTGGAATGTTTGGAATTTCCTAGTAGTTTGAAGTGTCTCTGATGGAGACTTAAGTTTGTCTAGAAGAAGCTCTATCCTGTGTTCTTATGGCAGCAGTCCTATTCACAATATTATACTTACATAGTAATGAGAACCTTGTTTGAAGGATGATATATCAAAATCCTTTCTTTTACTGTATCAAGCTCTATTACCATTACCAATGTTCCTGTGTCAACGATGCTATATCTGCTATTTAGATTTCCTCATCATATGCAAGTCCGACATTTTGCTGAGCTGAGCTTGTCTGTTCATATAGCTTTATACGTGCTCCAGTCCATGCTCAACTAGTTAACCCTGTTATCAGTCGGGGAAGAAATTGTTGGTGATGATGTATTATGTTCTATTTTTTTCAACTTAAGCCCTGTTTTACTGTTTACAAAAAAAATTGTTTGTGTAATGATCACTGAACTTCCTGATATTTATGTTTCAGGCGATGTACATGGTCAATATTCTGATCTTTTACGTCTCTTTGAGTATGGTGGATTACCTCCGCATGCCAACTATTTATTTTTAGGGGATTACGTGGACCGAGGGAAGCAGAGTTTGGAAACAATATGCCTTCTCCTTGCTTATAAAATAAAATATCCTGAGAACTTTTTCCTGTTGAGGGGAAACCATGAATGTGCTTCTATAAACCGTATATATGGATTTTATGATGAATGTAAGAGAAGGTTCAATGTAAGGTTATGGAAGACATTTACTGAGTGCTTCAATTGCCTTCCTGTGGCGGCCCTTATTGATGAAAAGATTCTGTGCATGCATGGGGGACTTTCTCCTGACTTGCATAATTTGGATCAGATCAGAACTCTCCAGCGTCCAACTGATGTACCAGATACAGGTTTGCTTTGTGATCTTCTTTGGTCAGACCCAAGCAAAGATGTTCAAGGTTGGGGAATGAATGACAGGGGAGTTTCATATACATTTGGTGCTGATAAGGTCTCGGAATTTCTTCAGAAACAAGATCTGGATCTTATTTGTCGTGCTCATCAGGTTAAATTCCAGCCCCTTTTGCTTTTCAGTGTGTTGCCAATTCCTCAGCATTTAATTTTACATCCCCCTATTCCTACAAGTAAAGGATTATGAGATACATTTCCTGCAGTGAACATATACTAATTTTTTCATGGTACTGAATTCGAAATTGCTGTTTGCATCATGCAAGTGAAGGAGTTTATTGCAATGAGCCGTTATTTTAAATGCCATCTGTCAGCATCGGCATAGGGGATTCATGCTATACAATGTTTTGTGTTCACATTGGAGATGTTAGGCTATAACTAAAATTTAGTTGTTTTGTTTTCCTATACGCGGCTAGCAGGTTGTGGAGGATGGTTATGAGTTCTTTGCTGATCGACAGCTAGTAACAATATTTTCAGCACCAAATTATTGTGGAGAGTTTGACAATGCTGGTGCTATGATGAGTGTTGATGAGACGCTAATGTGCTCTTTCCAAATATTAAAGCCAGCAGATAAAAAACCAAAGATCAATTTTGGAAGTAGTACAACAACTGCGAAGGCTGGAAATTCTCCAGCAGGTATAAAGGTAAAAAGTCAGGTTATTTGCTTATGTAATGGGTACATACTCAATATGCATAGATACGAATGTCATGCTACCAGTTGGAGATATGATTTACGACTCTACATTGCTGTTATAAGTGACTGTAGCGTCTGTTGTTACAATTTGTGCTGCTAAGTTTTACATTTCCCAATTTGTGATTTATTTCTGGTTTAAAGCCCACTTGATGAATACAAGAGAGTGCCTTCGTGATTTATTACATAATTCAACTCATACCGCATCAGCTATCATTCGTGTTTTCAATTCCTCACGTTAACAATTTGGTTGATTCATCAACCTCCTCTGACTTCTTTCTCCCATTGTGATTTGCAGTCCTTCCTGGGTACAAAAGTTTGAGTTGAATTTTTGGGGGAAAGAGGTGTTGCTTCTAACAGACGAGAGTGGTCCTGAGCGGAGTACTGGCAAGAACAAGAAGCTTGAGTTCCATGTCCTCTATTGTGATGTGTTGAAGCACTTGACTTCCATCTAATCTGCTATGATTTGCTGAAGTTGTAAAATGGCATAATACCATCGTGAACTAATGCAAACCATTGTCTTTTTGCTGGTACGAAGCTGGTTTTTCCAAGATGAAAAGCCGTAACCTCCCCCCGGGGTCTTCCTTGTACACTAGTGCTTGGTTTACGTTGGTCTGAAGCATGAGCTTCTCAAGTGCAGATGGATGCATCGGCTTATGTCGCTGAGAACCGTTTAATACATTTCTCATACATTTTATCATATTTTGGGCATGTTCACCTGCTGCCAAAGCGGGCTCTGGGAGAATTCTCTGTTTATAGTCTGTTCCCTTTTTTGTCAACCACCCCCCCAAATTTGAAAAAAAAAACGTTTTTTTTCTTTTGAAAGAAATAATGGTTTATCCACGTTTTGGGTTGGTTGGGGGTCTCGTGAGATGATTAAAAATCCATCACATTGGGGGGTCTAAATCCATCGGCTGGTGGTCTGTCATAATTATATTGCTAAATATTTCTGGACAGTTTTGAAAAACCATCAATGGAGGTTTGTACAACGATAAATACATGCGAAAATTGCGTACGCCTTTTTTCGGGATTGCATGGTAAAACGGAATTTTGGGAATAAAATTATATTATAAAATGAGTTTTATATTTAAGATTGTGGAAGTAATTTATAAATTGAAATATGGAAACTATTATGTTATCCTTTCCATACGCTTAACGACACGGTTCTTAGGGCCCTGTGTGGCACAAAACTTCTGTCTGATGGGAGGTATTATTAATTTTCATATAACATGGACCGATTTTATAGTACTTAAAATAGTTCAATGTTATTTTCGTAAATATTCTATTGAAAAAGTGATTTTTATCTGAAATGTAAAATTGGAAAGCAGTGAAACTGAGCATAGGATATATCCGAAACCAGCGGCTGGTTAGACAGGATTGTTTTGCGAAGATGATGAACAATTTCTAAATTTTTATCTTAACTCATTTAGAAAGTAACACAATTTTCTATAAATTTGCAGAAAGAACCACAACTTAGAAATCATGAAAATATTTGGCAAAAAAAAATCAATCATTATTGGAAAAAAATTTTTAAAAAAAGGGCGGACTCTCAGACAAGCAATGACGGAATAAGGTGAGAGATGATTGGATTGTGAGTAATCATCGTCATCATCATAATGACCGGATAAGCGACAGGGGCAATTTTGGAAGTGAGGACACAGATGGGGCCAGGTCGTTGGAAGTTGGGACATGTGGTTGGTTTAGATTAGAATAAGAGCGTCTGATACAATTATTGCTATTGCTGCTCAAGTTAGAATCTAAGCAGTCCACAGAATCTTGCCAGCTGCACAAGGTTAAGTGGTTAACCCATTGTTTGAATTGCATATACCAAACTAGATGTATACTTATTCTAAAGGAATCAGAATTTGAGTTTTAAAGGAAGTGTTTTTAAAAAATATTTTTTTTGTAAATTAAGATAAATTTTTTTATATATTTACTTTGTATAATGTAAAATTATTTTTAAAATTATTGTTTGATTTAAATCTAAATACCGTGCATCCATTTTAACTGGTATTTAATATAAATTACTTGTAATATATTATTGCATAATAAGAAATGCATTGAATTTGCATCTCTTTTCAAATCTACCTTTTTTATAAATTATTTGTATATATCTCTTTGTTTTTCTCTTTTTAATAAAAATTAAATAATAATAAAATTAAAAAAATTATTAAATTTATTATAAATGACTTACATTTAATATAAAAATTTTTCCCTTGACTTATGAAAAACATAATTTTTAGTTTGGGTGGCTAAAATTCAAATCCAACTGCTCCAGTCGTCCGGGGGCCGAAAGAGAGTCACGTGACGTGGGCATGGGATGATTGATCAAGTTAAGATAACCTATCAAACCGTGACACATAGAATTTTAGAATTTTATTAACTCGTCAGTGAAGTGGGCCCCCCCTGATACGCACACGTGCCTATCACATGAACGACCACAGCGCGGGGGCCTACAAAGTACAAAGTGTCCCCTCTCCATTGGACCTCAGTTTGTTTCACTACTCTGTTCGCAACCTTGGAATATGTTTGTGAATGGCAAAAAAAAAAAAAAAAACCTTGGAATATTTTTGTGATCAAGAGTTCGTTTTTTTGAGCTGCACAGCCTTCTTGTTCTCTCATTACTGCATTTGGTTTACACCATGATCGATTCTCTTAAACTGAATCCCACCTTACTTGACCCAGAAATTGAAAACATGCACTTCAGAATCACTCCAGATATCAGCACTCTTTTACTAGTTTACATTACAAGCACTTTTCATTCTCACTCACCTAAAACAAACGAGCGAACGAACGCTAGATGGCTACTCGGATTATATCATACTTCCCCACTTCCTATCACCATGCGAAAACCCAGAAAAGGAAAGAAAAGGATCAAGACGGTGGAGGAAGACGATTATCGGTGGTCAGCCATCATGTTCATATATCAGCAGCATCAGAAAAAGGAAAATAAACGATTTTCGTTGCGGCGACAGAAAAACTTATATACAGGCGCCAAAATTGAACTCACGCTCGGATAAACTCCCAGTCGCCCTCTGTTTTTTCACGTCAGATCCGTTTTCTCCCCTCCGCTCTGGATCCACGGATGCCCTGTAAAATTACACATAGTGCCAATCCACTTGTCAGGATTCAGATTGACCCAAAATCTTATTCCCCCTTAATTTCCTTCTTACAAATTGTGCTGCTGATTCTTAGATAATGAGAAAGTCCTTGAATTGAAAAGAAATTCTGAATGGAAAAAGAAAACGAGAGAAAGAAATAAGAGAGCCGGAAACGTACCCAAGGCTTGCTCTGCCGATAATCTCCTTGAAACATCCCTACAGATCATCTTCCTGAGTAGATCCTTGGCAGCAGGAGAGACGGACCCGAAAGTCCTGGAAGGGAACCTCAGATTGGCCCTGACCACGGCCTCAAAGATATCGGCGGCCGACTCCCCGTGGAAAGGAGGAAATCCGGCCAACATTATGTACAAAATCACGCCGCTGCTCCACACATCTACTTTCTCATTGTATTCTCTCCCCATTAATACCTCCGGCGCCACATAGTAAGGCGTCCCGACCACTCCACTCATGCTTCTACCGTCGCCGAACCACTGTGCGGACCCAAAGTCGGCAACCTTGAGATTATTACCAGAATCAAACAAGAGATTGTCGGGCTTGATGTCTCTGTGCGCTATGCCAAGACGGTGGCAGTGGGCGAGGGCTTCGAGCAGTTGCTTCATGATAGAAGCGGCTTCGGCCTCAGGGAAGGGGCGAGCAACGATGCGGTCGAGGAGGGTGTGGGGGTGGCAGAGCTCAAGGACGATGGAGAGAAAGTGATCGTGGTGGAAGACGTGGAAGATCTGAAGAATGTTGGGGTGAGGAGAGAGGAGAGACATGTACTTGGGTTCGTTGTGGAGACAAGAGCGATCGGTGGGATCGGAGAGGAGGCGCTTGTCGATGAGTTTGCAGGCAAAGAATCGATCGGAGAGGAGGTGAATGCAGCGGAAGATGGTGCCGAATCGGCCACGTCCGATCTCATCGCACAGTTGGTAGTGGTTGTTGCGAAGGATCTCCTCCATCTCTCTGCTATGAGAGACGTTCTGTTAGGCTGTTAGCTTCTTCTACCTCTCCCGTCCTTGGTGCGTGCTGCTTGTGTTTTGGTGTTTTGGGTTTATTGTTTTTTTTCCCCAATAAGTGGTTTTTTTTTGGGAAAATAACATACAAGTACCACCAAAATTTAAACATTATCTCCTGAATTTTCTGGAGCCGCCTGTAAACCATTTCGAATCATCCTTACAGGTAGAAATAATGTGGGGTAAGTTTGAGATTTGCGTATTTAGATGGTAATTACATGTCATGCTCCCTATTTTTTATATCATTATTAGTACTATACGCGAATATTCTTTTCCGGGATACTTCCGCGGTCCCACCCCCTCTGAGAAAAAATCGGCGAACTATAATCTTCGTATAATACTGTTGCGCATAATATATGCTGTATCGTTGGGGGGGAAAAAAGAAAAGAAATACTGTATTACTATATTTATATTTTGTCCATATAATTGAGAATACCTTCAAATTATTTTGAGTTTGGGACCAATCACTATCAAATTAGGAGTGTTAAGATTAAAAGCCCTTCTAATAAATATATTTCTTGAGATTCAAATATGTATTCTCCTTTTAACCAAATGAAAATGCTTAACATATCAACTAACAACTTATTAATTATATTTAATACTGCAATTATTGATTTTTTTAAAACAGAGTATTTTACGCAGTATTCATGAATGATTTTTAATTAAACATCCTCGCCACAGCCACATATAGCAGCAGCAATAATAATAATAATAATAGAATATAAAAAGGCGTAATTCTCAGGATATGCCGAGAAAATCCAAGCAGAGTGATTCCAAAATTCTGCGCTGATAAGAGGATCCTTGGTCATGTTACTGGCTTAGAGTAATTGGCTTGGGCTTTATTCCCTGTCGAATATATTACTTTCAATTCTTAATATAAGAATTTGTTTGATTTTTATTTTAATTCTAAATATAAGTATAAGACATCAATTCATTTTGTGCCTCATATTTATCTATTTATTTCCAGTGTAATTTTTGTAATAATAATAGTTTTACATGATTAGTAATGATATTTTAAGAAAAATGATATTAAAAATAAATAATCTAACTAGTTTTTTAATGTACTCAAATTATCAATTAGAACTTATATTAAGACTGGAAGTAATATATGATCGAGTATAAAGAGAGTTAGGCACAACCCACTGTGTGATGAAAATAAGCTCCATGACAATCATTCGCGAACTTCTTCTGCGCGAGATAACGACGGACGCTCTGATTTAAATATTTTCAATCCTTTTGGATTAATGATCAGCATAGAACACGTGACATGGATTTTATTTAAATTCGTGAAACTAATTATAAAATCTCGTTTATAGAGTATAGAATAATTAAGATAAGAAGTAGTAGTAACTTTTATTCACATGTGTGTATATATATGTATTGTTTTTTGACAATAGCTTGTTAAGAGTTTGTTTGGAGCTCCGTTTAAAAAGTACTTTTAAGCAAATTCACATAAGTCGAAATAAAATTCTTCTCACATACTTATCTTATATTCTGTAAATTATGTTTGTAAAGTTACTTATAAGTTAATCCAAACATGCTCTAAGTGAAGTATCGGGATGTGGAGTTAAATCTAAAAGGAGAGTCAAGTTACAAAAGACTAAGAGCTTGTTTGGATCAACGTTACAAAGTGCTTATAAGTATTTTCACACAAATCGAGATGAAATTTTTTTCATATACTTATCTCGTATTTCGTAAATCACGTTTGAAAAACTACTTATAAATTATTTCAAATAACTGTTAACTTGTCAGGAACCAGAAGTCTTTAAACTTATAAACCTTATAATAACTTAGCGACAATTGAAGGAGGCACAAGTGGCAGATATGCTTAATCCGCCTTTGTGTGGGGAGGGGTTCCAACTGAAGAGCTGGAAGTAAAGATGAAAGTGATGCGGATATTTGTAGTATTCCCTCCGTGTTTTTTTATAAGCAACATTCCGTTCATCACATAAATCAAAATATTAGTTAAAATTTGTTAAAAACAATAAATATATTAAAATTAGAAGTTCTTTCTCAGAAATGCTCTTATTCGGGAGACAGAGTATAAAAGAGAGAATAAGAAAATTATTATAATAAAGAGAATTATAAAATAAAAAAAAGAATGTGTGATGGAGAGATAATAGTTAGGAAATGAGATAATAAGTATATTGAGTATTAAAATAAGTAATTAATAAAAATAAAATAAAAAAGGTACTATAAAATTTTAAGACTCACTTGTAAATATTATTTATATTTAAAAAAAAAGGAGATGACAGCTGTTGTTTATAAAACGGGAGTGAAAGAGCATCGAATAGTAGTATGAACGCAGGGTACCTCAACTTTTGTGGCCCACCACACCAATTCCTTCCGCACTTGCATGCTTTTCTAAATAAAACCACAAATGGACAAGGACAATGCTTTCCTCACAGCCCTTAATTAAGTGCCCCAGCTGTGCCACTCCGCTTGACCGAGTCCAACTAGGGTCGACAGCCCCGGCCAAAAAAAGTACTGCTCTGCTACTTCCGTTAGTTCGTTAGCGATGCGGCCGTTTTATAATAGGTCTTGCCACAACGGTCAACACTCATCTTCATTTGTGGCTGTGAGCACAACTGAGTGAAAATCAGTTCAGTTTCATGTACCAGGAAAAAAAAAAAAAAAAAAGGGGAATCGCATTGCTTTGCTTGGCCAAGAGGGAAAACAAACAAGCAAAAGTGGCTTCTGTAAATCCAGCGTCATGATATCATGCGGTGTCAATAAACTACTCAATTTCCCACTCCATCGTAAGGGATTAGGCCCACCAGCCAGCCCACATAAATGTCCCGCTCTGCTTCTTATGTGCGCGCTTGTCTCTCTTTCTCTTCCCTTTCGGGTCATACTTACTTATTATAGCAAAACTAAATAATTAAACGTCGTCAACGATATGAGTATTTTTGTAACCTCGTTACAGATTGTAGGACAAACCATTGAGAAAAAGATGGAATTATACATTAAGTATTTTCGTATGCGAGAATCATGATTGTTATGTCTGTCACCGAATTAATTTCAGCATAATTACTGGCCCCCTCCTCCCCCAAATTCCCATCGTCACCTGAACAAAAACCTCAAGTCTAATCCACAGCAGGAAGCTTAAATCTGAAGATTCCTGCCCTCGCTTGTTAAAAATACAAACATGAAAAATGAATAATGATTCTGTTGGGAGCACTTGCGCATCGAAATGCCCCCATCCAAATCATTGGCCTTCAACAACACTACTGTCTCCCCCCAGTTTAATTCAAGCGACCTGTGCATTAATTTTTAATTTCCCTCATTTCCAATCTCAAGTTATGGCGGTCAAGAACAATAAACCATGGAAACGAACTAAGCAAAACTTTCAACCGTTTGATATTTAGGGGAGGGGGAAAAAACATCTTTCTACAGACAAGCTACAACTTAAATGCCCCAAACAACGAGCGTACTCAATAATATCAATAAAATCGACCAGCCTTGCATGGGCATTGGAACGAGGCAATAACACTTGCGTGATAATGGCCTCATGCTTTTCACTACCAGCACAAGATCAAAATATAGCTGCAGTGCTGCTTGCCCACTAATAACATGTTTCAAAATGAAGCTCAGAGTTCCCATTCTTTGGGCTGGGTTAGCAAGATCCAAGCTGATCCTTAGTCCAGCGTCTCTTAGAAATGGCCACTCCTTGAGTGCTGGGGCATTCATTTCTTTTCAACCCCTCTATTAATAGACCAAATAAAGATAAACTTAGAAAGGTATCAGAAAGCTGAATTATGCTCAAACATTGCATAGAAAATATCTCTAATTTCTGACCCTCCTGGATGCATCTAGGAAGAACAAATTAGCAAAAATTTCACTTCTGAGACACCACACAATATTGGCTAAGACTCATATACTGTCATTGCTTTAAATTAAGTCACTTACACACTCTCAGAAGGGAGCCTCAAGTGATTCATCCCAGACTTCCGCGCTTCCATTAGAGACATCTTCCACATCTTCTTCCATGGAAAGCCTGATGTATTCTCTATGAGCAAAGCGGTCCCACTCTGTCAATGTCGGGTTCTCACGTTGCTGTGCAAGGCAAGACAAAGATCATAACAGACACTGACAATGGCCAAGCGACCTAACTCAACATTTTTATTGCTTTAATCAAATCTCTCATAAACCTGACGAATCAAAAATGGGTCCCGGGTTTCAAAGGCCATGAACTTGTTCAGATTAAACAGGATATTGAAAACACTTCCTGAGAGCTTACTGCCTTTCAGATCACGTAGAGTTATATAGCTCTCATTCTGCAGTGTGAAGAATCTTAAATGAGAAAAATTGCCACAATAAAAGTAATGGTATCAAACAAGAAGAGTACAAGGAAAAGGAGATAACTAAATGAAAAAAAAAAAGGGTTAGGCGATACAATTTTCACACAACTCATGAAGCTGCTTACTAGATTTGTACACATTTAGGTAATTTGTTGGTGTTCTTAGACTTCCCAAAAACTTAACAAAGGAAGATCTTACAAAAAGAAGGAAGGAAAGGAAAACCTCAGTTCCAATCATGTCAATAATCTGGCATAATATATCCTCAAAAAACACAGGCTCTTGGGCCATGCACTCCATCCGGTGCAGTTGCTCCTCATAAAAAAATTGCAGTTCGTTCCGAGTCAGAACTCCATTCCCATCCAAATCTATGCACTTGAACCTAGTAATGACAATTGAAGTCAATTAACACATCTGCTATCAAAAGAAATCAGAAACAAGTTAACCTTCCCGGAACAGAAAACATGAATGTTCCACTTTCCACTTTCATGTATTTAGCTGAACCATGCAGCCACTAGCTAGTAGTCATCTCTCCCTTTCTCTAGAAACGAACATTGTCATTGATACTACAATTGCTAAAAGTAAAAACTCAATTACACAATGCTTACAGTAACGAACTTAAGCTCTAAATGGCATGAGGTATACTGTCCTTCCAAGCCAAGATTTTGTCATCCTGGGCTATTCTCTTTATTACAGTGCTTTACATCACTTAGATAAAGTTCCAGTAATAGATAAATCATGTCGTTTGTATCCCCTTATCCCTACTCCCCTGCGGGAGACACATGCACATGCATGGAAATGCACATGGAAGCGTTTTTGAACTAAATAAAGCAAGGTAAAAAATGACTAATCTAACAATGCACCATCCTCATAATTGCAACTGTTCAGCCATTAATCTGATGAGATCTCACATAACAACAAGTAAAGCAAATAACAAGAGGACCGAAAAAAATACCAATACTCAAGACTAGGCTCAGATGATTTATCCTCCTCAGACAGAATGAAGTAAACAAAATCTTCATATCCCATCTTTCCCTCAACCTTGCTAGTAAACTTTCTTGGAACCTGAGATGATATTGAAGCAAGCCAGGATTGTTCTTTTCTATTTTTAAGAAAAAATTGATAAATTGTAGAAATGAACAGCACCCAGAAAAAACGCACTTGTTTTCTTTATAGCAGGTAGGAATTGTCCCTCAAGATGTCAGCATTTAGGTTTCAAGACAAGAGCAACATCAAATTTACACAAACCTGAGAAAATATTCTATCGACAATACGATAGGTAAGCGCGTGGTTACCATATCTGATAAGGTTCTCCTTGTCTATCAAGAAATCATGATCTGTATCCAGCTCCCAAAACTTGCAGTATATAACATAGAAATGCTCATAAGAGAAGTACCTATAGAGAATATGCAGTACAACGTCATCAAGTGAAAAAGGGAAAAGGATTTGTGTGCAGTTAAATGCAGCAAAACTCTCATAGTATATGTACCTCAAAACCTTGTTGATGTCTTCTTCTTCATCTGCATGCTGCATGGCGTCAATTATATTACCACGCTTCAGCTCCCTCAGCGTAAGATGGCCATTCCCAGATCTATTTGTGTAGTAATATATTCTATATATTACAGTTTCAGCTGCAACATAGAAAAGAAGACAAAGCATTGAAGTTGCAACCCAAACACACTAGAAACCACAACAAAAGACACCAGTCCATGTCCAGAGTTCAAAATCAAAATTGACCGGTGCGGTATTTCAAATTATTTCTCCTTGCACTCATACAGTTGGAGTGCTACTTTTTCAACAAATATATATAATGTATTATAATTGCAATTAGCAGTAAAAGTGCAAAAACTTAGATAAGTGAAATAAAATAAAAATGATATTCATTACATAATTAAATTTGTTAGCAAGGAATTGATTAAAAAAAACAAGTGAGCTGAATTTCTTTGTTGTAAGGAATGCCTGTAAGAACTGATTGTAGGCTAGCAGCTATGAAAAATCATACCCATGCATGGTAAGAAACAAAGGGGATTACTTTTCAAAATGAGGCTAGTTTCAATTGAGCAAGATTCAAGGAAAAGTCTCCAAAAATTTTTTACTTGTAAACGAGCATGTTTCATAATTTTCATCAGAGAAAAATGATATCAGAAGCACCATTCACCACATATAAACCCACAACTCATTTATAAGCTATTGGATTTATTAAGAGCCCATCATTTTACACAAAGAAGGACAAAGGGCACAACATAGAAAAAAGGTTATGCTTGACTTTGAGCCCATATACATTGTTTGCTTCCTCGTATCTATTACAGAATTAACTTTCAATCTAGTTTCAGGAACAAACAGCATACGATGAAAATTATCATCTAGATAAAGGGACTACATCTTTAAAAGCTCTCATGAGGGAGTCAATAATATCCCACACATGCAAACATCTATATTTTATTACACAAACCAATAACTGCAATATTATAGTAAGGACTACAGACAAACCATATCTCTCTTGAAACTCGGGTGTACTCTGCAGGAACTCCAGCCCTGGATGAGTAGCCAAAAGCTCACGAAGCACAGGTTTGAAATCATCCTAACATGGAATAGAGCATCGTTCTCAAATGAGAAGGATCTATATGACTATAATCCATAAGTCAATATGATCAAACCTGTGTGAGGTAGTTGAGATCTGGCTGCTTTAAAATTTTGTATACTTGAGTTGCTATATCTGCCGTCAACATGTTGTTATTGATCCAGTAATCAACAAATGCATCCCTTTAGAAACATAAAATCAAGTAAAAAGGGTGTAAGTGTAAAAAATTATTAGAGGGATCACCATTAGGTTTAGATACCTTCACCATTGGAAAGGAGAATTACATGGACCAGGGGTAGTTTTTATGAACCCATGTCTTCCAAGAAAATAAGCTAAAAAACGTGTTACTTTGTCATAAAGAGGGAAAGCTATCTTCATTAAAGAAAATGGCATTTCAATTGACAAGAATTTTCAAATTTGATAGATCCAATTCAGTCACAGTTTCTCAGCTACAATAACAGTGCTTATGTCCCTATAAACACATTATTTAGCAAGAAGGACCTCGTTATGTAGCTTTGGACCGGGTAAGTGAGTGAACATGCATATACATGACATTGAGGAACCCATATGGCCAGGTACCAGAGGCAATCTTCATGTGATGGAGAATTATCAATGCCTTCGTAATATAACAAAGTGATGTCATGTAACTCCTTCAAACATTATCCAATAATGCAGGGAAAAATTAAAGAAGGGGAGAATACACGATGTCAAGATCAAGCCAACCAGATAGCCGGACTTCCAATTTGATCATCAGTGAAAGAAGGTGCCAAAAATGTCTCTCAGTAAAAAATAAGTATCAAAAATTACGTTGAGTCTACTTGTTTTGCATCTATAAAAACCGTTGTTTTTTGTTCAACAATCACTGATTATAATTTCAACGTGGATCACAACTAAACAGCCAAAACCATGGAGCACCATCCATGGCACAAATAAAAATGCAAAAGTTACATCTGGATGGATTAAAGTACACACCTTGTCACCAAACCAGTTCCATTGGCATCAATTTTTCTGAAAAGAGGAGAGGAAAAGAAAGATGGCAGCTTGCAGAGTTCCCTGGTCACCAATTTGAATTCTGACACACCAGAGAAGTGAGAAGAATATCATTCTTAGTGGTAATTGTTACAACTCCAACACTGTTAGAACGTGACTTCTTACTTGAATAATTACTTTTTCTTTATTACCAACGTTTAGGAAAACAAAATATTTACCAAAATTCAAGATGTAACCATTGGAAGAGGCTAAAATTTTACAACATTCAAAATCACTTAATCCCTAATGAAAAAAAGGGGGCTTCAGGCTATCACCATTATATATGTTTATATCTCACCATGCATCTGCAGTCCATCCAAGTGACCATAAAATAACTGATCCGCCCTAACCATGAATTGTTCCCTCAGTTCATTTGGTGGCGGACGCCCATTTTGAAAGTAAAACTGCAAGCATGGAGATCATTATTTTATCAAGGTTGACATGGCACTAAACCAAAACACAACCACAAAAGCGTCACCAAGGAAAGATAGAAGACATACCTGACGTATCAATTCTTTAGGTGGTTCGCTGACAACTTTCAAAGGAGAACTCAAGTTAGAAGGACCAACTCTCTGTTTCACTATGCGAGGAGAACCAGCAGAACTTCTTGGTGAAAGAGGAGGTGCAGTGCCAGCAGGAAACATGGACGGCAAAGGACTGCTTGCAGCATTTGGACTGGAGCAATTCCCAGGGACATTGAGGGGAACACCTAACTTTGCGTCGTTCAACAATGATGTTACCTACGCACACAAACAGGTGAGAAACTAGAAAGACTAAGCATGTCAGGATCAAGAAACCCAAAGATTAACACGAAAAAAGGTATATCATATCTGGTTGTTAACCAACATTTGATATACTTCAATGATCACAGAGGGTTCCTCTGTACGACTTTGAGGTAAGCATTCACGATAGTACGTTCAAGTTGAAATGGATACAGTCTTTACTTTTGTCAATGCCTTTGGCGTTCAAATGTAAAGATGAAATCATGCATCAGTGAAACAACTTAGAAAATTCCACCTTCGTTATCTAAACCATCGCTTTGTAACATGCGAGATTCCTCTCTTTCCCATGGCACCATTAAATTTGTTCCACTCAATTATCCATACAGGTATTGGGTTTGTTTTCGAAGATAAGCATGAAGCAAATTCCGATAAATGCAGAGAAAGCAAGCTTATGAGACTCTTAACATTCTGACTTGAAAAGTGAGAATTGTCAAATGAAGCCTACCACTCGATTGCTCTCAGGAAGCGACAGCCACTGCTCGAAGAGCTTTTCAACAAAATTCAGGTTAGACTTGACGGCCAAAGCAGACACGTCTTGGAGCTGCAACAACTCAACGTCCAAAGACGCCACATCACCGACGACTTCCATGGTCATAAAAACAAATCCCTATTTTCTCATTCGCGATCACAAACCCAACCACTAAGCGGCATAGAGATCCGTCCAAAACCAGGATTAATTTTCAGTTGAATTTCAATGCGTCTGAATCGAGATTGTGTGTATCAATCAAGATTATATTTCAAAAAAAAAAAAAGCTCTTGAAATAGTCGGATTGAGAGCTACGGATTAAGTTAGAACCCTAGATCAGATCTTTAGGGCAAAGAGATGGAGATGATCTTCAGGAAAGGAAGACGCAGAGCATGAGCAGGAGCGAGGGGATAACATGAGGGAAATTCTGCAAAGATCCAAGCGATTTAGGACGGAGAAGCGAAATTAGACATGTTGCAGGGACATGATAACTACGGGGAGGGGTGGAATAATGTTATATTGTAATGGTAAAATAGCAACAGGAAAATCGCCCGAGAAAATTAGCAACGGAAAATAGAAATCTGGCAGGATGAGAGGAAAAGTTGACACGTGACACTTTGTACATCGTATGAAAATACGGTCTTCGGAATCGGAATCCAATCATTACATGCTAGTGGCCCAATACGATAGAAGAGATGCGCCCAGGCAACCCATCCCCAGGAGAGTTTCCGTCCTTTTTTGTTTTTGTTTGCTTTCATTTCAGAGAAATCTTGTGATTGATCTGCGCTAGATTCACTTTTACTTGATTAACGTGTTAATGCACTGCATCTCGAACCCATGAATAAGAATTTTAGTGCTAGTTTTTACATGGACAGGAATCAATTTAGCAAAACTCCGGCGTTATCAAAATATGGAACAAGTAACTACCCAATATCAACACGTATGTATGACCTTTTTTTGCCGAGGAATCTTTGCATGATCGTATCAGCTGGGTAGTGTTTTCTAACAGAGTGAGATTGAACAGGCCCTCCATATGCGATCTGTGCTTACTGGACAAGGGGCGTGATTATGGGACCATTTCAACATACACAAGCCTTCGATTAAGCAACTCCTTAATAATACACTGAATATGTTATTACTTAGCCTCTTGTAATTTTAACTTATTTAGCTTGATTGGATTTTAACTCGCTCACCTCAATTCTTTAAATTTAGTTGTTTAATCTATTGGCTTCTGCCACCTTTCAAAAATAATTATTTAGTAAATTAAATTGTAAACTAAACATAAAATGCAATGAAAAAAATAAATAATTAAAAATCGACAGATTGAATTGTACCAAGTTAAATCTTGAGAAATAAATTATAATATGTCAAAATCACGGGGAAATTTTATGAGTTTTTTTTTTTTTAATTATGTAGGCATGCCATTTAAAAGTTTGTAACTAGTAGAAACTAATGGCAGTGACTAAAATACTATCGGCGCTTGCTATCATATTGTACATGCAAGAAAGTAATAGAGACCTGCAGGGACATAAATCAAATTGAAAAACAAATGACAGCAGGCAGGCAGTCTCACTTGGATCCCGAATCGAAAAAGATGACTGTGAATCCATGGGGGAGATCGGAGGGAGTGAGAGTTTAGGTTTCTCGTTTATTATGTTGGGGGCTTCCACAGTCGGAACACGATGACTTGGTTTCGCGGGAATTATGGAATCATGATATGATCCAGAAGTTTATGTGGCTGCCGTTGCTGCTTGGCGACAGAAGTCAACATCGGTGATGAGTTATCGGCACAGCTTGGCCTGGCCTCATTCCTTCTTATTCAATAGCTCTGCTATGATAGGGCTTGGAGATCTGGATTCCCAACAAAATCAAACGTAGAAGGATGCCCCTGTGGGATAAAATCCGACACAGCACAATTGAAGGCTGTGAAGTAATGCATTGGGTTCAACGCGGTCATGATCATATAACGCATGTCAATTCACCCAATTAAATAGTAACTGAAGAGTGAGTGTGAATAATTTAAATGCTGACTGCGGTTTGAAATAACTTACAAGTGACTTTTTAATTATATTATAAAATATGATATAACCATAAAAAATAAGTTTTGTTTAAACTTACATAAAATATGTTTATAAATACATATAATCATGATTCTAGATGAGCAAATAATGTTTTATCATGCCTTGATTGTGACATCTTTTCGAGTTTATTTAAAATGGAAGAGAAAGTTAACAGCAAGACTTGGGGGTGTTTGGGTGATAACCCAAACCATGGTTTGGGGACCCAATCACCCAAACACCCTTAAAAAAACCAAAACCATAGTTTTGGAAAAAACAAAATTTTTTTGCTTTTGAAAAAAAAAGGGAGAGTTTGAGAGCCTACAGGATATGTATTTTGTTTTTTTTATAAACATATTTTTATAAATATATTTAATCTTATATCTTATAAATATATATATTAATTATTATTAATTATATATTAATTATATTATCTTATGTATTATTAATTATGTTAATAAAAAATATATTATTAACAATTTTATTCCTTCAAATTAAAATCTATCATAAAATATATTTTTTCTGTAATTATCATATTAACTTATATCTTTTTTAGTAATTTGTACATGTAAAAAGTGCTTCTGGTAATAACTATCCAAACATTCTCACTTCTCTAAACCATGATTTGGTTATATCCAAACACGCTCTTGCAAGAAGTCACTTTATACCGTATAAAGTTGGGAGATCGAAATTGCATTTAACGTAAGGTTCTTTTTAGTGGGTGATTTCTAAATGCCTCACAAATTTGGTGAGTCTTCATTACCCAACTATCATAAAGTTTTTTTAATAAAAAAAGGAAAAGAAAGTTTACTTTATTTATCTTAAAAAAATACTACCTCCAGTCCTATTTATAAGAACTAGTTGACTAATTTAAGAGATTAAGGAAAGAAGTTAAAATTAGTTATTTGTAATAAATAAATATTGTTTTTTCTAAAATATCCTTACTAATCAAATATATTAGTTAGAACTATTATCTTAGAAAAAAATGTATAAATATGAGAGACAAGGTAGATTGAGGTCTCATATTTAGGACCAAAATAAAAGTTAAACAAGGTCTTTTATTAAGGACCAAAGGTAGTAGTATTAGTAATATTACCTCTGATCTTTAATATAAGATATCATTTGATTTTTATTTTTGTCTTGAATATAAGACCTAAATCCACTTCATCTCTTATATTTAATCTATTTTTTAAGGCAGTTCTTCTAATAATGGTAATTCTAGCAAATAAACTTGATTAACAAAAATATTTTAAGAAAAACAATATATATTTATAACAAATTATTAAATTAATTTATTTTCTTAATTTATTCAAATTAATTAACTAATTTTTATACCCAAGACACACCAGGTAGTATTAGTTAATTTTTATTTGAAATAATAGTACTAATACACGAAAGGGTGGTATGGCGAGATTGCGGGATCCAATCTCTTATCCACAACTCGCGTCCGGAAATCCAATGGATGTTTTGGGCGCATATCAGAGGACGGCTCAATCGATCCACTTCAACGGCCCGATTTCACGCTTTCTTGGTTCCCACTTGGCGCGTCCAGAAATCACAGGCACTTCATCTTCTTTCGGAGATTTTTAATCTGCAAACTTATTGTCCGTCTATGAAGAGCAGAAGCCGTGAGAATCATCTTCATCCATGACAACATTTTCTACTGACTTCCTCCCGCGAACCATCCCGTATAGAATCCAGCCGAAGAAGCCTACTTCACATTCAAAATTAAATCCCTACTCTCTGAGCTGCAAGAACCCGCTTCTAAATGACGCTAGCAATGGAAGGAACTCGGGATATGCCCGGGTTTCTTCCGAAACAAGGTCAAAACATTCCCAAAATTTTGACTTCAAAGATACCCACCTGATGAAAGCTCTCAACCGGTCCTCGAAAGTGGGCAAATACAACGATTCCCTGTACTTTCTCCAGCGTATGGTCAATAAGGGTTACAAACCCGATGTCATTCTCTGCACGAAACTCATCAAAGGGTTCTTCAACATTAAGAGAATCGACAAAGCCATTCGGGTCATGGAAATACTGGAGAAGCACGGTGAACCCGATGTGTTCGCCTATAATGCAGTGATTAGTGGGCTGTGCAAGGCTGACCGGATTGACTCTGCCAACAAAGTGCTTGACAGAATGAAAAGCAGAGGTTTTGCTCCTGATGTCGTCACCTACAACATATTGATTGGGAATCTTTCAGGTAGGGGAAAGCTTGAGTTGGCTTTGAAGGTTTTGGAGCAGCTACTGAAAGACAGGTGCGAGCCCACTGTAATTACCTACACAATCTTAATAGAAGCAACCATTCTCGAGGGTGGTATTGATGAAGCCATGAAGCTTTTGGATGAGATGTTATCAAGAGGGCTGCAACCTGACATGTACACGTACAATGCAATCATCCGGGGCATGTGCAGACAAGGGTTGTTAGATCGAGCCTTTGAGTTCATTTCGACTATAAGTTCTAAGGCCTGTGCCCCGGATGTGATTTCGTACAATATTCTGTTGCGTGGACTTCTGAATCAAGGAAAATGGAAGGAGGGAGAGAAGTTGATGGCTGATATGATTCTCAGAGGCTGTGAACCAAACGTGGTCACTTACAGCATTTTAATCAGCTCACTTTGTCGTGACCGGAAAGTCGAGGAGGCTGTAGATGTGTTGAAGGCTATGAAGGAAAAGGGGCTAACTCCTGACGCTTATAGCTATGATCCGTTGATCTCTGCATTCTGCAGAGAAGGTAGAGTTGATTTGGCAATAGAATTTCTGGAAATTATGATCTCCGATGGCTGCTTGCCAGATATTGTGAATTACAACACAATCTTGGCCACTCTGTGCAAGAATGGAAAAGCTGATGAGGCTCTCAACATCTTTGAGAAGCTTGAAGAGGTGGGTTGTCCTCCAAATGTCAGTTCTTATAACACAATGTTTTGTGCGCTCTGGAGTAGTGGAGACAAAATTAGAGCGTTGGGGATGATTCTGGAGATGGTAGACAAGGGAATCGATCCTGATGGGATTACATATAACTCGCTCATATCGTGTTTGTGCCGAGATGGACTGGTGGATGAGGCCATTGGATTGTTAGTGGACATGGAAAGCAGCAAGCATCAGCCGACAGTCATCAGCTACAACATTGCTCTTCTTGGGCTGTGCAAAGTACACAGAATCGTTGATGCCATTGAGGTATTAACTGCAATGGTCGAGAAGGGATGTCGGCCAAATGAAACCACATACACGTTATTGATTGAAGGGATTGGTTTTGCTGGATGGCGAAATGACGCGATGGAGCTGGCCAATTCCCTTGTTGGTATGGATGCTATTTCTGAAGATTCGTTTAAACGTCTAAACAAAACCTTCCCCATGCTTGACGTGTACAAAGATCTCACTTTATCGGAAATTAAGAGCTAGATTCTTGGACATTAATTGATTTTATTCTGGTCTTCTCCCTGGGCTTTTAAGTTGAAGCCAGTTCTACGAGTACTTTGACAGATGGTCAGTCAGGGACGACTACTGAATTCGTCAATTCGATTCTGTGCCCCGATGGGCTTTCTTCATTGAAATTGTACGGATTAAACAAAAATTAGACAGAATTCGAGATGGATTTCTGATTGTGGAAGGATCGAGGGGTTCAGATATTGGTGTTTGGCCTGGTGCAAGTTCTCTTCAACGGCCACGACTTCTACTTCGGTGCGAACTCCATGGGTGGGAGGATAGAAAACGTGAAGACGGGAATGACGATTATACATTGCATTTAAATTACGCTGATGAGGAATTGTACCAGATATTCATGCGACGAGTTCTGATCTATAACCGAATCATGTTCGAGTTGCCTTCAGTGAAAATTTCAATATTTTCGATGACGGCGGCCAAATTTGATCATCGATAATTTATCCATATCCCTGTCCATTTTTAAAAATTTGCTTTCACACCTAGCATATCTACTGTGTACAGATGTACAAGTTTTGTGTGAAGTCAAAATTGTGTGATTTGCCTTATAATTAATACTCTTTCGTCAATTATTCTCCAGTTCGAATTGTTTTGAAAGTCAATTAGGATGACACATGCAACACACAAGCCATTCTTTCTAATTTTACTCGAATTTATCGGGGATGTCAACAGTGTTTATAAGCTTCCAGAAATCTCACCTCCTTGATCAAATAAATGGGGGACAAAACGGCTGACACCAAAAGGGTCCCTGTGCTTGAGACTTGCGAGAACTAGGACAAGGGAAAATGGGTGCGTACGAATAAAACGTCCTATCCAAAAATAATATAAAAGGAAACCTGTCACCCCTTTTGCCTTGTCAAGCAATACTTTCATAATTCATTAATCGCATTCTCGTTTAAAGAATCTTGTTTCTCTCAAACACAGAATCCCATGTTAACTAAGTCATCTAAATCCACAACAAAACCCCTAGACCTTTGAGGCTATGATGTTCTTCCTCCGTCATGTCAATCCGTTGGCTGTGCAGTTCACCATAGAACTCTTAGGTCCTTAGACAAAAAAATGTTCTTCACATCCTTTGGCCATTTCATTGTTTAATGCCGATACAATTTAGAATTGCACAATGCTCAGTCAAGCAAATAGAATAATATAAGGTAATAGATATTTAGATAGAAACCAAACTTGATTTTGAAAGTGATTTTACAGTATACAAAGTAAATATGTAAAGGACCTTAATTTAGCTTTTGGCATCACAGAAACACCCCCCTAAGTGGCTTTCTATAGTTGTTATCAAGGAACATTGAAATTCGATAGGGAAAATGCACTTGACCTCGTGCAACAGGGTAGCAGAATAGCAGATCTCATGTTTGATTCCAACTTATAAAAGCAGCTGCATCAATGATGTAAATACTGTGATTTAGAAAGGACAAAACTCATGGTATACACCAAAATACTTTAACAAACGAAAAGAGCTCAGTACTCTCAAACAAATATAATTACACAAATCGCCTCATAGAATTGCAAAATTTGCACACGGCCAGAATCATTCAAGCAAGATAGTCTTTGCGGGCAGATTCCAATCAACTCAAAATGGTTCCATTTTTCAGAATCTTCCTTTCAACTAACCTCTGATGCAAATCATTTGCCTCTTTAATCATCCCCCCGTCCGCAACAGCTTTAATTATAGCCAAATATATCCCGTCATCTGGCTTGTATTGATCTTTTATCATCATATCTAGAACTTGAATGGCAACATCGACCTTTTTTTGTCTACATAATCCAAGGATGACAAGTTTGTAAGCAGAATTCCCAATGCTATGTTCTTCGTTGTACATCTTCTGTAATAGCTCCACAGCATCCTCAACTTGCCCTGCTCGGCAAAATCCCCAAATCAGAGTACGGTGAGTGATTTCATCTGGAATGAATCCCGTTTCTACCATTTCACTGTATAACTCTTTTGCTTTATCCATAGATCCCACTTTGGCCAACCCATCAATTACAGTATTATAGGTAATCAAACAAGGAGAACAGCTAGTACTGACCAAAAAGTGAAGTAACTGGATGCCCTCATCCACAAATCCCTGCTTACACATAGCACCTAGAAGAGTATTGTAAGTAACAATGTCCGGTGAACAGTTCTGAGAAACCATTATATTGTAGAAGCTTATCGCACGATCTAGAAGTCCACTCTTGCACAATCCATTAATCAGAATATTGTACGTAACAACTGTGGGAGGTCTGGAAGTCTCATTCATGATGATCAAAATCTCATCGACTTCATCCCAACATCCGCGGTTACAAAGGGAGTGGATCAGAGTGTTGTATGTCACATTATTGGGCTGCATCCCATAGGATAGAAGATTTAAAATAACCAAAGCAGTGTCCTCATATCTCCCCTGTTTACAAGTGAAATTAACGAGACTGTTATATGTTATAATATCAGGATAACAGCCCTCTGTTGCAAAATCTTCTAATACTTCTAAGGCCCGAACAGTGCCACAATATTTGCATGCCAGCTCGATAAGAACTGTGTACGTAATCAGATAAGGCGGACATCCCTTTCTCAATTGGTCCTTCCAGAAACTAACAGCCTGATCAAATTCTCTATTATCAAACATGCAACGAATTATTGTATTATAGGTAATTACATCTGGGGTGCAACCACTCAAGCTCATATCTCCCAGAATATCAATGGCAGATCTTAAGTGACCTCTTTTACACAGCCCACCAACAATCATGTTGTATGTAATTATGTCAGGAACACCACCAGACATTATCATAATTTTCAGTATTCTGCAAGCTTTATCTATCTGACCTAGTTTAATAAAGCCTCGAATTAAATTCGTGCAAGAAGGGAAGTGAGGAATTTGATTTTTCCGAGCCATAACATCAATCAATCTGGCTGCAGCCTTTAATCTTCCTTGTTCGCAGAGATTCTGAAGAACTTTATTGTTGGTTTCCTCGTCATTTCTGACAAAAGGCCCTTCTAGCAACAAAATTGAAGAGTCTATGGTCTTGTCTGAATCCAGTTGTTTCCTGGATTTTCTTCCATTACCATTACCACTATCAAAATTTTCAAAGCCCCAGTCTTTATGATCAACTTCATTGACTCTGTCAATAGAAATACTTCTCTGAAAACTTCTACACTGCGAAATATGCACTTTCCTTGAAGATTTGAGGCTTCTACACTGGAAAGAGTTTAGGCTATAGGAAGATGATTTTGTTCTTGAGAAGTTATCAAAAGCACGGCACTCCTGTTTGTGACACCCATATAGACCGTGTAAACAGTTGAATTTGAACATATTATTCTGTAGGGTAACTGCATAGCCCATCTTTGTCCAGGTATCTTGACTAACCTACTCTCAAGCTATAAAAATCTATTTGTGCAATCCATATCCTTTTGAACTAACCAATTCGACAAAAAACAATAGGGCTTGGTTCAGATTGATAAAATCCACGGGTTGACAGCAATAAGTTCACCTTCTCGTCTGCTGGTGCACATCGAAAACCAGGCCTGTGTAAGTAAAATATATATACGCACACACATACATCTACAAATACAAATATATATATCGGGAATATCATAAAAGCAACTAGCAAAATCATAAACACAACACTTCAAAATTCTAATCTATATGACCAAGCAATCAACTCAGCGAACTCTGCAACTACTTCAAAATAAAAATTATAACACCCTGTTCACCGAAAAGGAACAAGATTGTAACAGGAAAAGACAAGCCTCTCATAGAGACAATATGAAACACAGCTAATACTGGTAACATATTTAAATACCAGCAAAAAATTCACAATTTTAGAAGCACCGCCGAGTACCATAAGTAAATTTTAATGACGAGATAGATTGGAGTTAACCGTAGATTGAGAAGGGAAATTCATAGCGGCAGCGGGAGACAAGAGACAAATATTGGAGCAGTGAGTAACAGGCAAGGAACTAAGGACTGACGCAAGAAAAGGAACTTACGATTCATTTTGGTCCCCACAGACCCCTCTCCTTCCATGCGAAAACGGAAAAGGCGCAGAGTATGAACGGCGAGTAAAGAACGTTGACGATGGACAGGGACGTTAAGCTAGGGTTGTCCGGAGGTGAGGTCCCTAACCAGTTTTCTTCTTCGTTAATCCTGGCGGTGCTATGCTGGAGGAGATTCGACTGCGGGATGAGCCACACCGGCCTGGGTTCGTAGGCTTTCTACCCATACGAGGTCGTTGGCTTATAGTTCTAAGCTGGGCCGATAATTTCGGTCTTGATTTGGGCTTTTTCTCTCTCTTGTATTTGGAGGGGAAAAAAAAAACAAGGAGAATTAAAAACAAATCCCAATAAGAAAAATAATTAACAATAAATCCTAATAATAATCTAAACAGCTTATAATAATAAATTTTAGAGTAGACAATTATAACCTCTACGACTTATTTTGTAATTATTTTTCTTTATTGGAATCTTATTGTAATTCTCCAAAAAAAGAAGAAGTAGTGGATTGGGTATTTATGAAGGATTGCACCCTAATTTTCATTAATCATTAAATTAAAAATATATAATTAACTATCAGGTGGTTGGTAATTAAGTAATAAGTGGTAGTGGTAATGACAGAAAGAGCATATTGGTTGACTTTTCTTTATTTCGCATGAATTGCACAATATTACAAATAATTGATTTAATTAATTTTTTTAATCGATTCAAATTAATTAACTATGTAATAGCAGTATTAATTTCACACTCCCTTCAACTTAATTAGTTTAAAACATGCACTTGATTGTTGGCCAAAAAAAACATGTAGTTGATGGTATGCAAAACTGTTGACCATCATCAAATATGATTAAAAAAACTTGATTAGTTTTATTAAATTTTGAGTTAACATTTTTATTTTCAGAACATGGTCAAACATTTTTGTTAAGATTCTTATGCCTGTTAATTAAGCTGTAACAAAAAAATGAACACAACCATGTCATTCTTATTATTGATCAATTACTCTAATACTTGTAATTAAAATATTTGTAAGGCTTAAACCGGATTTTTTCAAAACATCGTAATAAAATATTGAAGGCCATGACCTTGTAATGACTGAATACTATTCCTAGGTTAAGTAAATTGTTCGGTGCGAGTTAACTTTTTGAACGCGTCATTCGTTTTAATAATTTATAATAACTGCTGTCAATATAATTTATATATCATATATAAGGATAAATATGTGACTAGTTTGAAAAAAAAAATACCACCTCGCATCTTTAATATAATAATTATTTTAATATTTAATTTGATTTTAAATATAACCATTGATATAATTATACTCATACGTGATACGAGGATCAAAACGGACCCTTGAGACTTTTCAACGTAAAAAGAGGAACCCCTCACCTCGAGACTAACTTTTTTTTTTTTAAAGAAAAATTACAATGAACTTCCAAGTAAGAAAAACAATTAAAAAACAAGTTTCAGAAATAGTCATTCTCACTATAGGATTTGTTATTATAAGCTGTTGAGATTGTTATTGGGACCTTTCAGTAATTATTTCTCTTCCGTGATACTTGGTTGTAGCTTTTTCTTTTTTTTCAAACCAGCAAGACTAACTAATTTTCGTTTGCCAATTAAAGCCAATTCATATATTTACGTTCAGACGCGCGGCTCTTATGTGCGCACCAAAAGAGTCATGTTTTACTTATAGTGCAAAAACATCAAGTTAAATTCTCCATTTCTCCACCTCTGATCAGCGCAGATAAAACTTTTTCATTTTAAAATTGTGTCTAAACATTCTATTTAGGTCACACTAATAATGACGAAATGAGTATTTATCACACAAATTATCATTTTTATTAATTTATTCATCAACATTAAAAATAAAAAAAATTCATATCATATTAAAAATTAAAATAGTAGCATAAAATCTAATAATATCAAGCGACTAAAACGAAACTCATCTCAAAATCAAAAGACATGTTTATAAATTATGTGACTGATCTCGATTATTTTTGCACAGAGCCGTTAATGAAAAAATTGATCTGACTCGTTTTTAAAAAAAAATGAAAAAGCACACCGAAAAGATCAGCTATGATATAAATAGAAGATTCAATTTTCTACCGTAAATTTGAGATTTAACCAAAACTTCCCCTAAATATGTTTATACTCCTCCGGTCCTAATTATAAGACTCAATTGACTTATTTGAGGAAATTAAGGAAGTAAGTTAAGTTGGTTATTTATAATAAATAAGTATTATCATTCCTAAAATATCCTTGCTAATTAAGTATATTGGCTAAAACTATCATTATTAGAAGGATTATCTTGGAAAAAAATTACATAAATATAAGAGACAAAATGGATTGGGTCTTATAATTAGGACTAAATAAAAAGCCAAATTGGGTTTTATAATAAGGACCGGAGGAGTATTTAAGAAGGGACACATCATATCATAATCATTAAATAATTCATACCATAAAAAACCAATCAAACAATAAAAACACTGCAATATGTACACGTCAGAACCTTTCTGCTTTTTGAAGCGCCATCCCTTCCACGCGGTGGGAATTCCTCCAAGCACCAACGCTCGATATTTTATAACCTCAGTTTCTCGACTTTCCTTTTCTTTCAAATTACAAAAAAAAACTTTTAAACTGCTTGATAAGTTTTCTAACTTTCCTGTGAACGAGATGTTTGAATAAAAATCAAATTATAATTTTAAAAATATTTTTACAATTTACAAAATAAATACGTAAAAAAATTTGTTTCATTTTATATAAAAATGTTTCTTAAAATTAATTTTAAGGATTACTAAACACTCTCTTAGTCTCGGCAAGCATTATTAAATGTGTGTGTATGTTTTGTTTTTAATTCATGGCTACCAGGAGGGTGCGAAGTGTACCCAAAACGTTCCATTATAATTCAACCATTCCAGCCAATTTCCCTTCCTTTTTTCTCACGGAAATCTGTTTGTTGATCAGCTGGACCCAATAATTCTTCTTCCGGATTTACCCTTGTCTGCGCCCCCCGTAAAATTGGTAACGTCTGAAACATAAGCAACGCCTAATCTTTTCCTAAATCTTTATCTTTTGCAGTTGGATCTTTGTTATTGTTTTGGCCTTTTGGGGTCTGTTTGTCATATAAGAATCTGTGGACCCTTAAATTGTGGGTGAAGTGTTGTGGCTCAGTGCTTTCTCTTCCTGCAATCTGATTTAGGGTTAGGGTTAGATCTGCTCCCTCAGATGCCCTTTCCCTTTTTTTTGTTTGTTTTAAATATCTTCTGTTGAAGTTAGGGTTTTCGTCCTCACTCTTAATCATATGGTTAGCCAAGTGAGCTTCATATTTAAAAGATTTTCTGGGGTTATAATACTGCATTTAGTTCAAGTGGAATTTCAGACATCCGGATCAACAACATGTAAGCTTAATTCTGATTATTTTAAGTGTCTCTCACACACATCTATATCTATATATTGATATGTACGTATATTCTTGAATAATAGTGACCTTTTCTGTGGATTTTATCAAACTGATACCAAGTTTGTGAACTAAGTAAAATAACATAAGGATTCTTTTTATCGTTGCCACGACAGTTTAGTTTTATCTAGTTGAAAATTCCAGATAATAATGGTCTGATGAGTTTTATAACAATGTTTACTTTGTACCTCTTTCTTTTTGGACATATAGATACTGGTTAATGATAACTAAAGCTCCTGAAGATCCATTCCAAAAGAGCTTTAATATTATGGTTGAGGTTCTGATTGATTTCTGAATTACCTTTTCCCTTACAATCGGGCAGATCAAAAGTTAATTTAGCTGCTAATCTTGGCAAATGTCCCCGTTAAATGTTTTTAAATTTCAGTATACACCTTTTCTTCTTCATTTGTGCTTACCGATTCCATTGCAATTGATTATAAAATGAACATTTTAAAAGTGATGTTTGATCTCTTAGTAAATTAAAATTGAAAATTACTGCTAAGGCTGTTGTGTTTGGTTTAGCATCTTCAAGTCACCGTCACTTTTTCTATTTATTCTCGGTGAGCTTGGTATGACTGAAGCATCATTACCTCTTAGACGATGCTTACATTTTTGCACTAAATTTGCTCGATGCAGAGTTGGATGTTTTTGCTTCTTCATCACACTTGGACCCTGAATAATTAAGAGTGAATTTCGTTATTTACGCAAGTGATATGTATATTTTGTTCGGATTGAATTTTGGTATTCACTCGTGCTCTGTTATCTTGACATATATATTTTGTTATTTACACAAGTGACATGTGTGTTATGTTTGGACTAAATTCTGTTATTTTTCCTTCTTCAAACTGCACATTCAAATTATGCATTTCCCATCATTGAGGCATTCGCTTATGAGTTAGTCTTGTTTATTGAAACAAGAGTGCACATTTGTTGATCAACCGGTGATTAATTCTTGCTGGAAATATGTTCTGTATGAAACAGCTATAGGTGCAAATATGGTGAGAAACATCTCATTTCATAGATAAAGTAAACAAGTACCTGAAGTTTCTGTGCCATCTCTCAATATATTTATGAGTTAAATTTTCATGATTATATTCAATATCTAACAACATATTGAGGTTCTAACTTGCCATTGTGGTGGATAATCAGAGACCATTTTTGGGTGCCAATTTTTCACTTTATCTGAGCTCTTTTTCTCTCCTTTTGATGTGTCACGTTGCAGATTTGATGCTTTCCAGCCATTTTTGAAGATACTGGATCTTTGCATTACCTGCAATAGTGTTATTTATTTGAGTTGTAGTATGCAGCAGAAGTTTGAACGACCTAAATATTTTGCATTTCTCGCTTCATAGCCATTCTTCACAGTAAGTATTTTAATTGTTGGAGACATCTCAGGAAGTTTAATAGAACCTTGTTTGCAGATTTTGCTTTTCTGACTCTTTTTTTTTCCCCCTTCTTTCCCCATACAGATAACACAACCACGTCCAGATATATTTCATATTGCCTTTGTAAGAGGTTACTAATGGGGACAGAGCTCATGAGAACATGTGTCCAAGAAGATAACGATGAGTTTCCATCAGTTCCACCTGGCTTTGAGTCATATACTTCTTCCTCACTGAATAGGGGGGAAGGCATTGAGAAGCAGAATGATAACAACATGATTAGTTTTTCCGTCTCTACAAGTGTTTCTAATTGTAAACTACAGTCAATTCAGCCTAAAACTGATGTTCAAGTTAGTGATAGTGCAAAGGTTCATAGGTCCCTTCGACGAAGACGATGGATCAACCATGGAGATAACAGTTCAGAGGAAGACTCTGATTCTGAGCGGCTTGATCAAGTTAGTCTTATGTTCAGTTTTAGCGTATGGGGTTGGAGTTTAGTGATATGATATTAAAATTAATGTATGACATTATTGTCGATGCAGAATTTTTCCTCAGTGCCTTGCCTTCCAAAGGGAGTTATCCGTGGATGTCCAGATTGCAGTAATTGCCAAAAGGTTATATTTTCAGATTTTTGCCTTATTCCTGTTACAGAATATCATTTGCATTAGTTATTTGTGGCCTTATATTTGTGTTATGTAGTTCACTGAATGAGGGATTTTTCTGGTGTGCCAAAACAATTGTAATGCTTAGTGTTAGCAAAAGACCTCTTTGTGTCATCTTCATATGTACCAACACAATTGTAATGCTTAGTGATGACAAAATGCTGTTATTCTTGCATGATATAAGTTACTGACATCTAAAATCTTGTGACAGGTTATCGCCAAATGGAGACCAGAAGATGCTTGCAGGCCTGCCCTTGAGGATGCTCCTGTTTTTTACCCAACTGAAGAGGTCTTGATGAGCTTTTGTGGCATATTTGGATTCTCATCTGTCGCCATTATCAATCATTTTATTTAAGTTATACTGGAGAATCAGATCTTTGACATATCTGATTTTTTTCAGGAGTTTCAAGATACCATGAAATACATAGCAAGTATTTGTTCCAGAGCAAAACCATATGGCATTTGTCGCATTGTTCCCCCTTCATCTTGGAAGCCCCCTTGTCCTCTTAAGGGGAAGACAATATGGGAGGGTTCTAAATTTGCTACTCGTGTTCAGAGGATTGATAAGCTTCAGAATCGTGATTCAATGAAAAAGATGTCAAGGATTCATTTTAATTCCAGACGGAAAAGGAAAAGATGCCCTAGAATGGGATTGGATAATGGCAGTAACAGAGGACCTAATGCAGGATTTTGTGAGATTGAAAGGCCCTTTGGGTTTGAACCTGGCCCAGACTTTACTTTGGAAACATTTCAGAGGTATGCAGATGAATTTAAGGCCAGATACTTCAGAAAGAATGAGAACATATCTAATATGGGAGGTAATACAACAATGTCAAAAGAATGGGAGCCTTCTGTGGAGAACATAGAGGGTGAATATTGGCGAATGGTGGAGAGACCTACTGAAGAAATTGAGGTCACTTAAAGTTTCAATATTTTACAGTTTCATGCAATTGCTGCCCACTTTCTGTGTTCAACTGGTACCTATCCTTACCTTAAATTTTGTATTCCCTTTTAGGTGCTTTATGGAGCTGACCTGGAAACTGGGGTTTTTGGGAGTGGTTTTCCCAAAAAGCATAGTGAAGTTGGTTCTGATTCACACTCAGAGTACATAAAGTCTGGCTGGAATTTAAATAACTTTGCTAGGCTTCCTGGATCTCTACTTTCATATGAAAGCAGCGATATATCTGGTGTCTTGTGCCATGGTTGTATATAGGAATGTGTTTTTCTTCCTTTTGTTGGGTAAGAGCTACATCTCTCCCTCATTCCCTAGTCACTACATGTATTTCCTGGTTTGTTCACATTATTCTTGCTTGTAATAAGGGTAGTCTCATGTATATTTTCTTTTATACCACTACCATGATAAGGGGGATGTGTTATAGCCTATTTATTCATAACTTCCATGAACAAGTCAGATTGTTTGTATGAACTGTGTCTGCGCGTGTTATGTTTTTTTGTGCCATGTGTATGGAGCTTCTTAGTTTCTGTTCATGCCCCTAAAATGGGAGGCTGGACTTGGTGGGGGTATGATTTTTGATACAGGGGATTGATATATTTGACAACTTGACCCTGATTTGTGCTATTCCAAAATGTTTCTTCACATGTTCTATCTCCTTTACTGAACTTTTGTTTGTACGTGTGTGTGTGTGTGTGTGTGTGACACACAGAGAGGGAGAGAGAGATGCTATTAAGCTAGCATATTTAGTTGTTGCAGCTGCTAATTCTTTTCATGATGGTTTAATGTTAAAGCATGTGGAGGATCACCATTTATATTCATTGAATTACATGCATTGGGGTGCTCCAAAAATGTGGTATGGTGTTCCTGGCAAAGATGCTTGCAAATTGGAAGAGGCCATGAGAAAGCATTTACCGGACCTTTTCAAAGAACAACCTGATTTGCTTCATAAGCTGGTGAGTTATAGATTTCCCCCACAAATGTAATTTGTTCTTGATGTCATTGCATGTGGAGTTCACTTATCTGGCTCCTGCTTCACGTGTCATTCTTTTTCTGGTCTTGTTTGTGTAATCTTACAAGATAGGTAATGGGGTTATGCTTTTTGGATTGCTACAGAGTAGCACCTAAGTCGTGTTCATTCATATTCCATCCTTTTTAGTTTCATTTCTGTCATTACATATTTGTATTATTTGGTTAACATAATAGCCATATTTATTTATCCAATTCTTGCAGGTCACTCAGCTTTCTCCTTCTATCCTCAAGTCTGAAGGAGTGCCTGTCTATAGGTGTGTCCAGAACCCCGGAGAGTTTGTTCTGACATTCCCTCGAGCGTATCATTCTGGATTCAATTGTGGCTTCAACTGTGCAGAGGCTGTTAATGTAGCTCCAGTTGACTGGCTGCCCCACGGGCAGATTGCCATTGAGCTATACCAGCAGCAAGGTCGTAAGACTTCTATATCTCATGACAAACTGTTGCTTGGGGCTGCTAGGGAAGCAGTACGAGCACTGTGGGAGCTTGATCTGTTGAAGAAGAATACTTCGGATAATTTAGGGTGGAAAGATGTCTGTGGAAAAGATGGTGTTCTAGCAAAAGCACTCAAGGTTAGTGCTATCATTAAGTACTATACCTACATGGGAATATTGATTTTTATCAATGAAAATTTTGTTTGGGAGAAAATGGGGCTAGGAAAAAAGTGAGTTGTATTAACCCACGCCAGGAAAAAACAGCTTTAATCTTAGATCTGTCACTGATCTAAACAGCATGATGGCAAAATGGATTTCAGTTCCCCAAAGTGATGACTCACAAGAAATAGTATGAAACCTTGTTTGATGTGCCAAATATTCAGTTTTTTTTTTTTTCAATCTTTTGTTATCGTATTTCAACATCATCTTTTAGGCATCTTTCTCGGAACGTTCTCTTGAAACAAAAGTTTCTATCCTCGGATTCACCCTTGGCATTGAAATTATGTCACCTAGTTAACTTTACCTTCTGACTTTTCTATGTTGTGTTTCTTAGACACGCGTTGAGATGGAGCAAGTAAGGAGGAAATTTCTCTGCAGTTCTTCACAGGCATTGAAAATGGAGAGCAGTTTTGATGCCACAAGTGAAAGGGAATGCAGTGTTTGCTATTTTGATTTACACTTATCTGCAGCTGGATGCCATTGTTCCCCAGAACGATATGCTTGTTTGGATCATGCAAAGCAGTTCTGTTCATGTGCTTTGGGTTCCAAATTCTTCCTCTTCCGTTATGATATTAGTGAATTATTCATCCTCGTTGAGGCATTGGAAGGAAAGTTAAGTGCAGTATACAGATGGGCAAAAGCAGATCTTGGGCTGGCGCTAACTTCTTCATTATCAAAAGACAAAAGCCAATGTGGTTACTTAATTCAGTCTTCAAAGGAAACGATGCTTCACAAGTTGAGATTAGATTCATCAGATCCGTCTGGTTCTTGCGGCACTATGCTTAAGGAGATGACATTGCATCCGTCATTTGCTTCTATTGAAGATTCTCATTTGATAGATGTCCCAATAGAGAATCTGATGACTTCTGCAAAAAGCATTGATCAGGGTTTTATAAAACTAAGAAAATCAACAGAAGATGTGATTTCCTTGGGTTATTCAAAAGAACTGTCTACATCTAATGGCTGGACAACCCCATGTGAGATGACTAGTCACGAGACATATTCTGAGAAAGAATCAATTATGTGCGAATCTGCTGTTGGGAATCCAGTAGGGGAGACTTCATATTCTTTGCCTCTTCCTTTAGCTGAACATGGACCTAAGAAAACTCCTTATGGACAAGATAATGTTATACTTCTTAGTGATGACGAAACTGATGAACCTAAGATGACAGAAACAGATAGCAAGAAAGAGCTTTCTCAAAGGCTTATAGGTTCTTGTGAGAGACTAGACCCATGCAATTGTAAAGAAGATCCAGACAGGACTATCCCACCCATTGTCTCACTGGCCGACCCTGATGTCATGGATGCTACTCTAAAGGTTGGGAATGATGTGTCTCATGAAAATATGAGTTCTCACTCAGCTTATTTGCATGCAAAACGGGAACATGATATAATTAAGGGGGCAGTTTTAGATTCTACCCTAGTGGATTTCTCCTGCAATACCGGTCATGGTAGTGCAGAATCAGTCAGACAAATTCAGGCTTCCTCAACGGGAGAGAGTGGAGATCATTGTCTGGGTTCTTCTGAGAGTCGTCCTTTGAATCCAGAGCATTCTGGGAGTGTCAAGCCTAAGAACGAGGACAACCATGAGAAGATTGGAGTATGTAGTGCAAATAATAGTAGAGTTGTTAACGGAAACCTGTCTTGCAGTCCAAACAATTTGGGAAGATACTATCGTCAGAAAGGTCCTCGGATAGCAAAGGTTGTCCGGCGTATCAACTGCAATGTTGAGCCTCTAGAATTTGGAATTATATTTTCTGGAAAGTCATGGTGCAACAGTCGGACTATATTTCCAAAGGGTATATGAGTGCGTAGTTTATAATTAATTTCTTGTTCCCTAAGTTTTTTTTACTGTACATTTAATTGATGCAAATTCAATGAATTGATGCAGGATTTAGAAGCCGTGTAAGATACTTAAGTATCTTAGATCCAACAAGTATGTGTTGTTATATTTCAGAAATTCTTGATGCTGGACGGGATGGGCCTCTGTTTATGGTACTTTAACCATCTTACTTTTGTGGTTTGATTTTTAATTTAGATTTAGTCATGATGAAAACTGAAAAGTTGTTTAGGCACGCCATAAGATTAGTAACCAGGATTAGGTTTAGTGTATTACAAACTACTGTGTAATTAGAGAATTTATTGAATGTCAATGTCAGCGCCTTATTTACCATTAGTTTAACATGAACAGTTAATTTGACTGTTTTTTAAGCCTTCACTTTCTTATTCCTTTAATTGGTTATCAGAGCATTTAATTCCCCCCCCCCCCAAAAAAAAAAAAAAGTTCAGTTTATAGAATTTATTTCTCTTAGTTTTATGTGTTTCACAGACTATTTGTGCCATTTGCTTAACCCTTTGGAAAGGATATTGTGAAACTACGGGCTAGTTGGGATAATGACTTTAGAATTAGTTTCATAAATGAACTTGGTTTGAACTTTGAAAGATTTAATTTGAATGATGAACTGGACGTTTTATTAGGATTTCCAAAATGTGATTCAATGGGATGGAGTTAAAGAAATAACAATTGTTTTTCTCCCTCAGGTGTCCTTGGAACATCACCCAAATGAGGTCTTCATTCATATTTCTGCCGGTCGATGCTGGGAACTGGTAAGAGAGAGAGTGAATCAAGAGATCACAAGGCAACATAAGCTGGGAAAAAAGGACCTTCCTCCTTTGCAGCCACCTGGAAGCATTGATGGCTTTGAAATGTTTGGGTTTTCTTCGCCAGCAATAGTGCAGGTAATTTTTCTGTGGAAAACTGATTGATAAATCAATAAATTGCTCCAAGTAGAGTTCGGCAAAAGATCAGTTTTATTCCATTTCTTGCTTTCCGCCGCCTAACTTACTAGCAAAGCTATATATAATAATGATTGTGAATTTTCTTTTGAATCGATTCTAGGATTTTACCACGATTATAGATAATACGGTGTGAATTGCTTGCATGATTGCAGTACTTTCCCCCTTAATGTGCAAATAAATTCAACTGAATACCATATTTCCTTTCATTTGCCTATGGCTTTATTTTATTTATCTTCCCTTTTACGAGGGATGCTCTCTCATTTTTTTTAGGCAAATTGAAACATTTTGATATTTGTTCTATAATTTTTTTTTCAGTTAGGTTTATGGGGATAAAAGAAATAAAAAATTGAAACATTTTGATACTTGTTGCATTTTTCCTTTGATTTGCTTGTGGGTTTATTTGTTCCTGTTCCGCTGGAAGCTTCTTTGATTTTTTTTTGGTTGGAAAAGAAGGAAGCTTCTTGGCCTTTAATCACCCATGTTGGTGATTTTGACGCTCCATTAGATTCTGCTTCCTTTGACGCGGATTTGACACATTTTCCTTCTTTCCCCAGGCTATCGAGGCATCGGATCAAAATCGCGTCTGCAAGGAATATTGGGATTCACGGCCGTATTCACGGCCTCTAGGGCAAATTCAACAAGCCTCGCAGCCCAAAGAAAATGGTGCTATTGCGGATAGGCCGTTCCAGGGGGAAAATGTTCAAGGGGTCCTCAGGAATCTGGTCATGCCTGTTGGGATAGATGCAGTATTAAGGAGCCTGTTCAAAAAGGCCGATGAACAAGAATTGAGCTCACTGTGCAGCATTCTTTGTGACAATAACAATACTGCAGCTGACGGCAGCCTAATTGTTCAACTTCTCAATGAAGAAATCAGCAGTCGTCCCAGATGATTCATTTCCTGCACATAACTGCGCCTAAAATCTAACTGCATGTAAATTCTTGTTTCTGCTTTGAGGTTGCGCATGGTTATCCATACAACCTGTTCTGATTTTTCCCCCCGGCTACCTGACGGAGGGCAAAGAGGGGAAAAGGATTTTCAAAAAGCCAACAGAAAGGACCAATGAGAGAAAGTGAAAACGGAAAATACCTTTTTTACCTTTTTAAGTTTTTAGCCTTTGAATTTTTTTTTTTTTTTTAAAAAAAGGCAGCTGGGTGGGGTGAAAATTACTGTGGACACCTCTGGTATGTCTATATACGAAGATCTGAGAGGAGTGCCGGCCGTAATAGTTTTCTTGGTTCCCGCAGTATTGTGTATTATACAGGGCAAAGCGATGTTAGGTTTTTATTGACATTCATTCATGTTGGGAAATGTGAACCGTGCATTTGTCGTTAGAATAACATTAACTTATTCTCGAAGGAGAGATTTTATTCCCAAGGTTTTGACATATCAAAAATAAGTTGCGTAGGAAGGGTCACATTCCTCGTTCGCAGAGAGTACAATTTATTGACTACATTCCCTGTAGTGCTCATTAATGCTTTCCCTGACCGTAATCTTCGCTTCGTGCTCGCAGTGCCCGTAATTTCACCGCGCTATGCTATTGTGGTTCAGGTAAGTAAACTCCGTTGTGGACTGCCTTGTTGATTAAGTATGACGTGCAAATGTACACCCCAATAGTCACACAAACTTGTAAATGCAAGTCAAACGTGCAAGATCAAATCGCGGCATGGTTGCTGGTCAAAAAAAAAAATCGCGGCATGGTAATATTTTCAAGAGTTGTGATGGTTTTCGTGAGACAGGAAATTTTTGGAGAAGAAGAAGAAAGGAAAACGAGAGAGGAAGAGGAGGGTGGCAGTCGAAAGTGGTCCCAGAGGGAAAGGAGGTGCGGTGAAGTCATGAGGGCCGGCCAGAAATGGCAAAAAAGGGGAGGGCCAAAGATGGAAAACAAAGAGGGGCAGAAACCAAAGGTGGTGCTAAGTGCCACCTTAACCTGAGCAACTGCATGATCGAGAACCCACAAACTTGAGAACCTCGACGTTGATGCAGGGAGGGTTGGCTGTGGACGAATGAAGAAGATGCCGCCGCTATTGCCGACATTCAGTACAAATCTGCACGTGAGACCACGTGTCACCCCCCACTGCACCGTAGATTGCGGGATTGTTGTACGGTCTTCGGCTCTTGAGCCCTTTCTATGTTCCTTCCACCCCCTCCCCCCTTTCCTTCCTCTTTGAGCTCATTTTTGGCTTGCTGCCTCCATCGTTTATCGCCTTTTTGACCTCCCATTCTTCCTTTTTTTTAGGTTAAAAAAAGGGGGATATCACCCCAACAGCATAAAGATTGTTTTTGTTAGTATTATAATGAAAAATAACCTGAGCAATATTTCGCAAATCATTTTTCATATTCTACAGGTTTTTTGGCATTCTGCAACCTAATCACAATGTAAAAATATTTGGAAACAAGACTTCGATCGCAAATAGTAATGTATTTTTTGGCGATAACTGTTTTTCTTTTATATTTCATCGTTTTTTCTATATCAAATGAAACCCTTGGGGCAAGGATATATTTGATTTTTATGATTTAGTTGACAAGAGGGAAAGTTATTGGGGGCTTAAGCAGCTCGATCAAGAAATAGATTGTACACAGCCTGCTTGGTAAGGCGATTTGAGAGGAAAAGGTAACGTATACGAGTGAGTTTATAAATTTGAAAGCTATTTGTTATAATTTTTTATCAATATGACTTTTAAGTTAAAAGTTGTTTTTTTAAATATAATTATAAATGCACTTAAAATTTATTTATGATTTATGCAAAAGTAGCTTTCTGGAATTAAAAGATATTTTTACCCCTATGTTTATATTATTCTTAAGCTTCTCTCTATATTCTTTGTGCTTCCTAACCAATTTTTAGTTATTTATTTTTAATATTCTGTTAACTTTAATTTTTAATATTATTTTTTATTTATATTTATATAAATTATGTAGAGTATATCATCCAATTAATTATGTAATTTTATTTGGTTAAAAAAATTTCATATTACTGTGATTTCTAATTTAAATATATTTTATTCATTAAATATAACTTTTTCTTGTTATAATAATTTAAAATTATTACATTTTGTAAATTCATACTTTTAATTACTACCTCCAATCTTTCATATAAGATCTTATTTGAATTTTATTTTGATCCTAATTATAAGACCTCGATCTACTTTGTCTCTCATATTTATTCATTTGTTCAAGGTAGTCCTTTTAATAATGATAGTTCTAACCAATACACTTGATTAGTAAATATATTTTAGGAACTACAACACCTATTTATAACAAATAACTAATTTAACTTATTTCCTTAATCTACTTAAATTAATTAGTTGGCTTTCATATTTAGGACTAGAGGTAGTATTTTTTAGGACCACGCTTGTGGCTGTTATTTTTCGTGAGGCATGTTGGTCATTCTACAAGCTAAACTTATTTAAAAATAATCCAGACAATTTTTTTACTTCACAAATTAACCTTTACAAAAATTAATCCAAATATAAATCATATTATTCAATCTCACTTTTTTAAAAGTCAGATTGAAAATAAGTTTTTTTTTTCTACTAATCCAAATGGACCTTGCATATCTACAAATGCAAGCAAATGTACGGAGTAATTATGATGATGGAAGGGAGTTGAGAAGTGGCACATAAGAATTGGATTATATTACCTCCAGTCCTTAATATAAAGTCTATTTGACTTTTATTTTAGTTATAAATATAAAACTCTATTTCACTTTGTTTCTTATATTTATCTTTTTTTTTTCAAGATAATTCTTATAGTAATAGTAGTTTTCGTTAATAAACTTGATTAGTAAGGATGTTTTAGAAAAGACAACACCTATTTATTATAAATAACTAAGCTAACTAATTTTTTTAATTTATCTAAATTAGTCAATTAGTTCTTATATTAAAGACCAGTAGTAATTAATAAGGAATGTAACATGCGGTGTTGGGCATAAGCAATGTTATTCCTAACTCGTTTCTGCTGCGGACTGCTTTGCTTATTCCTCATAAGTGTGTTTAAGGGGGTGTTTGGATGAAATCAAATCATGGTCGGGAGAATAGCTTTTGAAGAATAGATTTTTGGGAGAATAGATTTTGTGAAAAAATAATTATGATAAAATGAGAGTGTTTAGATAGCTATTATCAAACGTACTTTTTATATGTGCAAATTACTAAAAAAGGTATAAGTTAATATGATAATTACATAAAAGATAGATTTTATAATATATTTTAATTTAAAGGAATACAATTGTTAATAATATACTACCTTCGGTCCTAATTATAAGAGCCAGTTGACTAATCTGAGAAGATTAAGGAAGTAAGTTGAGTTAGTTATTTGTCATAAATAAGTGTTGTTTTCTCTAAAATATCCTTACTAATCAAGTGTATTAACTAGAACTCTTATTACTAGAAGAGTTATTTTGGAAAAAAATGTATAAATATGAGAGATAAAGTGGATTGGGGTCTTATATTTATACCAAAATAAAAGTCAAATAGGGTCTTATATTAAGGACTGGAAGTAGTATTTTTTACCAACATAATTAATAATATATAAGATAATATAATTAATAAATAATTAATATGTGTGTATATATAAATTATAAGATTAAAAATGTTTACGTAAAAAATGAATATTTTTTACCAAAAAAGATATTATTTTATTTTGAAGATTATAAATATGAAATATCATGATTTTTTTTTAATTTTGAAACATCTCATTTATCTTTTCCTCTTATATATATATATATATATATATATATATATATGATTCTCTCAGGCTATCTCTCGTGCTGTGTCTAGTTGTTGAGACCATTTGTATACGCCAGCAAGCCACGCGAGATGTGGGCGAGTCAAGGGGCATTTTTTGTTGAGACAATGTTGTCCACCTTCTGACACCCCAATAGCCAAAATTTCAGTATTAGAAGCGAGATGATTTCGCTTTTCACATAACCTTGGTTTCAGAGGTTAAAACCATGGTTTCAACTTAAACCATAGTTTTTCAAAATATTAAGGTGTTTGGATGTCATCTGATCTAAACGATGGTCTTACCTCCCAAACCATGATTTTGGATGACACCCAAATAGGCCCTAAATTAAGTCCTTCATTCCCCTTGTCTCAAACTCAGGGGTGACTGTTGGACTCGGTTAAGCATGGATTCAACCCATCCTCCCGTGTGTCTATTTTTATATTATATTCGTTTGAGGTTTTATTTTTATTCCAAACATCACTCTTCACACCTACTTCGTGGATTAAAAAAATTTAAATAAATAAATAAATTATAATAAATATGATATGTTTGTGTAATACTAAATTGTGCATCAATTTATAAGTAAATTAAGTTTAGTTAAAAAATGATACATATGATATATAAAATAGATGAGGATCTTATATTTAGGATTAAATATTCTTATAAAAAGAGGAGTATTTTAAGAAAAATAAAACATTTTTTATACAATAATGACAAATAAGTAACTAATATAATCAACTTTATTAACTGAATATGTACTACCATCTATAATTTTTAACATAAGAGTTAGTTTGACATTCAATTTGATTCTAAATATAAGATCTCAATTTACTTTGTCTCTCATATTTATACATTTTTTTCTAAGATAATCCTTATAGTAGCTGCATATGTTAAATATTTTATCGAATTGTAATTTTAACTAATACACATGATTAGTAAAAATATTTTTTTAAAAAACGATATCTATTATTATAAATAACTATTTTTTTAGTATATTTAAATTAATCTACTAACCAACTATTATACTAATCACTAGAGGGAGTATATTAAAAAGGAAGCCATGGAGAAACGCTTTCACAGTCCTAAGACTGTCCAGTCCTCGATCTCGCGGACACTGTGCAAATAAATAGATAAATAAACAAGTAGATGCGGAGGGATCCTGGATATGGGTTATGCTCTCGGCTGCTTCCCCTTCTATCTCATTCCCTTTGATTCCCACTGGCCTCATGCGTGCTCAGACACGTACATACATGGCCTATTGATGATGGTAAATAGATTTTCACCCAAAAACATTGTAAATATATAAAGCCATTCTTTTTCTTTTTTTTTTTGCCGACATATAGCCATTCAATTTTTGAACTAATCTTAGTCGTACACTTTCTTTTAATTTGATGTCTACTTCTCTTGCTTTTACAAAAGCTTTTTTTTTTCCCCCCTTCAGCGGCTCAATAATGCTGCATTCTTTGAGTTATATTAGATGTCCTGCATTTACATCATACACTCAAAACCCCTTTTTTCCTTTCCTAGTCAGATGAGAGGGTTAATTTTGGAATAAAATAGTCCCTAGTACTATGTGCGCTTTATTATGTGATTATTAAATATTAAATATCACTTGTGATACAAATTATTCTTTTCAATTTTAAATATAAGAATTAGTCAAATTTATTTTAGTCTTAAATATAATATTTCGGTATTCTCCATAATTACTTATACTTAAGAATAGTTTTTAATATAATGATTACAAGGAGTGATATTTTGTATGAAAAAATAATGCATTTTTTTAATACCATATAACACCATAATGCATATTTTTTATGAATAACTAATTTAACATATAACACCATAATGTATATTTCTTATGAATAACTAATTTAATTGATATTTTTAATATGTGTATTTATTTTTCATCTAACTCCATATGTGTGTTCCCATCAAATTATCCTAGTGTGGATAGAAGAACCTCTCTCCTTTATCAACTACGGGGGTGTCTTGATGGAATCAAAATCATAATTTTAAAAATATTTTTACAATATACGAAGTAAATATGTGAAAAAATTTATCTCAATTTATAAAAAAATATTTTTCAGAAGTACTTTTGATACTTCCCAAACACCTCCTAAGCTAGATTGCCTGAAAACGCAACTTCCCATCTGTCAATCTGTTATGAAGCATACTGTAGAACAACATAAAGTTGAATTTGACACTCTTTGGTTACCCAAAATAAGAACATGATTGCCGGTAGATTCGAAGTAAATATGTTCCCAATAAGATTTAATTAAATACTCCATTTACTATTCCCACTTTGACGTCAAAGGCAATATAGTTTCGTTTATTTAAACAACCCACTTTCACACACTTTCAAAATGGAAAATTATGGGACATAGGAGGGCCGGATCAGATAATCGTTATAAAGAAAGGAAAGGGAGGGTCCGATCACATGACGTCTGGGTTTTAATTTAATTACAAGACTTAAGTTTCATACATTTTAATATGTGTGTGTGTGTGTGACGTCTGGGTTGTTTTTTTCTTTTTAAGTCCTATTAGAATCATTCCAGATAATTTTGTTCAAGATATAGTTGGGTATTTTTTCTAATGAGGATTCAAACCTTACTTCAAATGTCATTACAACAATATGCAAGTTTCTTGTACATTGCGCGCAAGAGTCTAATAAATGAAGTATTGTTGATAAGGAAAAAAATTAATGTTTTAATGCTAAGTAGACCAGAATTCCATATACACGCGATGGTTTAGCTTTCATAGAGGGAGGCGGAGGGGGAGGATTCTACGTGGGGAAAATAGATAAATGAATAAATACCAAAAAACCTCGGAAAATCGGGTGCTTTCATGGTACACGTAATACGTAGGAACCCCCAAGAAGGATTTACGAGGTAATTTTGCGGATTCCTAAAAACGCAATTTGGTATATTATTGTTTATTTCGCCATAGTCTAAATTATTCAGATTATCTTTGTTTTGGCGTAATTTTTAAAAAGTCACTTCATGCAATTTAATCCTACTACCATGTGTAATTTAAATGCACAAAATTGCTGGTAAAAAAATTTTAAAATTTATATCTGTACTAGCTTTTATCATATATGCTTGAAAATAAATGTCTTCTATATACTCACTTAGTTACAATTCTTCTTCAATTTTCTTTCAAGTTTTAGAGAGTCATGTATATTGTATAATTACAAAAATAAGTAACAAAAATTCAAAGAAAAAGTTTAACAACCGACCCAAAAAAAGCCATAACAGCACTTCCGGCTAGTCAAATTGCGCGTCGTGTCTGCACATTATGAGATCTGCGTATTTTAACAAAAACCTTGTTGGAAGGGTTTGCTTTTTAATTTTAAAGTACATGATCAACAAATAAGCTGACTTAGAAAGGCTGTTTACATATTTTCCCTTTTATTTTCTTAGCAACAATTCACAAATACATTGCCTTCACGTAAATGAAGCTCATGATATCCTTGAGCAAAACAGAAAAAAAATTAGAAGGGAAAAAATAGACACAAGACAGACGGAGTAACAAGATGAAAGATCCGACGCATCCCGTTCTTCTAAGGATTCAAACATCCCGTTGTTAGGAATATGAATGAGTCGTTGTCAATATTTCCTCATCAATAACTTGATCGGTAGAAATCAGAAGTTGCAGGTGTTGGTGACGTGATTACCAAACATAAAATTTCCTAATTCTTATTCCGGAAACTTCTCAATGTATAATTACAAAAAGACAAAAACATTAATCAACATATGCAGCTCACTTTTCTGCTGCTTTTGATACGAGTGTGATCATCACAATTAGAATCACATAAAGTGGCCCTAGCCATCATGATTAGCTGTGCTCCTTAAAGCTTAATAAAATAACAAGTTTCTTCAAGTCTACCAAACAAGCTGTTACAAAGCCTCACACTAGAAATGAATAAAGGGCTCCTCTTTTTAACCCAGGACGACCAAACCAGAAGACATTCTCAGTCCTTCGTACCAAAAGATAGAGAATAGTATTTCCTCCTCCTTCAAAATTTGATGTTCAGGCAAATGGCTTCCCCTGTGATTGCCAACACTTGGAAGAAATTATTCTTGGATATAAGCCACGGTTCATTCACTTTTGACATGTCCAGTTGTAGCTGGCATCTATAAATAATACACAACATAATCTAGGTTTTTGTCCTTTTGTCTAATGCAGATTTCCCCAAGATCATCTTTAATCGGAACCATACCTAACCAGATTTGACCAATACTTGTAATATTGGCCTCGTGAATTTTCCATTAACCATCCAATGCTTATTTACCTAGTTAACCCGTACTATCTCCCCCGGATATATTATGTAATATATCCTGTTTTGATATGACACGCTGGTAATTCAAATTCAACCTGCAATACAATTCTGCAGATAGCTTTTCTTCCTTCTGGATGTGAATGGCTCTACCGCACGGGCCAACAACACACGCATAGAGGGGCCATGCGAGCAAGCATGTGCGCCAAATCTCGCAAGAGAAAAACGATCTTCATGAAGCTGATATACAATAAAACTTCCCGGCGACAACTAAAACCATCTTCACTAGCTAGTTTATGCGCAGGAAACGGAGTGTCTATATATATATACACACACATACACACACGTATTTCTTTTTTTGAAAGACAGAAGCAGACACAGAACAGCTTGAGATCCATTGAGAATTTTAATAATTTGCAAGAGGGCATTGCAACATCCATTACACAGAGAATCGAGTGCACATGTGTCTTTCAAGTAATACACAACATGTATGCGCATAACATTTAATTGGGTACAAATTATCAATCGCGGATGATCATTTCTTGGACTACTCGCGAACAAAGGATTTCAGTGGCAAGTCTTTGCAAGACATAATAAAGTGAACACATTAAAATTGCGCACCACAAAACATTATCGGGACATATATATTACAGGATACGTACGAAGGGAAGTGAGCCGATTCCCCTTGCTTTGTTGCTGTTGTAGTTGTTGTTTTCTTTTATTTAGAAGAGTCAATCATCTCGGCTAAGTAGTAGCACTAGTAGCATCGGCAGCGATGTTCGGCTTGGGCTTAGGTCTCTTCCTCTTCTTGTCATAGCTAACGCCTCTGGACTTGGCCTGAAAATCACGAACCTCGCGCAGATAAAGCCTAACGGGACGAGCGGCGAAGGGGTTCGAGTCGGGGGTGCCTCCGTTCTCTTCGTAGGCGGCGCGGAGGCGGCCGATGAGGGCGTCAAGGCTGCCCCACGCCTGACGGAGAGGGCAGGGGCAAGGTGCCGGGGGGTTGGGAAGGCCGAAGAAAGGGCAAGTCGGGGTGTGGACTTTGGTCTTTCCGAACTGATCAAGGTACCTGAGGAAGTCCAGCACCTGAGTGCCACTGCACATCCCCATCGGCACCGGCGGCCTTTGGTTCCTCAGGTACTGGCAGAATGTGTTCCAGTCTCTCCTCTTCTGGTTCTCGTACCGGCTCGCCGATGCAGTCACGCGACCTTCACTCTCACAGCTCGGGTTTGATGACTCTGAAACCAAATCCATCTTCTTACTAGGTGGGATTGCTTAGATCTCTTCACTAGCACTCGTTCTAGGGTTTTTACTAATGCCTTGTTTTTTTGCTTTCCTTTTGAGCGATGGTAGACGAGTGATGAAGGGGCATATCATGCACGGAGAGAAAGAGAGAGGGGGAGGGGAAGAGGGCCTGTGACTGCTATCTAGCGTTCAGAAAAGGGAGAGAAACTAAGGGAAAAGAAGCAGCGTGCAAGGATAAAAACCTAGGTATGAGACAGCATAGTGTCCGTGGGAGAAAGGGGTGAGTGCAGGATTAATAATGTGAGATTGGCGGTGCAAATGGAGAAATATTGATTCCTGGGTGGGGAAGGGGAAAGGGATCAGATCATCTTTTTCCAGAAAAGCGCAAGCAACTGAGAGTTAAATAGTACGATCAGAGGGGGGGAGGTGAGCAGTGACCAGGAGATAAAGGGGAGGGCGAACAGGGAGAACCAAGGGTTAATTAATTGAAGCCAAGCGAGGGGAATAGTAGGTGGGCGTCTTATGCCCTCAACAGCACTGACTTTGGCAGTGAGCAGCCATGATGGGGACCCGAGATGGCCATCCCCCAATACTCACCTTCCTCACTCCCCTCCCTGGCGCGTCTCCTTCCCCCACAAACATATTATGTCTCTCACGCGTCTGAATAATTTCCATCTACATTCATTCATCATTCCCTTTCCTAACGTAGAGGCTCTATTATTTGAGGGGGCGTCACAAAGCAATGGAATGCCAGAGCACATTTATTATCCGTAATTAACTTCCCTGATAGGATTCTTGACTAGAGGACAATAGTCGACACTTGTAACATCAATAATCAAGGGGCCATATGTACTGGAACGCCAAGACATGAGCATATTACAGAAAGAGTTAATATGGGGTGCCCGATTTGGATATGAAAAGGGCGAGAGCGAGAGTGAGTGAGAGGCAGGCAGGATGAATGGTGAAGAGACAGAAGTGCGGGAAGGAAGCGGGAGGGAGCCGATGAACCTCTGATTTACGGAGGCGGGAACATGGCCGGTTATATACTGTTAGGAGTCCAGAGCGTGGCATGGGACAGAGAGAGAAGAAATTAAGATGGACTAATAAAAGAGAAGAGAGAGAGAGAGAGTGTGTGTGTGTGTGATGAAAGGGAAATGTCTCGGGGGAAGTTGGGAGAAGTCTCGGGGAAAGTTAAGTTCCAGTTAAGAGGCGGGGAGGCATTACTTGTAATCTCAAAACGCCCAAATAGGGACTGACACACCCCCACAAATAGGGGCGACACCTCCCCATCACAAAATCTAACATCACTTCTCCTGCAGGATCATCCCCCAAACTGTCACTGTTCCAATTATGGAAACAAATCGGCACCACTTCCAGATTCCAAGTACCCTCCCAACCCACTCCAAAAGGAAATAAAAAATCTTGGTTTAGACCACCAATGCTCAAGAACATTGTTTAATGTCATGGTCCCCCTCTCTCTTTCCGCCCAATCTTTGAAGGCGGCCTTCGTCCCATGCATTAATGAAGAACTGGCCTTCCATAAACCTCTCCCTTGTCGTATCAGAGGAACCGAAACTAAAAGCAGCTGATTGATGAGTGGCATCATAGTGATTGCCGCTGTTTGAGCCTTTAAGCCCTATTAGGCGCGTGTAAAGCCTTGCCCGAACAGCTCCCCCCAGATGATTGACCCCGCCGGGCTGATAAGAAATCGGAGCAATGGGTTTGGCTTCTATATTTGACGATCCGTCTTTGCACAACAAAGTCATGAAAATGACACCTCCAGCATGAATATCCAAAGGAATCTTGGCTGGCACAAAACACGCCCCCCTTTTTTTTGTGTATTTTGAAGCAAATAGTAATATTTACAGCTTACGAATATATACACAGATTTTATATTCAGTATTGATAATTGATGATGATGAATGATGAGACGCCAAAGCCCCGGATTGGATCCGTATGCATCAGTGCGGCCCATGAATGCCGAGCCTTGGGGTTTTTGAGCCCAAACCACAAACAGTGGCTTCTTTAAAGCCCGAACCACAAGTGGAAGAAACATTGTGATGTGGAAGTACTCGTGCCGTGCTTTATTAATAACAGCCATGCCCCTTTTATGTCATTTTACACTTACACTTGGTTTTTTCAACAAAAATGTAAATTTTTTTTACTTTTTATATAAAAGCTAATTTCATCATAAATTATATTACTCAATCTAATTTTTACTCAATTTTAAGTTTTCAAAAGCTTAATTACAAATAAATCAGTCTTTTTTCTGCTGCCCACATAATATGCCCGCCTGCCGGTTTAGGTCTGCGTCTCAAAGGCTCAACTTTAAATTTACGGTGATGGCTTTTCTCCTCCTCTTTTTCTGTCCGCCGTTGCTGCTGCCCCTATTTTCTTTTTAAATTACGATGCATTCAACACTTTAAAATATTTTTCCAAACACATCTAACGCTTTAAAATATTTTTTAAGATATTTTTTTTTCTGTTTTAGTGCTAGATGTATAAAAAAATATTTTAGAATGCTGCATATACCTAAAAGCATAAGATACTAGATGCATAAAAAGAAATATTTTAAAATGCTGCGTGAATTTAAAAAAATACTTCAAAAATATTAAATACATAACATTTTAGCATACTAAATAAGCCTGAAAAATATTTTGAGATGCTGAATAGATGTTGACCTGAAAAAAAAAAAAAAAGGGCGCAGGACAGCAGCAGAGTGAAAAAGAAACAGGGAGAAGCCATCCCCTTAAATTTACGCCATTCATATTACAAATAAGCGTTCATATTTAATTCATTATTAATAAGCGGTTCATATTTCATGCTAATTCATTATTAAAGATTTCATATTTTTTGACTAAGCGCAGTGTAATTTTTTTTAAAATAAAGCTTTAACTCTAAACAAGAATTTAAAAAATTAAAATCCTAATGAAGAATGAGAACATGGTGCTGTGAAAGAAAACAAAATGCAAATCCCCACACCCACAAAGACGCTCCAGTGCTCAAAGCTGAAGGCTCTGTGGTAAATATATAAATATAAACTAATTATCAAACGCTTTTCAAGACAAATTCGGAGGATCAGAAATGAAACAATGAAACACCTACCCGTTTTTCGAATAAGCGCGTGCAACACCGTAGACCATCCTTCTAAACAACCCTACCATTCTTGTGTGGGGCAACGGGCACGGACAAATGGTTTTTGTGTGTGCGTGTGTGTTTTTTGTTTTGGGCCCTCGGGAGCAACTGGCAACACGAGTTATCGAAGAAAATGAACAACATCAAACACCAGTAGTAGAAATATTGCTAATACCATCCATTTCTACAGAATCTCAACCTCAGCTCACAAAATTTGATAGTGAAACGCTGCGAACACAAAGGAACACGGCGGCACTAATTCTCGACCATGACTCGCTGCGGGGTGCCTTCAGGTTCAGCGAAGTTCCCTTTATCTATAAAATGACGCCATGATGTAAAGCATTACTGCCGATGACGTGGTGATTATCAACTCCTGCAAATCCCATAAAAGAATAATTACGTTAAATAAATGTCGGGCAGCAAATCCAAAAGATTAATATAAATATATATATATATCACGTCAACTTATACAACGCTACATAGGATAAAAAGATGATTTTGTCCTAACCAAAGCATTTTGGCCCGTAAAGAAATACTTCGAAATTTGCATTACTTCTCTAAACTATAAACGATGAAGCCACGCGTATATCGATTTCCAAAAAGTACTATGATTACGCCCATTGCTTATCGACAACCAGACCATTCAAGAACTTCTTAATAGAGGCCGCACACTTGCGGGCAACCTGACGAATTCACATCAAATAATAATGCTCATGTAACCAAGAATTCATTTTTTGCTGCCAAGACAAATAAAAATATAAAAGTCAGGACATGCAACCACACAAGACAAGAGGAAACCAGTCCCAGAGGACGTCAAACGGCAAGACTACCATCATATTATTGACTGCGCCTGGGTTGGCAACAGCTTTCAAGCTGTTTGGTAAGACGTTTTGGAGGAAAAAAATAACTTAAAAGTGCGATAAGTCAGTTAGCAAATCTGGGAGCTGTTTGTCACAACTTTTGACTAATCTAACTTATGGATCAAAAGCTATTTTTTTAAGCATGATTGCAAAAACACATAAAATGTACTTATAACTTGTGTAAAAGTAGCTTTTTCGAATTAAAAAACAATTTTGCCCTTATATTTATGTTATTCTTATGCTTCTCTCTATACATTCTTTGTGCTTCTCAATCAGTTTTTAGTTATTTATTTTCAATATTCTTTTAAGTAAAAATAATTTTTAACAGTTTTTATAACATTTTTAATTTTTAATATTATTTTTCATTTTATATTTACATAAATTATGCAGAGTATATCATCCAATTAATTAGGTATTATTACTGTGATTTCTAATTTAAATATATTTTACTCATGAAATATAACTTTTTCCTAATTATAATAATTTAAAATTATTATATTTTGTAAATTCATATTTTTAATCTTCATTATTTAATAAAAGTCATACTCATTTTGGTTATTCTACAAACTAAACTTACTTATTTAATTATAATCTAAACAACTTTTTTACTTTACAAACTAACTTTTACAAAAGTCAATCCAAACATAAATTACATTACCTAATCTTACTTTTTTAAAAGTCAAATTGAAAATAAATTATTTTTTCCACTGTCAATCTAAATGGACTCTTTATCTTCTATAGTTTAAGCCAATAAAATTTAGTTTTATACCTGACTGTTGTAAAGCAAAGCAGGTATGTAGCCACCTGAGAACTCGATGACGTTCAAAAGACCAGTGTATGCCTACAAGGAACACACAATAGGGCGTTAGCTCTTTACTAAACATGGTATATGGAGAAAATAATTGAAGCATGTTGAGATTGAAAGAATGAAGACAATAAAGAGCTAAAGACATATTTGATTGTTCAATTTGGCTGCTGAGATTTAAATCAATTCAACATATAATTTAAAATACATGGAATTTCTCATCAAAAGTAAAATCAGTCAACGGTGGAAAAAGATGTATTTAAATTATAGGACAACAAGAGAATTGACCTCTGAACTCAACTCTATGACTATGTCAGCCACAAGGTGTAGTTAAATGTCATACCAAAGACGAAACAGCTATGCAGCCAAAAACCAAAGCCAGTGATCGGAGTAGTCGTTTTCCCATTCGCAGCCCTTCTCCTGTATCCTCACCATCTTCCTGTAGCCGATGCCAACTTAGATTGATATAGCAGTGTGGTTCAAAACCAAATAATATTAAAATATTCTGAATGATATCATGGAAAATGAAGCTCACATTATATGTGGGGTTTACAGGTGGTTCAAAGGATTTTAACTTCTCAAAAAGCCGATAAACAAAAGCAAATGCCAAAAACTGCAAAGGTTTATATTCTGCATTACGCTTGATAAGGACCCAAGCTGTCTGCAGGGTAATGGGTAAATAAGATGATTAAATTTTACCGTGCAAAACACCAACAAATAAAATATCATTGTTTCAGAGCATTGTCATTTGCCAAAGCAATTCTTCATTTGAACACTCACAAAAACAGCAGATATCGCAAGGTTGATACGCATATCATTTTTACTCGATTTGGAAAACCTGAAACATCATTAGAAGTCAACAAGTTGTTGATAATAAAGCAGTAATGTAAGTAGTAAAGGAAACAGCAATTTGAAGCAGATGTAGAACACCACAAAAAAGCACACTAGAATATGGCCTAGAAAAGAACATTATGCATTCATATAAAGTTGCAAACCGATTCCCTGGAAATGGGGGACAGTGAGAAAAAATTGGCGTCAAGGCAAATGGAATTGAGCTTCTCCAAGCATTCACATACTACAAGTAATCAGATCACATCATAAAAAAGTGCCTTTTAAAAAAATCACACAGAGAAAGAGGCGTTTTCTTTTGGGCACCAGAAATAGATGTGTCCGCACAGCAGCCATATGATGGGCCAAGCCACCACATGGACCTCCATGAGGCATGACAACCGAGAGAAGTTAAATATACAGCTACAGCAACAAAACTACAAGCCATCAAACATAACAGTAATATTGAACCTCGGCCCCCAAGGTACAATTGGCTGCTTGTCAGCATACTTTATGTCCTTAGAAACCTGCATTTTTATATAGGTTATATAAGCTGTTAGATGCAGATAGATGACTAATATAGCCTAATTCTCGAAAATAATAGTAAGAAAGCCAAAATAAGCAAGAACCCGATACCAAGAAAGAGAATGCGATATATGATAAGTGATTATAGGGTGTGCATTAAACAACAGTACACCATCTAATTAAGCTGTACAATCTCCTTCCTCCTTCAAGGGCACAAACATAGCCCAAAGACAAAGAACAAGACAAAACAAGAACAACATTGACACATCAGTTCCTCCCAGGTACTCCGTTGCCATAATTAACAGGCAGTTTATCTTCATCGTGCAGCAAGAAAGTATTAGGGAAGGGATATTTTCAGCAAAACTATACGACTTCAAACGTTACTCATTTAGTTCAATTTCCAAGAAAAGTTAAGTAAAAAGTATCAAAGCCCCTTCATGTCTGCATGTACAATTTAGAGCGTAGGTAATAAAGAAAACCCTACTGTACCTTGAACGAACCAAAAGTCACACCCTTCTTTCGATTAGTTAATTGTGCCATCATCACTTTGTCATATGCCTTTTCCACCTGAAATATACGATCACAATACACAAGGTCTCGTATGTGAAAGCACTAAGAAGATAACCATAACGCAGAAGGCCATGGCATAGGGGGGGGGGGGACACCAAAGCAAAGGTGGAAAGTCCCTTCGTGCTCACGTTGCCTCTTGATTTAGATGATAAAGGTTTACTCAGGAGATAAGGATTCTAAGTACAGAAATCAATAATAAATAACTCTTACTTTTAATTTAAATTCCAAAATATCAGTACAATAAATTAATCACCAAAACATGAATAACAGGCTGTCCTACTGTCAGTTACCAGAAATATAACTTTACAGGGTAAATTTCAATAGATTATTATCTTATTTTAAAATTAAAAAAAATACAGAAGACTGGGGAGAGTAACTTACTCTGGCAGCAGTTTCTTCATCGCCAATCCTCTCAGCCTCCTTTCGTTTTTTGGTATATGCTGCCTTGATCATGTCAAATCCCTCAATAGGGCTAACACCTAGGACCTAACAGACGACATCCTACTAATAGTTAAGATACACGACCAGCTATATGGATCAACAAACTGCAAGCAGACTGAACCTTACCTCATATGGATTTAAGTTACTGTCCGGATTAGAACTCCCTGCTGCAGATGCAGCAGCGCAGATAACCCTATGGCCCATCCGTCCATTTATTTTTATGAACCTGAGAATCCAAATTAATTGTAACGTTAGAAGTTACAGTCAGATATGTGAGGAAAGAATCATTACTCGACACTCAGCACTATAGTTCCAGGAAGAAGACTGGGCCAAATTAACAACCAAATTTTCAAGCAAAAAGCATAATCTACGAACGGTGATGGTTGTAACACCTTCGAAGAAATTATTTATTCTACTCTAATCACCATAGTTGAGGAGGTTTTCACGTGCTATGTGCCTTGAGCGAAGTAGTTGCTGTTTGTAAAGGACAATCATAGGTGGTAGCAAGACAATTCAAAATGCATATAGCAACTCAATCAGATTAATCACCTAAATTGCCCGAGTTTAGTAAATCTAACGGCTAAGCTACTAAAAGTTTTGACAGAATTAAGAGACCAGTTTACTAGAGGGTGGGGCTGCAGTGATTTGATGGTAACAGATAGTTGGAACCGAGGAGACGCCTTATGGAGGAGTTTACCTGACAGAAGATAATGATGTCTTAGAGACTTTGGGCTGAAAATTCTTGCGGGAAAGCTGCACATTAGGGCATTGCAATAAATTTGAGATGGCCAATGCCATTGAACGATGCTCTGATAAATTGAAGAGGCTATAATTTGGAGGCGAGGGGTTTTAAGGTGTTTTATCTTCAAAACGGTGGCAGGCGGACGGAGCAAAAGCGAGTAGAGATTAACCTTCGACCTGGGAGCAGAACTCCAGACCCCACTGGCTGTCCCTCTAGTCTGATCCCAGCGTGACGCCCTCTCCTAGCCCTGCCTTTTCTGATTAACGTCGTCGTTTTATCTCGCAATACAGTTCGGCCTTTGCAAACAGAACACGGCGCATCCCCCTGACTCGCGAGGACAACAAGCGTAAATAATTGTTTGTGAAAAATCCGTTGATCTATTCCTCCGATTCTTAATATAAGACTCATTTAACTAATTTGATTAGATTAAAAAAATTAGATAAATTAGTTAATTGTAAAAAATATGACACATTTTTCCTAAAACACTATAATCATCTTTCTTAATACCCCATCTCTCTCTTTTACTTAATTATGGCTGAGGGAGTATCCATAGAGGTAATTTAGAGAAAATTGATAAATATAAAAAATGGGTCTTATATTTAGAACCAAAACTAATTCAACAATTGGGTCCTATATTAAGGATCAGAGGAGTAATTTGTAGTTTAAATTTTATGAATAAATTTAAGAGCATCGATGCATATTACTTGCTGATTTTGTATTTTAAATAACTAAATAATATGAGTAAGATAAATTTCAAGGAGCACGAGAAATGAGCGGCAATATCAGGGAATGCAGTTTATTAAAATTTTTATGTTAATTATGAATTTAGTTTTTTAAAAAATGGGCATAAAATGTAAGAAGTTACAGAGAGTAAGTAATTAATTTACCTTTTCAATTAATATGAAACGCATGGGACAAATATAATTTTAAGGTATTTCTCAAGGAAAAAAAACCGGACCGGACCGGCCGGTTCAACCGGAAAACTGGTGAACCGGTCTGCAGTCCGATCTGGTTTACTTGTTGGACCTGTGGTCTAATGAATCGGTAAAAAACCGGTATTAAACCGGGGTAACCCGGTTCAGTGGGTTGCCCGGTTTATTTTTTTTGACAAGCCAGACTCCTCAAACGACGTCGTTTTAAAGAAAAGGAACTTCTTTAGTTTCGATTCTTCTTCCCTTTCGGCTTACCCGGTTCAGCGACTTCCCCAATCCCTGCTTCGCTCTCGGCCTCCCCTGACTCCCCTCTACTGGCGCATCTGTTCTCCCTCCCTCAAACCAAAATCGCGATCGCCTCCTCCAAAATCCCTGCTCCCCGGCGTCGCTAACAGCACGGTCTACGGCAGAGCTCCTTGTTCAGTTGCTCCCTACTTCACCTTTGCCACCTGTCGTCACAAGCCTGAGTCTCCCTCAACCTCACCAGTCACCACCTCTTGCTTCGCCTTCGCCACTCCCATTGCAGAAGGTAGAACCAAAAGTCGAAGGCTCTGAACTCGCAAGTCTCTCGCCTCTCGCATTCGCAGTTCGCAGAAGGCAAAAGCAGAATCAAAAGTTGCAGGACTCCCTCAAATCCCAATCGACATTGTCCCTTCGCCCTTCGGTGCATTGAGTTTTGGGTAAGCTAGAAATTGTTCCCTTTTAGGTAGATTGTGTTCTTCGGATTAAACAAGTGCCTTTGTTCCTTCTTTCTCTCTGGCTGTTGAACGGTTTGGGAAGGGAGGATTCAAGAGATGAAAATTTTATTTTAACCTCTGAACACTTGAAGTAGGAGGGGAAAAGTAGTTGATGATTTTTTTTTGCTGAAATAATATAGATTTTGTTTCATTGGATTGAATTGAATTGATTCTGAATATAAAAATTATTGTGTATGATATCCTATTGTGAAGGTGAATTTTATAGGTCTGAAGAGAATTTGATCTTTATGAGGGTAATTTTTTGATTTGAAAATTCCAGACCATATCCATTGATACATACGGTATATGGTGAAATTGAATTATATTATTTTAATATGACCGGTTCGACTCCGGTCCGACCAATAACCCTTGACCCACTGCCTTGACCGGTTTAATTCCCGGTCCGGTTTTTTGTTCCTTGGTATTTCTGCATTCAAAAAATACGTCAGAATTGCTCTTTTGTTTTTTTTATGGGCCAATAAACAAACCCATTTTATTGCATCAACAGCACAACATTAGAGAGGCTTCCTACACTGCATGGAGAAGCGACGCCCATCCCGCGATACAAAATAATGGGCCCCCATGTTATTTTAGTGTGAGCCTGAGCCCAATATGATTTCTCCGATGTTCAACTGCCGTCCCCGGACTCATGTGACCCGTCGCTGGTGAGTCATCTCTTAACTGCCACGTGCCACCCTCACCGAAACCATCCTCTTCCAATACCACGATCCGATGCACGCGCCACCTTCTTCAGCGTCTCGTCTTCAATTATCTACTTTCCCAACAGTGCCCTCATCCCCAGCTATAGTCGGGAACCCTGAAACGAGTCAAATCACTTTGACGGGATCCACACATTCAATCTCCGTCTATTATCTCCACTGCCTCAACAAACCACCGGCGGCATTGCACCAGGCAGATCTTCGCATTTCCCTTTGCATTTGCATGAATCAGCGGCTGGTTCTTGTTGTTCAGAACACTAAAAAGTCACCCGCAGCGGGTGCATAAAACTCATCGCTCTTATCAAACAATAAAACTAGATCTACTTTCTCATACAGATACAAGATTAAACTTGTGAGAAGTGTATGTGTCATGTTATTTACTGCTTTCATGCGACATACATGTTCGTGATAATTGATGCAGATATCACTGGGCATTAATTCGTGTGGGAACTTCGGCGAGGCAGATTATGGGCCGGAGAGGCCCGCCGTGAACCGCCACTGATACTTGCAAAGATCGAATTTAAACTAATTTTTTTTGCCTTTGCGGCAACATTTATTATATTGATGCTGAAGTGAATTTAAACTTTGTACACAAGCACGACAAGATTTATATTTAAAAAAAAAAAATCATGCAATCTGTCCGAGATTTGCATGCACTTGCGGCGGCTGTCCGGCTTTCATGAATAGATCATACCAAAATTCCATTTCTTCACTGATGTTGTTAGATCTATGGCCGCCTAGGGTTTCCCCAGATGCATCACCAGAATGTGCGCCATGAAATCCTGAATCCACCGTGGCCGCATATTTCCTTGACGCTAAACCCTCATTAGCACTCATCAGAACTTTGCCAGTGAAGCCAAGATCAGCAGAACTTGATGATTCCGAGGCTGCTACTGCTAACTGTGGCATAGGTAGCATCACGACCCCTTTGCTCGAAGATGCTTGTGTCCAAGAGGAGGGCGCACTTACTTTACGCACTTCGCATCTTTCCAGCCTCTTCTTCAGGTGGGTGTGCCAAAAATTCTTTATTTCATTATCTGTTCGTCCTGGCAATCTCGCCGCAATAGCAGACCATCTGAGCGATGAAAGGGAAAGCCCATAAATATATATCCATATATCCCATATATATAACGAATGGCAGCGTGAAGTGATTCAAAACGCCAGTTAGCAGATTGAAACTACACACACACACACACACACACTATTTCCAAGAATTTGATGCAGTTTGAGGATGGTTTCTTCTTCTTCCTTGCTGAATTTCCCTCGTTTTATATCAGGTCTCAAGTAATTTATCCAACGAAGCCTGCAACTTTTCCCACACCTCAATAAACCTGCTTAATATATAGTTTAGACTTTAGAGTAAAGCCAGCATTTCAATACGCTGATCAATGAAACACTTGCATCGTCCCATACATGGAATCATATGTGATGGTTTAGGACATAAAGAGATGGTTGAAGAAAGGAATTGATTTATGCTCACCAGCCTGTTTAGGAAGAGCCCGCCAGTTTCCATGCCCATATCGTTGGATGTAAGAGATCAAAATCTGATCTTCTTCAGGAGTCCACGGTCCCTTCTTCAATCCCATTTTCTCACAACAAGGAGTCCTCGTCATCGCAGTGGAACCAGGCTCTCTGCAAGAACTAGCGTGATGAAGAACTTACAGGCCAGACAGTGGGCTGTGCTATAGGCAGCTCTCCTCTAAGCTAATGAACATATAGATACGGTCCAAATGAATTGCATGGTTTTCAAATCCCAATAGTATTACTTTATGCGGGGTTTTCAACTGTGGTTCTCTCTTTGTAAAAGCACGCAAATTTGGAAGACATGGCGATCACGGGGAAGATGGGCCACCAGCTGATGACCCGTCTTATATGGATGAATGAAGCTGACAACATAATGACTATAAAGGCGTTTTGTCACTGTAGCTGGGTAGCTGGGATCAGTGTTGGAGGCTCGTCCTCAACTTCTCGGTTGCTTCGCTTGAATAGTTGAGGCTCCTGTAAAGCCTAAAGTAATTATATTTTTTTGGCGCAGAGGTCAAAAGAAGTATGCGCCTCGCCCAAAATGGAGTCACTCATGTCTCCCTCTCCTGCCGCCGCCCCTTCCACATTATGATCGTTCATGTCTCCCTCTCCTTGATATTTATTGCGCCTCTCAAAAATATTTCGGAGTCGATTTGCACCTCAACAAGTGTGCGCACGTACGTGCAGAAATATATCCATTTCTGTTGGATTCGTTCTAAACTCTTCACAAATTTTTCGACCTTTTGGTGCGTTATTATATATAAATACAGGCGAATGGACTTTTTCCTTCCTTTTATTATCGAATTATTTCTTCAAATAAAGTACCAGCCAACTTATTAGTTGAAGAGGCTCTTCAATTTCTATCAGTGATGAGTCACTATTGCTACTCTTAAGGAATATACTGCCTCCGGTCCTTAATATAAAACACCGTTTGACTTTTATTTTGATCCTAAATATAAGACTCCAATCTACTTTGTCTCTCATATTTATATATTGTTTTTCAAAGTAGTCATTCTAATAATAAGAATTCTAGTCAATACACTTGATTAGCAATGATATTTTATGAAAGACGACACCTATTTAGGGCAAATAACTAACTCAACTTACTTTCTTAATCTCCTCAAATTAGTCAACTGGCTCTTATAATTAGGACCGGAGGTAGTATGATTTAAAAAAGCCATCATAAGCAGACGAAAACTTGCACTTGGCTCTTTCAACAGATGTAGAACTATGGGGAGGGGGAAATGGAGAAATTGAAACTGGTGGGAGGAATTTTATATAGGAGATCCCGTCAGGATCCAAGGAAAAGTTTTTTTAAATAGGCAAAAAAAAAAATCAAGATGCATGTCGGAAAGGCGCAGTACGTTTAAGAAAAGGGCGTGCTTTGATGGGTGATGTGAAAATTTTCAAAGCATGTGGTTGAAAAGGGGGACTCAAACAAGCCCGGATTTGTGATTTGCGGTCACATGGAAGAGTGTGTCGGCAACACAGACTAATGAAAAAGGAAGCAAGTGGTTTTACAGCGCGGAGTGTTGGAAAAATAATAGCATGCCCAGATCTTCCTCTTAATTAATCCTCTCTCTCCGTATCTTCCAGCAGAGCCCCCCCCATCATGACCGACGTTGACTCTCTCATGCCAGCTTACGCACTTTCGCCATCAGGCCTTTTTACCGCCAAATTATATATACCAGCACTGCTTGGTAAAGTCAAAACCCTACGAATATTCCACTAAAGAATCCCACAAACATTGAATTTGGCTAAACTCAACAGGTATATCACGCACTCGTGATTTGACGAGATGGCGCAGGAAACATCAGAGAAGTAACCTACTTCGGAGGAAGGTTTTCGATCGGCCGAGCACTTTTTGTTTGCAATAATCACAAGTTCAGCCCAATAAATCACACATACATAGAAAGAAGATCGAGATCTGTATGTATAGTGCCCAGTTGATTTGATTATAGGCTGTCGAAGAAATCAGTGTGATGGGTTGGGGCGCCACATGGAGCTGCATGCTCGCTTTTGAGAGTAGCTGGAATGAGCGGAAGCGTCACGGAGAGGTGGCCGCTTTGGGAATTTGACCCCAACAAGTCAAGTTTCTTGCCCCCGGCCCAAAATCGGTTTTCGGGCCGGGCTGCCCCGACAACAGAAACCGAACCCAAGTCGTTACAATCACTGCTGCTGCCAGTTACGCGATCTTGCAGGCCTTGGGTTTTGGAGTTTCTGGCAAACTCATTATTGGGCCTGCAGAAATACAAGATGGGCCAACTAAATTAAAGGCGGCCCTCTATGCGTTTGGTGAAGGTGGTAATGGCTCCCTTGAACCGGAGCCCTTTCAGTGTGGCTGGGCTTCAACGGTCATATCCTACGAAGGCATGGGATTTTCTCTTGATGCTAAGAACTACGTGGGCTTCCATGTCAATCAAAACAAAACTTCCGTGACATGTTTGCTGTAAAGTCAGTTTCAAAAAATAATCCAAACTCTTCCTTAAATTATTATAGACAAAGAATGGACTTTCAGGCTGGGAACAGCATCACAAGTGTAGCTTTTGAGATGCGTATCCCATGCCGACGTGGCCGGGTGGAAGGGGCATGTGCATGTGTGCGTGTGCGGCATACGGGATGGAGCTAGGACACCCATAAATCATATGGGCCTCAAAGCCTGGCCCACCGGCTTTTCGTTTGATCCATTTTAAATTCGTCACTGCCTTTTCCTATTTCCATTCTTTAACCTCAATCTTGATGACAAAGGCTGAACTGTGATCAGGATTTATGTCTCTGATAGCTCTCGATATAATAAACAAAATAATAATAATTTATTAATTTTTATTTAAAAAAGTCAATTTAAACCACTCTCAATTTGAATAATTGAATATATGCAGATTTTCATATTTTGCATTTGCTTATCCATAAAAATCAAGAGAAAAAGAATCATAAACACGAATCAATGCAGATGTCCGTTATATTCCATTATTTTTCGTTGTCTCCCATTTGCCACATTATCCCGAGAAATCTTTTAGTTAGGTTAGAGTTGTAAATCTGTGGCGATGAATTAAAAAACATGTTATGTGTACTGTAGCATCCTAATAATATCCACATAAAAGATACTGGAGAAGTCCTCATGTTATCACTTCTTTAGTCTCAAGATTTCGTATCATTATACATATTATAAATATAAATCACCTTATCTTGTCTCAGAAAACTGAGCAACTCGCCATGAGTTATCTATGTTGGATACTTGCGGCCTTTGACATGGGAAGGTAGGGGATAAGTGGCAAAAGTAAATGGCACTCCTCCCGTCCATAACTTAATTTGAAGACTGATGTTAGTTTTACATGTAAAACCTGCTACCTTCGGTCTGTATATATAAGAGTTAATTTGACACCTAATTTGATTATAAATATAAGACTTAAATACACTTTATTTCTTATATTTATCTATTTTTTCAACGCAGTTTTTATAGTAGTTACATGTATTAAAAGTTACATCAAATGGTAATTCTAACTAATATACATAATTGCCAAGAGTATTATTTTAAAAAAGATAACATATATTTATTATAAATAACTAACTTAACAGACTTTCTTAATATACTTTTATCGATCAAGTAGCTCTTATACTAAGAACTGAAGGTAATATTTCATATGTTTATCAAATTTTTTCAAATTAAACTTATTGGTATTCCGCCAACAATAATTAAGTAAAAGAAAGAGGAATAAAATTAAAAAAGATGATTGTGGTTTCTTAGAAAAACTTATCATACTAATTGATTTAACAAAATTAAAAATATTAGTTAAATTAGTTAATTAAGTCTTAAATAAAACCACACGAGTAACATTGTTTTCGTGGAAAACAAAGAAAGAAAGAATTAAGACGGCATGTAAGATAGAAAGTCAATACATCATCCAGAGAAACAAGGGCGCTAGGTACAATATCTAGACATTAGCTGTGCAGGTGAGTAGCATATTTATATAATGTGGAGGGGCTGCTGGTTTTTTAAGATGAAGAATGGATGTGTTAAATTGTGATATTCCAGATTCTGACTGTACAGTTGTATTATACGGTATTATAGAGAAGGTTCTGGGCAGACGGTGTGGGGTGGGGGGTGATGAGGCCAATAAATGGCGACCTACCATTGCCAAACCAACCTCGCAGTGCCCAGCTGCTTTAATCGCCTTTACATTGCGACACGTCTTCTCCAACGCACCATCATGCCTTCACACTCACACTCACCTCCCCTTTACTCCTCCCATTTCGAGCATAATAATAACCAGAAATAAACCGCTGCTGGGTAATCATACGGTAGGGGAGCAAGAAACCAGAAAGTGAATTGCGAGGGCTTTATTCAGATCACCATCAGGGCAAGAGTAGTGTTGTGTGTGCACTTGCAATGTATTCATTAGCAGATGTCTCATGATGGACTCTTGTGAAGGCAGAAAACTAATCAATCATGGCTGGCTGGTCACCTACTGGGCTTTACCAGATTCAACAATCAACATACCTCTCCATTCTCCATATTCTCTGAGCCACTTGCGTCAAAATGGGCGGAACTAACTCTCATAGTCCAGACTAATGATGATTATTTGCTTGCTTTTGATAAATTAAGTTTTCCTCCTCAAACCTCAGTCTTCTCAATGCAAGCAGGCTGCCTTTGCAAAATTGGATTTTTCTGAACTGGGTTTTCCCAACGACTGATGCCCGAAAGTGCACTAGGGAATTAGTTATTATGGTTTCATGCATGCAAGTGTCCTTTTTTCCAATCACGCGCTGATGATCAGTTTTAATATTCCTCTTTTAATTAGTTGATCCAGCATTTTGTGGTTCATCATCCTTGGCTCCAGTCTCTGAACCGGTGCTCCACGATGGTAGATTTCTCGTAATGATTCAATCACAGTTCACTGCCCTAATCCAGGGTTTCTTTGTGGTGGTCCCATAACAACAAGGGCAATAGCTGGTAGCATGATGTCGATGTTTTCCCCCCCCCTTGCCTTTGCTGTACGTGGTTTTTTTTTTTTTTTAAATATATCCCGTCAACATTAGCGGCGGTGCTCCGTCGCCACCACCGTGCAACGGTGGTGCTTCGTCGTTAAAATCGATCAATGGCGGTGATCTACTCTATTATAAATTTCGTGCGTTTTAAAAGCAGACAGCTGTCTATAATACTATAATTGTAAATTCCTTAGCACTTTTGTACGATTTTAATTTCATGCCATGCATCCTGATATACATATGCATATATAAGAAAACTGCATATACTTACGCCACTGCACACAAAGGACGGCATCAAAAAATAAGAAGCCAATATCAATGAATTTGTATATAATATAAGATTTGCATGAAATTATATTGTTTACAAACTGTATTACATGACTGCAATATGCTCTGGTTGTACATGAAAAGAACCTCTCTTTTAAATAGTAGTGCGAAAAATTAAAAACTCAGTTCTCCATCATATCAAAAATAAGTTTAACTTGGTGCGTTTTTGATTTTGATGTTCAACAAATGGGAAGCGTTTATTTAATGCATTAAAATAAGAAAAAGCCGACGGGTGTCATGGATATCATACGATTATATAAAATAAAAAAATCCTAAACATAAGACCTATTTGTCCGTGTAATTTTCATCAAAAAACCAGTTTGGATTGAGTATTATATTTTGTTAAATTTTAAGCCATTTATTGACGTTCATAGTCCGCGGGAGCTTTTTTTTTTTTTTTTTTTTAACCTCTAATAGTCGCTGTGTGTGAGACTTTGGAAGAGTAATAAAAAACTCGAGAAAAATTATTGGTCCCCACACAATCACGCTTACGTGCCAAAATGGAGCTTGAGATGAAAATATAGCACTCGTACATTCAGTACCAGCACGCACTATTCAAGAATCTGGACGGCTCATTTTTCCGTCCATCCCGCACAATTGGACCACTCTTAAAAGTAGTTTTTAGAAGTAATTTTTATATATCTCCAATTAGTCAATCAATTTAACGTCGATTAAAATGAATCGCATAAAAAAAAAAAACGAGGTACTTTTTATAAGTAGCAACTAGCAACATCCTTTTTTTAATCGGTGAAAATACTCATCATAAGTACATTAAAAATATTACAAGGGACTAAAAAATAAACACGAGCAACAAAAAACATGTATTTGTTATAATCTGTTTAGAATATTTTATAAGTAGTTTTATAATCTGATTTATGAAATATAAGATAAGTATATAAAAAAATTTTATCTTAAATTACACAAAACATGTTTATAAATATTTTTTATTGCGGGCCATCTTAAATAGCCCTGACTGGCATGTGCTGTTTGGTCAAGATTTTTATTTTTGGGTCTCACTTGAAATTACCATATCAGACCATTGAAATTTTAATTACTCTGATTGAAAGGCGTCTTCAGAATATAATTTCAATATATATTCAAGTGTTACTTCTGGATCTGTCACATTTAATGATCAAATTAATTAAACATCGAATTAACATCTTTATTAATTTAATGAACGGAGGTAATTAATTAAAATTGAATTCTATGTTTCAAAATTTAACATGCTTAGTTTGGTTCGATGATGAGATGATGCGACAAGGATGGCAATGAATTATGCATTAATTTTGTTGGCAAGCGATTACTGGTAATTATCAGGCCAAAAAAAAAAAACGGGTAATTAGTAATTAATAATGAATTAAAAAGAAAAAGGGGAGCGGATTGAATGCCTTAAATTCAGAGATGGTGATTGGATATGGTGAGAGGAAAGAGGTGAAGAGGGAATCCGCTGAAGTTGGACAGTGAATTAGCCTTTCAACGGAATCACCCAACTCGCACAGGCGCAGGCGCAGGCAGCCTCGCTCTGATCTCAGTCCGCGCCCGTTCCACTTCCCTCCTGTCCTTTTGAGTTGTGTTGTCAGCATTAATGGTCCCTATTCCCCCTCCTGACCCATCCTGACCGTTAGATCCCGCTCCACTCCAGCCGCCCGATTCTCCCCCCCTGTCCCCCCAATCTATCTCTCTCTGCCTCCTCTCTCTTTTCTCTCCTGTCTCTCTCCCCCCCAGTTGCTCCCAATCTCGCAGCTCAACCCTAAGTCCCACTGCTCTCACCCGGATCCTCCTCTCGCCACTCTCCCTCCCGATCCTCTTCTCCTGCTTTCTTGGATTCTTGTTCAAAATGTAAGTCAATCTGACCGGCGCTTTTATTTATTTTTGTCTTCTCCCGAGAATGACGCAATTCCTTGCTGTCAAAATCCCCGGATCTTCTCTCATCCTCCTTAGATGGGAGATCAACTGACTTCATGCAAATTTCTTTGGTTGCCGAATCTTGGTTCGGCGCAATTGTGGCCGTTTTAATAGTATTTATCGAGACTATAATTTAACTTCTCTTAATTATTCTCAACAAGCGCGTATGTGCTAGCCTCCGGGTCGAGTCTGGATGCTCCGTCTTAATTGTGTCTCTTGACGCGCAAATCTATGTTTCTTAATGTTCTTATGTGGTGATTTCCGCCCACTTTATGTTTGTTTGCAGATTTGAGCTCCGACATAGCATCAACCCGCTGGGTTGGAACTCAAGGTCTGGCTATATGCTTGGATTTTGGAGTATAAGTTCGAAGAACTGGAGAAGAGCTGAGCATGGTGAAAAGATTTGGAGCGGATAGAGTTGAGTCTTGAATTTTTTTGGGAGGGTTGGATTTTATATATGACTTTGGGCGGTTGGTAGAATCTCGAGGAGTTGTTTTACTAGAGGTTCATTCTGGCAGGGAAGGGCCAAAGAGGGGAAAGGGGAAAAGAATTTCCTATTTTTGTTGGGCGATTTTTGGCTAGTTTCCCTAGTACGATTTGCTTGCAACCCTGAACCGAATAGCAATGCTATGAGTAAAATCTGCACCATTTCTTCTTCTTAACTCAAGATTTACCTGTGATGGAAGCAAATGGAACCATTCATGATTCTAGCCTAGGAACAGCAAAAAGGGAAAAGAGAGAGGTAGGTGACAAATCCATGGAAGATTTATCTAAATATGCTCACAGTCGTGCTCACTTAGCAGTTGCCAGGCGTGATCACGCTGCCCTACGGCAAATGGTTTCCACCCTACCTCGACTTGCCAAGGCTGGTGAGGTCAAGACAGAAGCTGAATCTCTAGCTGCTGAGGTTCGAGCAGATGAGGTCTCTGCCGTTATTGACCGTCGTGATGTTCCTGGTAGGGAGACCCCTCTCCACCTTGCAGTACGTCTCAGGGATCCCATCTCAGCTGAGATTCTGATGGCTGCTGGTGCGGATTGGAGTCTGCAGAATGAGAATGGTTGGAGTGCTCTCCAGGAAGCAGTGTGCACTAGAGAAGAAGCAATAGCCATGATTATGGCACGGCATTATCAACCTTTGGCTTGGGCCAAGTGGTGTCGTAGGCTACCCCGCATTGTTGCCTCAGCTACTCGGATTCGTGACTTTTACATGGAGATAACTTTCCATTTTGAGAGCTCTGTCATTCCTTTTATTGGGCGCATAGCCCCATCTGATACTTATCGTATTTGGAAACGTGGTGCTAATCTTCGAGCAGATATGACCCTTGCTGGATTTGATGGCTTCCGCATCCAGCGGTCAGACCAGACATTTTTGTTCCTTGGAGAGGGATATACTTCAGATGATGGTAATTTAACCCTGTCGCCTGGTTCTTTGATTGTTCTTGCTCATAAGGAGAAGGAAATCACAAATGCCTTGGAAGGAGCTGGTACACAACCTACAGAAGCTGAAGTTGCTCATGAAGTTGCCCTAATGTCTCGAACAAATATGTATAGACCGGGTATTGATGTTACTCAGGCTGAGCTTGTTCCCCATTTGAATTGGAGGCGCCAAGAGAAGACTGAGATGGTTGGAAATTGGAAGGCTAAAGTTTATGACATGCTTCATGTGATGGTGAGTGTTAAGTCAAGGCGGGTTCCTGGTGCTTTGACAGATGAAGAGCTTTTTGCTGCAGATGATGAAGAAAGCATGGTCAATGGAGAACACAATGATGGATATGATGATGTATTGACTGCTGAGGAAAGAATGCAATTAGATTCTGCTCTCCGTATGGGGAATTCTGATAATGTTTGTGAAGATGAAGACCATGGGTCGTTTGATGGTCAAGAAAATGGTTCAGCAGTTTCCTATGAGAACTGTGAAGCCAATGGTGCAGTTAAAGAGAAGAAGAGCTGGTTTGGTTGGAACAAGAAAAACACTAAGGGTGGCAGTGATGACCCAGAGGATTCAAAAATTATGAAGAAATTCTCAAAAATGGCCCCAGAGGGTAGCAACCAAAGACCAGGTGGTGATCAACAAAAGCCAGCATCTGAGTTTCTGAAGGAGGATGCTGGAGATGCCAAGAAGGGAAAAGATAAAAACAGTAAGAAGAAGAAGAAGAAAGGAGTAATCAATGAGTCTAAGAATGAGAGCGAATATAAAAAGGGATTGAGACCTGTGTTGTGGTTGACACCTGACTTCCCCTTGAAAACAGATGAGCTCCTGCCACTACTTGACATCTTAGCAAACAAGGTTAAGGCTGTTAGGAGACTCAGGGAACTTTTGACAACTAAACTTCCTCAAGGAACATTTCCTGTCAAGGTAATGTTTTTTTTTTTTTTTTTAATTTATTTATCTGCAGTGGCTTTTTAGACACAGCGATTAGATTCCGTATTATACTCATTTTTGGTCTTGTTTTTTTTTGGCCAAACATTTTTTTGTCTTCTGAATAATGCTAAAAATTAAAGTCTTGTTTCTCAAAGAATAACATGAACTACCCTATTTAATTTCATAGTCCATATCTCCTTAGATGAAAATGCTAATTTTTCCTGACTACGGCTTGACATGGTCCATAACAAAAATAAGAGGAATATTATTTGGTGTGCAAGACTTAGGGGCCGTTTAGTAATGTCCTTGGTGTCCATTAATAAAAATGATAACAATAAGAAAAGCGCAATTATTGTTTAGTAATGGCAACATGAAATATTAGCCATTATATATAAATATATATATATCTTGATATGGAAAAGGAAAGCTCTTCCTTTCCCTCAACCAAACACCCCAAGAGTTTGGATATCGTTTCAGTCAGGTTGGTTCTACCATGGATTAGGTAAATGTTGAATGATTTAGGCAGTTAGTCAGGTTAGCCCATCTAAACATTAAGGAATTAAATCGTGGTTGAGTGGCAGGTGTGATAACGGTGCATATTGTGCTAGTTTCTGTCTATCTTGGTTCAATATGATGTTTAATTGTCGCTAATACCATTGAATGTACAACGATCATTTCTGGAGATATGTATTGATTGCTTTGTCAAATCACAGCTTGAACTCCATATCAATTTTTTATTGGAGATATTGATTATTAGTTTTTTTTTTTGGGCTAATCTTTTTGGTCAAGCTCGGGGCACTGGCATTAAATTATATTGAATGATTGAGCTGCTTTACTTTTACAAGCCTTTGCTTCTGGGTAGGGAAACACCATTCCGACACTGGCGTTCTACATGTAATGGACATCAAATCTCATCTGATAATCTAAACAATACTCTTAACCATATATATCGGTATTAAAAAAAAAAAAAGCGTTGACATTAAATGCGTTTTGAACATGTCAGATTTCATGTAACTTCATTACGGTATTTATGCTAGTCTTTATTATAATTGTTTTTGATGATGCTTTTATGTTTTAAATGTGGCATATTCTGCATCCATCGGTATGCTCGAAAGGCTTCTGGTTTTGTTTTAATCCCTCATACGCGATGCAGGTTGCCATTCCTATAGTTCCTACTATACGAGTGCTTGTTACTTTCACAAAATTTGAGGAACTTCAGCCAGCAGAGGAGTTTTCCACTCCGCTCTCCAGCCCAGCACATTTCCAGGATGCCAAAGGGAAAGATTCGGAGGGGTCTACATCCTGGATTTCATGGATGAGAGGAAGTCGTGGTGGGCAGTCCAGTGACTCTGATAGTCACCGATATAAGGATGACGTTGACCCTTTCAACATTCCTTCAGACTACAAATGGGTAGATGCCAATGAGAAGAAGCGCCGCATGAAGGCCAAAAAAGCCAAAAGTAAGAAAAATAGGAAGCAAACAGGGACAAAAAGCGGGGATGGAGTGCATCAGTCGGGTGAAGATGTGGAAGAACAATAAGAAACGGTCTACCGGTAATCTTCGCTATGAAAATTGTTGCGAGAAGGAGAATAATTGTCTTTCTTTGTGCACAGCTGACCTTTTATTTCCCCCCTTTCGTGATATTGGATTAATTATTATTATGAAAGCTTTGTCTTCTGGAAATTGTTGTATTGCCTCCACGTGAAGTAAAATTGAGGAGCTAGAGTCTCAGTCCATGTCGCCTTCAATATTTTGGTTTTGTCTAATTTTTCATAGTTGCCAATATTGTACCTACATCTATATACCCTTGATTATCCATCTTACTGTGAGTTAAGAGTAGTGCTCTTTTTGGATGTGCAGAATTTGGGCTTTCCCCCGCGGAGTAAATCGATCCTAAATGTTGTATTTGATAATCATTTTAGGCGGAGGATTTATTACGATGATCCGTGGTGTAGTAAATTGTTCGTTCAAATGGATGAAATAATCATAGGTACAGAATGGATGTGTCTCAACAGTTCAACATATCCTTACTCTGGAAAGAAATGAATGGCAAAAGCGAAAATTGGTGAGCGGACGTGGCAGCCTTGATCGAAGGCGGCGAGGTTGGTAACCAGGGAGGGTAATTTGAAATCTCATTTGTCATGGGTGACCCGGGTAACAGAGGGAAAGAAAATAATCGTCATGCATCCTAATAATTGATTGTAAATAATTAAATGATTAGGCTCATTTAATTTCTAAATTATATTATAATTATTAGATGTTATTCCCTTGTTATATTTACTACATACGTAAAATTAACATACAAGTCAAAACTCAAATAGATTTCTCATGTTTCCTGAGTCGCTCTGTTGCATTTCACTCGTACTCCTCAAATTCATCCACGCTTCAACGGTTTCTTTATTCAAAATGCACGTCTCTCTCTCTCTTTTTTTTTTTTGGGGGGGGGGGGTTTAAATAGCGTCACATTTAAATTTACACCCGAACCTGCAAAGCAAGATTGCATTTCTTAAGTTCTAGCTCCCTCCGAAGAAAGGGCCATCTATATTCTGTACAAATAGCACGTCAAACACCGAAAAATTTTAAGAAATAATATGGATCACTCTTATCAGAGCTAAGGGTGTACTATTATTGTTGTGCATGCAGAGAAAGAATAATATTACAAAAAAAGGCGCTGGTTGAGCAGAGAGCTATTTACAAGAATGAAATCTACCAAAACCTGTCCTTGTTGACGCTCAAGTAGCCAGCCATTACCTTTCCCCCAGTATTCCTCATCCCGTCTATGAGGAAGCACCAAGTGGACCCCAATGCTCCCACAAAAAAATCCGACTCAGCAGCCATCAAGAAATTCACCAACGGGTAATTAGTGCTCTTTTCCCTACCCAAGCTCCTTTCGTACTCCGCCATTGACATATTACTCCTCTCTTGCCTTCTGATCTTTGTATAGTAAAACTTCCAATGAGGGTATTCTCTGGTTTTGTCTATAACTTCCTGAATCCAAGTTACATCTTCATAATGTTAGGACACATCTAATATCATAGAAGTAACGGATAATGAGAGTTATAGGAAGTAACAAACTTGGCACCTGCATCTCAGTTGAGAGCCAGATGCTGTCAAGATTAGGGAATCTATTCCTAATCCGGTCGGCGAGCTGCATGTACTCTTCAAACTCCACCAATTTCATCTCACATGCTTTGTCTCCCATCCTGACGTGCATACTTAGAAGGGGCCTTGGGACCCATGACTTGTGATTTGACCACACATAATCATCAATATCCGACCTTCGCTTCTTACCGGTACTCTGCATCACACAAAACCATTAACATTAGAACTAGTCTTGATGGATACAAGTTCCAGACCATGTATTCATGAGAAATCACGTGGCACCTATTATGCATCTACTTTATCTTGCAAGCTCAGCTGAGCATGATTACTCTCGTTCTAGTTGTCTATGTCAAGTACAAAAACTAATGAAAAACTGACAGTGACAAGAGACTAACCTTTGGCCAGTCTCCCGGTAGACCGTCAAGAACCATTTTCGCGGCTAATTTACCAAATGCAGCGTGATGGGCCTCATTCAATAAATTGCACGTGTATTCTGTTGGGAACCTCATTAAGTAGCGTACTGCCTGCAAACATAATTAACAGCAACAACGATATTATGTAATGTAGCAATGCATGTTTCCCATGAACACTTGATCATAAATGTCATCCCCCAAGTAAGCAAGTGCTGAAGATTGCCCGTGTTGTGAAATGACAACACTTCTCCAGCCCAGAGAGGGATCGTGTTAATGGAGCTAGGTGTAGACATAGTCATTGAACCAAACTACTAAAACGGAGAAATAGCTTGGTTCTGCATGTATAACAGCTGACCTGTGCTCTCCACCACCGTCTATCCATTTTCCTATGAGAAGCAAGTAAGCTGCCGTTTATTTCAGTTGTTGGCTGCAAATAGTTCCAAGGCTCACCCCATGTCCTGCAGCATATAGTCATTAGAAACATAAAACTTCTATATACAGATTCTCGGTCTATAAGCTGTTCAAATATTTGTCGTTACGGTTCCAAGAGCTTGCCTGGGTGTTGACCCAGCCCATATATGCTTTGATGCATAATTTTCTTTTGTGGTCACGATTCCCTTTTTCAATGCCTCTTCACTTTTCAAAAGTTCAAAAGCACGGTTGCGGCATTCTTGGGATGTTTCAGGTAAGAAGTAGCAACTCCAACTAGACTGGGAAGACCCTGCATATAAAACATTGCTAGTTCATAGTATTGCCCAATTCACCGTATATTGTTCACCAATACGGTCCAAGATAAAGCATTAGAAGTATGACCATGTTGTACCTTTGCAACCATCATGGTCAGCCCTATTATAATAGTTGGTGACAAGGACTCTTCCTTCACTGATTGCAATGGCAAGAAGTCCACACATTCCAGCAATCTGAGCCCCAATGCCAAACCCAGGTAACCTCTCCCAGTCAGCTACAAGGAACTTGACATCTGGGTCCCTGCAGTTTAGTGGATGCTGATGCATCCATAAATCCCTCTGCACTTTTCTAGTCAAAGGATAGTTTTCTTCATCAGATCCTGCAATCTGTGGAAGTACCCTATGTAAGCAAATTGTTAATAAACCAAAACGACCCATCTTTTTATGCTAAAATCAAGCTCGTAAATGTTCCTTGAACATCCACAAGTTGTTAGTCAAATGATGATCTCGTAGAGATAGAAACTAGGTTTAAGTAGCAAAGTAGTCAAGCTAAACTGATAGAGTTTTTGACTTTCGAACAAGGCAAAAATCAAAGGAAGGAAATACATTCCATGTCGTTTCTGAGTCAAACAAATTATAAGGCACATACCCAGGGAGGATAAGTGCCGTCTGATGCAGCCTTGTGACTAAAATATTGAATGTGCGCGTTGTTTGCAGAAGCTGGGTAGGCAGATAAAAACCCTTTCCAACTTGTCCATGGAGGGAAGCTCTCATTTCCAGTACGCTTATCAAGGCGCTCATATAGCTTTGCTTTCACCTTGCAGTTTTCCAAATGAGGTGCACTTGGCAAGCTGGACCCACTAATTCCAAGTTTCTGCAACTTCTCAAATGTCTCGTTTGAAGATTTGGTCAACAAACCACTCCACGCTGAATAAAGCAAAGACACTTTCCCATCGCTGTTTCTCTCTCCACTGCTCTTCAAATCCTTTAATCTCTCTGTTTCCTTCAGTTTCAAATCACAGCCCGTAGATGTAACCTTGTCTAACAAAAAGAAAGAATATATATTCAGCCAGTTGTTTCATCCATCTCTAATCTATAATTAATTCAATCGCTGAGGCCCTGCATGCTATCCCAATCTATGCTGTAGTAGGAGTCAAAAGTTAAAAAAAGAAAAGAAAAAAAAAAGTACAGTAATTACTTGGTAGAGTACCCTTAACGTAAAGGGCTTTTAATTTAAAGTCGCTTCAATTACAAGACTCGGATTATTCTCATCAAGTTCCCTTCACGAGAATTTGAACATAAGCGTAATGAACCTTTCTTTTCACTCAACTTTGAAAAAGAGTAACAATTCATCATATCATCTGTTCAATCCCTACAGCAGAAGTGAAAGATCCTTGTTTTCCTACCTTCTTTTCAGCCAGACCCAAAAACCAGTTGCAGGGTCCTTTTGCATGAAAACCAAGCATCAATAAGAATCGATAGAAATGAAGAAGGAGAAATTGACTTACTTAAAATGCCGGAACTTGAATTAGCTAAGGACATGGATGAGAATGAAACCGGACCAATTTGAATAGTGCCAAAGGAAGTCAGAGCAGCCAAAAAGAAAGAGGTAAGGCAGACTCCGCAGAGAAATCCCACCACGCAAATTTGACACGGAAACGAGCTTCCCATTTGCAGAGCCTTCTGTGACACCACTCTCTCGAGAGACTTCTGATTTAATGCCTCCATTTTCAACTCGTGCCCCAGGAGTTGAGCACTTTTTCTCGAAACTGACGGGTATCTCGAGACTCCACTCACAGGACACGTTTCTCCGACTTTTCAATTTTCATTTCGATCAACTCAGGCTTCAATAAATTGCTTCTTCCAACAACTCCAACGCCGATGACACGAGACGTCATAAATCACAGGACCCTGGCTTTTCGCACATCAAGCGCTTCAGGAATTTCGCGGCAAATTATTCCGACTGTAGAAGATATAAAGTCGGTTCTCACTCAACGCCACACCCAAGCAACTCAATATCAGATAAAATTAAGGCCAAGGCAGGAAATTCTCTTTGAATTATGGGGAAATGAAATTATCAAGAAATGAAAACAGTAATTAAGCACGGAAGGCTGAATTTGGAGGTCTAACTCGCCACTTGGCAGATTAAAGGAGGAATAGGAAGAGAACTAGAAAAAGCTATGCCAGGAAAAGCCGCAAGCCCGGTTACAGGTTTTGAAAAGAGTCCGGGCCTTGTTGTTAGAAGGCTGAAAACAAAGGCAGCACGGAATGAGAAAGGCGGTCAGGAGAGAGGAGAGTGTGCAGGAGGAGAGATGATCAGGTGAAGAGGATAAGATTCTGCGGCCTGGACAGCTTTGGGCAGGTATTCGTATCTGACCCCTTTAGTGAACATAAAATGAAAAGTGGGAAAAACAAGGGAGGGAACCGACAAAAGGGGACGAATAGCGAGGAGAGGAAGGTCTGGGGAAGGTGTAGTGGCGATGATAGCGACTTTATGGATGAACAAAGACAATTCACTCACAAGGTGGTAATACCCTGACAATGAAGCGAAGGATCAACTGGGTCTGTCCCTCTGCTGCTCCAGTCCCCTCTCAAGTCTCAACTATTCCTTCACATGAATGATCACTTCCCTTATCACCCGGCCTTTTTTTAATTTCAAGTGGGGGGTTTCTTTTTCTTTTAACTCATAAAATCCAAAAACACACACTATCATTAAAAAAATGACATTAGGTAAAGTAAGATAACCAGTGCATGAGTATGTGCAAGTATTTAAAGCTGTTGACTTTTTCGACAAAAGAAGAAGTACTTAAAACTCTGTCTTTTTTTCTTTATTTAAGGAAACTAAAGATGAGCGATGTGTTGTGTATGGGTTGGCTGGGTTTTTTTTTTTTTTTTTCCTTTTAAGAAGTATGCTGATTATTTTCATGGAATAGCCGGGTGAGCATCACAGTTTGCTTGCGGTAGGGGGCTGTGGGAGAGCAAGAGGACAAAAGAGGAGCGAGGGTGGGGCCAGGGCGTGAGATGGACACGTGGAACAACGGAAGAGCGAGTAAGGTGGGGCAGAAAAAAATGATGAAAAGGTTTATGGGGAAAGAAGAAGCAGATGATAATGATGATGCTAATAATAAAGGTGAGGCTTTGAAGTCAGTTCAAGCTGTAAATTTATTTAATCAGCCATTCCATGCTCTTTCAAATTTGATATGGTACGCTACTGTTGTGTATTGATTTATTGGATTTACTTTGTGTATATTTGCTCTATTTTTGTTACAAATATATTATGTGGTATGCCCAGGATACACAACAGCCAAATCTTCATATGATAATTATCACAACAATAATAAACACAAAATGAAATTTAATTTGAATAGTCTAGGTTTAAAGTTCTTAACGTGCGATTTTTTAATCTTTATTTGAGATTTTATATCTAATAAAATAAAGTATGAAGAATTAAATTAAGAGTTGATTGGACGGAGTATGGAACGCGATTCCCGCAAAAACGGAGATTGTACGGGACTTACTGCCATCAAAGAAGGTGATCGCATCATCCTTCTTCAGCCCGCAAAATATTACTTCGAAAAATCAAATTACTCCTCCGGTCCTTATTATAAGATCTTATTTAATTTTTTGTTTGGTCCTAATTATAAGACCCCAATCCATTTTGTCTCTTATATTTATGCATTTTTTTTCAAGATAATCCTTCTAATAATGATAGTTTTAGCCAATATACTTAATTAGCAAGGATATTTTAGGAATGACAACACTTATTTATTATAAATAACCAACTTAACTTACTTCCTTAATCTCTTCAAATAACTCAATTGGGTCTTATAATTAGGACCGGAGGAGTAACAATCAAGAAATTCGAATATAAAAAGTTATCACGTGAAGGCCAACAATCCTTAGAGGGGAAAAAGTCGTGTGATATTAAAATGAAACGACCAGCATTATTATCATTATTAGCGTGTTACTTTGCTTTTTAAATCGTTTGTTTCTTTTTTTCCAGATTTTATATGTTTTACAGAAAGAGTTATGTTCCGGCGGAAATCATCATAAGAAGTATTTATGCTTTTTTCCCCCCTCCCCCAACCAAAATGTATTCATTATTTAATTAGTTCTGCTGAGTTCTTATCAAACCGATAATCTTGTTCGTGAAAAACTAAAAGCAGCTGATTCCGTTTTAAAATATATATATATATATATATATTTGCATGGCCGTGCCTGTCCACATGATCCAGCGCGACAGTTGTGTTGCTTTTATCTGCTCAAAATAAAATATTCAGCACCTTTATACATAATATGCCACTGATGATGACACTAATAAATAATACCTCTCGTCCTTAGTATAAAACATAATTTTTAAATTAGTTTTAATTTTAAATATAAGATTTATTTTTTATATTTATCAATTTTTTCTAAATTACTTATATGGATACTTTCTCAACCATAATCAAGTAGAAGAGAGAGAGAAAATATTAAGAAAGATGATTATAGTGTTTTAGGAAAAAATGTGTCACTTTTCTTATAACTAACTAACTTGCTGAACTTCCTTAATCTGATCAAATTAGTTAAACGGGTCTTATATTAAGGACTGGAAGATTGATAATAATAATAACACTACTTTCAATTTTAATTATAAGACCAAAAACTTAATGGATAGCAGTAATAGAGGCGTGCTGGCCTAAAAAAAAAAGATTAGGGAGTGTTTGGAAGCACTTAAAAGTATTTTTTAGAAGCATTTTTCTGTAAAATAAGACAAACTTCTCCACATATTTACTTCGTATACTGTAAAAATACTTTTAAAACCATAGTTTTATTTCTACCCAAACACTCTCAAATCAGAAAAGAATTAATTGAAGAGGCAGTTTCAGTGGGTCCAGTTAATTAGATTCAACCGCCGAGTCGGTCAACAGCACCCTTCGAGGAGTACAATCTGAATGTCTCACCTGCCGCTCAACTCAACGGATGGAGGCACCCCTGCCTCCAGATTCTTGATTTGTAGCAAGGGGTGGTTTCCCTATAATCCTACCATCGCCTTTCGCCAACTTATCCAAACAACCAAACAAAAATAACGATTATTGCGTTATTACTTGCTCCCACCAAACAAAAATAACGATTATTGCGGTATTACCCGCTCCCTCCAACCTTCATTAGCATAAATTTACATTCTACAGGCAATGAATGGTTTTTTGAAAAAATAAATCACTTGATGTGATATTGGGTTTTCCCCGTATTACATGTATTTAAAGTCAATTATGATTAGAGACATGTTGTAATGTAAATACTAGCTCTGGTCTTTAATATAAGGTCTTATTTAACTTTTATTTGGTCATAAATATAAGACTTAATCTATTTTGTCTTTCATTTTTATCCTTTTTTTAAGATAGTCTTTGTAATAATAGTAGTTCTAACCAATACATTTGATTAGTAAAGATATTTTAAGAAAAATAACATCTATTTATTACAAATAACTAATTTAATTAGTTTTCTTAATGTACTCAAATTAATCAACTAACTTTTATATTAAAGATTGGAGGCAGTATAAATTTTTTATTTGAATTTCATTTTCAGATAAAATTAATAACTTAGCCGTCCATACTTTTCTTTCTTTTGCCAACACTTAACTATTCCTTCTTAACTTATGTGAATATCATTTTTTTAAAATAAAAGGCAAAAAATTTAGATGCGGTCTAAAATTTTAAAAAAAAATCGTGTTATATATTTATGAATTATAAATAGTATATCTCCTCAAATTTCTCATAAAACAAGTTCCGCAGATCGGTTATGTAAATATAAAACTTCTCAAAATCAATGCATGCTTTTTGGGGATGAGAATCCAGGCTTTTTTTTTCCCCTCACAAAGAGTCCTCATTGGAACTTCATTCAAACCCAAAGAAAAAGATTTTAGGTTGGGCACCAATCAAAGAATAAAGGAGGTGGCCAGCTCACGAATTGACGAGGAGAAGGGAGCTCAGGGCAAGTCACGAACAAGGGCTCCGGCTTCAAATCTCCATTCGTTCAAATATTGAGGCCTTGAGGGTAATGCCGTCAGTTCAATTTTTTACAGTGTCTTGGGTTTTCATAACAATTAATTTCTCACGCTCGGTATCCTTCAAAACTGGAATAAAAAAATTTGTTAATTTCTTTTACGTTTTTCTGATTTTTCTTTGGTCCCACGGATTATCTGTTTTAATGTTAATATGCTTATATATTAATTAATAAAATTTACTTAAGTAGGCAAGATTTATGAATCACAGGTAGCATCACACATTCAGAAAAAAAAAGCACCATATAGTCTACGCAAAAATAAAATGGAGGATGTTATTCGTATTATTTATTGGGGCGAACGTTACTTTACTTTATTACTTTTTTTTTTTTCTTTCAAATTTTATATGTTTTATAAAAAAGAATTATGTTCCCGCGCAAATTATCACAAAAAGCATCCATTCTTTAATCAGGTATGTTGAGTTCTTATCAAGCGGATAATCTTTTTTTTTATTCTTTTTTTATAAAGATTCCTCATTCGTTTTTTTTTTTTAATAACGCCGAGTTCTCTGATTTAATGTTCATAAAAATAAAATATTCGCACAGCTGTCCACGTGATCCAGCACGAACGTTGCATTGCTTTTATGCGCCTAAAATAAAATTTCCAGCACGTTTATATATAATACAATAGTGATTGAATATGGAGAAGCAAGTGGAGTATAATATTTATGAGGGTAATTAAACTATACGGATTTTGTTAATGAGGGCGCCAATAGAACAGAATAGCTTCCCTCGAAAAATACGGGGGAGGGGACCATGGCTCGAATTAATTGAAGGGGCAGTTTCAATGGGGCCCACCTAATTAGCTTATAAGAATATCCTTACGGGATTGCCTACCTGTCTAATACATGGCTGAGCCTGATCCTTGGTGCTCAGGTTTCTGTGACTAATTTTCATTTAAGAAACTTCACTGTCATTATAGTTAAATTTGAATATAAATTCCCTTCAATCTCAACGGAACTTCCATGAATACTTATAACTTTCAGTTTATAAATAATGAGAAGAAATTTTGGGTATGGTATAAATTGAAAAAAAATCAAACTGTTTATAAATTGTGGACCACAGCTTCTCAAAATTTGGTTATGTTAAATTTAAAATCTTGTCAAGATCAGGGCATGTTCTTAGGGATGTGAACGGATCATTCGGCCCTGACTTGAACATGGTAATTTGAAAACAATTATTATTTTTAAGTTATTTTTTATGCATTGATGGTTCAAATGCAGCATTATTTTGATTTTTGCATTTTTCGGGTTAACACATCACGCTTTACCTTACCCAGCACAAATATTTAAATTAAATTAAATAATTTAGATATAATACATATACGGCATGTGACCACAAATTAGACGTGGATCATTACACAAAATATAAAAACATGAAATGCGTGGACAGGCAGCTTAATATAGTACTCATTAAATTACTCCCTCCCACACTACTCATGCACAAGACAGTGCGCTCACGGGTCCTTACTCTGAACCCGTTTCAAAATTTAACCAACCATTAAGAATACATTTTTAAAAATAGCAGTTTGATTGAGAGTGATTTTGGAAAAATGTAAAGATCTCTAATAGCTAACCAACCTTAATTAATTTCCTTATTCTTAGGATATTAGTTAGTACTAGTAAGGGGGATTTATTAAAGCCCTATTAACTACTATTGATGAAGTCATAAAGGAAAGGACAGAGAAGATGGCAATTAAAGCGAGCGGGTCAACTCCTGTTGACGTTGCCTAATTGCAATGCAAGTAAGTGGGTCAAGTAAACAGAGCACAATGGCCCAACTTCGGAAGCCCATGACAAAAACCTCAACGGTCAAATTATTTGAAAGTTCCTTCAGATTGCGGCATTCTGAAGGCTTTCTTGACCGTTTTCCTCTGTCATGCATCCTCGCGAAATCCCACCTCCCCCCCCCCCTCCCCAAACCTCTGTTTCCCTCCCCGAGAGTTAAGTCTAAGGCAGTCTTCTTTCTTCTTTAGACGTAAAGGCACTTTATAGAAGCTGTCAGCGCCTAATGATGGTGTGCTTTCTCACTTGTTTTGGTGCCTCCAAACGCCGAGAACGCCACCCTTCCCCTCACGCAACTCCTTCTCGACATCAAGTATGCTCTCATTAGCTCTCACGCTTTCTGTTCCATCCATGCCTCTCTCTCTCTCTCTCTCTCTCTCTATGTAGATATACTTATTTTCTCTCACTATATGGTTACAGACTCATGTAGCCGATGAAGATGCCAAGCGTCAATACGCAGAGCAAAAGATTCTTGAAGAACCCATTACTGACACACAAAAGTAAGCTATCCATACTGACCTGCTCACCGCCCATAGAAGATAGAACTTCTTTTTCCACTGCGCAGCTCTCTCTTTTCGCTTTTTTTTTTTTTCCCCCTCATTTAGCTGCTTGTTAATTTGTTCAGAATAAAACTTGAAGAGCAACCAACTAAGAGGGGCATAGAGAAAATCACGCATGACCTGAATGCAAATGCCAATGGAGAGTTATCTGCCAAGGAGGTAAAAAAGTTGGAGGAAAGCACAACGGAACCCGAGAAAACAGAGAATGAAGCAACCCCTCGCATAAACCGTGGTCCCGAAGCCACTGCTGACGGCTTGAAGGATGAGAAGAAAGGCGGACATGAAGAGGAGGATGGCGTTAATCGAAAATCGCTTCCTGCGGAATCTTCAGAGTCATTGTTCTCTCTATCCATTGATTCTCGAAAGCATGTTTCTGCAGCTGAAAAAGCCGAGCATGAAGTTGACAGCCCAATGCCACCCAGGGATGCTACCTCAAACACAAAAGACGGATCTGGCAAATTTGGGTGGAGTCACGACGGAGTTCAAGTGAAGCCCGTCAAAGCAGAGGAAAATCTTGCTCAAGGAACGCCTTTCAAAATAAAGGATAGCCCAGACTTGTTCACAATTAAACTTGAAGGGACATCAAAATGGAATGCGAAGAGGAAAGTGGACTTTGACTTGAAAGTAAATACGAATGAAGAGCCATCTGCCCCGCAAATAATAAGGAGTTTCAATGAGAACAAACAAGACCAAGACGAAACACCTCGAGTAAGCGAATGCCCCAACTCCGCAGCATCAGGAAAGCCATCTCACTTCTCCCGGCGCAGATACCAAGATTTCCCTGACGAGGAATGCGGAGATTTTGATTTGGGTGAAGATGATTTTGGTGATAAGTTCGTTGATGATGATGATGATGCTGACAATGAGGAAAGAGGCGAAGGCGATGGGGCATTTAATCGAACGTGGATTCAAGAAGAGTCCTCAGAATCATTATTTTCTCTATCCACCGGCTCTAGAAAACAAGTTTCTGAAGCTGAAAAAGCGGACAATGAAGTTGACAGTCCGATGCCCTTCCGTGGCACAGAAGCTTTCGTCGGCAGGGGTAGAAGGATTCAAAATGTTTCCTCAGTATTGAATCCAATTGAAAATATAACTCAAGCGAGGGTGGAGAAAGCAACAGCAATGCAGACGCTGAAATACGAAAAGGAAAACATCAATTCAGAGAGAGATGTCACTGGTATGCCCAGGAGCGGAGAGGCTAGTTTGGAGGTGTCCGATGGTAAAGCAAGACTCGAGAAGTTCGATGATAAAAATCAAGAAGAAATCGGAGTCGACACCAGCCTCTCCAGCTGGTTGGTCGAAATAGAGACCACACCCAACTCCAAGAATGGCACGAATTCTGTGGGAGCCTCCACAACACCCATAAGTAAAAGGAGCTCGTTATCACAGGTGAGTCATGAAGATAGGCCGATTCTTGGAGCGTTGAGCATGGAAGAGGTGAGGAAGTTTTCCGTATCAAGTAAACCTTCAAGCAGGTCGAAAAGCCGAAGTCCAGATGAAACGCCAATCATAGGTACTGTTGGGAGCTACTGGAGTTATACAGGGCAGGCCATAAATTCAGAATCGCCGAGTTCTTGGGGTCGAATCCAAAATCAGAGAGGTACTCATTAGTTAGTAACACTGATGGGGGAAAGAGGGAGCTCGAGACAATTCTGAACCTGATGTCCTCTCATGAAAATTGTCTTTCTTGAAATGATATGCGAATTCTAATCCAATTGTTCTCCAACTCATAGCTGGGATCTCGCGGAGACGATTCCAATTGCTTTCTTTATCTTTATTTTTATTTTGGGGTTAGGTCAGGCTGATTCTCTCAAGAACAACAGTCATTGTTCAAATAAAACCGGTGCTTTAATGGTTAACATTCCAGGCTAAGCTTTACATTTGGGAATTTATAATATCAATGATGATTGTCAAAACTAAGGATTTAAATCTTTAAATACGAAAGTGCGATTTTTTAAAATAATACCTTAATGTAAGATTAAAAGAGAGATGTGATATTATTTATAGCTTCCAGATCTACATTATAATTTTGTTGTTTTAGCACTGTGGCCATCAAACACCAAACAGAGTTTTTTTTTTTTTTGGTCAGAAAACACCAAACAGATTGAAATGCAAAGAAGTTTTCATCAACCTAAATTACGATTCAAAACGTCATTCATGCACGAAATGGGAATGTAATTTTCCATAAATATTCATTAGAGCGGTTAGGTACATTAACATATATTTTGCAACATTAAATTTTTGTCGGGCAAAACCTCTAAAATAGTTTTAAAATAAGAAAGATTTTAGTTTTCATAAATCCTGGAAGCTAAACATCTTGGAGAATTAGACTTGCGACCTTGCCCAACTTCCGTCAGTTTTATAGTTATTAAAATTGTCTCGTGTTTGCATTTTTAAGTTTTTTTTTTTTTTAAATTAGAAGAACGGGCACCAACAATTTAAAAGGTGATGTCAAACTCACAACAATCTGAAATTACAAATACAAATAAGATTGAATTTACAACTTCTCAGCTATTGAGGTATTAAATCATGAGATCATTTCTTACACTTGTAAATTCTAATATGTCTAATTCAACCATAAAGGTAGAACAAATTCAACAAGATATCAATGAGAACTTCCAAATTCAACAACATTGAAAAAAAAAAATATCTACAGCAAATGTCAGTAGTAGCACAGCCAGCTAGAATGGTTAGCCCAAATCGGACAAGAAATTGTTGGACAGAAATAATAAATTTAAAGGGCAATTCCAACAAATTATCCCCAGAAGCAGCGATACTAGATGCCATTGCAAGTTAGAGAATTCTGCTGTCACCTGCTTTTCGCCCGTTTGGAGGCCGGTGCACCCAACTGGTCATGCCCCGCCTCTTCTTCATTAGTAACTTTAGTTCCTTCCACCTCTTGCTTTGTGCAGGCATCCCCAGAACATTCTTCGCCCGCGGTTGTTGCATTGATACTGCTGATTCCAGATGTTTCTTGACCCTCAATCGCGGGGGAATTTAATACCGTGGGCCCGTCTAAGGAGGAGGGTAATGTCTTGTGTTTGCCGTCCTCCATTTCTCTTTGTTTCTCAAACATCATCTGAAGACGCTTCCCTTGGTTTTCTATTTGAATCTGCAACTTTCTTTGAATCTGCGTAACAACTATAGCATCAGAATATGCCAAAACTTAAAGCTAGCCCCATTTTAACCCCCTGTCAAAATAGTATCCTCTTCTATGAATTACAAGGTACACAACCCCTAAACTGTAAGAACCCCAGACCGACCAGAAAACCTGGGGTAGGATGTTACGAATATTTGCAGCACTTCCACAGTCTAAGCACAAGTTGCTTCAGGCAGAAGCAAAGTATTTCGAAACAACTTTTCAACTACAGTACCTAACAGGCTGACACATTTGACAAGGTATTTTAATTTCTAACAGAACTAATCTTCCATTTATCATGATCAATGGGGATGTGCAATCATCAATCAATATTTGACTTGTAAGTTTAGCATGTAAAAAATTTTGAAGTAGAAGTATAACAAAGTGATCCTTAAGTACCTCAAGTTGTTCATGAAGCCGCTTCTGGAGTTCCATCTGCAACCGCAACGCCTCAGTAATCCCCATGCTACTGCAACCAAAATCCAAAATACGGTTTTGCTCATCGTTTAATTTAATGCAACTGAATCACACGGAGCAACAGTTGACATTGTAAATGGGAACAATAAGCATTATTGCCGTGGTAAAACTCTAAGTATTGCAATGAGATAATCAAATACATGTAATATAAATTAAGGTAGATTTACATTCAGTAAATAATGAACTCTGCCAGATGAATACAACAAGAGCAAACAATCTGGCACTAGAAATAAGATGAGTCAACAATTGTATGGCACTGTGATTGCAGAAGATTGTAGACAAAGGAAAATACTCACGCTGTCGAGTCTGAAGATTTCATTTCTTTGGTTGACGTTGACTTCTTCTCAGAGGCTCCTGCGGATAGGAAAGAGACAACAGAGGGGTCGATGTCCCTTACATAGTTTGCATCTTGACAGACAAAGGACAACTTATATTAAACAATGGAGTTATTATATAAACACATGCACATACCTCCTGATGATTCGGGCTTGAATCTGGCTGTTCTATACTTCTGAAATTAAAATAACAAGCAGTTCATAAAAAAAAAAAAAACCTTCAATAAAGACAACAGGGGCTAGTTTAGTGTAGATATCTATGCCTCTGACAATAGGGGCTGATCTAGTGTAGCTACCTATGCCTATGGTAATACAGCTAAAGAGAAGATTTTTTTTTTAATAAAAAAAAACTACCTGCAGATGGCTTTTCACATGATATATAGTAAGACCCTCAACTTTCATTAGGTTCAAAACACCCTTAGGAGTAGCCTCTGCATATTAACATGGGACCGTGTAAAACATCACCACCTATGAAAAGGTCAATAGGTTTGACAGCAAAGAGAAGGAAACATACTCTCACTACCACCAAGCTTATTCACTGCTTCCACGAAAGCTTCATGAAGTTCTGGAGTCCAACGCATTCTAGGCTTACTTTGTAGTGCATTCGTTGCTGAAGTAGGAGGAGCATTAACTTCTCCAGATGGTGCATCCTGCTGCTTGGTGGAGTGGGTCCCCTGCATCAACAAAGTAGGATACGCTTCAGTATCTTATATATAAGAAAGGCCGATATTAATGTACACCCTAAAAAGGTATTTTGAATTAATGAGAACCAGAGATACAGAAAGGGAAGAGAAATGCACAATGTCTACATACACAAAAACGAAATGTGCATAATACTGAAACCATTTGCAAATAGAATCAAGCACCTTTAAGCTTCTAAACACATCATATTTATCTACACGCTGAAAGATGTAAAGGGAAGGGAAAAACAGAGAGAACCACATGGCATGCTTTATGGAACTGCAATTATCCCCATGACTAGAAGGTTCAAGGGTTAGACACATATCACTTAAGGTATTTAGCATCTACAAGAAGGAAACAGGATCACAATTGACTAGATTTTTTAAATCTAACCAAAAATAGTTCATGCGTTAAAACAACAGTCATCAGACCACAGAAAGGCATCCGTGCTCAAAATCAGTTTGAGAAACAAACCTCTGATTTCGAATCCGGTACATTATCATCAACAAGAAGCTGGCTCCAGTTTGGATGAGGAGATTCATCGACTGACATTAACTGATCTACCCACTCCCCAAAATCAGTTTTTTTGGAGTTGTCATCAGACATAAAACAAGAACTATTTTCCATCTGATCGTTCTGTACGGAATCATTTACAGATAGATTAAGAATATCCTGAAAGGGATCTGGTCCCCATGAAATATCATCACTTTCTGGGGGTCGAGAAACGAATGCTGCCGAGTGTATTTCCGGATAACAAGAATGTGAAGGTGGGAAAGACGCATCTTCCCCACTCTGAGTAAGGGAAGTTCCTTGCGGGGGCATTACATCGTCTCTTCTCAATGTCTTAGAAATGAAGGGAGAATTTTGATGCTGCCTATCATGTTGAGAAATTGAGGAAGAAAAAGCGATGCCATTCAGGCATTTAGAAGGTGATGAAAACATGTGCCCACCGCTTTTAATGTTGGAGTCTGATGAAGCAGCCTGTACTGAGGCAGGATTTGCAGTCAGGTCTCCTGCAGTCAAGGAAAAAGAATCTAGAGGTTTCATATATTTGTCTTCAATACGAGTGGGAAGAAGAGGAAAAGATGAAGACATTACCCTGAAGTCTCTCAATTGACTCAGCTCTGTCCGGCCTGATGTGAAAAGCAAGTAGAATGTCAGTTACTCAACCATTAATAACAAAATACAAAGTAATTTCATGAGCCTGTTTTATTGATGTCAATAGTCATGAGCATAGCTTCTGGCGTCTCTGAGGATAAAACAGCTCAGTTGGCCATTGAATAAAAACACAAGGAAACAGATATAAACAATGGCGGTTAGCCCAATGTAGATAATAAGCCTAAGTATGCAATTAATGCAGAAATTTGAACATACAATACTTCTGAATTCGTCAATATACAGGGGTGAAAAAGGAGTAGTTATAGGTCGGCCAAAAAATACTGAACTACACAACTTATCAACAAATTCTGTGCTGGAGTCAAACAGGAATAGCTACGTAATATTGTACCACCCACTAACCAATGCTCATATGCATGGCAAGCTTGGAAAATATCATTGAAAGAAAGACAAGATTCCTTTTTTATTTTATTTTTTTGGGGTGCCTGGCAAACGAACAGTGGCTAATAAGAGTATGAGCGAACTTTGAGCGGTAGTCAACAGGAGATATTAAACAGCTGAATCCATTTCTAGTGAAAGATTAAAATTGTTTTGCGGAAGAAAGGTTTTATTTGGCTTGAAGCATAGAGCAGAAGCTGGTCAAGCCCAAGAAAGTTCCATAATGATTTCCGAGCATCAGCTTCTAACAACATGAAGTCATAAAACAGGAATGGACCGAATCCCGGTACCCAACTCGATTCATTACTTACTTAAACATTTTAATACGCGCAAACAAGGAATGGAGTCAGAGCCATTAGGATAGGGAACGGTGATATAGAAAAGGGGTGCGGGGACCGTTAGAGTTAAATCATGCAGTCGGTTCAGTTTGAACACAAGATACTCGAACTTTCAATTCCATGAGGGTCATCCTGCCGGAATTCACCATCTGTTTCAATTACCGAATATAAAATCTTCCACGCCGCCAATCAACGAGAAGAAGATACGCCCACCCGCAATCCATTCAATCCTTTTTTAACAGAAGAAGGAGAGCCGCTGCTTCGCTAAACACATTGGAACCAGCAAACAAAACTCTTTGTCGAGAGAGGAAGGAGCACAGCACGAGAATGCTGTGCTATCAAGGTCCTATCAACGACTATTTAGGAGACTCAATTGCAAGAAAAGCAAAACAGATCAAGATCCACGGTAAGGAATCAATCAAATTACAAAAAACAACAGAGCAGTAGAGGTAATAGAAGTTTCCATGGTGTATTGAAAACCCAAATTATCTCAACTAAAGCCAAAAAGAAGCGGAGTTATTGGCAAAAACTCAAAGTGGGCGTATAGAAAGCTGACCTGTAACTGGGAGGGAAAAGAACAAGCAGGTATTACGTTAGATAAGCCGGGAATCTGAGCAAAAGCAGATGCGAAAAGGAGAGTGGAGGAAATAGGGAATGAGAACGATGCAGCGAAGCAGGAAATGTGAATGGATACGATTTGGGCTTTATGGCAATCGTATTTATCTAAAAGCAGTTTTCAGGAGGCAAGCTTCTCCCTATCCGTCTAATAAGAAAGACGTACAAGGCTTTTGTATTTGACTCGCATGATTGGTGGGAAATTCTCTGGGCAGAAGACGGTGTTGTTAATCGTGGGCCGTCGGATTGGGGTGGCATCCAAAGGCGAGTGTTGACTTTTGCGTTTAGCGAGAGAAGGAAGCGCTGTAGTAGTTTGCTTGCAAAGGTGGCGAAAGGCTGCGAGGAACCAAATTGACGTAATCATTAATCATCGTTGTAATTATGATTATGATTATAAGGGTGTTCGGATAAAAATCAAACTATGATTTTAAAAGTGTTTTTACGATTTACAAAATAAATATATGAAAGAGTTTGTCTTGTTTTGCAGAAAAACACTTCTTGAAAACAAACACTCCTATGATGATGAATGATACTCCTTTTGGCCAGTTTCCCGATGGCCTTGTTCTGCCTTTCTTGCGCTCCCAAGTCTCCTGAGGTTTTGTGCACGCCAAAATGAATGAACAACTTCAGACTAATTCGATGCGTTTTGGTCTTGCCTCCCTCCTCTCAACAGTGTATTAGCTGTGAAACTTCCCGCATGTTTCCGAATCCCAATATGCCCACTACTAAGTATGTTCTCAACCCCTTCTTTTCAAAACTGTTTATTAATTTAATTAATTGCTAGTTGTAACTGTAGGTGCCTTGTTGACTAAAATTGACTGCAAATAGTTGTACCGACTTGAGGTTATTTGGAATAGCTTAAAAGGAGATTTTTAAACATACAAGACAGGTATAAGTATATAAAATGAAGTTTTATCCCACTTTATATATGAAATCACAAATCCAAACAAATATTTGTTTTGATTTATCTTCATGTTCTTCAATTATAAACTCAAAATAAGATAGAATAATGATCCAATTCATAAAAATAACTCATCAATATAACTAGACGTAAAAAAAAAAAGAAATTAAAGAGACACCAAACAAAAGTGAAAAATAAAATCTCCCCTACAGTGGAATGACCGTCTGGATATGATTTTATTTTGGGCTCTCATGGAGAAGAGAAAAGAAAGGAAGGCGGGATGAAATGAGCTCAAAAGGAAAGAGAGGGGTTTTTTTTTTTGGGGGGGGGGGGGACTTGGTTGGAAGTGCATTTTGTGCGGTGCAGAAGGGAAAAGCAAAGTGGCAATCAAACAGCGAGGCACTCGCAAGTGTCAACAGTTGGGAGTGATTAAAGTTCAAACAAATACTAAAGAAACAAAAAAGTGATGTCATGCACGTATATAAGTACGAAGTTCCCACTTGAGTCTGTCTGGCTGCGATAATTTTAAGGCTGGCCCACCCCTCCCTGCGTCCTATTCAGCCTTTCAAAAAGGCCATTCGATGTCAGGCCCCAACCCACCAATCACACATTCGCAAAAACCTTCATGGGTCCCACAAGGTAAACACCACTACGATTGTGATCCCTAATCAAGATTAACACTAATTACTCATCCGTCCTAAATATAAGACCATTATACTAATGTGTATACGAATCTTATATTTAGGATCAGAGTAATTTGCCCTCCCTGGTAAAAGCAACGATGACAAACTACCGACTCAATTAATAATTAAGCTGTACTATGTAGAGGTTTGGATTCCTTTTGAAACCAGTTTTTAGAAAAAACGGGCACATACACCGGTGCTTCGTCTTCTCTAGTCACATAGGCAGCACCGGAGAGATAGATCGTGAGCCAATTCTAGTCGCATCTCTTTTCACCTGTAATTACGGACATAAATATAAAAAAGATTTGGGAGTTTAACCACTGTTAAGTGCAAAAGGGCAGGAAAAAAAATAAAAGAAGAGATTAAGGGGGTGTTTGAATGAAAACCAAAACATAGTGTCAAAAGTATTTTTATGATTTACGAAATAAATACGTGGAGAAGTTTATCTTGTTTTACAGAAAAATGTTTTTGAAAAGTTCTTTTTAATTTTGCCAAACGCCGGAATGAATTACTAATTAAAGCGTAGGAGAATGGGGAATCTCACGCCATCAAACTTTCAAGCGAGGGTGGGAGTGAGCATACGATTTTGTCGTCTCTTGCTTTTCAGTGTAAAGAGTACATAGGAAGGAAGCAGCCAAGCCACTGAATTTTCGGAGACACGTCAGCCTCAGGGGAGTATTTTTCCATGGGGTCCCAGCAACGACGTAGAGGAATGAGTGTGCTCCCTTTCACCCTTTGTGGACCCCGGGTTTGTTTTTGGTCGGTTATTACTTATTAATAATTAATAATCGCCCCCGGCTTCTTTTTTTTTGGGGGAAAATGACAATAAAATATCACTTGAATTCCAAAAAGACAAATAAGGCACCTGAATAAGTAAAATGACAAATAGGGCACTGGGTACCAATCTGGAATTCATATTTTCGGCCAAAAGACCAAAATGCCCTGATGAAATGCGAGAAGACAGACGCTGAAAGTGAGAGAAAGGATAGAGGAAGACCGACGCTGATGAAATGCGGGAAGAAGGAAAGAAGAATGTTGGAAATGCTATTATTTTACTCCTTCGCATCACTATTCTGTAGAGATTGTTGATTTTGGTTGTGGGAAAGAGGATTTGTAGTGAGAGAGGGAGTGAACCGAAGCGGAAATCAGAAAACAATGGCAAGCAATTACGTAACATTATTGCTGTCATATGCCTGCTGGTTTTTGGTAAATCCCACTACGTGAATGGTAAATTTCACTATACATGTAGTTAATTATGAAAGTTAATAGTTCAATGTTTATTGTGACGTACTTCAAATGCACGTTCACTGAATGATTTATTTATGCTTATAAGTTGCCTTTCCGGTGAAAACAGGTTTACAAAACTCATTGAAGAAGTAGTCACTTTCACTATAAAAGTTGTAAATCCCAGTATATGTTTTGTAAAATTCAACGTGAAATTGTATTGGTTTTTACAAACAAGTTGCTCATCCCTTGAAAACATGTTGCAAAAGCCATTTAAGAAGTGGTCATTTTCACTATAAAAGTTGTAAATATCACTGTGTGTTTTGTAAAATTCAGCATGAAATTTTATTAATTTTTAGAAACAAGTTACTCATCCCCTGAAAAGAGGTTGCAAAACTCATTTAAGAAGTGGTAATTTTCACTACAAAAGTTGTAAATATCACTCTATGTTTTGTAAAATTCAGTATGGAATTTTATTGGTTTTTAGAAACAAGTTACCCATCCCCTGAAAACTGGTTGCAAAAGCCATTTAAGAAGTGGTCATTTTCACTATAAAAGTTGTAAATATCACTGTGTGTTTTGTAAAATTCAGTCTGGAATTTTATTGGTTTTTAGAAACAAGTTGTCCATCCCCTGAAAACTGGTTGCAAAAGCCATTTAAGAAGTGGTCATTTTCACTATAGTGGTTGTAAATTTCACTATACATGTAGTTAATTATGAATTTTACAAAATATATTGTGATTTACAACTTTTATAGTGAAAGTGACTACTTTGTTAATGGGTTTTGCAACATGTTTTCAGGAGATAAACAACTTGTTTGTAAAAACCAATAAAATTTCACGTTGAATTTTACAAAACATATACTGGGATTTACAACTTTTATAGTGAAAGTGACTACTTCTTCAATGGGTTTTGTAAACCTGTTTTCACCGGAAAGGCAACTTATAAGCATAAATAAATCATTCAGTGAACGTGCATTTGAAGTACGTCACAATAAATATTGAACTATTAACTTTCATAATTAACTACATGCATAGTGAAATTTACCATTTACGTAGTGGGATTTACCAAAAACCAGCACGCATATGACAGCAGTTACGTTACGTAATTGCTTGCCATAGTTTTTTGATTTTCGCTTCATCTTTCCCACAGGTTCATCTTTCCCACAGCTTTACATTCTCTGAAAATGGTTTTATGCAAAGAACAAAGACAGAACCAAAATTTTTTAGAGAAATGCTAGGCAATAACATTTTAAGCTGTGGGAACCCATCGAAAATCAGCGTCTTCCTCTCTCCTTCCTCTCTTCTTCCCGATTTCATCAGCGTCTTCCTCCTCTCTCCTTCCCGTATTTCATCAGTGTCTTCCTCTCTCCTTCCTCTCACTTTCAGACAGGGCATTTTGGTCTTTTAGCCAAAAATCTGAATTCCAGATTGGTACCCAGTCCCCTATATGTCATTTTGCTTATTCAGGTGCCTTATTTGTCTTTTTGAAATTCAGGTGGTATTTTATTGTCATTTTCCCTTTTTTTTGGGGCGTACGTACTTTAGTTGCGTCGCGTCGCGTCGCTTTGACCTTTTGAGACTTGGATGGGATCTTTAGGACAATGAATGCCGCTTTTGAGATGAGATCCAGTGTTCTTTTCTCTGCAATTTCGAAGATATCGCATCCAACCACAAACAATGCTCTAATAACGGCAGCTCTGCACTCAAAAGGATATGACCAAAATTGCCTGAATATTCCTCCCGCTCCCTAGCTAGTCTTAAAAGACTTGAACCTTTATCCTGCCGCCTGGAATTTTGAAGATAGGTGGAAGAGACAAAATAACGGACGCATACATTGAATTTGAAGCTGGGTGGTGGTGACAGGTGGCTGTCTGCCTCCCCATGACTTTGTCTGGCTAGAAGGTGGTGATTATGTACATGAGTATGCTTTATAGGTGCCATTAGCTAGGAATAGAATGGTTGGTATAGTTGAGTTTGAATCGTAACTACCAGACGGAGACTTGCGTAAGCAAAATACTAGTTTTGAACGGAGCTCTGGGTAGCATCAAGAAGGGCTGCGGCGGAGTAATGCAGAGAGAGGGATGGAGAATAAGAAGATGCAAAAGGCGTTAAGCGAGGAGTACTCAGATCATCAGATGGGACCGCTGTACGTGGGATGGCGGCCAAGGAGAAAACGTTTACTATGAAAGCCTCTCCCGTACAAGATGGGCTCCCTGAGGCTTACCAGTGGAGGGCCTGGGCCTGGGCCTGGGTTGGGCTTGGATCCCATTTCTCCACGCCCAACTTCCAAACAAAGAAGGAAAAGGGAAAAAATATAAAAATTAATGGCTGGGAGAAGGGAGCACGGAAGGAAGAGCAAAGACGCGGTATTGGTGGAGAGTGGAAGCTCCACTACGGTCTACGGATTATGCATTGTGGGCGTTCTTTATCCAGCTTAGCTTGACGTGACGTGACGGTCTGCCCTTTCGCTTCCTCCGTCTGCTTTGGCCTTTTACTCGTCAAATAAATGGAATATGATGCGGAATATTCCCCCGAGTCTTTTCCTCTCTTTGTCGGTCCCGCCAAATAAACCATTCAACGTCGCCATGCCCTGGTAATTTTGGCACGAGTATGTCAAATTAACCAAAAAAAAAGAAAGTTGTCCTTTAATCACCCAATTGCCAATAGGCATGGCTTGTTTTTACTAACCCCAACAACGGACATCGAAGTTGATGAAGCCGTCGCCTACCGCTTATGAATACAGAAATCAAATTTGGCGGCTCAACCAGATGGCTTCTTGTGAATGATAAAAGTTAACCAGCGGAAGCAAACAAAATCAGGATTCCAAAATGCATTTCCACAAAAAGGCCCCAGCGGACATTATCTCTCTCTTCTCATCAAACAAGGCCCAAATCCCCCCCAAAAAGAATAGCACCACATCAGACTTTTCGCACATGGCTAAAACTGGGAGACCTGGTTGACGGCGGGTGGAGCTTCTCTCCTCTGCCCCTGCCATTCACTACCCCTCCTCTACCCTTCAACGACGTCGCTTGGACTAGTTTAAGTTGTGCCTTTCATATCAGTTTCAAGTTCCGCGGCACTTCTTCGTTCTTTTTCGCGCGTCCTGTTCTTTTTCCCCCAGCAGCACCTCCGTTGTTCAGCCATCGAGCCAGACTTGACTGAATTTCACACATCCCGTTCATCTTCCTCTAGCAGCGCAGGAAAGTCGAATGTGCTGGTGGGAAAAATTTTCAGAGAAGAATTCTGGCAAGGGGGTCTATGGGTACTGCCTAAACTGTTCTACTCAGCATCAACAAGCATAAAAATCATATATCTCATGCACTCAAACCTCAAAGCAGCAAAGAATTTAAGGTCAAAGCAGCATTTTCCAGGATCCTGATAGATTATAGATTGTTCGGTGAAATAGCCAAACAATCATGCGTTTTTTTTTAAATAATACTGAATTCATTCAAAAGCTAAACAACAACAGCAAGAAGTCAGGTCCAGTTTCCTTCATAAAATTTATGTAGTTCTGCCATGAGAGCAAACATAAAATTTCCAAATCTTGCAACTAATTCCAACTAGTTTTCAGGTTTGGTACAAATGATTGTGTGAGAGACCCCTACTTAATCTCAAAGGAAATTGGAAACAGCATTACTCACATGGCTCTTTCTCTTCCACGTCCTCCTCGATCTTTATATACGTGTCACAATTTTTTATGGTAATAACAAGCCTTTTTATGACTTTTTTTTTTTAAAAAATTATTATCTAACTTGATCACCTATAGCGAGAGAGAGATAGAAACTTTGTCCAGTACCTTATATTGTCCTCAGGCGTCAAAAAAATACGAGAAGTTCATCAAAGCACGCAGCTTTTGCCTGAAAGTCTCATATGGCAATATAAAAATATCCACACTAAAATGTGATGGGATATGAAAAAAAATAATTATGATATTTCATACCCCATCAAAATGTGTGGCATCATTCATCAATATATCAGTATAGTGTTCTCACAACTGAAATAATCGTTCATGACCTCCTCAAAATTCTGCTCTTTTAAGCAAAATGTGGGCACAAGTAAAAGATTAAATATGAAGAAACACGAAATTACTTTTCCAGATGAAAAGGTGCGAGATTGTAGACTGACCCGAGCTCTTCCCCTATACAAACACGGCACCATAATAGAATGAATACAAGTGAAAATTAGCAAAAGAGCGCTCAAAAGAGGAAATTATCTTTCGAAGAAGTTGTAAAATGGTACATTGAAACAAAGCAAAACAGCACCCAGCCAATGTAACAGAGCACCTTATGCCGAGTCTACCTCTATGGATTCCAAAATTCAATCGAAGAGCTTGATTGAAGCTTTTAATAGGCGAGAGAGGAAGATGCCAGAAAGTTGCAGCTTTGGAGTTGCTCGCTTCACCTGGGCCATTAAGTGAAATCTGGGTGGGTCGTTGAAGAGCGGAGGCGCTGCCGGGGAAGAATGGGATGCCCGAAAGGAACGAAGAGGTGCGCGGAACTTGAAACTAATATGTGAAAGCATCATTTAAGTTAGTCAAAACGACGTCGTTCAAGTTAGGGGAGGCGTAGAGAATGGGGAGGGTAGAGGAGGGAAGCTGGACCAGTTGACGGCTAAGCTGGGAAGACAGGAAGGAGATAGTGACTGGTCCCTCTCTACAGAAACTCTCTGATGAAGGAGGAAGACCCTGTAGATTTAGAGCTCTTCCCCCGTTACTTTCAGAGACGAAAATCATTGGTGGAGGATAAAGTTGCGGACTTCGTCGGGCTTCAGGTTTAATGGATTGTATGTAAAGATGTTTTGGGGCAACTGTTTTTGCGGCGATTCTGCTTCTCACCTTCCCTCTCACCCTCAGCCCTTCTCCCTCCCTTCACCTCTTCCACCGTGGCCTCCAGGTTTCTGATTGTTGCTGTTATTTTTATTATTTCTATTCCCTTGCTCATCTCTCCCTTTTTTTTTTTTTTTTTCAAATACAGTTTTTTCTCTGCACACACAGCATCGATTACACTTATCAACTGCATTTTGCATGTACTTTATTAATCGTTATGCTTACCATGCAATATATTATTTTGCCGATGTTATCTGCCATCATAATTTCTAGATTCCCATTGTCAAGTTTCTTGGCTTCAGAAGGCGATTATCTCGTCTGTCGGAACGTATAATTGCCGGGCTTCCTTTTGTTTTGTTTTTTTTTTTTTGGGGGGTGGCGCCTCACCTTTGATGGATGTTGAATTACCTTTGAAAAACACTGATTCACCAATCTGATGTCTCAACTGGGATCATCCGAATTCTCTGCATCCGAAATTGCCAGGGTTTACTTTCCACTTTTGCTTGTAATGGTGGAAACAGCTAGCTCATATTATTGCCGATCAGCTAGTAGAATAAACGATTGAGGTCTAATTCGGGAAATCATTAGTCGATTCATTTCTCGATATCCATGTTTCTCTAACGCTGCAACCTTATCAAATGTTTTTGGTTTCATCATTTATTATATCATTCATTTCAACCTTTTCTGAACGATCTGGCTCAGGTGGTAGCTTTGCTAGTGGAAGAATATGCCTCGGAGAAATAGAAGTCTTGAGCATAGACAAATTTGAGAGAGTTTGGAGCTACGATGGCTTGCATGCGAGACCTGAGGGTGTTACTTTTTATAGACCCGTGGAGGTCCCCGATGGCTTTTCCTGCCTTGGTCACTATTGCCAGTCCAATGATCAGCCATTGAGAGGATATATTCTTGTAGCTCGTGAAGCCACTTCTTTTGAACTTCAAGCTAGTCATACCCGTGGCTCGTTGTTAGAATCTCCACCTCTGAAAAAGCCCCTAAACTACTCATTAATATGGAGCTCTGATTCACGACATGATGGATGTGGTTACTTTTGGTTGCCAAACCCTCCAATGGGATACAAAGCCATGGGTATTATGGTCACTACCAAACCAGAAGAACCTAGTCTTGAACAAGTTAGATGTGTGAGAGCTGATCTCACAGAAACCTGTGAGGTCAATGATGTATTATTAGCCGTTAATTCCAGGTTTTCAAGAATCCTTTTTCAGGTTTGTAATACAAGACCGAGGAAAAGAGGTTCGCTGGGAAGAGGTGTATCTGTCGGGACATTCTTCTGCAGCACCCACTTTGATCCCGAGCAAGAGATAGATATCTCATGCTTGAAGAATCTTGATTCCACCTTAAATGCAATGCCAAATCTCAACCAGATTCATGCACTTATTGAGCATTATGGGCCCACTGTATTCTTCCATCCTGATGAAATATATCTGCCATCATCAGTTCAATGGTTTTTCAAAAATGGAGCCCTTTTATATAAAGATGGCAGTGAGTGGGGAGAAGCCATAGATTACAAGGGCTCCAATTTACCTAGAGGAGGGACAAATGATGGTGCTTTTTGGATAGATTTACCTAGTGATGATGACAAAGCCAGAAATGATCTAAAAAGGGGGAACATTGAGAGTGCAGAACTCTATGTTCATGTAAAACCAGCTTTGGGAGGAACATTCGCTGATATTGCAATGTGGGTTTTCTGTCCATTCAATGGAGCTGTCACCATCAAAGTAGGATTTCTGAACATTGCAATGAAAAGGATAGGAGAGCATGTGGGGGATTGGGAACACTTCACGCTTCGCGTGAGCAATTTCACAGGAGAGCTATGGTCTGTTTTCTTCTCTCAGCATAGTGGGGGTGAATGGGTAAATGCGTTTAATTTGGAGTTTATAGAGGGGAATAAACCAATCGTTTATTCATCAAAAAATGGGCACGCTAGCTTCCCTCATCCAGGGACTTACCTTCAGGGATCATCCAAACTTGGAATTGGAGTGCGTAATGATGCAGGTAGAAGCAATCACTTTGTGGATTCAAGCATCAAATATCAGATTGTTGCAGCTGAGCATCTGGGTGATGAGGCCATTGAAGAGCCATCTTGGTTGCAGTACATGAGAGAGTGGGGTCCTACCATCCTTTACGATTCACGTTCTGAAATCAAAAAGATGATCGATCTGCTTCCGTTGTTTGTCAGATTTTCATTGAAGAACATTGTTGAACTGTTTCCAACAGAGCTTTACTGTGAGGAGGGGCCAACTGGTCCAAAGGAAAAGGCTAATTGGTTAGGAGATGAAATATGCTTCACTTGACTATCACCGCATCACGGATACATTTTCAGACTACCTATGCCTCAGATTGTTGTTGTAAGTTATAGATACGGTTCTTGTGGGCATAAAAGTTATGAAACCCGTTGAGAGGTTGCTAGGAATATCCAATGCAACATAAACAGAAATACTAAATGCGAAAATTTGCCATGGAGGCGAGGGCATCTGTGAAGTAGGCGGGGGAGTGTAATGAGACTATCAGGATATGGTGAAGGAATATTGAGAATGTAAATAAATTATATATCGTCATGATTCGAGCACTTGTCTGTAATCCAAGTATTCCAAGATGGTTTTACATATCTAGTTTAAATGAAAGACAAGGCTTCAATTTATAATTGAAGTCTTTATTGGCTCTTTCTGTTCACCTAGGGTAGAGTTGGGTTTCACCGAGACAATACCGCGAATTTGCTCGTTGGTCATGTGCGGTTCCAAACACCCCCAAAAAAAAAATCATTCAAAAATCTCAAAATTCTGTAAGGTATCATAAATTTCCATGATGAACCCAAAATGAAAAATAGATCAGCAACTGTAATCAAACTGTATAAGGTTTCATTTACATTAGGCATGACTCGCTGTAGACGAGTTAACCTTCAAGCCACGCCAGCAATTAGAAGATAGTCCCACAGAACATGAGCGTAACCATACAATTTCTTCAAAAAGATTTTGAACATGAAGCCCAATCCATTTACAGCTATAAATATTACAAAAGAATATATATTGACCTCGGGACATTAAACATTTACAACAAACAGATGCATTGGTTAGTTAAAATATCAACGGATAAAATTATATCATCCTTCACCTTATTGCTCTTCCATCTCTGTACTTCAAGTCCTCCCATCTGATCTCTTGGGCGCATTCCCCACAGACCGTACTGCAACCAAATTTAGTGCCTTGACTTCTAAGCGTCAGCAAGTGTGAAAGGTTGGTGCATTTGCGGGTCACAAAACGGCTCCTCACCCTTGTTGGTGAAAGGCTGCGGGATTTTGATGCAGGGGGTGCATTATTCGGCTCTTGGGGCTTTTGAACAGGCAGAGATTCACCCAGTGGTACTCTCTGCACTTCCTCCCATTCTAACGTTTTCCGGTATACTTCCCAAGCCATGTCTTGCTCCTCTTTTGATAGCTTTTCTTCTTCATTTTCTTGCAACAAGGTTTCGTGTTCATGATAATTGGCAATCCACCTTTCAAAATATCACATCAGATGACGTCAGATGCCCAGATAAGTCTCTGTCTCTACATAATACTGCTACTACAGATACAAACTTGTTCAGCTTAACTGTCCAAGCCTAATAAGAAAATTACCATATTGATATCTCTAATTTATCACTGCCATCAACTCAGTTCTTACAAGTTAATTACCATCACAATATACGAATGTTTTAAAGCGTACGTCAAATAAGTCCTGATGCGATGATCGTCAACTAAATGTCAAAAGAGCTGCCCATGTCGCCCCAAATATGCTCAGTATGAAAGTTATTAACTGAATTTGGCACCCTATCTAGCATTTCGATCAATATATTCTAAAAAATCATCACCGGTATAAGCCAGCTTAGAAGACAATGTTTTGGTGGTATAAGCTCAGCTGCATATAGACTCCTTGGATTTATATGTTACTGAAAAATGAAAATCCAGCTTATTAACTAATTCGCTGTTGCTTGTAAAAGCTGTACCTAGCAGCAGAGGATATATCTTTGTGGTATGTACTCTCGCGAGAAACAGATTCAGATAAAAGGAAAGAAAATGGAAGCACTCTAATCTCTCACTCACAGCAAGAATCTTGCCACAAATAAGAGAATAGCCCAAGAGAATCTCTGAAATAATTGCACTGAAATATTATTTGTCTCACTCCTTGCTAAACAGGGGAGCTCACACACACACATAATGACTCTGCTAACAAGAAAACAACTGACTCTCCCTACAATCTCATGATAACAATGAAATAGGAAATATGGAAAGACTCATCCTGATTCATGACTAACTAACTAGCTCACTTATTCTGCTAACGGACTCCATAAACATAAAAACTGAATTAAATAAAATGAGACCAGGTCAGCTTGTTAAACTGAATCCCTCTTATGTCACCTCTGATAAGTCACGCCCCACTTATTGGAAGTCTTATCACTTTGCGTGGCAAAATTTTGAGAATTTATGTAAAGAAAAATCCCACTCAATTATAATTTATTTGTTTCAGATCAAGCCAAACATACTTAATCATAACAAAACAATGAAATATAATAGCTGCAAGTCCAGAAAACCTACTTGGGATGATGCTTGCTAAGTAAGCTTTCCATTAGCTTATCGGAATGGCTGGTTCCATTTGAATGTGGGATCGTTTGTTCCAATGAATGCCCATTCTCTTGGCTCAGTTCAGCCAACGTCTCAGGGTTTTCATCATCACCAAACTCAAAGAGATGTAACATCTCTTCTTTAGATATAGTCCTGTACACTTGCTGTCTGTCAACCACTCTAGCAGCAAGCCCCTCCTTTGTTACCTATACGGACCATTTCACTGTCATTAGAATGTCACAAACATCCATAGAAGGCAAATCACATTCCGTTACCTGGCGCTTATATATTTTCTCTTCCATAGTTCCATGAGCCAGCAATCGGTAAGCAAACACAGGCTTTCTCTGGCCATACCTGCAACATGGAAAAGATTTCCAAGCATGACCTTGATCAACTGATAGAACACTAAACTTTTGTGAATAACCAAATTGTATGAACCTTAGTGCGTAGTTTGATTGAAGAAAATCATATACCTATCGCCTTATTAATAGAAACCAGCACACTTGTTATATTTTGATCAAGGTACATGATAGTAAAGATATAAAGAACTGCATTTAAGATTTTTCCTTTAAAGATTCCTTTCCATAATGAAACCATACAAATTATTCTGAGCCAAGTCACTAGTAAAGATAAGCCGCCATGATTATCATAACACTCATTCACAAAGGTTTGCCATCTTTTTCCTCCTTTGTCATGCCAGGCCGCTGCCACTAAGCATGCTTGTTGGAAGTTGGAATCAAAATCCCCGATTGAAATTGGGATTTTTGAACTTTGAATGGTGAAATTAGTTGTATTTTTTTAAAATTCTAATTCTTTGTAGAATGATGAAATTAATTGATGATGAAAACATAAAAGAAACGTTGAAAGAGATAGAGGTTGCCTGAATGCAACAACAGAGGAAGAAGAAAGAATTGATGCTTCTGGTCATGCCACAAGGAAGATTAATATCTTATATACAAAAGTCTCTAGCTCACCTCCAAGCTCGATAGATGGCCTGGAGATCGTATGTTGGATTCCAAGAACCATCAACTATAACAACACGATTAGCTGCATGGAGATTAATACCCAAAGAACCAGCCCTTGTTGAAATAAGGGAGCACTTCACTCTATTATTGGAAGGCTCATTAAACCTCTCAACCAGCTTCTGCCTTTCAGAGCTCTCAGTCCTTCCATCCAGCCTGGAGATTAACAACAGGATTAAAAATAATACCCAAAATAGGGTCTATCCAATTTGCAAGTATTCATCATAAAGCTCCCATAGCAGTCAACTGAGATAAACTGTTGCAGGAAATAATTAACTTATGGTTAAAACTAATGAAAGTGTTGAGAATATCAGGAAGTCTCAATTAGACAGACACTGTACTGCAAACTGGGCAAGATAAAACAAGGAGAAATTTTCTGTGCGCGCAAGAACAGTTTATTTAAAAATAGCACATAAGGGCATACTGCTTTGCTGAGATCTCAACAACCAGAAAGAGAAAATACAGTACAACTAGCAAGAGATCTCAGTTATCATAATGCATGAACTCGCACATTTTATTACAAAACAACATCAACACAAATATATACTGTGAGAATATTTGTATAAGTAGTCTGAACAGAAGCTTTAAGCCTATATCCTATGGTGCTCCTTCAAAGACTATATTTAGGAGAGCATTGCCTAATGAAAAATTAAAGTCCAAATGGAAAATACAAAGGATCGTGTGAGACAATGACATAAAGAAAGAAATGGATTAGATGAACTATCAAGACTGAAATCTAAAAACGTAGCTGCAACTACCACAGAAAAAGATAGAAATAAACCCACACATTGAAGGATGCAAGCAAAGTGAAAATCCCAGCAGCATATCGTGGATTGGTAAAACAAAGCCACATCAAAAGACTGACAAGACTGGCAAGTTAGACAGACTAAAAGAACTGAACACACCTATACCAGTCTTTTCCCTTCTTCCAAAATTTGCCATGTTTGCCTCGTCGAAGTAATCTTGATAGATAAAGTTCTATGAGGTCTAGTGTTGGTATGCTCTGGCTGAAAACCAACACCTTGTCACCCACATCAGAACTCATGGTTAGTATGTCCAGAAGCAAAACCATTTTGCCACTGTAATCAAGTTCTTTATAATTTTTCTCATGCAGAAGATCGTTCCACCAACCCTGAAAAGTGATATGGAGCACCAACATTGAGACGACGTTGTTAAAAACATAATGAAAGGATATTTTTAAGCCAATGATGGGGACAGAATGCAATACAAAATGGTAACCAAGCAACTACGCATTTCATTTATATCTTGACGTATTGGGACTAGAACAGGATTTATCAGCTGAAACTTTTTCCTGTCATACCTTTAGAAAAAAGCCATTCTCATCTTTCCTCCGCAGAAACTCATTTGCACATCCAACCTTCTCTGTAAGGCAGGGAGTTGTCAAATGTGGCAAAACAAGCATACATGAGCATATGAATAGTATATGATATAGAGTTCCATCAGATGTATATCATGTCAAGAAAGATAGGTGATTGAGAAATGAGAAAAGAAATAAGGTTCCAACCAAACACATATCTGTTCACTAATTGATAGTTATTGGTGTATGCACACATGCTGCACTAATTAAGGTTACCTCCTCCAACAGGCACGCTATAGTCAGAATTTTCGTCACTAGAGCTGTCATCCACAAGAAAATTCTCAACAGCATCTTCTTGTCTAACATAATCCTTGTCTTCTTTTGTCAATTGCAAGATCCCGGGATGGTTCCATATCTACTACATACAATAAACTGTGTCACCATACACAGGGAGAAAACAGGAAGCAACCATAACATAGCAAATGCAAGAGACTTGCTTAAGGGAAATATATTGATGAGTAATGACAATGCTTTGCCAATTAAACCATATGCCAAATAATACAACGAGACACACACATACCTGAGCTAACGCCTGGTACCCAACAAAAAAACATCTCTTTCTCATTTTTTCATTAGAAGCCCGGTCATTTGTGAATCCATGCACATCGAGAAATCTCTTGTACAGTTTTCTCTGCAGAGGAGAAAGCTTGACGCTTATCACAAAGACAGTTTTTGGAGGCAAATCATTCTTCACCACACTCATGTCCATTCGTTGAACAAAGCCTTTTAATTGTTCATAGAGGATGTGAGACCTTTGGTTCATAATCTTCACATCATCCAGTGTAGAATTAGTATGTTGACCATTCTCTATAGGATTTTGGAAGCTGCACATAAAGAAAGAATTGTCAAAGATATTCATATGCTAAAATACTATGTTAGTATCACTGTTGTAAACTTAGAAAAATACATGGAAGAGGGAAAGATGCTTTTGTTAGCCAGAGCTTTGACTGGGAGACTTCTACTATTTTGGAGAAACAAATAGAATAAGCTAACCATAGGGGTGCTGTCATCAAATTTGGGTCTTTAAATCTTCCCTTCGGTTGAAGAGGAGAGGCGGAGAAGAATTTTGAGAAGTGCGGCTGAGGCCTTTGGATGGACAGAGCTAATCCTCTCAAAAGATTGGTAAACTTGTTATGTGTCTGTGTCCTAGAGTTCCTCTCCTTTGTGTTGTCTTTTATGAGAGTTGTGTCTGAGTGTATTGCATGTTTTGTTTGCCATGTGTTGTAGTCATCTTTTATGCAGTAAAAGCATTATTAATAAGTATTCCCATTCTTTGCTGTTTACTTCTGATTTTTAGTCTTGTAAAAGTTTGTTTAGAAGAGGGTCCTATCCTATCATACTATAACAATCAGATAGATGAGTGAAGAAAGACTTACCGATTCCTAAATTCATGACTGCTTCCAAGAAAACCTTCTCTTACAAAATCAACCATCTGATTCAGATATAATGCTGATGGGTCAAACAATAAGTACAAGGACTCAATAGTTGTCCAAGTTGTAACATCCGTGAAAACTTACACAATAATACTCCATGAGATTGTTCTGAAGAGGTGATCCAGTCAGGGCAATTCTCCTATGGCATTTTACCTGTTTCAAGGCTTGAGTTATGCCAGCCTTTATATTCTTTATCATATGCGCTTCATCACAAACAAGTATGTCTGGTCCATCCTTCAGTAGCAAGCAAATATCGTCAAATGAATGCAAATGATAATCACGTGCAACAACAGAACCAGCACACTGTGCTACCTGCAAAGCACGGCAAATTTCTCGAGCTGTGTGTCGATCTCTCACATGCTTTCCAAAAGATAAATTTCGAAAAGCAGTATAGCCAATCAGAAATATGCCACCTTTGTTTCTCCATTTTGCAAGTATTTCTGCTCTCCTATCCCTGGCAAAAGGCAAATTAAGTTGGGAACAAAATGACTTCACCAATGAGTAGAAAATGTGTGCAAAAAATGTGATCAATAGCAACCATGGAAAAAAAAAATGTTGCACTGATTGAAAAAGGCAAATTTAGAGTGGTAGAAGCAAGTTCAGTGTTCAGTGGAACGATCCTTATTATTAAGTTTTGAGTGTTGCCAAGCTACTAAATCAGTTTCAGAGTTTCATATACAGGATCGTAATGTATATGTGTCAAACGTCTATGAATATGCTCTGCTGGGACTGTTTTGGATCTTATTGAATCTAATAGAAATATAAAAATAAGCAGACCTTGATACATCTTCCAGCATGAAGACCCTGAGTGGTTTTAGTTCTGATGGCCTCCATTTGATAAACTCCTGCCGCCAATTGTGCAGCACATTGACTGGCGTGACAATAAGTGCAGTTCTTAACCCCAGGTCAGTGGTTCTCATTGCTGTGTACAAGAAAGCTATCACCTAAAATGGCCAACCAATCAGACCAAAACCATTAACCAGCAAAAATGTAAATGCATAATGTTATTTATGATTTGATATATCACTGATTGTAAATAATTAGGATGATTACGATTGATTAGTTTGCATGGATTAGGATAATTATAATTGGTTAGGGTGATTTAAATTTGTACTTATTGGCCATTATTTCCTTGCCTTGCACATCTAACATAAATAAAAATGCACATGTAAGTCAGAATTCACCAAGTTTCCGTTCTCATTTATGCTCTTTCCTTCCATGGTATGAGAACTACTAGTGACTGTCCATCATTCTTATAATTGATTGCCCTCTTCCCTTCTTTTCTCGCACCCACCACCTCATTGTGCAGTCTTATTTTTAAAGCTCAAGCTGTGCCATCAATGTCAGATGCTGCCGAGGAGTCATCTGCCATTGACTGGAGTTCCAGCAGCCACCTCACAGACCTACACATGCCACCTAACAAATATGCGCCAACAAGTGACAGCACAAGGGACACACACTTTGGCTTCTTGTTGTCCAAACTTGCTTATAAACCTTTGATCTACCTAGTCCAACCCCTCAAAATCCATGATTGGTCCTTGTTCATTTCGTTTCGTGACAATTTTTGTAGCTGTCCAGCCCTATTTCTGTTGTGTCCAGTCTCTGTTCAATGCTCACAAGGTTCTTTCTTTCCTACTAAATTCTTTTTGTAGCTGCCCTGGTGCAGCATATTGGTTCTCAAAGTGGCCTCTTAGGTCTCAAAAGTTGGCATTTTTCTCACCTATTGTAAAGGAGCTCCCATCACAGCTCTAAAAAGTTGGATTACCCTAACATTGGCTGACCTCTTTACCACTTGATGCAAGTTCAATTTAAATACCAAAAAAAAAAAGGTAAATTACAATGAATGTAACATTGCAAAAGCTAAGAACAAGATTCTTCAAATAATAAAGTGAAAATAAAATATTGTACAAAAGAAAAAGAGAAGAAAATAAATTACATAAACAATGTATACGTATACTCAGATGCAAGTGCAGTAAAGGCTCTCAAAATAAAATATAAATCCGTCACTGAGCAGCCACCCAGATGGTCGTGCAATTTTAACAGAACTAGAATTTATTCTTTAATTGTATGCACATATTAAAAGCTCCTGAATGAATAAAATACCTGAAAGGTTTTACCAAGGCCCATTGTATGAGCGAGGATACAACCAAGACCTTTATCCCCGGACTTGACTTTTCTGATTGACTGTATTATATTCTCCCACATAAATCTTATTCCTGCAATCTGCAATTGAGAAGTGAATGCTGAGTAGATGGTAGGAAAGACAAGCCAAAACAAATCCAGGTAAAAGCATTGGAGATGCTTAAGGAGGAGGCAATGCAAAAGGGCAGCACCATCACCAAAGCACATGATGCCAGGTGAGGATACGGATCATTCCTACTCCTAATACGCGTCATAACTAAACTTGTAATCGCTTCCAGCTATATCAACACATTAAGGCATGTCAGCTTCCAAGATTATAATTGACAAGGACCAAGGTAAAATGGATGCCTATGGGGCTGTTTGGTGGGCTGAAAATTGGGGGGATAGAAATGAGAGTTTGTGTGTTTTATTCTTTCTTTTTTTTCTTTTCTTATTCATCAATTTTCCTTCCCTTCCTTTGCATATAAAAAATGTCCATGCCAGAAATTTTCTCAGACTCTACAATGCACGAGGACCCATCTAGTTGTTTTCTTATAAGATTTGGTATCCATTACCGAAAAAAGGAAAAGAAAGAAAAGAAAAAAGTTGCAAAGGATCTTGGTGAGGACAAGCATAAACAAAAGTCAAAACCAGAAGGCACAACGGAAAAAATACACAGGAAATAAACATATTAACCAAACTCAGAAAGTGCAAACACATAATATAAACCTGATGAGTTTTCAGTTTAGCTGATATACTAGGAGGAATTCTGACAGCTTCTTCACCTTTTTCCCTCACAACATTTACTACATAGCCTGTTAATGCGTCACCAAGGACTTCAGAACTTGCACCTTCTGATAAATTCCCCTTATACCCAGAAGAGCCCATGATGTTAGATGAGGCAGAAAACTGCACTCGCAAAGACTCCAAACGTTCCTGACGCTCCTATAATGACGGAAAGAATGATAAGCAATCAAGAAGACAGAAGTAGGTTGGGCATAACACACCAAACAAACAAAAGGCAACCTTTTCTATCGCAATTTTCCTTTTTGTTTCCTCTCCTAATTCAGCATCATCAAGGATCCTCCTAATCTTCTTTTTGCGCTTTCGCTTAGAACTGGTTTCCAAAAATTTAAAAAAAAAAAAAAGGACATTTCATAATAATAATAATAAATATCTCAATTCATCAGGGGCTTTTAATGAAGCAAACGCACGAATAAACAAGATTAGCCAAATAAAGGGAGGGAAATCAACGACCAAGAAAAGTTTTGTCAATAAATATTTCAAATTGATACATACACTCTTAAAATAAATGGATTTCAGAAAGAACGAACATAAACTTGTCAAAAACTTGTCAAAAAAAATGTACACAGGCAAAAGCATTAATTGCTAAGACCTCAACTTGTGTAACTTAAAAGCCTTGATGGCCAGAAAATCTACGCCTTATGTGCCTGTCAAATAGAAAAGTAAATAATAGAACATAGACCAAGCCAATGATGCATTGAACAATTCTATTTTAAATAAAAATAATACGGTAAAGGCAATCATGTTGAATTCACATTCAAAATCAGCATCCTCAGGAAGAGGAAAGACATTAATACAAGTTGTGCTCCTGATTGCAAATAAGATTGGGAAAATTCAAGAAATCACTTATATAGCAATTGAAATGAGATGAGATGAAGCTTACATGGTATCCACAAATTAAACAATTAAAATTTATAGGATCAATGCACCTGATTGTAACATTAGTCTCTGCATGTGAATTATCCGAATCACTACTAGAGCTGGAAACTGATGTTTCAACAGATCCCATAGCTTTCTCTAGTTGTGATGATAGTCTTTGCAAGAGATTTGGGTGGCAGCAATAACAATGCCAACCAGTGGCCTGAACTTCAGAAAGGAATTCTGCACCAAGATTCTTCCTTATGCAATTGTTGCAGAACAACACTTTGCATGACTTGCAGCTAACTAATTCATTGCTTCCCCCACACCATGCACAATAACACTCGGAGCAATCAGGATTGAGATCCTGAGACAACACATTGGCTCAATAAATTTTCCAATTAGAAGGCAACAGGCAATAAATGAGACATTTGCGGCATTTCCAAATACAGTACGTTAAACTATACATAGCAGGCCAGCATAAAGCCAAATTTAAAGGCTTTTTGTAGAACTCTCCAATTCAAAAAATTTCATCATCTATAATTCTAATTCTAATTGTTCTGGAAATTTTCCTCCCCCCCCCCCAAAAAAAATAATTATAGAAATTATAATGTCGTGAGCTTCAAATTCTCTAGTCTTTATTGATTCTGATTCTCTCCCCTCTGGTCACGGTATGAGAGCTTACACACATGACCCTTCTAGTAATTTTACAAAAATCATTTTTATTTCCTTACTCATTCTCCTACAAGGGAAGGATTTGTTCTTGAGAAGTCAACTTGGAGATTCAAAGACCCTTCTGTGGTGAAATCCAACATTTGGAAAACAATACTAGATAAGATAAACATAAATGACATGCTGCAGGTCTGATGGCCGCTTTGGACTCTTTCCCTCAGTATAAGTGCAATGAATAGATCTGAACCAGAACATTTGCGCTCCCTTATTCCTTCACCGTCCATGCCAAATAAGGACAGCCCAGGTTTGACAACTGAATCATGTGAAGATCCCATCAATAGAAGGGATCTAAACCAGATATATCCTTATATTTTCAAGGATATGCCTTTATATTTAATATTTCATGGGGGTAGAGGTGTTTATATGGCTGGCCTTTGATGCTTGGCTCACAGGCACTTGAAGGGAGTCTACAATTCTAACATCCGAAGCCACTGGATAGCTCCACTACGTTAGTTTTAAGCTTATTAGAATTTTTTTAATACCATTCATTTTTTTTGTATTCATTGATTTATTTCATTTTGAGGGTTTTTCACGCTTAACACTTCATATTTTCCCCTCTTCCGAAGAAAATTTCTGTTTTACCCCAAAAGAAGACAATTAAACATATCAGGGAGGTCGATAAATCAAAAACTTGTAATCAAACTTCTAAAACAAATAGCTATATTTACTAATATTCTAAATCTGAAACGTGCACTGAATAACACATTTTAAGGAAAATTCACTTGAAAACACTATTGGTTTTCCATCCATACCTTCACACGTTTCTTTTCTTCCATTAAAGAATTGCAATCCCAGCAAATAATAACTTCCAAAAGAGGATGTTGGTGAACTTCAAGAGCCACTTTATCACAAACAGTGCAGCAAAACTTCTTGTCCAGGTGCTGTGAAGGAAGACTATCAGCAATGCTAGCACAAGTGCCTTGCATCTCAGACTGATTATCTAATGCATTTGTATCCCTAACTATATTATTTTCAACTGCATCAGCTTCATCACCACTGTTAATAGTGACAGTCCGACCCTTTTTCGTATCACTATACTCTTCACCATCATTTAGTCGCTTGGTACCTCTTTGTTCAACATCAGGCAATGAAGATTTAGAGAGCTCTGACAAAGGGCCAATATTCATAGGCTTCACTTTGTCAAGGTCATAAATGCCACCCAGATCTTCAATATTATCATTCTTCATATTCAGACATTCAACTTCATTGTTAGCCACCTTTTCACTATCATCACAAGTTTCTTCCTTGAGACTCTCTATGGTTTCCCTCTGAAATAAATTCAGAATCAGAGATAGGATATAATAACAAAGTGCAAAAATAAGATTAATTCAATCACAGATAGGTCACATGGTTACTCAATACCACATTATAGATTAACGGGTCTTAAAAACCCTATCACAACATCACTGGTCTGAAATTTTGAATAAACCCTATTTGAGTTGAGTGAAATGAGATATTAATAAGCACCAATTACAATATATCCTTTTCGTAAAATTAAATTAAATATTTAAAAAATAACAGTATCCCTCAATAGATATGAAAATATCATCCAATTTACGGGTCAACCAGACACAAAATGGGAAATCATGGTTATAAAATTCACCTGTTTTTTATTCTTCCGATACCTCCTTCGTTTTAAATGGATTTGAAGCTTCCGATCAACAATTACATCATCTTCTTCTTTGACCTATCAAATTCATGAGAATTGCATAATCAGATCCCTGATGAAAGGTAAAAATTGCTGAAATGAGATACTAGTAAATACAAAGAACCGAAATATCATGTCAGTAATAAGAAGGAAGGTAAAGGGGCATATGTTGGCATGATTATAGCAAATGGAGGCAGGGCCAATACCTCTAGCCGATCAAATATATATTTTGCTTAAAATAAAATGAGACAATGCTAAGAAAAATGAAAAAGGAGTTAAACTACAGTGTGCCACTAAAAAGAAAATAAATCCACAAATTAAATACCTTGCACGGTATAAACTGAGACAAAACAAAAATGGCATTCAATTGCATTGATTAGTTCATTCATGACAGTGATAATTAAAAAGAAAAACCACCAACATATTTTCCAGGCATTTCAATAAGTAGCATGTTCCATTTAAAATAATTAGCATCCCAGGTAAAATCATGTCCAAGAGTTTAAACAATAACCTTTACAAATCATAGGCCGCAAAACATCTCTAACCAACATGATAACAGTCAATCGTGAGCATTGTAATTTTCCTACTACTAGTACATCAACAAAACGTAACAACTGGTGCCCGCTAATCTACTACAGCTTTTTAACAAATGGACAACAGCATGTTGGCTCAAAATCCACAGGACAAGTAACATCTTCCACTGATCCCCCCATCTACTCTCCATTCTTTGTAATTATTGGATATAAAACAATTGTCAGACGCAAGTAACGTACCAAATCAAACTATTAAAGAAGCTTTAACAATGCTCCCATAAAATAAATCTATAGGTGTGATAAAACCCAATTTTTATATATTTTATCCCACATTAATTCAGAATTTAAATGATAATTTTGAGCTTAATTAGATTTTTTATGCATTATTGGATAAATTGGTTGATTTTTGGATTTTGCATAAAAATTGAGATTTTGGATTAAAAATATAAATATTTTGTGATTTCCTATTTTGACTTGGAATTAATTTTTCCTATTTCTTTAAAAACAAGTCTCATATTTTTAGAAAGATTATTTTTAGAAAGTTTTGCACTTTCTTGCCTAATTTTTGTGCAGATTTAATATTTAATTTTTAATTATATTTGGATATAATCTACATTAATAGATGCACTTAAATTCTTGTAGGTCAAGAATTTGTATATGGGAAATCCAATGGTGTAAGATTGTTTCTTGGAATCTAAACACAATCCAATGGCTAATATCAAAGCAAGGATTCCACGCCCAGTATCCGAAGAGAGAGATCACGTTGAGAGGCGGTCAAAGAATTTTATTCACTTCTTCATTATACTTGTGCAGTGCCCATATATTCCGAGGATTCACGTCACGTGGAGGGGAGGATTGAAACAATTATTTCACTCTCACACTCATCTTTTCGCTTGCGCAAGGACCCACTCCGTCTCCACATAATCATCCTCTTTCTCTTCTTTACTCCTCATGGCTGCGGCATCTAATGACTTTGGAGGGAAGATAATTTTCATGGAGGCTTAAGCTTGTTAGGGAGGCAACTTGGGAGGAGCTTGAAGGAGACTAGAGCCTTGAGCTAGCATTTGAAGACCACAAGGGAGTGATATTCCATTTATCTTTTTAATTCAAGGACTTGAATTTGTTTAGTTTTAAATGGGTTCAAGTTGTAATTTTGTTGAGACAGTTTAGTTCTAGATTGTCAATTTTATTCTTGGATTAAATTGATATTTGGATCTTATTTGTGCCAAGATACTTGTTGGAATATATGTTTGGAACCTTTGCATTGTTAATTGAATTTATAATTGAGTTTTCATTATGAGTTTAATTATCAATGTGGTTTGAATTGCAAAATTTGGGTTCTTTTGCCTCTTAATTGTTTAATTGAGTTGGTTAATTGTCTAATTGTTTAATTAGATAATTTCAAACATAATTTCCAGAATTAATTGGGTTATTTTTCATTGGTTTTAATAAGATTAATTAACCAATCTTATACTGTTATGAGTTCTCTAATAGTTTAAGGGCTTTTGAAATTGAGGGTTCCCTTTGTTTCAAGTAGGTAATTAAGTTTATTAATTCCACTCTCTTATCACTTCCCTTTGGTCTAATTAACTGATTAAGGTTATGAAGGTTAAATCCATACAAATCCTAAGTTGTCCCCTCTACCTTACCTGAAGAGAACTTCTTAATTTTCACTTCTTAATTCTCTTTGCTTTCTGATTAATTTTCTTTATTCATTATTTTTATTTTCCTTCAAAAAACCCCCCTAAAAATTGCATTGCATTAATTTGGTTTAATTTAATTTTCATATAGATTTTAGGACATTTGCATCTTGCATTTAGAATTAGAATTTTGCATTTTAGTTTAGGTCCATTTTATTACATTTTTTTTATCACCTAAATTTTCACCTAAAGAAACCCACAACTTGCTCATTGGAAGTAATGACCTAGGTCGACCCTAAACTACAAATTAATTGGGACCTAGTTTAATTGAGTGCTTTAACGACAGAAGCATCATCAAGGTGATATAAAGGATTATGGTAATTGATAGCCCAAACAATGACAAACCTTTTTAAACTTTCTCTTCTGTTCATCAGAAAGTTCTAGTTCCTTTTCATTTGCAATTGCAGCTGCAATAAATGGATCAGTAGAAGTGCCATCAATGTCATCAATCTCCTCCACCTGATAAAATGTATTTCCAAGGAGAAGATAATTAAGCAGGAAACTAAGGAATAATAGAACATGAGCACGACTTATTGTGGCACTCTAGCAAAAGAAATTGCCAAGGATAACAGCTGAGATAATGCATTGAAACACATTAAAGACCAGGTGCTAGGTTTGGATTGGACCTAAACAAGCTCAAGAATCCTTTCAAGGCAGATAGTCTCACATTAAGTAGTATGAGACGCTCTATGGGCCAATTGATTAAGTGGAAAGGTTCTCCCACTTCAATAGAAAGCTTTTGGGGGAGGTTTCCCATCCCATCGAGTACCCATCAGAGCACAAGTCTGTTTCCTTTATATTGTCCGTCAATGTAATATTGCTTCCATTTAAGAACAAGTTCAAAGAAGAATTAACCGGATTTCTACATTATTTTTGTAAACACTAACCCTTCTTGATAAAATTCAACCATATAAAACTGACATAGGAAGGCAAAAGACATCTGAAACACATATCTGTCACCTCGTTGACACCAGGAAATTCAAGGCCCATCAGTGCAGCTTGTTGCGGAGTGCTGGCCAAATAAACAGAAGCCCAATTCTTACAGCCAAATGAAGCATCAGCATCACCACCATCGTGAAATATTTTGTTAAACATACCCCAATCCACATCAGTTTTTTCCTTTACCGGTTCAATGGATTCATCAAGTTTTTTTTTAAGAAATCCACTGGCACCCTCTTCCAACAGTTTGCCATGTCGTCTGGAAAAGCACCAAACATAAGTAAAAGATTATGGCTAAATACTGCCATCCCCAAAGATAAAAAATTCCACACAGAAATCATACCTTCTAACAGGTCTGTAGACTTCTAGATGCTTCTCAGCATCAGCAACTGACTCAGCAAATTCTTCAGTTGCCTGAGTACCTACCCAATGATTCCTCTTTTTCCAAGCTTCTGTCAAACAACCACTGGGAGCCTCCCTCTCTATCCACTTATAAAGCCTTGGCAGCTCCACACCAGCCATATCAAGTTGTTCCTACTCAAAAAGATATGGATGTACAGAGAAGCAAAATAAGCATGCTTTTGAAAAGAACTATGAAAGCTCCAACTAAAGTATCACACGCATAAACCATACAAAATTCAGACACCTCACAATATCAAGTTGCACGGAGAGGGGGGGAGAGAGAGAGAGAGAGAGAGAGAGAGAGAAGGGAGAGAGAAGGGGACCAATAATAAACCAAAACATGCACTGTAACTGAAGGGAGGAGCACCTCCTTTACGGAACCTCCATATAGTTGTATTTTCCCTAAGAATTTTCTTCTTTTATAAATAAGATGGATAAGATAGAAGCAAACCAGCAAATAGGCACTTTCAGTCTCAAGGTCATCCAGAACAGCTTCCCACTCTTCTTTAAGAGTAGTCATCTCATCTGCAACAGCAGATTCCAACTACAAGAAAGTGAAAACACACAAATCAGAAGTAAAAACAGTAAGGACCACAAAATGATAGATAAGAGGAGAAACTAACATCATCTCCTTGAAGAGTTTGCTCCAACTCTCGCCTAACCTCGATCTCTACTTTGTTAAGAGACTCCTCCTCAAGAGCTTCTTGAGCCTCTGCAGCCTAAAATAAATATTAGAGAAACCGAAAAAGATAAAAGAAAAAATGTCACACATTTCCTAGCACAAAAGCACTACTGCTGTTTGAATTATGTTTTTCCTGACAGCTATTTCTTCTTACGTAGTCAAGCTGCAAGAAATTTATGATGCACAATCAGCATTCCCATCTAGCCAATTAACAATGATTCCTTCCATGTCACTTCATAAGCGTAACATGTGCAAAGAGAATTAGAGAGCATTGCACATGGTATTGTGAAAAGCATGCAATTATTTACACTAACAGTTAGATAGAAATGCCTGCATTTAAGGGTGAATATTTTCTTCCACTTCTTTTATGCTGTATAATGACTTTCTTTGGCATATTTATGGACTTCAGCTGGGTGGTAGAATAATAAATAATCGTACCTTGCTCTCAACTTCTAACAACTCAGCAATCAGACCTTCTATTTCTTCCTCAGTCAAAGGTTCCTGCATAAATAACATAAACCTTCATATGGCTTCGAAGCATTAACATCAGGGAAGCAGAGTTTCAGCTGGGGATATAAAAGAGAGAACATCTTGTATTGTCAAAAAAGTTGAGACACAAAAGTAAGTGAAAAAGAAAAAATCAACATGATTCACCTCGAGATGTGCCCTGCCATCTAATTCAGAAGTTGAAGACCCATCATCTGAATCATCAATAAGTGAACCACCAGAAGCACTTCCAATATCTTCCACTTCCTCAGTCTTTCCCTCCATCTGTAACTTAGACGAACATTGGTATGAACTCAATCTCCTTTCCTGTGTACCAAAAAAAAAAAAAAAGAACTCAAAATCTTACCAGCATGCACACTAAACTGGATCAACTATGTATATATACTGTGCAACATTCTCCCGGGGGGGGGGGGGAGACAAAGGGGCTTACGATAATAGTTTCTCTTTCGCAAATCATTAAGTCAGTTCTATGTAGCTGATGAGTTTTGAGATCACAATCTTACTAACTGTCCCTGTTCTTATGAAGGCAAGATTCTGCTAACTTCGATAGGAAAAACAAAGCTAAAAGATACCCACAAAGAGTCTAATCTAGTCATTTCAGACGACTGACTAAACAAACTTAAAAGTAGCCGGAATGAAAGAGGGAAAGAAGCGGGTATCTCTCCATTATCTAAATGTTTCAACAAATTGGAGATCATGTCATTAACTTACCTCGCCTGGAGTTTCAAGGAGTGGCTGCAAGTCTGTTGCATTAACAATCAGCTCTGGGACATGATTTTCCAGAGGAGCATACCTAAGATGTAGACAATTTTGGTAATTGCAATTATTAGAGTGTTGTCATGGCCGTGAGCATTTGAACGTAAGTAATAAAATAAGCATGGGATCTAAGAAAACTTGAACACTCATATTTGACTAAAAATAAGCATGGGATTTAAGAAAACTTGAACACTCATAAAAATAGCATATGAAATTTGAAATATCCAGCATTTTATGCCATTCCTTCAGCTAATAGATTTCTGTCCAGAAGTAAGAATACGTGCAGTATAGATGATCACATTGCCTGTGTGTATCACAAGCAACATCTGAGACTAGCATAAGCGAGCCCAAAGAGATAGGCGAAACAGACGTCACATCTACCGTGACAGGGACCTAGTCCCAGAGAGAACTTCCATACCAGCGACGTTTTGATCAAACTAGGGCATTGAAAATGTAAAAACCAATGCAAATATCGAAGCGTAATACCTTAAAGGCTCAACCGGAACCCGATTAGGATGAATTAACAGTGTTGGCTCATGGACATTCGTTGGGTGGCGTAGTGTCCGAACCGAGCAAAATCGCTGCGACCTGTGAGTAAAATAGGCTGGGAGCCAGACGAGTGCTCCGCTTGCTTGGCCTCGTGATTCTCTTCTCTTCCCGGGGAGAAATCAACCGTCCGTACGCGGCTAAATTAGGTTTTTTCAAAATTGAACTGGATAGACTAGACTCAGATACCTATTTTAAAAAATTACGGATATCATCCCTCTGTTTCTTCATTTCTTTTTCTTTAAAAAAATTGCATCCTGTATGTAGAAACCTTTGACCTAAAATATGATTTATGAATAATGTGATGCTTTTATAATATTTATATATATACAGGCGAATACACAAATTTACATATTATAATATCAAAAAGAGCATCAAACACCATAATAAAATATTGGGCGTAAAAATACACATTGAAATTTCAAAACAGGACAAAAATGCATCTTCATTAACTTTTCCAAATGTCAATTACTTTTTTTTTTTTGCAAGCTCCATTTATTCTAAGTGTTATCCTCTGGAGTGTCATACTCTCTCTTCTCTATTGATCCTCTTCTTATCTCTCTCCCCTCTCGATTCTTTTGGCATTCTTGATATCTAGTAGTTACTTTGGGATCAAACTTACGACCAGGTTTGAGAGAGAGATAAGATGAGGATGTGGTTATAAATTTTTCCGAGTAATAGAGGAGGAAGGGGGCTCTCAAAAGTCTTTCAAATACTTTCCATTCAGTTCATGGGTCTCTCTCGTCTTACATTTTCTTTTTTTTCTTATTTTTAACTTTGACCCGTTCTCTTTTTCATGCTTGTATTGAATTTTGAATTTCTACATGCAGCTCAAATTTTACACAACACATTATTGGAGGCTAAGAGATATAGTTTTAGTATTAAACAAGATTCATGTATAATTAGATATATGTGTTGTGAAATAATGCAATATGTGTGTCAAATAAAGGGTGTGTTTGGATAGAAACCAAACCATGGTTTCAGAAGTGCTTTTATGGATTACGAAGTAAATATGTGGAGAAGATTATCTCGTTTTGCGGAAAAGTGCTTCTGAAACCACGGTTTGGGGATACGCAAACAGGCCCAAAGTCCCACATGGGAAAGATGAGAAGAAGTCTAAGTATATAAATGAGATCAAGCATCCTTGGGGGGGTAAATGGACCAAGAGGGAAGTGGGCCTCGCGCACACAACAACAGGCCACCAGGAGGGAAACGCAGTTGTAAACCGGCGATTTCCCCCCCTGCGCGTGAATTAAACGCGGTAAAGCCTCATTTTACGAAAATTATTTTAAACTTTGTTGAATATTTTTTAATAAAATTATGCTTACCAGAAAAGCCTTATTTTGGACCTGTTAAAAGTCAAGAGGCTTACTGTTTCGTTTTGTGGCCGACCGGACGCGTCTCGCGGGGTGTAGGCGAACGTTGTGTGCACCAACGTTCGCGTTGTTCCGTCTCCAACGGAACCTTACGTTGCTTCGGTCGTACCCGCTCGGCGAAACAGAGGGATGCGTCCTCCGGTGATGTGGCCATTCGCGCCTATATAAGGGACTGTCCAGGCAGCGTGAATATACGCTGTTCCATCCTCTTCCTCTTCTCTCCCGCTGTGTTTCCTGTTACAATCGCTTTCGCTGTTCTGCTACCTTGCTTCGCAGGAAGGGTTCGTTTGATCCTGGGGAGTGCCGCTACCTGTTACACCGAGGGGCTGCGGAATATCTCTCAAGGACAGTGTCCTTGTGACGCGACTCGAACCGGATTTGCTGTTCCTAGAGCTGGTAATATGGGTTGAACCCGCGGGTCGAACCCGCCAACCCACCAAAAATGACAGGTTAGGGTTGGCTAAATGTCAACCCCAGTAAACAACGCTTTTCAACCCGCACCGCCTAACCCATAACCCGCTGTGGGTTAGCCCGCCAACCCGCAGGCTAACCCGCATTTATTTTTTTGTATTTTTAAAATTTTATTAATCATTATATGTATATTATTATGTTATATATTCTATCTAAAAAATTAAAAAAATATCTATATCATTTATTTATTTAGCGTTTTTAATCAAGTATTTGAATAAAGGATAAAAATTTCATTATATTTTTTATATTGTATAAGAAAAAATATTTAAAAAATTAAAAAATTTTAAAAAAAATAATTGGCGGGTTGGCGGGCCAACCCGTCAACCCACCATGGGGGGTTAGGGTTGGCTAAAAGCCAACCCGCCATTACACGGGACCTTTTTAGCCCGCACCGTCTAACCCTAACCCGCCATGGGCCAACCCGCAACCCGCGAGTTGGCCCATATTACCACCCCTAGCTGTTCCTCCTTTGCTGCCGCCAACAATCTTGAGAGATATACCCTGAACAATGGCTGCAAACAACGATGCTGCTGGCTCCAGTGCTATTCCTGCCAGCGTTCCCCTGAACGTCCCGGCAGCCATACCGCTTCCTAGGCCATTCCCTGACACATCCAAGATAGAAATGTTTGATGGAAGCAACTTTAGGCGGTGGCAAGAACGTGTCTACACAATTCTGGACATGCATGGAGTTGTCAATGCGCTAACTCAATCAGAACCTGCTGCAGATGTTGATCAAGGACAGAAGGATATGTGGCACCAGGCCAACAAAGTATGCAGGCACACCTTGATCAGTACACTCTCTAATGATCTGTTTGACATCTACAGCGTCTACAAAGAGGCCAAGCAAATATGGGAATCATTGGTTCTCAAATATACTGCTGAGGACGCTGGGAAGCAGAAATTTGTGGTCGGAAACTTCTATAGGTGGGAGATGACCGATGACAAAGACATCAAGCTTCAGATCAATGAATATCACAAATTACTGGAGGAACTTCGGGCTGAAAAGATCAATCTTCCTGACGAGTTCATCGCTGGGGTCCTGATTGAAAAGCTACCAACCTCATGGAACAACTACAAACAACAACTCAAGCACAAACAGAAACAATTGTCGCTTACCGGCCTGATCACTCACATCATCATTGAAGATACCAACAGAAGGACAATACAAGCAGCGAAAGAGAAAGAGACGGCTGCCAAAGCAAATCTAGTGGAGACAAAACCACGCAACAAGAGGTACGACCCTAACTCAAAGAAACAGAAAAATAAGAAACCTGATTACAAACCCAAAGGCACTGACTCCAAATTCAAGAAGAAGGGCAATTGTTTTGTTTGTGGCAAACCTGGACATTATGCAGCACAGTGCAGGAAGAGGGCTAAGGGAAGTTTTCAAAAGGATGAAAATCCTCCCAAGCCAAATGTGAATTTGGTTGAAGGAGATGACAGCGACAATGATGAAGTAATTGCTGCAATGCTTTCTCAGGCCCTCCTCATCTCTGATGTGAGAAAATGGGTGGTAGACTCTGGGGCTACCAAGCACATATGTGCTAACAGGGAAATGTATACCTCCTTCGAAGAAGGGGAAGATCAAATTTATCTCGCTGACTCCCGAACTGCAAAGGTTCAGGGAAAGGGAAAAGTGGTGCTGAAACTCACATCTGGGAAGTCTCTAGTGCTAAATGATGTTCTGTATGTGCCCGATATGAGAGCAAATTTAATTTCTGTGGCTCTCTTGGGAAAGGCTGGGGTGAAGCCTTGTTATCTGCTTGCTTTTTACAAAATAGAATACCTCATAGGAAACTAACAAAACACCTTATGAGTTGTGGAAAGGTTTTGTACCTAATCTTAAATATTTGAAAGTGTGGGGGTGCCTTGCAAAAGTTTTATTGCCTGATTTAAGAAAAGGAAAATTGGTTCTAAAACTGTTGACTGTATGTTTATTGGTTATGCTCAACAAAGTGCTGTTTATCGTTTTTTAGTTTTGAATCAAAACACAATTACTGAAACAAAGGATGCTGAATTTTTTGAAAACATTTTTCCATTAAAAGTTGAGCATATTCCCAAAGGTGTTGAAAATCCTTCTGCCTCTTTCCAAGAAAAAACAAATCAAGTTTTGACTGAAGAATTACGGAGAAGTAAAAGACAGAGAAAGGAAACATCCTTTGGAGATGATTTTTACACATTTTTGGTACAAAATGAACCTAAAAACTTTTATGAAGCAATCTCTTCTCCGGATGCAGAGCTTTGGAAAGTAGCAATTAAAGATGAAATAGACTCCTTAAATAAAAATAAAACTTGGGCTTTGGTAGACTTGCCTTCAGGAGCAAAACCTATAGGTTGCAAATGGGTCTTTAGGAAAAAATATTTTCCTGATGGAACCATAGATAAATACAAAGCACGGCTTGTAGCTAAGGGTTTTACCCAAAAGGAAAATATTGATTATTTTGATACATTCTCTCCTGTTACAAAGATATCATCTGTTAGAATCCTTATTGCTTTAGCATCAATTCATAAGCTATTTATACATCAAATGGATGTCAAAACAGCATTTCTAAATGGTGATTTAGAAGAGGAAATTTATATGGTACAACCTGAAGGGTGTGCTGTTCCTGGGCAAGAAAACAAAGTATGTAAGTTAGTAAAATCTCTATATGGCTTAAAACAAGCACCCAAACAATGGCATGAGAAGTTAGATCAAGTTTTAATGAGTGGTGGTTTCTCTACTGTCGAAGTAGAAAGATGTGTTTATACCAAAGTTATGAATAATGATTGTGTGATTATTTGTTTATATGTGGATGATATGCTTATTTTTGGAACCAGTATGAATGTGGTGCTTGAAACAAAAATGTTTCTTAATTCAAATTTTGATATGAAAGATCTGGGTGAAGCAAAAATAATCCTAGGTGTTAAAATCACAAGAAATGAAAATGGCATCTTACTTTCTCAGGAACATTATGTTGAGAAAATACTGAGAAAGTTTGAACATTATGATGAAACTCCTTTGAGTACCCCTTATGATGCTAGTGTGCATCTAAAGAAGCATAAAGGAGATCCGATTGCTCAATCTATGTATGCACAGATTATTGGGAGTCTGTTGCACTTGATGAATTATACCAGGCCAGACATAGCATATGCTGTGTGCAGATTGAGCAGATATACTCACTGTCCAGGCAGTGAACATTGGGAAGCTCTGAAGAGATTATTACGATATCTGAAGGGTACCATGAATTATGGTATACTATATAGTGGATTTCCCGCTGTATTAGAAGGATACAGTGATGCTAATTGGATCTCAGATTCAGACGAGACAAAGTCCACTAGCGGTTATGTTTTTACATTTGGTGGTGGAGCTGTCACTTGGAAGTCAGCCAAACAAAGCATCATAACTCGATCCTCAAGGGATTCTGAGTTAGTTGCTATGGAATTGGCTGGTACAGAGGCTGAGTGGTTGAAAAACTTCTTAGCAAATATCCCATTGGGAGACAAGCCAACGCCATCAATATCATTACACTGTGATAACCAGGCATCAATAGCCACGGCCAAAAATAAAACATTTAATGGCAAAAGCAGACACATTCGATTGAGACACAATATTTTAAGGCAGCTGCTAAAGGACGAGGTGATCTCAATCGATTTTGTGAGGTCAGAAATGAACCTAGCAGATCCGTTAACAAAACCCCTAGGGAGGAAACAAATTATCGAAACATCGAGGGGAATGGGACTAAAGCCAGTATGATTACGACAGCGATGGCAACCCAACCTTTGTGATTGGTGATCCCATGAAGAAGGTTCAATGGGTAAGAACAAGTCGCTCATTAGTACTGCTAGCACTAAACCAAAATTACTAGTCCCTTCCTATGATGTGTGAGAAAGTGCTAGATTGCATATTAGAGGGTTGAGCAAAGCTCTTAATGATTTCAAATCCTACGGGATGGTGTATTCAGTGCAGGTACACTTAAATGAAATCACCTCTACGAATGTGGAGTGGGGCCGCTCCTATGAGATCATGGCAAAATCTCTAGAGCATTCGTTATGCACCAGGCACGCGCACGGCCGTTATAACGCGCAAAACCGTCGTTAACAGCGGAAATGTGGGGGTATAATCTGACTTTTAATGCCTCTAGTACACGCCGAAGAGATGACAGTTCATAGAAGCAGGCTTCACTGGCATCTCTGTGTACTAAGTGTTATCAGTCTAGGTCTAGTTCATAGTCGCAAGAACCACTAGATACAATGATTATACCCATGTGTGTAACTCTGGCTCTTTATTTGACACATGTGGGGGATTGTTGTGAAATAATGCAATATGTGTGTCAAATAAAGTCCCACATGGGAAAGATGAGAAGAAGTCTAAGTGTATAAATGAGATCAAGCATCCTTGGGGGGTAAATGGGCCAAGAGGGAAGTGGGCCTCGCGCACACAACAACAGGCCACCAGGAGGGAAACGCAGTTGTAAACCGGCGATTTCCCCCCTGCGCGTGAATTAAACGCGGTAAAGCCTCATTTTACGAAAATTATTTTAAACTTTGTTGAATATTTTTTAATAAAATTATGCTTACCAGAAAAGCCTTATTTTGGACCTGTTAAAAGTCAAGAGGCTTACTGTTTCGTTTTGTGGCCGACCGGACGCGTCTCGCGGGGTGTAGGCGAACGTTGTGTGCACCAACGTTCGCGTTGTTCCGTCTCCAACGGAACCTTACGTTGCTTCGGTCGTACCCGCTCGGCGAAACAGAGGGATGCGTCCTCCGGTGATGTGGCCATTCGCGCCTATATAAGGGACTGTCCAGGCAGCGTGAATATACGCTGTTCCATCCTCTTCCTCTTCTCTCCCGCTGTGTTTCCTGTTACAATCGCTTTCGCTGTTCTGCTACCTTGCTTCGCAGGAAGGGTTCGTTTGATCCTGGGGAGTGCCGCTACCTGTTACACCGAGGGGCTGCGGAATATCTCTCAAGGACAGTGTCCTTGTGACGCGACTCGAACCGGATTTGCTGTTCCTCCTTTGCTGCCGCCAACAATATGTACACAAGATTTGATTTGAGTGAGTGAGGGAGGAAGGGGGTGTCTAAAAGAGAGCATATACAGAGACATGATTAAGCGTAAGAAGGGAGATATGAAAGATAGGAAAGGGCAGGCAAGGGAGTTAGACAGGAGAAGTGAGGGGGGTGTCGACATTTGTGGGAGCTAACGACGTGGCCCCGACCAAAATGTCTAGTGGGGGAGGGGGGAGAGAGAGCATGGGACTATCACATTTGTCGAAGACGATGAAGCAATAGGTTTAGTTATACATAAACATATATATATGACCATGCAAAAATGGAAGTCAGAAACAAAAGAGATGAAAATTAAATGGAAAAAGCAAATACCTGGTTTGTTTTTCTAGCAAAGTTTAATCTCAGAGTTATGTTGCAGGAAATGATACACAAATTCTCGATATTGCAATGTGAAAGTGTGCAAACATAGAAAGTTGACCAAAAAGGGAACTTGCTTGGCATATTTATGTATAATGCTAAAGGATGCGACTTTGATTTGTGAGAGGAGTTCATGAATATGCGCAAATGTAAAAATTGTATGTTTGTAAAGTCATTTAAATGACGACAGCAGTGAAACAAATGAAATCGGAGGGTAGAGCAAGAAGGGTGAGAGGGAGAGAGGAGAAAGAGAATAAGGGAGAGGGAGAGAGGATTAATAGAAGAAAGAGATTGCATGGAGCTCTAAAAGATGACACTTGGAATAAATAGGACCCATTAAAAAAAAAAATATGAGTAGACACTAGGGCTAAGCAAAGTGCCCGTAACCCGATGAACCTACTCAGGCCTAAGAAAAATTTGCCCATGTGGGCTTGCTAAAAAAAAAAAACCCATACCGGGCAGGTTCCTACCTTAAACGGGAGGGCTACGAGCACATCCCAGGCTGTCCATGCCTACCCTTAATATATTTTAAATTTTTTTAATATATAGCGTTATGATAATATGTTATTTTTCAGCATAGGTTCAACTTATAACTTTAGGCGCTGTGGTTAAGGGCTTGTTTTTTCAAATATCAAGTCCTTGGTTCAATTCTCATCGTGACCTCACCTGAAACTCATCTTCATTTAACAATTTTTATATCATTTTTTCAACATTCATTATATGAAAAATTTCAAAACCCATTATAATTTATAGTTTTACACATTCTAGATAGTCGAAGGTGCCAAACGTAGAAACCCCACGGTCTTTGCGTAACCGAAATCCATCATGACAATGGCACCACCTTCTATGGCGACTAGCATTTGCTCGCTGCTCACCTCATCCTCCCTTTGTGCCTATGCCTTTAGTTCTTCTTCGGTTGCAAGTCTCGCAATCAAGTCTTTGGATCCGTTCTCCCTCTACGGCTTGTGTCTCTGCCTGTTGCTTCAAATTTCATTGTCCCTCATGCTTTGTGAGACTTTCTACTCCCTCCACTGTTTGCCCATCTTATTGTCCCAAACTCTTACTCTCACGTTGCCTCACCATGAACGCATGCCCTCTATGGCAACGCCACGACAGAAGCACCAGCCATCAGATCTATCATCCTTGCCATCTCCTTTGGTGTTCTTCCTCAGTTGTTGTTGCCAGCATTATCGAGCTTCAGCCGCCGCCTCGATTTGGTTGTTTTTGTTTGTTTATTTGGGTTAGATTTATGTATGCATTACTACAAAAAAGATATTTAATGGCAGTTAAAATGAGTTTTTCATGACGGTTTTAAGAGCAACATTTATGCTATCGACGTAAAATATAAATGTTGAAGAACCACCGTGATATGTGATTTTTCACAACGGTTATTTAAAAAGTTTTTTTTTTTTTAAGTTTACTTTCATCCTATTAATCAGGATGGAACGGAAGAACAAGGTCCTAAAGGAAGGGGTTTGAGAATCAATTAACTAATAACCCCTTACTAGTTAAAAGCATTTTGATGAAGCAAACATACATTCTTTTTTGCTATAATAGTGCTATTTTACTTCGCCTTATACCACCAGATCAAAGCTATTAAGATTTAATAGAAGTAAAATAAAAAACTCATATCTGATAAAATTCACGAATTTCAAGCTGTCAAACCACAAAAACCATAAAACCCATGGAAAGAATAGAGGAGAAGGAGTGAAAAACTCACAAATAAGAATGAAGAGTATGAGGCAATAGCAACAGCAACAACGACGACAATAGCAACAGCGACGGTGATGGAAGAACATGGCGGATATGATAAAAGCAAAGAATAAAGGCCAGCAAAGATGGGAGGAGGGAGAAAATCAAGTGACAAGGTAATGGAGGACTATGAGCTCTGACGCTGAAAAGTGAAAACTATTGCCCAATGGATAGGGTTTTAAAATTCTAATAGACTTTTTAAGGCGTTTATTTAAAAAACTGCCATTAAAATTTACTTTCTTATAATTACAAAAAGGTCATCGTCATTTTTTACAATGTTTTTTCTAATGACTGCTATAAATTAGCGTCGTGAAAGCTCTCTTTTGTAGTAGTGATGGGTTCTTCTAATCTTTTTTGCAATCCATCTCCTTCTTTCTTTCTTTCTCTTTCCAATCTCTAACTTTTTATTTTGATTGGTATATTGATAAGCCTAAATATAAATTAATTTCATTGCATTGGTGGTGAGTGACTAGGTGGTGAAGAATATGAACAGGTTCTTCCAAATTTTTAGGTCCTGAACAGGTTTCCCATAACCCGTTTTAACCCTTCCAGTTATTCTAACCCATTTACAATAGGTTTAAACGGGTTCATTATGGGTACGGGCTGCCCTGTATCCATGTAATCTTAAATGGGCAGACCATGTGTTAGGACATGGGCTGCCCTGCTTGTTGCTTTGCCCCAATAGACATATGGGAGAACTAACAGTGATGACATTTTTGCTTTGTTTCGGAATATCCATGTATATTTTTGTGCTTAACATCTTATTACGGTATTCGGTGATCTTTTATGATATTAGAACTAGTAAATTTGACCCTTCACCCTATATATACTACATTACTATGGCATATCAAATCCAGGGAATAGGAAAAATATCAGCTGTACCTAATACAAAAGACTTTGTTTGCTTAATGGATATTTGGTCAGTATAATTATTTTTGCGTAAAAAAAGAATGATATACATTTTAGCTCTGTATTGTAATAAAGCAGGTTATGCTTTAAGAGAGTATAATTGAGGTGAACGGAGACCCGGAAAAAAAAAAAAAAAAAACCCGAACGTAGTCACTGCCAAAGAGGACTTCCTATTTGAAAAAATTTCACCAGTTTGAGCTTTTAATATTATTTACATATCATTAATATAAATGTTAAATAATTTTTTTGAAAAACTAGCTATTTAATTAGCTATTTATAGTAAATAGGTATTTTTTAAAAATATTTTTATTAATCATGTTTAGTGAAATAATTTTTATAATCATTATGTAGTTATTACTTAGATGCAAAATAAATAAATAGAAAAGATAAAATAAATTAAAATATTATATTTATAATTAAATTAAATTTTTAACTAACTAAGAATTATAGTCTGTTTGGGCGCTTTTTTGGTTTTTGACCTCATTTACAGTGTATTTGGTTAATACTCGTGTTTTTGTTCCCCATCTAATTGCCATGTTTTTAACATTATCATCTTCTCCATTTTTTATTAGTACTATCTTTTTAATATTTTTACATTACGTAAAAAAAAAATAGGAGTAATAATTATGACAAACGAACACTCAAGTAAGTACTACTCCTTTTATCTTTATTATAAGACCCTATTTGACTTTTTATTTGGTTCTAATTATAAGACCCCAATCCATTTTGTCTCTTATATTTATACATTTTTTTCAAGATAATCCTTCTAATAATGATAGTTTTAGCTAATATATTTAATTAGCAAGGATATTTTAGGAATGACAACACTTATTTATTATAAATAACCAACTTAACTTACTTCTTTAATCTTCTCAAATAAGTCAATTAGGTCTTATAATTAGGATCAGAAGAGTACCATTTATAGCTGACGGTGTGCTGGCATCTATTGATAGAGTATTGACTGCTGATTACTGGTCAAGGGTCCACTGATTGAGGATTGATGATCAGCGATCACTGATCAACTAGTGACGTAAATCAATCGCTGTTTGTTTCCCGTTTTCAAAATTCATATTTTGATGGATGATCCACAGTCAGCTAGTTTAACTATTAATGCGACTAATCAATGGCTAATTGACGACTGGCTTCAGCTTCCCAAATAAACCGCCGCGTTTTTTCCCCTTGAGCTCAATGTAAATTGTAAATCCCACTGAGGTCACGCATCTCCAATTCGCCAAACGGCTAAACCCCTTTCAGGCTCTAAAATAAAGATAGCGGGGCGTTAAAGAATTTGGTAATTCCTTCGAATTCTTACAATGGTCATCACTTCTTGGGACACTCTCCTTGTCTGAGTGCTGGCTCTCATGGAAGCCACTGTCGCGTCTCCTTCGATTCTTGGTTCATGTACTCTTAAGTTCCTTGTTCAATCACGATATGGACTTCACTCGCAGATGCCATTTGACGCCGTCCGTCGAACTCGAAACCGAGGTTTCAAATCGAAGTCCCGGAAAAGACCGCGAAGCATCCCGTCATTCGCGCCTGGCATTCAAGCTATTAATTTTTCCTCAAAATCCGTTCGCTCAGAAGGGGGACAGGAATCATGTTTGGAAGATTCTACTGGCTCTCGGTCGGTTAAGTTAGAAGACAATGGAAGCGTTTTAGCTATTGCAGATGTCAACCATGAAAATCCCGAGGGAACCTTTTCCAAGTCCATATTTAGACAACTTCTTTGTGCATTGTTTTGTTTTGCCATCAGTTTTTCTTCCGTCGGGGCAGTTCGAGTTCCTGCACTTGCCGCGCCTGTGGTGAACGTGGATATTGTGGAAAAGAAAGATAAGGGTAAGGACAAAAATGAGAATTTCAAGGGTCATGAGTACACTGACTGCACAAAGAGGTTGCTAGAGACGGTGTCAGGTTTACTAAGGAGCATGGAAGAGGCTAGGAAAGGTAATGGGAATATGAACGAAGTGCACCTGGCGATGAAGGCTGTAAGCCTGAAGAAGGGGGACTTGGAAAACGAGATTATGAGCAAGCTTTATGCGGAGGCAAAAGAGTTAAGGAGAGACAAAGGACGCTTGGAGAGAAGAGCTGGGCAGATTATTGATGAGATAGCGAAAGTTAAAGGAGATTATGATAAATTAAACCAGAAGGTGAGTAGGGACACAGAGAAGGCAAGGATGGAGTGGTTGGACGAGAGGATGAGAGAGCTGGAGAGGGATTACAATGAGATATGGGAGAGAGTCAGTGAGATAGATGACTTAATTTTGAGGAGGGAAACGGTAGCATTGAGTTTTGGTGTAAGGGAAATTTCCTTTATAGAGAGGGAATGTGAGCAGTCGGTGAAGAAATTTAAGCAGGAAGTTGGAAAGAAGGTTATGATAAGGTATATTATGATGACTTTTTGTCAGATACCTTAATAACCTGAATAAATTCTCAAATACGATTTTTTATTTTGCTTGTACCCTTGAGTTTTGCTATGCATGTAACATGAATATAATCAGATAACCAGGGTTGCAAATGGGCAACATGGTTGAATGACCCAGTTCAAAGGCTCATAGCCAATTAAGTCTATTCGAATCTCTTAACTACTTTATTTGGGCAAGCTTTGGTTTGAATTTTGCTGCAAATGGTGTTGTATGTTGAAGTGGAATTGGTGGTTATTCTCTGTAGTCTAGACATAATAATGTGGCCACTCTGCATTATATCATTTGGATTTACTTGCTCAAAGAACTTGAGAAAGAAGAGTTGTCTTCTTTGAAGTTTCCTTGTGATGGGAACTCATATCTTGAAATATCTAATTTGGGTGCTTGAGCATAACTTCCATTATTGTTTGAGCTGACAATGGATAATTAGGTCAATCAGGTCCATGTGCCCCATAATTTTGTAATTAATTATAATATAACTTGGTTCTGTTATGATGCATGTGAAGTTCCCCACCTAGTGGGATGAGACTTCTTCTTGTTGTATGATGCATGTGAAGTTGTATGTCCTTATGTGAACATTCATTCTGCGTTGCAGTTCTCCTGAAAGATCAATTACGAAGCTCCCAAAAGTTAATCTTCAGAAAGACTTGGAAACTGTGCAAAGAAGACACTTGGAGCAATTAATTCTTCCCAGTATTTTGGAAGTTGAAGATCTTGAACCATTCTTTGACCAAGACTCCATTGATTTGGCTCAACGATTAAGAAAAGGCCTAAAAGACTCGAGGGAGTTGCAAAGAAATTTGGAGGCTTTGATAAGAAATAAGATGAAGAAGTTTGGTAGGGAAAATCGCAGTATTATTTACTCACCGGAAGATGAGGTGGTGAAGGGTTTTCCTGAAGTTGAACTGAAGTGGATGTTTGGCAATAAGGAGGTTGTGGTTCCTAATGCCATCGGTCTTCATTTGTACCATGGTTGGAAGGAATGGCGTGAAGAAGCTAAAGCTGAATTAAAACGTAATTTAATAGAAAATGCTGAGTTTGCCAAACAATATGTGGTGGAAAGACAGGTTCTACATCTCTCTCTCTCTCTCTTTCTGCGGGCGTTAGTGATATATCATTGAGCTTTGTGTGTTTCTTAAATAAAAACTTACTTGTTCACCCTTTTCAATAATTTAGATTTTAAAGGATGCCTTATGAGGTTATCAAAGCTTAAGGTATTTTGCATTAGCATATGACATTCAGTTTGCTTTAGTTGTACGTCGTTTTATTCTCTGTTCTCAGCAATACATTAATTTTTTCATAAAAGATGGACCAAGGGAGCTCCAGGAGTTATTTTCAATTTTATGATTGTAAGGCATCCCTGATGTGTCTCTTTATAAATTTGTATCCTTAGTAGATGGAATTACAATGGGCCTAAATGATATTAATTATTGCAGTTTCTCTTCTCTATTTATCATGGTTAAGAACGGATTTCTGGTAATGAAATATCCCCAACAGTATTCATGAAGTTTGCTTCTCTTCTCCACACAATATTAAAGCACTTCAATAGTTCTTATTCTTCTTCTTCTTTTGATCTGGTGTCTGTTTCTCTAATGGTTCAATTGAACACTTCTATTGGAGTCTCTCTGTCAGCCTTGACTCTTCTTTCACCATATACAAATTGTATATTGCAGGAACGGATTCTTACGGATAGAGATAGAGTAGTGTCAAAGACTTGGTACAACGAAGAGAAAAATAGATGGGAAATGGATCCAATGGCTGTTCCTTATGCTGTCTCCAAAAAGTTAATAGAGCATGCCCGGATAAGACATGATTGGGGTGCCATGTATGTTGCTCTCCGAGGGGAGGAGAAAGAAATTTTTGTTGACATAAAGGTTATAACTTTTTATGTGTTTCTTGTAGAAAGATCTTTTTGTTTTATTTCTTGCTTGTATGATTGAGGGTGAGCCTTGGAGCAACGATAAGGTTGCTGCCATGTGACTTAGAGGTCACAAGTTCAAATCCTCAAATCCTCGTTTTATTTCTTTTTTTCTTCTTTTATAATTATCCATAATTTGTTGTTGTTTATAATTATGCGTAAGTTTCTTATCTTTGCCTTCATATTTCAGGAATATGAAATGATCTTTGAAAAATTTGGGGGTTTTGATGGGCTGTACATGAAAATGCTTGCCAGTGGCATTCCGACAACTGTTCATTTGATGTGGATTCCTTTCTCGGAGTTGGACATACGTCAACAATTTCTCTTGACATTACGGCTATCTCATCGCATTTTGAGTGGGTTGTGGAATTCTGGAATAGTATTGTATGCAAGAAATTGGGTCTTCAGGAAAATTAAGAATATAACTGATGATATACTGATGATGATAGTTTTTCCTATTGTGGAGTTTTTGGTCCCTTACCCGGTATCCTTGATCTCATGACTTGTTGCATGCCAGTTTGGGTTTGGATGCTTAGATTTTTGTGAAGAATCCTTTGATATTCTCTTCTTCTGTTTTAGGCACGGATGCAATTGGGGATGGCTTGGCCTGAGGAAATAGATCAGACAGTTGACACAACATGGTACTTGAAGTGGCAATCAGAGGCAGAATTGAATTTCAAATCCAGAAAAACAGATGATGCTCGATGGTTTATTTGGTTTTTTATTAGAACTGCTATATTTGGGTTCTTCTTGTTTCATTTGTTTCAATTTATGATGAGAAAAGTTCCAAGTCTTCTTGGTTACGGCCCTTTACGAAGAGATCCAAATGTGCAGAAGTTGCGACGAGTGGTATTTCTTTGTTCTTCTACCTGTGGCACGCCAGATGTTTAAATTGCTATCTGATTGCTCTCTTTCTTTTCGAAAAAATACCGTGCTTGGGTGTCTTCCACTTATTACCCAGTTTGATGTTGTATTTTGTCACCGTGTTGTTTTGAACTTGGTATCACTTAAAGTTAGCCTGAATATTTGCATACGGAGATAGAAGTATTGAGAAATTTAGCTTGCGTAGTTGAACTAATTGGCTTGAGTATTATGGGGAAGTTGTGGAATATGAAAAATTACTGAGTTCTGTTTACTAGAATGTCATTTCCACTTCTCATAGTGGTTTATCATATTATTCTTAATCTGTTTTTGTAATGTTCAAAACGTCTTGTTTTTTGGATTGCCGGAGTCTGGTAGGCATTATTGTTGCAAGGGTTAATTTCGGCATGGTTTTGTTTAGTTAAAAGTGATCATGCAGGAAAGGAATGAATAGAAAGGAAAAAAGTGCTTGTTGGCCCAGGGGGAAAAAAAAACAAAGAAAGAAAAAAAAAGTGGTTATAAGGGGGGCAACATTAATTTGGTGATTAATTGTCAGTTTTCAAGCTCATGTTTTTGGATGGAATGTTGAAATTCTTCCCCCCCTGATGATTTCCTAGATGGCCTGTGAATAAAGTTTATGATGCACTGATTCAACTTTCACTAGGTAATATTGCATCATTGCAGAAATCATATGTGATTCAAAAACTCAGAAGAATCAAGCATAATAGAAAAGCTGGTTTTGATCCTATAAAGACAGCTTTTGAAGAAATGAAGGTTGGGACTCGGAAATTACTCTTTTTCACAGCTCTAATGTCATAAATTTTGTGGAGAAAATCTGTAATATCCATTGGTGGTATGCAGAGGGTGAAGAAGCCACCAATACCATTGAAGAAGTTTGCTAGTATTGAGTCTATGAGAGAGGAAATCAATGAAGTTGTGGCTTTTTTGCAAAATCCTAGAGCCTTCCAAGAAATGGGTGCTAAGGCACCTCGGGTATGTTACTATCATGAATATTTATCAACATTGCAGGACATTGTTTTTCTTTTTAGGTTTTTTATTTATTGTAGCAGTAATATTGTGACATTGGCATTTTTTCTATTTTCTATTCATTAACTACTGGGTTCTCTCCTGCTAATTTGATGCTTATCATGAATGGTCCTGTTTTAAAGTCAAAGAAACCGTGAAATGGTTCAGAACACATGAGGAAACTCTTAATTTTTGGTTATGCTCAATGTTAAGAAAAAGTGGAATCGCAAGTTAATAATTCTTCCAGTTTTGTTTCCTCCATCCACCCTCCTTTGTTCCAAAATTGAAAGGAAAAAGTTTCGAGGCACTTTTTGGATCCTTCTCTGTATGCTCCACATGGACATGGTGTAAGACTCTCAGAAAAATAGTTGTTAATGCTTCCATGGGTCATATTGATGATCCTGGTTATGAATACAAGTTACATTGCAAAAATTTTATAAGTTCGACTTGTCTTTTGGTAACAAAAATGTCTAGAAATGAGGCAAGATATCATAACCTTGTAGTTGAACGGTACTTGAAACTATTGGTAGTACTTTTGACCAAAAAAATAGACTATCAGTAGTACACATTCATCGCTAAACAGCTACATGCACCACTTGATTTAGAATTCCTATATCAGATTCTAACACCAACTCCTGGGAACTGTTTTGCATTGCAGGGGGTTCTTATTGTAGGTGAAAGGGGCACAGGGAAAACATCTTTAGCACTGGCTATAGCTGCAGAAGCTAGGGTGCCTGTTGTTGAAATCAAGGCCCAACAACTGGAAGCTGGGCTGTGGGTTGGACAAAGTGCATCCAATGTTCGCGAATTGTTTCAAACAGCAAGGGATTTGGTTATCCTCTTTAGACCACCTTAACATTCTCCCCCTTTCTATCATACCTGCATTCATGAATGGAGATTTATTTATTTATTTCTGTTTAAAATAAATATATAGTTCACAGGAAGTTAGTTGGATATTATGAAACTAACGTGGAAAACTCCGATTTAGCTCAGTGGTTACCTTATTTTGATCTAAAGTATTCAGTAATGTTATTTTATTTCCATTATCTGATAGTTATGTCAATCAACAATTTTTTCGGGACTTGTGTTTTGTAACCTTTAATTGGAACATACATTATTTCAATTCTAGATGATCTGTCTTTTCCCTTTTCCTTATTATTTGCAGCTGTTTGTAGGCTCCTGTAATCATATTTGTGGAGGATTTTGACCTGTTTGCTGGTGTGCGTGGCACGTTCATCCATACCAAAAATCAAGATCATGAGGCTTTCATTAATCAATTGCTTGTGGAGCTTGATGGGTAACTATTATTTATGGGTTCTTTCATTGTTACACTGAGAAAAGATGTGGTACAAATGATTACAGTTGTATTGAATTTTAAGAAAACAGAAGAAATGAGTATAAATCCACCTAAATGTTGTATGCATCCCATATTAGAACAACAATAACAATAGAACCTTATCCTACTAAGTGAGGTCGACTATATGGATCGCACAACGTTATTGAGCTCTATCAACGACCAAATCTTTGGATAAATTGTTAGTCGGCATCCCATACTAGAAGAGTAGATGAATTTATAGGCATTAAGGAAGATACTAGAAGCCCATTACACGTGGAACAACATTTAATCTATTTTTATTTTAATTCCCAACTGTGAAGTGGCATTACCTCAGGCCCTCATTTTTTTAGTCCCCCCCCCCCCATACAACAAAAAGCTTCACGAAGTAAGATTATGAATGTCAAAGGATGATGACAGGCTTTACTAAAAGAAGCTAAGAACGGGGAAAAGCAAGACAATATCAATGCTTCCTGATCTTTCTGCATATCCAATAGTGACCTCCCATTGATAACGGATGCAAAGGATAAGGAATTCTTGGGGGTCCAGTCAAAATGTAAACCCCGGAAAAGCAGTTGTTACCTATGAAAGACTATCCAGTTGATCCGCTTTTCCAAATGAGGAACTCAGCTCCCTAAGCCAGTAAATAAAAATTACTGGAATGCATGGGAGAATAGGGTTAAATGTTGTAAGCTTGTCAACACACCTGAAAAAGACAGAGAAAAAGCTACTAGCTCTAATCTGTAATAACTATGTGGTGAATTAAAATTCCAATTTCAAATGTTATGTTTTGTAGATTTGAGAGACAAGATGGGGTTGTTTTGATGGCTACTACGAGAAGTCTTAAGCAAATTGATGAGGCCTTGCAGAGGCCAGGTCGCATGGATAGAATATTTCATCTTCAAAGACCAACTCAAGCAGAGAGAGAGAGAATATTGTACTTGGCTGCAAAAGAAACCATGGATGACCAACTCATTGATTATGTAGATTGGAAAAAGGTTTGTTCTTGTAAATTCTTGTATGGGGTTATGCATATCTAGGTTTCCCCCTTAATTAATTTTCTTTGATCGTTCTTGCTTAATATTATGAATGTGCTTGTACTCAAACTGATGCTTAGAAACTCTTTTTCCCCACACTTTTTTTTTTAATAACAATAAGACTTTGCTGAGGAATATAGTACTGAATTGGACAATTAGAAATTGTCATAATGCAAAGAAAAATGCCGAAGTAAAAGATTAAGGCAGTGGGTGCTTAGAGGCTACTGACATTGCTCTTTTTTTTCTTTCTTTTTGGCCAAAGCTACTGACACAACTGAAGAATAGAAAAAATGTGAACAATTATACTAATGAAGGATACTTAGACTGGACTGGTTATTGTACTAGCCTAAGCCGAGAGAAAATGAATATATCCATGTTTTATAAAAGCTCATCTTGCTGTCCTTAAATTCTTCTTGCCATTATCTTATTCCCCGGTTCTTACCATTTTTTTTCCTTACATCTGGTTTCAAAATGTTGTTATTCGATTTTTCCTTTATGAACTAAAAGATTGTTGTTTTCAGGTTGCTGAGAAGACAGCTCTTTTACGTCCTATTGAACTTCAATTAGTTCCTGTGGCTTTGGAAGGAGGTGCCTTCCAGAGCAAATTTCTTGATACTGAAGAGCTAATGAGCTACTGTAGTTTCTTTGCGGTAAGAATTTTACTTTATTTACTCGTATGTTTTTTTGCTAATGTTTCTCTATTTTTTCTCTATGCATTTGTGTATGGTTATATTGCATAAATATAAGGAAGGGAAAAGAGATTTAAGTTGCGATAATCCTTTATGAGCTGGCTAGTTGGGTAAAAGGGGAAATGACAGCCCTATCTTCCTCATATGGGTTGCCTTTTTTTTTTTTGGGGGGGGGGGTCTCTAGCCTCTCAAAAATCTTTTCTGCATTTACTTTTACTATTTTAAACGCTAGAATCCATTAATGCTTCCATTTTTGCGCATGGTTGCTAGACCTCTTGCTGAAACAGTTCACCACTGTCACACTAGCCTATTATCTGTCCTTACGGAATAGAAGCCAAAAAGAGCAGGAAAGAATGAGTGATGTTCCTTGCAGCGTCTCCATTTAGCTGTTAAAGTTGCATCATCCAAGAAGTTCTCTGTCATTTTTGCATGTTTCAAGTGTTTTCTTTATTCTTTCGGTTTTCCTTTTTCCTTTCATTTTCAAGTTATTGAATTGTCATTTTCAGCATGTTCCATCTTCTTTCTATCCTGTTCTGTTGAATCTGTAATTTACTCATGCTTTTAAAATCACGTTTTGTCTATTTTAGTTTCGTGTGCTTTATCCTGAAAGAAAAGGAATATATTTATCACCTTTTCTTAGACTTTCAGTTCTATGATCCCCAAATGGGTGCGCAAGACCAAAGTTGCCAGGAAGCTTAGCAAAATGTTTGTGAATCATCTGGGACTAACATTGGCAAAAGAAGATCTGCAGCATGTTGTTGACTTGATGGAACCATATGGTCAGATAAGTAATGGGATAGAGCTTCTGACCCCCCCATTGGATGTGAGAAACTATCTTGTCCTAGAGCTTATAGTGTGGTCAACTTATTTTCTACTTTGTGATACAACTTTTCTGAGTTTCTTCTGTTTGTAAGTTTGAATGCAATAGCAGTCCTAGTTTTCTTCTTTTATGGATGTCTGAATCTAACTTTTATCACTTGCTTTGAGAAATGTGTTAATAAGGAGGTTCTTTGATGTGTAGTGGACAAGGGAGACCAAGTTTCCTCACGCAGTCTGGGCTGCTGGTCGTGGTCTTATTGCTCTTCTCTTACCAAATTTTGATGTTGTGGATAATTTATGGCTCGAACCTCTCTCATGGCAGGTTAGTTGTGCTAATTTTTGGGCTGCTTTTGAAATTTGGTGAAGGATTATATGCGAGTTTTAAGTAACACTTTTAAATAATTTTTTAGTATCACTCTGCTTCTTACTGGATGAAATGTAGTAGCTTTTGGTGAAGTAAATGATTCCTGTATCTTCTAGGTGTCTAACCTGCAGGCAAGATTTGCATTTGATGTTTTATATGAGACTGAGATAGCATGGGATACCTAAATCTTACATTTCAGTATGATGGATTGCTCAAACGAGTTGGTTAATCAAAGAGAATGTAGCCGTAGGGGTTTAATTTTGAATAGGGATTTGAGGTCTGAGAGAACACGAAAGAATTTGACTTGCTCATGATGGAGGGTCCTTAGGCCCTTAACTGCTAGAGAGTGTTTTCACTGTTCTATATTATCTTTTATTCTGTTGTTTCCATTTGTGTTTGGTGTGTATAGTGCTGCTGTAAACCAGTCTTCACATTCACAGAATCTTTTCCGTTATCTTGTTAATTCCATTTCAGAGAAGCCCATTAGTGTGTCTTTGGTTCTGGTTTCCATCAATTTCTTGTTTGAGTTTCCTATTTGTTTACGTTCAGATTTTCCCATTCAATTGCTTGCAAGATGAGCACAAAATATATCGATGCTCAATCTTGAATGGCAGTATGAATTGTGAAGTTAGTCAGCAATGATTGTCATGTCGCTGATTTCTGTGATTTGGGAGGCTGATCGAGTGGTAATTGATTGAAGGCTATACAAATTTAACTCCACATGAATAATGACAGATTCTTGCCTCCTTGTTGTACAGGGAATTGGATGTACAAAAATCACAAAGCAAGAAATGAAGGTTCGGTTCATGGGAATTCTGAATCAAGATCATATCTTGAGAAGAAACTTGTGTTTTGTTTTGGATCATATGTTGCTTCCCAAATGCTTCTTCCTTTTGGGGAAGAAAACTTCCTGTCTTCTTCTGAGATACAGCAGGCACAAGAGGTCGGACTTGACACAACTGTGATTTTTGCTGGTTTTCAGATTTTTGGTTCTTTGGGCAATACAATTGCTTTTACCAAGGTTTTTGTTATGAGCATAAAACAACTGATCCCTTTCTATCCCTTAGCAGATAGCTACACGAATGGTTATTCAGTATGGGTGGGGACCAGATGACAGTCCTGCAATTTACTACTATCGTAATGCGGTATGCACCTTTCCTACATCCAACTGAGGTGTCCCTGCAGAAGAGACGGGTTTTTGTTCATCTAAGTTGTGTGACATTTAATTATTAGATTAAAACTTTTAATGGGTAATATTTGAGACAAAAATTTACCATATGATTTGGACATGAAGGGAAATGAAGATTTTTTTCCCCCTAAAAATCAATATCAACTTTTATTATAATCAAGAGATAATGATTTTATTCAAATCAGGACCTATTTTTGGGCAAGAAACCATTATGATACTAGTATGATTGCCCAATTTCTAACCGTCCTCAAATATTAAGAGCAGGAGGACGGAATCTCCTTAAACTCTAACACCTTTGTTGGTCATTCTTTACTGAATTCTAAATTATCCTAATCATGATTTAAATCCATAACTCTCAAATTATTAATGCAAAAGATGCATATATAATTCCAGTTAGTTCATTTGCCCCAGAAAACTGAATAGCTCCATCTGTTTTTTTCACTCTATTTGGCCATCCATTTTAAAGTCCAATGGACCATTTGTGCACAGTAGCATGATTAGATTAATCTTTTTCAAACTGTGAATAGGTTACATCATTGAGCATGGGGGATGACCATGAGTATGTGATGGCGAGCAAAGTTGAAAAGGTACCTGTATGTTAGTACAACTGTACAAGGGCAACTGATTGTCTGAAAAGGCTACCTAACATCGTTTTGTCATCTTCTTAGATGTTTGACTTAGCATATCAAAAAGCGAAGGAAATGCTGCAGAAAAATCGTTCAGCACTTGAAAAAATTGTGGAGGAATTACTTGAATTTGAAATTCTGACTGAAAAGGTAAGGGCTTCTTCTAGTACATCTGAACTATCAGTTTGGGTTATATTTTGGAGAATTCCTTGTTTTTTTATGTCAGTTTCATAGTTTATTTGGGTATTTTATCAGAAAATCTCCTTTAAAGTGTCAAGTTATTAAAAAAATATGATCTAAAATACTAGGCCCTATTTAGAATTAAAGCTGACCTCATCTAGTGGGATAAGTCCTGTTGTTATTATTGTTATACTGTGTCCTCTTGATTTTATTCCCTCATTTCCTTTTGAAATCTGTAGTTAATTTTGGGTACTATGAAATATCTTCTGCTGTTTAATGACACATTTGCTAGCTTCCTAGCAGGATTTGAGAAGAATTGTTGAAGACAATGGGGGAATCAAGGAGAAAGAACCGTTTTCCCTTTGTGGACTTTATGATGAACAGGTACATCATGCATGTCAATTACTGATAAATATCCGTGGGGAAAGGGAATAAAATTCTGAACCCATTGTCATGTATGACAGTTTTGGATCTGTCAGTTATTTTCTATGGTGCATAATGGCCGTGACTAGTTTGGCTTAAAGTATTATGCCCGTTCATGGATTCAGACCGTTGACGAATTATACAACATAGTGTCCTTTTTATATCTCCATATATCAGGAACCGGCCCCTAATGCTTGGAGAAATCAGGGTGGGAATTTTTTTGCTTATGAGTTGAGTTGATTTCTTCAACCCAAAATTATCGTTATAGAAATAAAAATAAAAGGTGAAAATTCTCAAATAACAAATTGCAATTCAAACATGTATATTATTGTCCTACTTTCATCTGCACGGATATCGTCATTATAATATAACTTCATAGGGAGTAAGACTATTCATAAATCATGAACAATAATATAATTTTGGCTCAAGTTTCATGCAAATTATTTTTTTTATTCATTCAATATTTTTCTACACATTTTAGAAGGATTGAATGTTTGAAAAATATGTACAATTTTTTAAGCTACTATTTATCCCATGGGGAAAAATATTTGAATTGTTTTTATAGATGATATATCACCTAGAGAATTTTAATTCATAGCAATTTTTCCTTTCTTTTCCAGTCAACACCTGGCAGCTTGCTTGAAATAGGAAGTACATCTGGAAACAGTTCTCTTGCAGTAACCTAGATCAGTGGAGTATTTTTTATGGGTCACAGTTTGAGGTGATTCCCCAGTTTATGTGTAGTTTGAGCGTGTTTGGCGTATGATGCAACATGCGTATTTTGCCCGTGTCGTGTTCTCAATCGGAAGAGAAGAGGTAGCATTTTTCCTTCTCAGCCATAATTTCCTGATGTTCTTAATAGGAAAATCTCAATAGTCAAGTAGTCAACAGTGCCTTTTGATACTGTAAATCGTTTATTGCACCGATATTCTATTTATTCTACATGTTTCTTTGAAGTTTGAATACAAACATGTCTGCGGAGCTGGAAGGTGTCAACCTCTTGGGTTCTGGCCGTTAAAAAAGGAAAAAGATCCTAGTCCTCAAGGAACAATTTGTAATTAATTGCAAGGTACTGCTTTATTATTGAAAATGAAATATTAAAACAAAATGTCTTGCCAAGCAAGACAATCGAAAGTTTACCTCTATTTTTTGTCGTACGAACACTCAGACTATGGAAGGTGAAAATCATAACTATGAACATCTGTTCAAGGGTATGGTTGGTACGAAGGAAATGGAGGGTTAGGGGGAGGAAAAATTTTAGTGAGCTCGTTTTAAAAAATTGAAAAAGTAGGGTTATAAAATTTTGATGAAGAGAAAATATAAGATAAAAGAATTAAAAAATTAATTAAAAAGTTTTGACTTCATTTTTTGAACTATTTGAAATGACCTCATTAAAATTTTTTTCTCTTCTCTCTCTTATTTCTCTCGTACCAAACGGATTCTAAGAGAGAAATGTTGCTAAACCATAAAAAAAAAAAAAGTGATGATGGGTCTGTATGTTTGCATTTTAACTGACTGCTAGTGTGAAAATGAGCAATATTGACCTTAACAAGGAAGAAGAGAGGGAAGTATTATTTTATTTAAGGGAAAATGACATTGAGGTCCCATGCAACACAAAATACTACAAAAAGGTCCCAGGAAATTTGGTAATGATTCTGAAGTCCCAAAGGGACTTCAGTGCAATTTGATGAATTGCAAAATGACGCCTCTGCCCCTGGTGAAATGCCCTGTTTTTCAGTCTGAAAATGAACACTCAGTACGCAGGAAGCAAGAGAGAAAAAACCCAAACTTCATTCTGCTTCTTCCCTCATTCCCATCTGAAAATCTCATCCACTCTATTAATGTCAATCATTGGCAAAAATCGCTTGTGTTTTTGGTTTGGTGTGTGTTTGGTCATTCAAGTTGGGGTTTTATTATAGGTGGGTAGGGTGATTATGGGTGTTCTGTTTCTGGGTATATTGTGGGTGGATTGAAGGTGGGTTTGCTCTGTCTGGGCATGGTTTAGGGGGAACTGATGAGAAAGATGAATGTTGGTGTGATTAGAAACCCTTACTGCGAAATAGGAAAATATGTTGTCAATAGGGCCGCGACAGTTGTCAATATAGCTCCTTGACTTGTCAATAATAACAGCATTGTACAGATTTACATTAACTGATTTTTTAAATTTTTTACACAAAGGCCATGACCTTCTGTACCCTTGACTCATTGGTAGAGGTCACAAAAAGAGGAAGAAGAGGTAACAAAGAAGGGTGAGTAGTTACATGAGGCAAAAAAAAAAAAAAAAAGCCACTTTGATCCTAGACAAATATGGCAAAAGAATTTTTTCATAAATAGAAGTGACATAAATTTTTTTGGTAGATGTCACAACACACACAAATAATTAGTTTAATACTGATACATGCAACTATTTGTTTTTTTTAATGGGGTTATAAAATCAGTGTAATTACATGTATATGAAGTTGTAAATGAAAGTTAACTGTGTATTACATTCTGATGCATAGTTTGTTGTCATTATCCGCACCCTTCATTGTCAATACATGCTTCGTCACTTGTCACTCACTGCACCATCAGTTGTCAATTAATGTACTGATATAAATTTTAAAAAAAATATGATTTTCTTACATAATGTTATACAACGTCATACAATATCACTAATTCCTCAAAACTAATATTTTTTATAATATGATATAGAATAGCTATTAAAAGTCAATCATCACTGATATGAAATCATAAAATCACTTGTCATAAACAACATATTCACTTGTTAATGGTTTTGCTCTGTGCTGATGTTAGTTTAGTAGCAAAGGAAGAAAAAGATGAAGGTTAGTGTGGGTAGAAACTCTTAGCACGAAATGGGATATTGTGTTGTCAATCAGGCTGTGATAGTTGTCAATGTGTGCCCCGACAGTTGTCAACGTAGCTCCTTAACTTGTCAATAACAGTTGCATGATTCTTGATGCAGGTTTAAATTACTGATGGCGAATACATTTGAAAAGCATCTATTTTGCTTTGTTCACATAGAGAGAAAGTTTATAAATGATAGAGAAGATGATATGAGATATGTGGGAGGTAGTGTAAGAACAACAGTATAAAGGAGGGCACAAGTTATGAAGAATTGAAGAAAATTATATCATCAATTGCTAGAAAAGAAAGTGACTCATTTCTTTTGAAATTCTCAGTTGTGTATAGCTCAACAGCATCCGGCGTAGAAATTAACAACCTGAGTTATCCAAAATAACAAGTAATATAACATAAGTTAATAACAAGTGATATAACAATTTTATAACAAATGAATGTGTGAATATTAATAATTAATGTCCAAAATTTTTATAATTGAAGGTGTCATTTATTTATAATGTTAAGTGATATTTGCATTAAAATATAATTATTAAGAAGAAGGTGTTACTCAGATTTATGTTCAATTGATAAAAGACAGTGCCTACATTAACAAGTCACAGTACTCTATTGGCAAGTCATAGTGCCACCATTGACAAGTTAGTGTGCCACCATTGACAACTGATAATCCGCTACAGCGTCTGACCATATCTGTCGCGGCACCCCCATGTTCCAAGGAGTTGCCATTCTGTGTAAGGCACCGGGGCACCTAATCATATCCGCCGCAGTGCCCAAACCTTTCGAGAAGTTATTCGGTGAACAACAAGTCACAGTGCTACCATTGACAAGTCAGTGTGCTACCATTGATAAGTCATAGTGCCACCATTGATAAATCATAGTGCTTCCATTGACAAGTCATAGTGCCATCATTAACACTTCATTAATAATAATTATATGTGACAATATAATCAAAATATAATATGACAGAGTAATTAAAAATATCATATGATACTAAAACAGGTTATGTAACTTGAATTCATATTGTTGACAACTTATATCAGCAAATTAATTGACAAGTTACAATGCTCCATTGACAAGTTATAATAAGTCTAATAACAATGTAGGGTGCGAATAATGACAATTAAAATGACAGCAGAATCTAACATGCCAAGTTACACTGAAACCATTAACAAGTAAATATGTTGTTTATGACAAGTGATTTTATGATTTCATATCAGTGATGATTGACTTTTAATAGCTATTCTATATCATATTATAAAAAATATATTAGTTTTGAGGAATTAGTAATATTGTATGACGTTGTATAACATTATGTAAGAAAAATCATATTTTTTTTAAATTTATATCAGTACATTAATTGACAACTGATGGTGCAGTGAGTGACAAGTGACGAAGCATGTATTGACAATGAAGGGTGCGGATAATGACAACAAACTATGCATCAGAATGTAATACACAGTTAACTTTCATTTACAACTTCATATACATGTAATTACACTGATTTTATAACCCCATTAAAAAAAACAAATAGTTGCATGTATCAAGTATTAAACTAATTATTTGTGTGTGTTGTGACATCTACCAAAAAAATTTATGTCACTTCTATTTATGAAAAAATTCTTTTGCCATCATTTGTCTAGGATCAAAGTGGCTTTTTTTTTGTTTTGCCTCATGTAACTACTCACCCTTCTTTGTTACCTGTTCTTCCTCTTTTTGTGACCTCTACCAATGAGTTAAGGGTACAGAAGGTCATGGCCTTTGTGTAAAAAATTTAAAAAATCAGTTAATGTAAATCTGTACAATGCTGTTATTATTGACAAGTCAAGGAGCTATATTGACAACTGTCGCGGCCCTATTGACAACATATTTTCCTATTTCGCAGTAAGGGTTTCTAATCACACCAACCTTCATCTTTCTCATCAGTTCCCCCTAAACCATGCCCAGACAGAGCAAACCCACCTTCAATCCACCCATAATATACCCAGAAACAGAACACCCACAATCACCCTACCCACCTATAATAAAACCCCAACTTGAATGACCAAACACACACCAAACCAAAAACACAAGCGATTTTTGCCAATGATTGACATTAATAGAGTGGATGAGATTTTCAGATGGGAATGAGGGAAGAAGCAGAATGAAGTTTGGGTTTTTTCTCTCTTGCTTCCTGCGTACTGAGTGTTCATTTTCAGACTGAAAAACAGGGCATTTCACCAGGGGCAGAGGCGTCATTTTGCAATTCATCAAATTGCACTGAAGTCCCTTTGGGACTTCAGAATCATTACCAAATTTCCTGGGACCTTTTTGTAGTATTTTGTGTTGCATGGGACCTCAATGTCATTTTCCCTTTATTTAATTGTATGACATCCTGGCATGAGATACTTAAAAAAGCGAGTGCAGGGAAGGCAGGCGGAGAAAATCTTTACAGATAAAATTTTTTCTTGAATTAGAGGGGGCCGCACCAACGAGCAAGATTAATTAGCACAAAAGCATGGGGTTACGAGCAAGATCAATTTGCGACGTTCTATTTATGGGAGAGTTTTTGTGTCACTAACTTATAAAGTTATTAACTTACAGATACAAACTAGTTGCTAGAGAAGGCTTATGATGGGAGAGGAGGTGAAGATTGGCTTTTCCTTGGTTTCTTCGTGTGTTCCATTTTGACAGGTGCTTTTTCTTCTGGGTTTTGCCTCTCCCAGCATGGTCACTATGTCCCTCATGGATGGTCTTTCCTTCGGAAGCTTTGCCGTACAGAGAAGCGCAATTCGGAGCACGAGAAGCATCTCTTCTTGGACATGCCTGCACCTACCCGCTATGGTGGGATCTAGTGCTTCTTCCAACCCTCCGTTGCTTCTTTTCTTTCTTACCCATGCAACTATGTCTCCACAGTCTTCGAATGACACGTCTAAAGGCTTTTTCCCTGTTATGAGCTCCAGAAGCACTACGCCGTAACTGTATATGTCGATTTTCTCGTCCACTTTCAGAGTATATCCATATTCTAAGAACCAACACAACAGCCGAGAAATTAATGTGAGCATAATGTTAATTTTCCTCATTACATTATAGGACCGCAGATTTCACACTAGTAAAAGACGAACATATTGAAAGCTAAGAAATTTTTAGGTTTGATTGGAACGTTATCCTTTTTTTTAAAAAAAAAGTGACAGAAGTAATTTGTGCGCGTTCAAGTCAAGAATTTATTCATCTATCTAGATCAAATTACGTTCCTCCGCCTTTTGATGATAATTTAATACTGACCTGGGGCGATGTACCCGTAAGATCCCGCCACCATTGAAACAGTCTCATTCTTGTGGATCAGCATTTTTGCTAATCCGAAATCTGCTATCCTCGCCTCCAGATTTGCGTCAAGGAGTATATTGTTGGACTTGATGTCTCTGTGAATAACTGTGGGGTGACAATCATGATGGAGGTAATGGAGGCCTTGTGCAACTCCAACTGCTACGTTATACCTGGAAACCCAATCTACCAGTAACCTTTCTCCTTGCTTTCCATGTAGTGCTGTCCCAAGATTCCCATTGGGCATGAACTCGTACACCATCATCACATCCCTTTCGTTGTGAACATACCCCAACAGCCTCACAATATTCCTATGCCTCAGTCTCCCCAGCAGATTCACTTCTTTCAACACATCATTACCATCTTCTATGTCTGCCCCTGACCTCCATAGTTTCTTCACTGCTACTGTTACATGAGGTCTATGAATTTCAGCTTTATACACAATGCCAGTGCCTCCCATGCCTATAATATTTGTTTCCTTAATGCATGTGAGAATCTCGCTGCTTGTGAAACTCATCCTTTGAAATGCTACTAATCTCCAAGGCCATTCTTCATTGCTGTTTTTGAACCAATCATGGACGAAACTGTTGTATAAGTACCATTTATTGTACAACCATCTGCCCCCAACATATGCAATGCCCAGAGACACAATTACTGAAATTCCTGTGATAAAACCAACCATAATATGCTTTGTGCGCGAGGTCCTTCGCTCGCTTCCCTGAATTGATCTCTGAGAACATGGAGGAAGAATGCCTCCGCAGAGGTTGGTGTTGTTTGTGAGATCGTTAGGATTTATGGTCATCAAAATACCATTGGAGGGCACTGGACCCTCGAGCTTGTTGTAGGATAGGTTGATCGTTTCAAGAGCTGGGGAGAGGCCAAGGTTTTCAGGTATCCGGCCGTAAAGTGCATTGTGGGAGAGATCAAGAGTGGCTAAGGTGGGCATGTTTGCAATTGATTTCGGGATTTCCCCAGTTAATTGGTTGTTCCCGAGGCTCAAATGGACTAGTTTTTGGCAAGAAGCAATGCTTTCTGGGATGTCTCCAGATATAAGGTTGTTTGAAAGATCCAGCACGGAGAGAGAGATGCAATCCTGGAACTCACCTGGTATATTGCCTCCCAAGTTGTTGTTGGATGCAATGAAGGTTTGAAGGGAGGGAATAGAGAGAATTCCAGAAGGTAGAGATGATTCAAGGTTGTTCCAGGATACATCAATGAAAGAAAGTGAAGCGGATGAAGTGATATCTATTGGAATTTGGCTGGTAAGATTATTCTTGGCCAATTCCAGCCTTTGAAGGTTTGGGAGTTTTCCGAAACCAATTGGAATAGTCCCAGATATAAGATTGTTATGAATGCGAACACGTGCCAGAGATGAACAATTTGAGATCCCGCTTGGAATGGAACCGGAGAAGGAATTACTGAAAAGTATCAGTTTGGTGAGATTTCCAGAAGCACACAAACCTCGCGGAATTTCTCCTGATAATGAGTTAGAAGACACATCCAACCACTCCAGTGGAGAGTTCTGTCCAAGGTTCGCCGGCAAAGGGCCTCGTAAAGAATTTTTCCATAGCTCAAGTACTTTTAATTTCTTCAGTTCCCCAAGCTTTTCTGGTACCAAACCTGTTAGTTTGTTTCTCATGACATTTAATAGCTGCAAGTTCTTCAGCTCAGCAATTTCCTCTGGGATCTTCCCTGAAATCTTGTTATCGGACAAGTCCAGATACTCCAATGACGTAATGTTGCCAATCTCAGGCGGAATCCTTCCTTCAAACTTGTTCTTGTACAAGAAAAGTGTATTAAGCCTTTTCAACTTACCCAATTGTGGTGGAATCTGTCCACTGAGACTACTCACAGCCAAATCAAGGTACTGGAGATTGGTGAGGTTGCCAAACTCTGAAGGGACCTCTCCTTCAAACTCATTGTACCCAAGAATTAGTGTCTCTAGAGAAGCAAGTTCTCCAAGTTCTCCTGGAATCCTCCCTGTAAAGTTATTCCCTGAAAGCCCAAGAAATTTGAGCTTCTGTAAATTCCTGAAACTAACGGGGACTGGACCTTCGAGGTAGCCCCCACGAAAATCAATGCTTTCGAGCAACGTTGCATTTCCAAGATCCTCTGGAAGAAAACCCAAAAAGTTATTACTTGACGCGTTAACTAGTCTCAATCCTGCGGCATTCCCAAGACCCGTAGGAAAGCTGCCAGTGAAGTAGTTCTGGCTCACATCAAAGCTCTTCAAGGAAGTGAGATTGGACAGTGATTTTGGCAATGAAGAAGCGAAATTGTTGCAACTTACGTTGAAAACAGACAGACTAGAAAGTGCTCGGATGTGGTCTGAAACACGACCACTAAGGTTCATGTTGGAGAGGTCGAGACTCTCTACGAAGCCTTTAGAGTTGCACCAAACCCCTGTCCAATTACAGTGGGGTGACCATGAACCGTTACGGCTCAGATTGGTTGGTGGCTGCCAATTCTTCAGATGCTTCATTGGATCAACGAGACTGGATTTGAATGAGAGAAGTGTTGACAATTCATCACTAAATGCAGATTGAGCTCCCTCGGCAAAAACAAGAGAGAGGCCAATGAAACAGTGGAATAAGAAGAAGGGCTGCATTTTAAGAGGGTCTTCGTTTTCCTGTGAGTTGGTTCCACTTAAAAGTATAGCATTTTGCAGAGCAGGGAACAGAGGAAGAAGATGGAGTGCTGGGAGTAAATATAACTAGAAGTTCTGAGAGACAGATTAATTTATAGTTAAAGGCAATGATAGACCAGTTTAATGGATCTACGTGGGCACTTGGGATCCGGACCTGCTAATCATGTGCAACTGATGACTGTCAATCTTTGGACTCATTGGAAATATCCTCGACATCATAACATGCACAGAATGTGTTCCAGAGCTGCTTGTTCTTATAATAAGGTCAACACAAGTGAGCCATTTATAACTGATTTTTAAATTTTAATCTTTTTTCCTTAACCCTTTCTTTTTCGTTTTTTCTCAGGCTTTATTATCAAACTTTCAGGGAGTATTCTCATATTTCTGCTGTATTGATGCAGAAATAACATCATATTACTCAGACGTTGTCTTTTTCCTTCATCATGATATCCGAGACAAAGCATTCCATATTAAGCACATCACTCCGTTCAACCCATAAATGCCCCATCTCAAAGTTACGTTGGTGAACCAAAGATGACCCCGTTTTGAGCGATCTGTTGGCCTTATTTACTATGGAGATAAAAAAAGAGACAGTTTGGAACTTTCTGTTTAAGTGTGACAGAAGAATAGTGCTTTAAGGGAATGTGTTTAGTAGCAATCATTGTCTGTGGCACCAAAGCCCATTCCCTATTATCAAGCAATTGCAATATCCCATTGCTTGGCCACCACATGGGCACATCTGGCTCTTGTGCAATTATTGTAGTACTGTTATCTTTCTTTTCATAAAAAAATTTGAGTGCGTAATGTGAGAGAAGATATTGAACTTTTCTTTTTCAATCAGAGGTTAATAATTTGATCCATAACCAATGAAAAGGGAAAGGCTGGATGCCATGTGAAACGGGAAACTTCCAGAGGGAGGAACTTGGTGCCCAACTACTCATTATTGGAAAATGGGAATGATTTTAGCAAAGGAAACTGGTTTCTATTATTTTCTGACCATTTGAGAATCAGAGAAATGTCCAAAGCTCAGGTGCCCCACATGGTTTTGTGCCAAAGTTGGGAGACCCACCACCGCTATTAATCATTTCCTCTATGGTGAATATTCTATATTCTAGTCGCCAACCACAGGTTGGCTTCGGTGCCCGACGGTCCTCATTTTTCAATCAAGCAGAAAATACAATAATTTCTCTTTACGTCTACAGTTATCAACAATCATTTTTAACGAATAATTATTCAGCCTTGTTTGAATTTTAACGGGGAAATTTTCAATGTTTATGAGTGAATATTACAAGCGAAGGAACGGATATTGCAAAGCTTGAAGGCTCAATCCTTTTTTTTTGGGTTTTGTTTTGCCATCAGACATTTAAGAATGTCATTTCTTTGGGCCGTGTCCATTGTAAAGTTCAATAAAGTAAGTGTAGAATTCGGGTTAATGGCATCTAAGCATTATCTTCTCAAATACTCTTCTGGTTCTATTTAGAAGATAGAGAGGAGAAATTTTTTTAATCCTATTTATAAGTCATTTTATTAAATTTTTTAGTATGGATGTACTATTTTTTCTTTTATTTATTATAATATAGATGTTTTTTTTAAAAGTGTATATATTAAATAGGGATAAAATTAAAAAATTGTTATATTTTAATAGAGAGTTAATGCAGTTTAAAGTTTTTTTTAGTTTGTGAAACATGTTGAAAGTACCTTATAAATAGGATTAGAGAAGTAAATATTAAGAGAATGACCTCTTTGTTCTTATTGACAAACAGGATGACAACTACGGAATTGGCATGGAAAGGAAAGCTTATTTTGCCGGTGTTTCCATTTATTTTACCGTTGTAGGTTTAAAAAAAAATCGTAGTTATGACTGAAAATCCTATATTTGTATCCATTTAAGTTGATATTTAGAACTGTGGCAAAAGAATTTTTATATTTAGAACTTATTTTTTTTAATAGGATTTTTTATGACCTCAAATGATAGGACTTAAATACAATTCTCTTTCGTCTTTGAATGTCTTCACCGTCAAAGGCACAAGACGATTGTTCGGGCTTTTTTTTCTTCTTCTTTTTGCTTGGATCCACCGACGAGGCAAAGCCCAAATATTGGGCTTCAGACGCGTGGTCAGGTGGCAGCGGGCTAACCCGGCCCATAAAAATACTAATCCAATTAAAGGGCCGGTTGGCCCAACAAATAGAAAATTTGGAGACGAAGAGGCACTTCTCTTTTATTGGATTCTGCAGGTGGTTCTGTTTCTAATTGACTTAATAATGGCAGTGATCTGATGCAACAATGATAATCACGGGCAGCAATTATTTAAAGAAAAGAAGGATAATTAGTGGGAATGGGATGAGTCACAAGCCAGTAGAAAACTTTAAAATGATCGGCTGGTTTATGCCCTCTTTTTGGTCGTAGGTGGGCGTCACTTTCCACCAGGTGGCCCACGATCCTCCTTCCTTCTTATCTAATCAACTCGATTTATATGATATTATCAAACCACGCAGTGGGAATTTTGGATGCTACCATCTGCACACTTAAATTACAATCATCCTTATCTTTAAGAGCCAGTCACCACCATTAAGCTTTTCACAAACATGCCCAAAAATTACAGGCCATGCCCCTCTTCCGCTGAACCTTCGCTTATCATAATCAAAGCAGGTTCATTGTTAGTATCAGATCAGTTTAATTTTAATAGACAGAACCCTCCGCAATGCAGAGAAGAAATTCTCGGCCGACACACCAGACAGCATTAATCATCGTATGGCATGTATTCACGTGTTATTATCAAAAGCCGTAGTTTTAATTCGGTGACTTGTGGTGAAATGATGCGGTTATAATAACTTGATGCGGCAAAACATAAAATATGCCCACTCCACTCGCCTCTATTGTGATTGTTTTCCCCTTTGGGTGATCGTCTTCAATTGATGCATGCATATTTAATTAGCATCCGCATGAGTCATCTTCCACAAATGTTGGACTACCTCTTCCTTCCTGCCTTCGACTGCGACCCACAACACTGATGTCTGTAAGTGGTGGCACTTTGCGCTATGTCCGTACGAAAGACAGCCAGGATCATGTGCTTTTGTTCTCTCAGCTGATGTGAAGTAAATAATCGTCACCCGTGTCCTGCACTTTCTGTGGCCTAGTTCTAATATTAACCTACGAAACGGACCCCGTTTATTTTTCAGAAAACATTCGGGTTTCGTCTTTCTTGATTTCCCCCACCAGTACAGCCTGATGCGCCAAAAAAACAAACAGAAAAAGAGAAGAAAATGATGGGATCGAACCCGGTTGGACAATGGATTTATGATTAAGAACACAGAATAACTGGGCTCCAATATATAGGGGAATAGCACTCGTACAGATACAGGAAAAGTGGCAAACCAAGGAGGGGCTGAAGAGTTTGTTTGATTCTTTGATTGCCCAGATTAAAAAGACACAGTAAAAGCAGAAATTTGAGATTCAAAGACAAGGACCAGTGTATCATCTTGTCGGCAACCAAACAGGGGGAAACGTACAAAGTGAAAAATGGATGAGAATGAAAAGCCAAGCATCAGACTTGCCTCGAGGACTCGTTTCCTCACCTCAGGTCAGGCTTCTTTATCAAGAATCATGGTTCCTGAGCAATTATTGGCCACGGCTCCAACTCCACCAGATACTTGAGCTTGTACCTCCTTCTTGTCCTCAAAAGCCCCGTCATGATCTCCTTCGCTGCGCCAACAAGACCGAGTCCGGCAGAGAGGAGGAAGAACAAGAAGAAGGTGAGTGTTATTGGGGAGTTGCGGGTTGTATTATTTATAAAGGGCCATAGATTTCTCAGCCGTGTGCGAGGGAGTTATAGAACGAAGTAAAAAGACAAACCTACAAGGCCGGGGCCATTACCGTATGGACAAGACTTAAAAGTGAGGGATTAATTTGTCGCTTAACTTTATTACAAATGAATAAACTTATATCATCTGCCATGTGATTAAATGTTTTTTTAAAAATTTACACAACACGCTTTCATTGAGTATTTGTATAATGATGTGTGTATTTTTTTCAGTAGAATAATGATGTGTATTTTAATTAGAAGAGACGAGGATCGCGCTTTACGCCGGCTCCGCTTTTAGGATGATCGATTTCACATTACAGTTAACAATTCCTAACCACAGCAAAGTTCAGCGCTAACAAATCCTTCTAAGATTTTAACTTAGCTGGACACTAACACTGTTGTTATAATATCAACAAGGAGAATTATTTTGTTGGGCGTGTTTCTCTTGCCCTTAGAAGTTAGAATGGAGTCTACACGCGCTAAAGCCTTGTTTTTTTTTTTTTTTTTTGTTCCCGAGTTTTAACTGAGCCCCATGAAGAGATGGGAAGAATAATGCGGAAGTGGAAGAATAAGGTAGTTGATGGACAAGTGGCAAGAGTTCCACTTGTCAGGACCTGACAGTGACTTAATAATGCACATTCGGCAATAATTTCATTTAATTGCGATTTTCCAAAACGCACATTCGTGTGCAGCCAATCAAGAATCTCCATAATGAAGCTACTTCTAATTTATTATGCTAATTTGGGGTGCTAATCCGTTTCGAACTTCTTGTCACGTGTCAGACATTAACACCTGTAATGTTCGTTAATATAGTTGCGGCACGGAAAGTTTTTTTAACAGTGGACTACTATATCTATAATAATATCATTATTCTTTCCCAACGATTTCATTTGATAGGGATTTAATTTGACCAATAATTAATAGGGATTTCCTAAGTTTTCAACCGTCGACTAGGTCTTAGCTGCTACTGTTTAATAGATCATTCTATTGCTTTCATTCCTTTGCAGTCATTAAAACTCGAAGAAACGTGACAAATATACACATAGTAGCTTTGACGAATATCAGAGCTCAGAGTTATGAAATATAAGTAAGGGAAAGATGCTGTGGAAGATGACGGTGCCAATGGACCACTGTGAGGGATCGGGGTTAATCTGAATCTTCGATGTAAAAATATGATTTTAGTCAACACATAACATTACGCCACAATCATTCATTTTAATATTCATTTATTATTCTTTACACTCGAAGCTTGCTTTTAAAACTCATTTTATTACTTTTAACATTTTTACTCGTATTCCTTTTTTAAAAAGGATTCATTCAAACCTTCCGGGGACCAAAAATTAAAAAAAAAAAAAAAAAAAAAGGCTTTCAGATCTAGCATACCAGACGGGTCCGGCTTGGTTGCTGACTTTTTTAAGACGCACGCTTCCTAAGGGCGGCCTTGGCAAGGCTGAGCTATCCGTCCATCATTCATCAAACCGTGCCTTTCAATCCCAAAAGAAAAGGTTGGCATTAGTCATCTTCTCATCCTTTCCCTTCTTTTCCGTTTGTCGTTTAGTTAGCGGGGATGACACCAACAACTGATTTCCCAAATCCATTGTCACGGGGCCCACCACTCCTCACATTCTCCTTCTCATAGCCATTTTGCACTTTTTTTCCTAACCTTTTCCTCTCAGCCATTTTGCATTTTTTTTCCCCTAACCTTTCCCAGTCATTTTACATGGAAGGTAAAGAGAATTTTCTAGATGGGATTCATGATCCTATATACAAGTTACTCAAATTATTTTTTTTTTCCCGAATATTACTCTAATGTAATTTTTTTTATAATGTAAAATAAAAGTGAAATTGAAAATTTTTTTCCAAAGTTATTGATAAGCATAAGCACACGAGGGAGTATCATAAAATCGCTCAACAACAGAAATTCTCAGAATTTATCGTGACCCTTAGACTCGTCCGCAACAATCGCATCTCAGAACAGATCATATTTGCATTCCAATAAGTGGTTCAGAAAAATAGCGTTGATGGACATCAACTTTCTGCATCCGCATGCATCCCGAGCAAGCATTCAACTGAAAATAATAGTGATCTCAGCACCATTCTTACAATTTGTAAAAATCAGGAACCTAGTAATTACCAGTACAACGCTACGACGGCTGTATCGAAGCCTTCATCTAACAATCTATGTTTTGGATCACTGCTGCCTCAAATTTCTCATACCTGAAAAGAGACGGGTAGGAAATTGAGATGACATAATATCAGCAATAATGAGCAAAGAAAAATGTACAGGTAAAATATTAGAAAATTTAAAGATATAAAAAATACCCACAGGTAAAGCACATTCAGTAAACAGAATGACACCATATCTCTGAATCGCAACATTCTGTACGAGAAAGAAGAGGGATAGCATGAGATCCGTGGCCCTTATAAAATTTGCCACCTGTTTGTGTATCTGTATTGCACTATGTATACTCATTTCAACAAGACTAGCAACCCAAAATAAAGGCATGCACTTCAGCCCAACTGGAGACCGTGTAAAGAACGCCCGACAAACCCTTCCAAATGGAAGAGCTTTCGTCAATGTACTCCTTCTGCTTCCCAACCAAGCCAGGAAACAATGGGACAAATGAAATACCAAACTGCGTCCCTACTCTTCTAAGGCTAGAACTTGAACCAATCACAATTCCAATATCAGCTTCGAGTAGACATAGCAAATCACCCACTGAGTCCCCAATGTAAACAGTCAAATTCTTCCTTTCATCATTGAAGTTGTTTAATATATTCCGGAAAGCTTGGACCTTTTCAACGGGAGATTCCACCTTCTTAGCAATTTCACCAGTGGAGACAGATCCCTCAAAAGTGAACTCATTAGCATGCACATTCAGCTCATTCAAGCCCGCTGCACCATTTTTTCCCCCGGGGGCAGACTATTAGCAAGAAAAATAGGAAATATACGGTATAATATATTACTAACTTTTAAGGCATATTCTCAATAAAAAGACTACTGAAGATTGAAAAAAAATAATCTAGTATGAAATCGTATATAATAAAGATGCCAACAATTACATTAGCATACACAAGCATATCAAGGCTTTCTTTGCTAGGCATTAAATAACAAAAATTCAACCGATTCCAAACAACCAACAGGAAGTGATTGAGTGAGACAGCAACAGAATTCATGGTCATTCAATCGATTCTCATTAACCATTCTGACACAAGGTTACGTATGGCAACAGGTAACTTGACCACTGGTAACCTGTTGCCTGCCTGATCTAATTATTTCTAAATCCCTCGATGCTTCTTTATAAGTTGAGTATATATATCAAAGAAGAAGACATGTATATCAAATTTATAATTCATAATTTTACTTAAAAAATTAAATTTTCATTTGAAATTGACAGGGAACATCAGAAAAATGCAATAACCAGTTCATATACAAAAAGTGTTCTGACGGGAAGGCAAAGAGAATTAGTTAAAGGGAATAATATACAATATTACCATCATAGACAAAATTACAGCATAATAAGGGACATACCTGACAAAAAAGCAGACTTAATTAGCTCATCACACCAGCAGTATGAAAGTATATGCACATTTGCATTCAAGTTTTCATTCTTTACAACTCTCTGAAAGAAATTAATGCAACCATCTTGAAGAATTAGACGCTCCCCAGCCCGCTTTATATCTTCAAGGTTTAAACCCTTGAGTACCCCTGACTCAATAACCCTATCATTTGCCTTTTTCTCAAACTTTGAGAGTTGCTCCAGTGCTACAGACAGTTTTTGGAAATCAAAATTCTCCACTGCCAAATCACGAGGTCAGAGTTAGAACTAAAAATATCAGAGAACAGAATGTAGATTCTTCTTAAGTCAAAATATCTTAAAGAAAACATAGAATATTATCATACATCTCTCAGCAGGCATCATGTTTTCTATACATTGCTCATACTCCTCTGTATACTCCTGCGATAGTTCCATCCACGTACTCTTGAGATCAATGGATGACATCCGAACAGTTTGATCCTTGGATTGATTGTGATCAGATTTTGGTGCTGTCAAAATTGCAATTTCTGCCAAGATGGCAGATGAGTCAACAACGGTGCATGTCAAATCAAAATCAGAAAATATCATGAGGCGGTCTCTTTCTGGGTTATGTTCTTTAGTCAGGGGTACTACAGTTGGTTGAAATAGTGGTTGTGCACAGAAGAAGTCAATTTCAAGCTTCATAGCTTGGTGATATAGCTTTTCAATGACATCAAGCTCTTCGCCTGTCAAAGGGACGCTTAATTTCTCAAGCAAGTCTTCTGTTTGTAAAGCAGAGGCCTAAATTATATTTGGAAAAAAAAAAAGAAAAAGAATAAATGAGTGTCATCGATTAAGTGTATATTCCACCAATATTCACCACAAGAGAACTATGAAGGCAACTATAATTAGGTTCTGTCGTCAATTTGACAAACCTGGAAACCTTCAGAAGAATAATTGTCGATCCACTTCTGGAAAGGGTGAGGATCCTTGTTGTCTAGAAGTTCCTGAAACTGCTTGCCCAAAAAGGCATAGAGGCTCATGCAAGGAGTCATGGCACCCAAAGTATAAGCAGCAATCTTGGTTTTCTCAAAAGGTGTTGCCAGCTTACCGGGACCTTTTACTGCATCCACCTTGCCAGAGGCTGTAGCCAACAGGAAGTCTGTGTACTTGACAGTTGCAGAGTTAATATTCTCTTTGGCAAGGTCTAATCCCCATTCCTACACATCATTTCAAAATAGCACACCAAAATAATAGAGATTGAATGGTTGAAAAAGACAACAAGCATGTATAAAATATCGATAAAGTTATCATGACCATGAGACATATGTTTCACATATTCCAAGATTGGAATAATTGGCTTACTCTCTGAAAATAGGTATACTCTGTGCTATTGCTAACAAATAACAGTGATAAGGGAATTTGCAAGGAAAGCAGTTCTAAATTTTCCTCCTTCAAAATACATCCTAAGTTCTCATTCTCATGTTCCATTTGACTGGAAGTACCTTTTCTCCTATGGTCATATTCCAAGGGTACACAAAAGTTGATCATTACGATTGCACAGTGTGCAAGTTTTAAAAAGATCAAGTTGCAGATGATATTCTCCTTTACCCTCAGTATTCAGTGCCTATGATATAATTAACCAATACTCAATAGATCATGCAAGAAGTCATGCAAATATCAACCAACACTTGAAAATTATTTCCACAAACCAAAATTCAGTAAGAAGATTATAGAAAAAGATGGGGCAACAATAAAATAAAGTATTATATCGCAAAATAATATATCCACAAAAACCATTCCCAATCAAGTATACTACCTCCATATGGATACATGAGAACTACATGTTATTTTCTCAAATTATTATTTACTCAGTTTTAGTCTAACCTGCACAAGTAAATTATGCATCTTTAGCTCCTCTAAAACTGACTTCCTCAACTCAGAAATTCCAAGCTTTGCATCATCATCATCAGCACACTCCTCTGCCAACTCGTAACTGTCAAATCAATCAAAGGAGAAAATTTTAAAAAATAAGAACACTTGAATGACCTTATAGTTATTTACCAACGAAAAGGACATGAGACTAAAAAGGACGAAACTATGAAACACTGGTACTTTAAAACAGAGTCATATCATATCTGCCAGATACACAATACACGTGTTAAATACAACACAACGCTCCAAACTCCATTTAAACAGTAATGTATAATGTTTCTCGCAGTGTATACATAATACTTTTTTAAGACTAGGCTACAGAGCCCAAAACAAAAACAAACAATTCACGCACCTTTACATGTGATGTTACAAACTCCGGAATCATAACGAATTACTTTCCACTTCTCAAACGTCAACCGGGAGAAATAACAAGGTCAGCAATATAATTTTAGTCCAGAAAACGAGTGTTAGCATTTAACTTAATATGTTACTCAGTAACGGCTAATCTCGAACGTCTACTAAAGAAGGTTATTCTTAAAATGCCAATTTCGAAAGGACGAAAATACATGTAATACACTGTTGTTTTGGGTATACCAGTTCAAGAACCAAGCATGGCGATGGGAAAAAGAATGGAAGAGGGCTATTCAAGGACTATCTTGCGTGATTAATCAGTTGCTTACGAGTTAAGATTACGAATATTATTATAAGGAAACTTTTGGCATTTCAGTTTCGTTTTCTAAGTCCTTGAAAGCAAGAATACATTATAATTTTTCACAGTAATCAAAAAAAAAGAAAAAGGCAGGGTTAAATAAAAGAAACTGAAAAAGAAGAAAAAGGAAAAGATAGAAACAGAATCTCACGCTTGAGCAAAGGCCCGAAGAAAATGAACGTCCTGAGAGATGTAATGACGGAAGGATTCAATCTTCAAATTGCCGGAGGCCAAACACACAGCAAAGGGAGTGTACATGGCAAAAATGGATTCTCGATTGAACTTGTCCCAAAAGCGCCTGGCAAGTCCCGCTTCGGTGTGGCCGGACGACATAGATGACTTAGGCGGCATCGCCATTGGCATTGACGATCTCGGAGAAGAGTCAACAAGGCAGGATCTGAGCGAGTACGGAGGAACAACTCGAAATGAGTTGGAATAAATGAAATGGATGGGATTGAGAGGGGCTTTGATTGGGTTTAAGGCGAAGCGTATGAGCATCAAGTACAGCGAGAGAGAAAGAGAGAGACGGCGGTGACTGTGTGCTGCGCACTCGCTGAGAGAGGAGAGAGAGGAGTGAGGAGAGAGAGAGTTGGCAGTTGGGTCGCTGGCTGTGTGAAAAGGGAGGGAAGTTTTTATCTGGTTAGTGGAGAACCGGACGACGGCATCTTATTTTGTTATAAACCAGCACGGGCCGCACCTATGAGTTTCACCTGGATCGATCGGCCTATAAGGAGCCCAAGTAATTGGGCCTCCATGAACTTAGTTTTTTGGGAAATCCTATCTCAAGTTTATAATATAAAATATTATTTGATTTTTATTTTGACTTTAAATATAAAATTCTAATATATTTTGTCTCTCATATTTATATTTTTTTCAAGATAGTTCTTCTAACAATAATAATTTTAACTAATACATTTAATTAATAAAGATATTTTAGGAAATAAATTTTTTGGCACAAAGAATCAGGTGATAAATAGTGTTGCTTTTATTAGACATTGTAACTTTTTTTATTTCTTTTATTTTTCATGCTCATGTGACTGCTTTTATTACTCTTTCCCACATTGAGAAAATATCTAATTATATTAATACATACTTTTCAATTCATTTTAATCATGAGTAAATTTGAATTGTTATGACTACAATATTGCTCTGAATTAATACTTTCCGTTTTTAATATAAGAATTTATTTGATTTTTATTTTAATCCCAATATAAGACTTTAATCTACTTTGTCTCTCATATTTCTTTAAAAGATAATCTTTATAATAATGGTGGTTTTAGCCAATACACTTGATTAGTAAGGATATTTTAATAAAGATAACACCTATTTATTACAAATAACTAACTTAATTAATTTTCTTAATTTATTTAAATCAGTCAACTAGTTTTTATATTAAGAACCAGACACAGTATGTGTTTGCAATATATATGTTCTCAAGACATGAATAATAAAAATAAAAACTCATCTAAAAAATTGTGTTCAATTCTAAATATATAGGTTATATTTAAATACATTGAGAAATATTTGAGGAATAATAAACAAATTTATACAAAATATAATACAATGAATGAGAAAAATCTTTGTGAAATATCTAAGACTTCTAAGCCTTAGTATAAAAATTAATTGACTTATTTGAGTATATTGAAAAAATTAGTTAAATTAATTATTTGTAATAAATAACTGTTATTTTTTCTAAGTTATTATTGCCAATCATGTACTACTTCTGATTCTAAATATAAGAGCTAATTGGCTGGTTTGAATATATTAAGGAAATAAATTGAGTTAATTGTTTCTAATAAATAAGTGTTGTCTTTTCTAAAATATTCTTACTAATCAAGTATATGGCTAGAACTATCATTATTAGAATGACTATCTTGAGAAAAAATATATAAATATAAGAAACAAAATAGACTGGGATCTTATATTTAACTATGACCAAAATAAATATCAAACAAGGTATTATATTAAGGACCCAAGGCAGTATATAAGTTATAACTACTATTTAATGAAACCTTTAATATGTGCAACTACTATAAAGACTATATTAAAAAATAAATAAATATAAAAAACAAAATAAATTATAATTTTATATTTATAACCAAATTGAATTATCAGATCACAGACAGAAAATTTGTTTTTGCAAGCAATAACAGCTTCATGTAAATTATCTAAATATTTATATCTGTATGTGACATAGTATTAACATAAAGAGGAAATCATATCATTTATAAACGTGATCAATGTCACTCCCCCGCGCGTCCATAATAACACAACATTTATGTAAAACAACACCCCCTTTTTGCATCTATCGTTAAAAAATTTTTGGACCAGACATCTATCATTAAAAATTACTACTACAATGGGATATTTTTCAAATGAAAAAAAAAAAACAAAAAAAAACTCTTGGCCGGTTGGCCCTAGACCCCTTGCCGCAATGACCTCGCCTCTGTTGGGAATTTGGGATCAAGCCACGAAAGAATTGCCAGGGCCGCGGACGGCGGCGGAACCGAGCAGCGCTACTCAAACGTGCTTGCTTCTTCATTGGTTCGCCTCGTTTTCGCTATCTTGTTCAGAGGTTTGAAGTTTCTTACATCTCCCCCTATTCTTGTACCTCTGATTAATTGATTGTTTGATCCTTTTCGCATGTTTTTTTGCTTTTTCCTCTTGATGGTAGACACATGTTGGCAACTGCATGCAACGTTTGCCGGATTTTCTCCCTGGGTGTTTCGTTGTCAAGAAACTGCTAAAAGAGAAAATTCTCATCCCTAAATAAATCAGCCAACTTTGAAATTTTGTCCGTCGATTAATACATCCAACTTCCCCGGTTGAACTTGGGTTCTCAAATCTCATACTCTCCGCTTCATTGCGCGTCTGAAAATAATAACTCACTCCAACGAGGGAAATTAGTTGGATTTTCGGTAAGCATTAGATTATAATCATTCTTATGGGAGATTTTCATACCCATCTTTTCTCCGGAGTCAAAACATCAATTAGGTTTTCAAGTGAAAACCATCTTGTGTACTGTTACATGTTAAAGACTTAACGTAGTGATCTGTAGTGATTGTAACTGAACGATAAATTGATCCCGATATCAGATTTGCTTTTGACTCCCTATTTCAGAATCTGGACAGGTGATGAGCCTTGGCTTACATTTATTTTCATCAGTAGAGGAGTTTGAGTAATCATTTACCAGTCCTAATATTTCTCCACTTTAATTCAGTTCTCTGCAGATGTAGTTAGTCGTGACTATTGAGGACGTGCTTTACCGGTTTATATCCTGGATGGACATCAATAAGAGGATGACCTGTGACAGTGTTCATGCTGTGCTAAACTGTGATGACATACTGCAAGAGATCTTGCTACGACTACCCCCTTCATCTATTTGCAAATTCATCATCACATCAAAGAGATGGCTGCGTGTAATATGCAGTTCTTCATTCTACCGATGCTATGTGAATATATGGGGACAAAAGTTTAGACTTTGGGGTTTCTTTGTATGCAACTTTTTATATCTAGGAAGACCCCGTGATGGCTACCAACGGCCCTCCTGGGAACCTGCATTGCCTTTTTTGTCCACTTGTAAAGAGGGTGATGATCTGAAGTCTTCTGGCGTTCTCAGAAAACTTGGCTACTTTATTGATTGTTTCAATGGCATTCTTCTTTGCGGTCGTCATCCAAAGACTTATTATGTGTACAATTTCAAGAACAAGCAACAATACCAACTCCCAGAACCTCAGCAGTTCTACAAAATGTTGTGCATGGCATTCATTGTTGAGGAACATCTTGATGATGTCATTTGCTACAAGGTGATTCGAGCCAAATGTGAGTGCAAACTTAAGGTGCGCAACACAGTTTCTATTGAGACTTTCTCCTCAAAAACTGGAACTTGGAAGCAATCTACTCTAACATGCTCTACAACTTTTGCACTGCGCCCAAGGACAGTAGCTATGGTGGTCAAGGGAGTTGTCCACTGGTTTGCAATGTGGGGAAACCTTGCTATTTATGATCCACGCTTTGGAGATAGGTGGATAGCTCTATTAAAACTGCCAGCAGGTGGGCTATCACATGAGCATGAAGAGTCAGTTCTAGGGGAGTCATCTGATGGGCTTCTACAGTATGGTCAGAGCAGTAACTTGGGTGTGGAGATATGGGTTCTTGAGGATGAAGAAGGAGCTAGCTCATCCATTAACAGAAACTGTGCACATGTAAGGAAGAAGTGGATTTTAAGGTGGAGATTAAACTTTAAAGTAATGTGGAAGCAAAATCCAACTCTCAGCATGCAATGTAAAGAATCTCAGATACTGTCATTCCTTCCTCAGAATTCTCAGTCTATCTTCATTAGATCGGGGTGGAACATTTTCCAATGTGATCTGGAGACCAAAAGGCTAGAAACAATTTATTATCAGGGTCGTGGGGCTGCCATTTCATGGGAGTCAAGTAAAGTTGTTCCTTACTTTCTACCAACTTGGCCATTGGCTTGTGTGTCATAACAGAAATCATAACATGACGCTGGATATGATTTCTGTTGAATTAAGTAAAAAATTGACGGTCCTTGATGTATTTAAGTTGTACGTAGGGGTGATGAAATTTCAGTTCTTAACTTCCCTCCACCATAGGACCTTCACTTTCTTGTGGTTCCAAGCCGCTTGGGTTATCTTGCGTCATCTGGGTTTAGTTAAAGCTAGGAAAACGTATTTCTTTTGTGATGGTATGTTAGAAGGTAAGATGAATGTAGAAAACAACTTCTCCCCATTTTTTTGGGGGCGCTTGAAGACTCTAGAGTCATGTTAGGAGATGTGATTTGTCATAACCGGGGTATGGATGACTGATGATGGCCTGGACTGGATGGTTACATTCCTTGTGTTTTAGGGTTTGTTTGGGATCACTTTTATAAGGTAATTATAAGTATTTTGACGTAATTCGGGACAAAATTTCTCTCATATAATTGTTTTTTGTAAATTATGATTAAAAAGCTACTTTTGAAGACTCCAATCCTATTCCAAACAAGCCCTTAGGCAGTAGCTTTGATTCTAGTGCTAAATGAAGGCTTAACAGCATAATTAATAAATTGTTAATATTTTAGAAATCATATCGTACTCTTGGTGCTGTCATGCCCATTTGCTATGAAGGGTTTGAAGTAAATAGGAGTGGGAATAGAAGTAAAAGTGGGGTAGGAAAAGAGACGTGACGTGAAAAAATGTTTGGTAGGTCAATGGAACCCTGCAATAATTTCAATCTAATACTTGCATTTATAATATCAATGTACAAAGATATTCTTGCTGGGCAAAATAACAAGAAAGGAAGTTAGATTTAACTTGGAGAAGAGAACCACTACTCACAACTAGAAAAACCACCAAAAAGCTACTGCTAGAGAACACCATAAATTAGGTGTTGAGTTTTAATCATTTACAGAAATCGAGCGATCCATAATAACGAACAATTCAAAAAACCAAGAATAATAATGTAGAAATAGACAGAAACATTGAATATCACATCTACGATGAAGGCTCAATTCACAGCGACATTGAAGAAGCTAGTTCTCTAGTTTGCTTGTTTGAAAATATGGATGACTCCGATGCGTTCAACGGGACAAGAACCCGCGCCGTCGGCAAGGTAGCCATTGCAATCTTACTCAACCTATTGGGAGGCAAAGCGTCACTAGGGGACGCCGAAAGGGGAGGCACCGCGCCATTTGCAGCTTTTAAAGGTGTATTTGAATTGGCAGTATTAAAACTGATTTTTATTCTATTTAACTTTTATAAATATGAGTTGGAATAAAAATTAGTTAGTATAGTATGATTTATATTTGGATTAACATTTATAAAAAAATCAGTTTGAAAATTTAGAACTTGTTTGGATAGATAATTAAAAAAATAAATTTAAATGCAAAATGATTAAAAAGGACATGAGTTTTATATAAGATTCAGTTAACAATTTTAGAATTAAGAATATACATAAATATTTTAGAAAGATCGTGTACGAGTAACATATAATATAATTAAGTAATTTATTTAGTTTTTTTAAATCTATTCAAATAATATTATCAAAATATTTATCATTAAATTTTACAATTTTATTTTTTTAAAAAACTAAGTTTAATTAGATAGTATTATTATATTTATTAGAATTAAATAATAAACAATATAAATTAAAAGAAGGGATAATTAATCCACAGCTCTTTATAGTTTCAACTAATTTTGAATCAGATTCTTATAGTTTTTTTTTCTTTTTATCAGGTCTTTATACTTTCACCTGTTTTTAATTAGGTCCTTGTATTTATTTTTCTTTTTATCAAGTTCTTATAAGTTCATCTTATTTTTAATTAAGTCCCTGAATTTTTTATTCTTTATTTTATAAATTCTAACAGTACTATTATATAAACATAAAATAGTATGTATTATTTAATATTAGTTTATAAACAATAATATTCTAAAGATATTGAATTATTATAATGATTTTAATTTTTTCAGCAAAAAAATTAATTGTTCTAAAAAATTTTCCTGAATTAATTAATTCTATTACTTTTTTATTACATAATTATTAATTTAATTTAATTATTAATATTTTATATTTCAGTATTAATCTATTTAATTAAGCTTATATTTAATTAATAAATAAAAATTAAAACTACATGGACCTAATTAAAAATTTAGTGAAATTATAAGAACTTAATTAAAAGAAAAATAAATACAAGGACCTAATTAAAAAAAAGTAAAAGTATAAGGACCTAATAAAAAGAAAAAAAACTATAGGGACTTGATTCAAAATTCGTTGAAACTATAAGGACTTACGGATTAATTAACCCTTAAAAGAATAATAAAAAACATAAATGTGTTGGTCACTCTTGGTGGGAAAAAAATAAATGTGGTGGTCACTCTCTAACCTATAGAAGGACATACAGTTAAAAAGCACAGCTACTGCTAAAAAAAAATTACTGGGGAGTGTTTGGCAATCTCCAAACTATGGTTTTAGAAATACTTTTCTATAAAACGAGACAAATCCCTTCACATATTTACTTCGTAAACCATAAAAGCACTTCTAAAACGTTTGGTTTCACTCACAGCAACGCACCTAATGAGCAAGAAAAAGTTCCATTAAGAGAAAAGTCAATTTGAAGATTACCGTGCGATAGAGAAAGCGGAATCCCAAACAATTTCTTATCTTCAAATAACCCCCTAATTCACGTTTCGTACGTCCCAATGCATGTTTTATAGTCTGAACGGTGATCCAAACATAGTCTAGGTTAGATCCGTTAAGTTATATCTGTTGGCAAGAGGTAGTAAGAATTTAATGCATTTTAAAAATTCTTATGATCCGCAATTTATATGGATATGATGATTAAATATATTTAGTATTTACAAATAGTTTTTTCCGACAATATACTGACTCGTTTTTATAATTTAAATTTAATCTCTTACTTAAAACATCAAACAACATCTTATAAAATGTATATCTCATAAAATTTCAAATCATCTAAATGAACAGTTTGTCAAACTAACTTCCTAAAAAACAACGAATATAATTTATGAAAACATCAGTTTGACAAACGTTAATCCAAACAAATGGATTCACAGACTCGGTAAGTTCTAGTAAAAAAAAACCTGTTTTCTATGCATATTTTTTTAATAAACAACATAAAATAACCAACTTTGCTGCCGATACAAATGTACTTGCATTTTTATATCAATTATTTAAATAAAACAGTAAAAGAATTATCCTGTTCTGTTGTATCTAAAACTAGGTGCTGAAAAGTCAAACTGAAGAGTGCGCATTGAGTATCCTTTTTTTTTTTTTTTTAAATGCTTTTCAGTGGCGCCCCCGCATTACAAATCAAATGCTAGTTATACATCTAAGGAGGAAGATCAGCCTTTGTACGATGTTAAAGTCCATTGACTTGTCTCTGATGCGTCCCAATTCAACAATTAGCCGGCTCGATGCGTCGATGTGCAGTTCATCAATTCTGCTGACGAGGCTGTCAAGTTGGGCTTGGCAGCAAGAAACTAAAGCCAGAGTTCTCACGAATAAGCGGTGGGGCCTCCACGTCGGAGATATCTATCTGTTCCATCGACTTTGACATATCATCAACCGAAAATGGAATGCTGCCAAGCAAATAATTCCAAACGGTTAATGCCAACCGCATTTCTTCCATATGGATTACAGAACATTAGTATTAAACAATGTTGGTTTTCATGACCACATCAAACTTGCAAAACCGGTGAAATCAAACATTAGTGATAGCTGAAATGAGGGAAATAATATCCACTCGTTTGATCGATATCACCTTACCTTGAATCATCATCCAGCAGGAAAGAACTACTAACTGCGTTAGTTGAATCTTCGGTCATCAACACTCTCATATTGGAGATAACCTAGATGAAAACATTGACGAGGCAAAGCTTAAACATAGTTTTTCTGCACGTTTTCTTCCTGAAGCTATCATGCTGTGGAGTTCAGGAAGAGATAACTCCAAGCCTATTTTTGAATAAAGGTTTTCTGAGGAAACTTACATCAGGTGACACGCTGTGTGTACCATACTTGTCATCCCAGTACATTGTGCTAATCCGATATAACTGCTGGATGCTGAGGACCTGCAAATAGAGGAATTAGGTTGGGAATTGTTCAGGTAACTATATCATCTGCCACCATAATGAGTAAAATTGCCTCCGCTTACCGGGCAAAGGTCATGGCTTATTTCATCCAGTGTTTTCTTAGGTTTCTGGTGTATGACCTGAACAAAACAAAGGGTGGAAAAGATGAGTTTGCTGTATTGGCTATCTTACCATCGGAACAAGTGCAGGTAGAAAGATACCAGAAATCCAATCGCCTGTCTGATATGTTTCAACTCATCCCACGCTGAACCTGCATACTGCATCGTTTTGGTAGAGGGAAGGAGGAGGGGCAGGGAAAATGGGAGGTTAGTAGTTATCTCATATCAACAGAACTGTACAGGATAAGAGCAATAAAATTAAGGCACCTCATCTGTCGCCTTATAACACCAGTGCTCCAATTCAGCCAACCCAGCTTTGACATATTCTCCATTACTAAATGAGCAGCACTCTCTTCTTAAAAGGAGACTGTTGCAAGAATCAAAATATGTCATGATAAAATTATTTTGCAGAACAGAAAACAATCCCAAAAACTATGGAAGCAAAGCATACGAACCTATTGAATAGTTGAACATTGATGAAAGAAAAAATTTGAGTAAACACCTTACGAACTAAAAATGGGGGAACCTGTCAAAACAAAGCAGGAAAATAAAACGTGTAGGAGAGAAAATAAAACCCCTTCTGCTTCTTTTGAAGAATAAGTTGGACGTAAGTTTAAACCCCTGTCAAGTAATGTGCAAAATCTGAAATTTAGAATCACAAGGGTCGGCCAAAAAATGCATGATGACCTATCCCCATAATACAAATATGACAGTATGAAGAGGCAAAAGATGATGTCAAATGAGATTCTACTAACATGATTTGCCCTCAAAGTGTTCAAAAAGTTCCCAAGGCTCGTAACTATCCCCTGCCAGTGAGCAATCAAAGCTCGCTGAGCTTCAGTATTTGCAACTGTTAGTGATCCCTTAACCAAGCATGCTCTGGATGTTCTTGGTGCCTATCTCATCACAATCAAACAATTACATTTGAAATCCATAAATTTGATAGAAGGATGGCAAATGAAGTTAACAACGATCTTTGAACACAAAGAAACAGTTACCTACCTGGATGCACAACCCTAGCAGGGGAGAAATTTCTTTCTTTAGATTATCCCGAATCATTCCATATATTTTTTCTACATATGCAGTAAGCTGCTGTTTGAAAAGCAAAGCTGGGTACTTGGCTTCAACTTGACGCAATGTGTCTACTCCACCACTTATGCTACCATTGATTAAGGAGAGGTTAACTCCTGTAGGGGCTCCACGGAAACTCTGAAACAACAAGAAGAATTATTTGAAGAGTGAAAGCTTCTCTAGAGGTATTGCTCTGTTCAAATAAGAACACCGTGTTTACCTGTGTCATTCTCCCAAATAGGGTTGCGGATGAAGAACGACGGCGTTGTGGGGCCATGCCAGCAGCACCACTAGCCTTAAGTGTGCGCTGGAGTAACAATAGAAGCGTGGATGCATTGGATAACCAATAAGCCAAGACATCATTGTTGTCCTGGGTCTGAAAGTCCAAATAAATATTTGAGTTAGAAGGTTAGAGACATCAAGAGTAATAAAGAGAGCACAACATGATAGAGTTTCGCCTTTTACACCTCAATTGCATTGCCAATAGTTTGAATAATACGATCAAAAACACTAGTGCGCTCTACTTCAAATGACCTCCAATGTAAGAGACATTTATATATGATACATGCAGCAACAGGTCTGTTCCCTGCAAAGCCTACATGTTGCGCAATACATCTGATGAGCAAGTCTTGATTTTCCTGCTGTTTCTCATTTAGTGACTTTTGTGGTCTGTCATCTACTTCAGCATGTTCCCTCTGGTTAATTGATGAGCTATGAAGATCCTGATTGGTTTATCAGGTGGCAAAAATGAGAGTCAGGTCCACGTAATATCCCACCCAAATAAACAGTGATATAAAATAGCTACATACCAAGGGTATCTTCGCTTCTCCGACTATATGACCACTTTCAGCGCCTCTCTGACACGAGGCAAGAAAATATATTAAACTAACACCAAGCTTTATATTATAGTCATGTACGTGCATAAGAAGCATTCCATGGACTACCTGTATAATAGATCTAGAGCGTCCTGAAAGAAACTTATTTGGTGTCATGGATACTGCTTGCTGACGTAGAACCCGATTCTCTGATTCTAAATTAGTAATTTTCTCTTCCAGCCTAATCAATCATGAGATTTTAACCAATTCTCTTAGCAAATTAATGAGTGGTTATGACCCATCTTTAAAGATGAAATTACGTATAAAAAAGTTTACCATAGTACTCCACAAGAGAGTTAAATGGAAAAGCTTTAGATCGACATTTTGAAAGTTGATCTATGATTAGCATGAAAAAACAATAACATCAAACAACTTTATTACCTGGTTAACGATTCCTGTAGTTGACGAACCTTCTTCTCTGTGTCCTCTAATTTTTTGCCTTGTTCTTCACTAAAAGCTTGAGATTCATTGTATTTTCTTTCAAAATCTTCAGCTTTTTGTTTCTCTGACTCTAATGATGTCTGTGTGAACATAAAGCCCAAGGTAACATCACTTAGGTAACTTCATCATGATATGCTGCAAACAATAACTTTAGTTCATCACCATTAACTTGAGCAGAAATTAGTCTACTTATATTAATTTTGGGATCCAGTCAAATGATACTGAAGGGAAAAAAAATCTAAATTCCGCTGCAAACCATTTGCATTCCTTGGTACCATAATTGTTTAATTGAAAGAAATAATTCGTTCTAGCTGGCATTAATTATTTTTCCTTTCCTATATTTTATTTACTAGGAATTCTTTCTTTGCAGTACAAAATATGATTTCATTATGCTTCTCAAATTTACAAGCAGGACATGACAAGCTACACCCCTTTATTATATTGAGAACAATCTAATGACAGTTCTCATATAAACACTCTAAAGACAATAAAACTTGTACTTAGTTCTGGAAAAATCTATAACGACATGAATAATCCATTTGTCTAACATGATAAGTTATGTATTATTATATCACTGAATTTAATTTTCAGAACAGAAACAAAAAGGTTATAAATTCTTTTCTAGGAATGTTGTTCAATCTGATGTACTGATTTGTAAACCTGCTACCAACTTCTGTTTAAATTTACCAGTAAAGGAACTGTAAAAAGAACAATGTTTTACTGAGAGGCTGATATAGTTGTTTCTTTACAAAATACTTATAGGTAAACATGCTTCCAAGACTTGAAGGAACCATATATGCATAAAAAGACACATGCTTGAAAGTAGAAGTTACCTAACTGCACATGTGAGGTCTAGTTAGAATGAACTTTCTTACCTTCAGACTCTCAACTTCCCCCACTAGTGACTCAACCTTTTGTGTGTCTTCCACTAGAACTTGTGTTTCTTTAACAACAGGAGGTGCTTCTTCAACAACTTTCTTTGCATTCTCCCGCTCCTTAACAAGTAAAGCATTGGTTTCATCAATCTTGTTCTGCATCTCCTGCAGTGAGTTCTGCAGTTTTGCTACTTCTTGTGCTTTGGCTTCTTCTAGGTTAGTCTGCACAAAATTTTGTAGTCTGTTTAGGGCTTAAAAATTGAGAGGTTTAGTTTTTTCTTCAAAATTCATGATTGCATACAATATCATAAAAACAAAAATTTCTGACATAATATCCATCCACAAAATATAGATGTTACCCTTAAACTTTTTTCTAATTGCAGACGCCAAGTAAGTTCCTCCACTCGTTTTTCCAGCTTATCCTTTGCTTCTTTAAGCGCACCAGTTTCTCTTGCAGCCTAGAGCAAATAAAGTAATTTTAACTAACAGTAGAGAAAGAGAAATTATATCAAGAAAATTAGTAAAGAGAGGACATGCTTGCCACACAGATATCACAATTAAGACAGTAATAGCATAAATATAAAAATAATAAAAATCACTAGAAAGACAGAAACATGCCATTTTGAGTTTCCTAAGTTCTCTCCTGGCCAATCGCCCCCTCCATCTGCATTGTGCAACAATAGTACTTTTCTTGAGCCTCTTGTAATACAAAGTGGCCTTCCGGCATCTCCACCAAGCCTGCAATTTTCAAGAGAGAGTGTTTATTTATGAATACTGTATACCGATCATAATGGGCAGGTCATGTCAATCGTATAGTAAAAAATGACCTGAATAGTGACTGCAGCTTTAGTACGCTTCCTAAATCTGAATTGGTTACGAGCACCCATTGTCCTTAAACCTGTTTGCAAGATAAGTACTGAAGCTTGGAGTCTTTTATAGGCTTTCCTAGCTGTATATCTGCGCACGTCTTTCTGAATTTTCTTTGCAGCGGCCTCCCTTCTCATGTTATCATATTGTTTGCATGCCAGTCTTCCTATAGATCATATATCATGCATGTTAGTAAAATGTAGTAACAAGAGACTGATTAAGCAGTGAAGTGTGTCTCACATCCTAATTGGAGAAGCCCATAATCTTGAAAATTAAATAGCATTTGGTAGATAACTGACTTAGGTTGTTGAAATTTTGGAGTATCTCACCTCTACATAAAGACTGCATGAATACGGTAGTTCTACGTAATGCAAGATAATGATTACGAGCTTGATGGGTTCGTATGCGCCGTTGGACAATTTTGGCTGCCCGACTGAGTACCTGAGCCCTCCGTGCGTCTAGTTCAGCCATCTGACCTGCTCTCAGGAATATCTTCGTTTTCCCAATCTACAACAATTCATAGCCAATCAAACGTATTTTGAGTCCCTGAAATATGGTGGCACGAATGTTTCTACGCATGTAATACAATTATGCAATCATGTTCATAGATTTTAGTTCTTTAACCCAGCAAAATTCTGCTAATCCACTACATGACAAAAATAGTTACTTCGGCAAAACATACCTGATATCCTTTAAGACCCACTTTCTCTAAAATCTTTTGGCAAACGACCTTTTCATCAGAGCTGCTCATAGAGGAAATAAATTTTTAGATTAGTGCTGTCTTGGCATGAAGCAGGTGATGTGCTAAAAGTACTTACTTTCCATCCACAACCTCTGGGGCAAGGATTCCAAATCTGTGAGCAAATTCAAAGAAAAGACGGCGAGTAGGGTAACCAGCGCAACTAATTCTGATTGCCTCTAGAACACCCTATAGGGTCAAGTATAAGATATTACAAAAGAAGGGGATTGGAGACACAGAATTATGGATATACTTTTTATACAAACGATCATCCAAAGAAGGGAATAAAAGTCGGATATCAGGCATACTTACACCACAGCGAAGTTGTTGCATAATGTTGACGTTCTCAAATATTGCAGGCTTAAGGACATTGTTTGGCTTTATACATCTTACATAATGAGGTTCTGTCGAGTTCAATGTGTCCATTAGTTGCTGTAGTTGTAGCTGCACCATTCAGATTATGAAAACATGGTTTCTTAACTGCCCGATAGTAAAAATGCATTCAATTTTTTAAGGAAATGTTGTGCAGGTATACAAGTGGACAAGGAAGTAATGATACCTTAAAACGAGAAGCTATGGAAGAAAACTTCGATGATTTAGATGTCTCTTCTGGAAGAGGAGGAAAAAGACCTGCTACGAAAGGGCATTTGGAAGCGCCCAACAAATCTTGATGTTCAGGAACCACATAATCTTTATTTTTATCTAAAAACTGGTCAGACTGGTATAAGACCTGTCCATTTGATGAGTGTAAGAATCCATAAGCAAGAATGTTTCATTTTCAAGCATTTGATGCTATGATAATTAGTCATACCTCCCCGGCATAATGAGCAACGGTAAAATCTGTTCGAGACAATTTGGGCTTTATAAAACGCTTGTGAGTCTTAAATGTTTGATAAAGCTTATTTGCAAATGTTTCATGTGTTGACTTGGGAAACATGCTGAAAGACAAAGAGAAATAAGAAGAATGAAGGAGCAGATTCAATATGGCATCTAATTTTGTGACAAGGTCAATTAGACAAAAAGAACCAAAGTTTTCCATCTTTCCATCCAAAGGTATAAGTCAAAAAAAATATTGAACAAGATACGAGAGCACTACTTTGGAGAAAGAAATTCAGAGGACAAAAAACAATCAAGAAGAAGAAGGAAGAAAACATTGTTTTACCAGGCTTCATCAAGGAGAGCGACAATTCCTCCGGGTTTCTGCAAAAGAAGAGTCAACATGAAAGACTAAGAAAAAAAATAGGGGAAATACAGGAAAAGCCTAATAAGGAATTGGATTTTGGCAGATTGTAAAAATAAGCCTAAAAGCATAAATCTAGTGGAAAACAACTCAGAAGTAAACTTCTTGATTGTTCAGTTGTTCTCAAGAACTAATGCATTTCAAAGGCTAAAATTGTTAGAAGGTTCTTTAATGGTCCCTTTGGACTAAATGAGAGGATAAAGCACAAGCCCCTCATATCCTGTACACTTTGCTCTGTTTCTCTGTTTTGCAAATGTAAGGTGGCAATGCTCCACATGTCCATGCCTAACATTCACAGAAAGCAATCAACAGTGTTTTCTCTGTTTAAAGGTACTGCAGAGTCACAAAAATAGACTGTAGTGTATCCTTAGAACAATAGATAAATAACACTGGACAACATAAAAAAGATCATCACGAGAATATTTGAAAGCGTAAATATCTCTAATTGTCTATTCTGGACAAGTCGGTTGACCATTTTGCAGGTTCTAATCAATCAGAATATCATAATAAAAGAGGGGGGGAGGGGGAACCTTTTCAATAAGGTCTAAAACATCTTTATTATCAACAAATTCAATGTAGCTCCAATCAATCTGCTCCTTTGTATATTCTTCTTGTTCCATTTTAAACACGTGCTGCAAATCATCAGACTTGTCAAATGTGGAAATAATATATGCGCAAGAAACTGAAATGCTTAATGCGGTCAGAGATTTTGCCTGATTGAAATGTTGCTGCAACTTCTCATTTGTGAAATTGATGCAGAACTGCTCAAAACTGCAGAGCATGATATGCTGAAATTAAGTTACAAAGGATTGAAAACAAGCAGATGTCGTTTGTTGCAATACGTTAAGCATTGCATTCTCATTTATATGAATTTGTTTGGCTACATTATAGGTTACCTATTAGTTTTAAAGCTTTCAAAACCATAGATATCGAGGACCCCAATCAAACATTTGGAATTTGGATCTTGTCCGATTGAATTATTAATCTTGTCCACCAACCTGTATAATCCCAAATAATTTCACTTAGTGCCAAAACCATGTCTTGTACCATAATAAAGGACAGAAAATATGGAATTGTTTTCATTTAAAGCATGTTACCAGTCAAATAGCCGAGAATAAATTGTTTTTGCCAAGCCATCTCTACTGATTGCGGCACTTTGGGGGTCGAGGCTCCGCTTTATAACTTCCTCAGGGGTGACCATGACACGTTTGCACAATGCATCTTGCAAGGCATCAGCGTCACACCTGATAAAACATGAAATACGATCATGACAATCACCTTGAAGGTAATTGAATCCCATCGCAGAAAACATACATGAGAAGCTCTGCAGTTGTTTTCAAGTGGAATTTCGCTTTGTCATCCTTTGGAACTGATGAGTCAACCTCCTTTCCTTTGGAAAAATCAATATTGCCAAGATGAAGAATTGCAGCAACCACTCGGAAAATTGCTTCCTGACACAAAATAGTCAGGAAAACAGAGAGTCAATTTAATCATTCCATATTTTAGCAGAATAGAAGTTAAATTCATAGCCATGAAAAGATATACCTGGTCCTTTTGGCTTATTCCAACAATATCCATAGCTCTCCGGGTAGCAAGATACTCACGAGCATCACTTACATCAGCCAGTTCATAAAAACTTGATTGGTTCAGGTAGTGAAATGATCTAGGATTATCTAATTTGTATTTCTCAATTTCCTGCCAACAAAAGTTGCCATAATTATTAAAAGGAATTATCACAAGCGACAAGTAGATTGTTAACAATAAGACACCTCCTGTGGTGCAGCACAAAGGAGATAAAAGCAGTGGTAGTTGCGTTCAGGATCATTAATTTGGCAGACCCTAGACCTCTCCAGAAGGTAAGTTCGAATGGCTGCTCCTGAGATTCTTCCACTCTTATCAAATTGGATCTCAACAAATTTACCAAATCGACTGCATCATTAAAACAAGGAAAATTTGAAAACAGTTGTTGGCAAAAACTTTTGAGGTAATCAACAAGTTAGGAAAAGAAAATTCCATAAATGGCAATCTCTCCAACAGCTACTGTCAACATCAAGTGGTCTTGTAGTTGCAGAATGGGGTAAGAGGGAATGCAGTGAGACAGAAATGAAGTCCAAGTAATCATTCACTGCCTCTATGAAAGAAATACACACACCTCGAATTGTTATTCCTAACAGTTTTTGCATTGCCAAATGCTTCAAGAACCGGATTTGACTGCATTCAGATCATTCAATTCAGAGTCACATGAGATTCCATGTTGAATTACTTAAAAATAGAATGTTATTGGTAAAGGAATGCAAATTGTTCTTTTACAATTATAGAATGAGTAGTTCGTTGAATCTTACTTCAAGAACTTGTTGTTCAACCGTTCGTCCTTCAGTAGCAGCCCTACCACCTAAGAAAGCTAAATAACGCATAAGCATTTTTGTAGTTTCAGTTTTACCAGCTCCACTTTCCCCGCTGACCAAAATCGAATTACTTTTTCCTTCATTAATCATTGCCCTGATTTTAGTAAGAGAATCAATTAGATATTTGGTTCAATAAAAAAGGTGGCAGCATGCACAAGGCTCCCACGAACATATGACCTCCATGTCACATGGCAACAAACTTTATCATTGCTTCAAGACTCAATAACAAAAACAAAAATTGGCTATAAGAAATTACCTATATGCAACATCAGCTACTGCAAATACATGAGGGCTTAGTTCTCCAAATGGTGCTCCCTTGTACTGTTGCATCATGTGAGGGTCATAAAGATGAGGAAGTCTTTGGAATGGATTTATGGCAATAAGAATATTTCCAGTATAAGTCTGTCATTACAATAACAAAATGAGAAGGAAATAAGCATTTTCGGCTAATAAACTTCGCATACAATGCAATATTAAAGGAAAGAAAGCCTTACGTATATTTCATTCAATTCATATCTAGATTTTAGGTTCTGCAAGACCCCAGGCTCGTGCAAATAAGACAGCTTTGTCATATCATCCACTCCACCGGCTGGAGCTTCCATATCTTTGGGATATATTTTTGATAATTTTGCAGAAACCTTGAAAACCCCGAAACAGAAGTTGAGATGGTAATTCAGATTAAATTTCTGCCTGAATCGATTTTCTATAGTTTTGTGCATTCCATTTCCAATTGACAATACATGGATGGGAGTAATTGATGCTTCACGAAAGAAGGCATTATTATGCTTGTAGAAGTAGAATTATAGACATAATTTTCTTACGGCAGCATAGTATGCCCACAGCAGTAATTGAACTAGAGAAGAAAAGCAAGGAACAAAATAGAGATTGAGTTAGGCTCATTTAGGAGAGGTCAATTATTTTGACCGCCAATTTGAGGAACTTAAACAATACGTATAATTGATTGTAGATCAAGGTGATTTAAATATCAAGTACAACGTCAAAACTATGAGAAAGAGAGAAGGCTCGTGCGTGTATCCTTGCCCTTTCATTATTAGTGTAAATATAGCAAGTCCGTAAGGAGGAGTAATCATGCTTGCCATTATGATGTTCTCTTTCTTTTGCATTAACTGTAATCATAAAAGAAACAAAACTCAATTGTTCATCCATCCAAGATCGCTGAGCAATAATTCCAGCATGAAAGTCCATGCAGATGGGGAACTTACGACGATATTGAAAAAGAAAAATGCCCAGATACAAAGGATGAAGGAACAATTTATTGGCAGCAGGCGAACCTTTTTCCCATTGGTAGTTTCAATCTCGGCATCCTTTCCATAGATTTTTGATACCTGCCCATCAATCCAAGCAACATCTGGATCCTCAATCCAGACATGAGAACCTACAATGATATTCACTGGAGTTCCCTGCAGGTGGAGATGCAGAATCATATTTTATATGTTCCTAATTCATTGACAGAAAATTTTCCATTCTTATACAGTGAATTGGAGAAGGATTATAAAATTCTAAACTTAAGTATACAACATATTAGTTTCTTCCTTGTATTTTAGACACATCACACTAACATTCAAATAGATAGTACTGGAATATTTTTCAGAAATAATAATACTCCGCCAGCCCACAATATGTCCGATCGAACTATCTCATGCAGACAAAAACAAATAGTAGTTAAAAGGAAGTTTATGTCATTAAATATATAAAAAAAAAAAAAAAATTTTCCAAACATATCCTTGTCAAAATTCTATACTACATTAATTGCAATGAATTAATTATCACAAAAGGATAAAATAGGGGGAAATATAAGTGCTCTAAATATTATTAAACTAGACATATTTTGAATCAAAACAAACTGGGAGAAAATGGCTTGTATAGCGAACTGGAGGAGTAGATAAATAGTAACCAAATAATTGAGTGCCACAAACCAGAAGTTAGAGGATGGGTCGAGTTAATCGCTAAAGGCAAGATCTCATATCTGTCATCATCTTATTTTCTCTCTTGTGTTTAAACTGGAAGATAATTAACGCTTTCTGGATCCTGAAGGAACGGCTAGTAATCACTTGATATGGCATCCTCACACAAACGTGGAATCTATAAATATATTTCTCATAATATTCAAATCGATGTTCAGCATCTAGTCGGAAACTAAGATTACCCATTAGCTCATGACAAAACTTCTATGCAGTCAACTAAGTTTAATAGTTATGTTGCTATGTAAAGGAACAGCTGTTCTGGCCATGTTTGAGTGTACCAGCACATGGGTGCATGGTAGGAAACTGTTCTTCTACAATCTATAGAATCATACGTGAATAATCATATGCTGATGATATATAAATCATATTTATAACTTTTCTTTCCGGCTTTCGTCAGTATCTGAGTGCAAGATATTCCAATAACATTACGTTCTTTTACATTTCACGAATGATCTGATCCTTTTTCCATATTCTTTCAGATTCCGAATACCGTAAGTTGATACGGTATGGGCGCCGCCATAGCCCATTAGTTTTACATGCAAACGGCTTACGTTAAATGCGATTGCCAGTCAGATATTATCAGAAACTAAACTGACAATGTTGTAATAGGAGAAAAGGGGGGTAACAGGAAAGTGTTCAGTAACAGAATAGAGAGAGAGATTTTGTTTGGGAAAATCAAAACACAGTGCATGCAAGTCCAGAATATGAACCGAAACTCGCATACCATTATTGAGCTGTAAATCCGAAGCTGTTGGACCCCTTAACCTCTATCTTCATCAAGTTCAGATAACAATGTCAGGATCCGATCACTTACCGCCAATGTACGTACGAGTCTAAACATTATGGATCATAGATACCCAGAATTTAAAAGATGACGCATTAGGAAAAGATTGAACTCCAACCCCAAGCGAAAAAGATATATGTGAAGCCAAGGCCTGGAAACGCCATTTTGTTGGGGGAAAAAAAGGGAAGAAATTGAAAGAAAAGAGAAAGAGTGGGAAATGGGAGAAAGAAAGAAGAGACTGATGAGGAGAGAAAGTTTTGTGAGTGGAAATAGAATGCGGATCGAAGGGCCCGAGGAAGAGGCATTCTTCGAGAGGACCTGCAACTTCGGGAGCTTCCTTTCCCTTTGCTTTCGCGCCAACTCGTGGCTGCTGATCAAGTCTCCCTTTCTCCTTCTAAACGGGAGTCTGGCACGCCATGAGATTATTTCCTTGCAGCTTGATTCATTTTTTGACGATTTGTCAGGTGACAGAACGTTCAAGGCCCAAAAAAAGTGACAGAACGTTACGTTGAATTTTTATATTTAATAATTTTTAGTCTTAAAAGATAAAATGCCTTAATTTAATTCTCAAGAATTTGGTCCCAGAAAAAGAATTTTTTAAAAATAATATCTTCCCAGATAGTTTGACCCTTGTGCGCCAACATACGCTAGTTTACTCAAAAGGATTGGAGCTTATTTGGAGTCATTTAATATGGATATTTGTAAGGATGTCGACGTAAGTTGGCCAGAAAAAAAATATGTTCACTTAGATTGAAGTAAAACTTATCTTACTTACCTGTTTTATATTTTTAAAATCATAATTAAAAATTTGTTTTGAAGGGGTGCTACTCCCAATTCAAAGAAACACTTGTCAGCCTGTTTCATTGGAGGGAAGCAAAACTTTTAGGATTCTCTTGGTGAAAAAAAAATCACGATGCGCACTCCTTTTTTGTTAGTGCAGCATATGGTAAATGGCCCAAAAAATAAAACCATGTTCATGCGCACCTTAACCCTCAAAAAATATTTGAATATGTAATCTAAACCAAGAGAATATTTAGATAGAAATCAAATTATGGTTTTAAAAATATTTTTATAATATATAAAATAAATATATAGAAAAGTTTGTTCTATTTTATGAAAAAGTACTTTTTAAAAATATTTTTATATGTTCCCAAATACCTCCTAAATAATATGAAAGATCAGTGGCATGTAGAAGCGCGGGAGCAGGTATCTAAGTAAATATTTTTATTAATATAAAAATTGCCATTGAAAAATTTAGGAAGATAAGATACTACCTCCCCTCCTACATATAAAAACTATTTAACTAATTTGACTAAATTAAAAAAACTGATTAAGTTGGTTATTTGTAATAAATACGTGTTGTCTTTTCTAAAATATCACTGCTAATTAAGTGTATTAACTATAACTATCATTATTACAAGGACTACTATAAGAAAATAGATAAATATGAAAAATAAAGTGAATTGAGATCTTATATTTATGATCAAAATAAAAGTTAAATAAAAATAGAAAACAGTACATTACATCTAAGCAAAGTTTACACCGAATGACCATGTAACGGAAGCATTTATGATTAGACTATAAACATTGGAATTATTTAAAAGAGCCAAACAACCCAATGTCGAAGATGGTAAGACCAAATCATCCTGTGTTTCACAAAAATAATCTTGACTTTCACAAAGCACTGGCTCTCTTGCTCATGATTCTAAATTCTAATACTCCTCCGGTCCTTATTATAAGACCTCATTTGATTTTTATTTGGTCATTATAAGACCCAATCATTTTATCTCTTATATTTATGCATTTTTTCCAAGATAATCCTTCTAATAATGATAGTTTTAGCCAATATACTTAATAGCAAGGATATTTTAGGAATGACAACACTTATTTATTATAAATAACTAACTTACTTCCTTAATCTCCTCAAATAAGTCAATGAGTCTTATAATTAGAACCGGAGGAGTATCATCTAAGCGTACAAGACTGAACAGACAGTTTTTGCAAAACTACCAAAATCATTTTTTATTGTCATTTTCACTGGTTTCAACCGAACGCATCTCCGGTTCAAGGCATCTCCATCTTGGCATCTTCCGCTCCAGCCACAGCGGAAGACGAGAAAATCTGAGATTACTAATAGACCGCGAGTGACCTGCTTACAGTTGCACCCACACGGCTGATGCTTCTGGGGGAGAACGCTTTTAAACAACACAAGTCGTGGAATCTTAATGATAGTGGTTTCAAGTAAAACGGATGCTGGAGAAAGGAGAACCGAAGGACGCTAGACTTTGCACGAAGGTTGGATTCTTAACAATTTTAAGCTTCGCCTCAGCATAAAAGGCAATTTACGAGAGAGGCACTTTAATAGTTTAATTTCGAATCTTAATTTTGAAATCTTGAATTCTCGATCCTTCAATTTGATTACAGATTCCATGGGCTTCCCTCCGTGTTCGGTTTTCCAAACGATGGTTTGAATCTCGCAAACGCCCGTTTCCAAACACGGGGAAAACGGACTTTTCCAGGCATTCTGTGCACCGTCTTCTTGGTCCATTAGCCTAATTTCTCCTGCATTGATCTACGAATATTTCATACCTTTATTTTGATGATGATGATGATCAGATGTTTATAACTTCAAACTGGATACACGAGAACTTAATTAATTTATATTTAGCGTTAATATTAGCTACTGTATCTTATTTTAGACCTATATGTATTTAAATTCATGAACTCTAGGATATTTTCCATTTTTATTCCTGTAATATTCATACATGAAAATAATATATTTAAAGAAATTTAAAATATCCTATCATTGCTGGTTCAATTTATAATCATTGCTTGGGTTAAAAAAAAAGAAGGGAAAACTAATTTGTAGGTCCTTATAATTATACTCAATTTTGAATCTAAGTCCCTAAACTTTCTTTCTTTTTTATTGGATCCTTTAAGTTTCTACCGTTAGATCCATTACTCCCTAAAACTTAAAACTGTTAATGAAAACTAACACTGTTAAAAGTTTCGTTGAAAGTCTAAATCATCTTCTTCTTCAATCTCCTTTCATCGTAAGTCTGTAACCCCCAAGCTCTCTCTCTCCTTTTCTCCTTCCTTAATATCATCTCCTTCCCCCACCATTAAATCTGGTGGATGCTATCTAGAAATCATCCACAAGGCCTTTTAATCAAATATCCCAGAAAATATACCTAATTCACACCCAAGTCATTTTGGATGACCCTGATTGAATCAAGAAGATATATTGAGAAACCAGTGCATGAACCAAATTATTCCTATGTTTCAGCGTAGAGTGCTACTTTGAGATCATATCCATATAAGAACTTTTAATCACTATAGCAGCCCAAGTCAAATTTTGTTTAGTTATTGACATCATCCTCAACAAATGAGAAAGAAATGCATATAACTCATCCATTTCTCCTTCCCAAAATGTCTCATCGGAGTGGAGCCTACATTATTATATCTCTTCTTGCATTGGTGAAACGAGAAGCGGGCGTGATTGGCGGTAAGGTGGGGGAACTATACGTGCTGTTACATTTTCCGAACCAATATCATCATAACAAGATCACGGCGGCTGTTGACTCTAGTGAGATCCTCCACTGTCACCGTCAGGAGGATCACCGTTCTAAGTCTCCAGAAATCCTCCAAACAGCCATTCACTTCATTATCAATCATGGTTACCTCCATTGTAGAAGTAGAGTTGCTGCACCGGTCATGGAATCCCACATGGCCAGGCCCATATGTGAAGGCTTCTTGGTTGCGATGGGTACAATTGTTCAAGTAATAATAGCAGCTGTGTAGTCAAAAAAGTCGAGCTCTAATGGCATACATGTTGGAGATGGAACGGCAAGATGTATAATGGTGGGGAAGGAGAGAGAAAGCTTGGGGGTTATGGTGGAAGGAATTCGAAGAAGATGATGATTTAGACGGAACTTTCAACGGTGTTAATTTTAACTTGACAGTTTTAGGTTTAGGGAGTAACACATATGACGGTGGAAATTTAAAGGATCCAATAAAAAGAAAAAAAAAACTCAGGGACTTGATTCAAAACTGAGTATAATTACAAAGGACCTCCAAATTAGTTTTCCCAAAAAAAAAAGGTTACAATCATTACTTCTCAGACAATCAAACAATTTCATCGATTTCAAAGGGTTCAGAACTTCAGATGAATTTCGATTATGGTTTATCGAATCCGTACGTTCGCAACGCTCCGTTTTAGCGAGCCCAACCAACCATATCATTTCAAGCCCGAAAATCAGTCAAAAAGCCCCATCACAAGACAAGAAGGAGGGTAAGCATAAAAGCTTAAGCTTAAAGGACCAAAATTTACAGAATGAAGAAGACGCAATAAGCGAGGTCCGGCGATGTGCCCTATAGAATGTAGTAGCCTAAGACAAACAAACATCCGCCCGAGTAAATTTCACTGTTTAATCATCAGCAGGTTTGAGGAAGAGGGCTTCACCGGAGCTGCCCCCTCTGGCCTCAGCTGAGCTCCCAGTTTCTTGCTTGGCCTGATCTCCGGCGTTGCTGCGGCCAAAATCAGGAAAACTGGGTCCCACATGAGTGGATTCAGCGTTGATCAAGTGAAGTGGAGGTGGTGGGGTTGAAGTACTGGAGCTGATTCCCATCTGAGTGTGGAAGGGTTGATGCTGCGGAAGTGGCGAGAAAGGCTGTTGAGCGTACAAAAGCGAAGACCGTGCTGCCATGAGCTGCTGCTGTGTCATCTGTTGACCCTGAAAATACTGTGCTCCTTGCTGAGCAATCCCACTACCAGAATACTGCGACATATTATTCATTCGTTAAACGCCCACTTATTAACTCGAGACTCGAGAGTGTGACATAGTTTGGTATTTTACCTGGCCAGGCATGGCAGGATGTTGGGGTTGAGAATCCGCTATTGCAGCTAAGTACATGAGGTTTCGCTGTAGCCTTGCTTGGTTCCTGAAAAACAAAACATAAACGCAGTCCTCGATTCAAATCATGAAGTCTTTTGAAACATTTTGATTCAATTAGATTCTTACTCTGCACACTCGCTCAGCTTCCCAGAGTTCTGGCTTTCAACAATCTTCAGAATCAAGGTCTTGTTTTCGTCCAGGTATACTGCTTCCATTCCAACAACAACAACAAAAAGGTTATACGTGTCACGCAGAATGAGGGAATGTATATAGCAAACAGCAGAACACGGAGTGTTATCGGGAGTATCTCAAATCTCAAATTTGAAATGAAAGTCGGCTAATACCAACCAATCTAGTTTAAGGACTCAGTCCTGCGATCGACTGAAACGTGACGGCTTTGAGTGGTCTATGTAACTTTAATGTTCAATCATGTTGTCCATTACTAAAAAACATTCAGAAAACACACCGTTCTCATGTGGGGTGCGAACAGAGCTAATATCAAAACTTAAAAAGTCCTCAGAGATAAGGGATATTTAGGTAGATGATAAGGTTATCCAAACAAAAGCTGCTTTTGTAGAGGAAAGAACTATCATTCCTGCGGTCTCTAGCTCAGCCAATCATCCATACACTGCCAAAAAGAAGAAAGCAGAGAGCACCCACTCCAGGGCAGCAGAGTAGACCGCAAACGCCGTAGACTCACACCACCGGCAATTACGTAACTCGCAGCAGAAATGACAAAGGGGAAGTAGAATAAAGGGAATGAGGCATGACCAGGAAGACCAGAAATGCGAAAGCACTGGAAACGGTACTTAAAGACAAAAGGATGCCAGTCGGTGCGGATACAATAAGTAATGCCCAGACCAAACGGAATGAGAATAAAGAAGCAAGGATCATCGTTAGATAGAAGAAAGCAAGAAAGAAAGGCATGAAGTTGCAGAAGGAGATGAAGAGAGAACCTGTTGAATGTGATCAGTGGTGACGTTGTTGGGGTAGTAGGCCGCCATCATGGGTTGCATCTGCATCAGGTGCTGCTGCTGCATTTCTCACACAAGTTATATTTATATGCGTCTAAATCCCACTCTCTATCTAATTATCTCTCTCCGAACAGAGCTGTGGAGCAGAGCAGGAAACACACCCCTGCAAGAGTTGCAACTGCAAAGAGAAACAAAAGTCTCTGCTTTTCTGTGTTCCCACCTTTCCCCTACCTCACAGTGTTACTACTACCGCTCAGAGAAGGATACTACATACTAGTGGGTACAGTAAATGAGAGAGAGAAAGAGGGAGGGCAGTGTTTTTCCATTTTCGTGTTTGTTTGTTTTGGCCCTCCTGGGGTAGTCATGTTTCCCTGCCTAGAACTGCGTGCTCTTCTCCATCTAAAAAGTAGGTCACGTGATGGATGTGAGGCAGAGCAGGCTCGGAGAATCAAAATCTCCAAGCCTTTTCTCATTGTAATGTAACTGATATTTTTCTAACTTTCATACTCAATCCTTCCTTCCTTTGAAATGTACTAAATCATGGCATAATTTTTCCCTCCACAACCCCATAATGGATTCTCCTCTTATCCTTAATATAAAATTTAATTATTAAATTAATTTTTTTATAATTAACTAAATAACCTAATTTTCTTAATATAATTAAAATAGTTAAATAGGTCTTATATTAAAAATCAGAGAAGTAATATCTTTCAAGTGATTTTGTATTCACACATGACATTATTATTAATTTACATTTTCTCAGCATGATTGTTTTGGTAGAGCGATGGCATAAATGATGCATTAAAAGAAAATGAAGCTGTTTGTTTGGGTTTTACTTTTGTTTGTTTGCTTTGGTTTGAATTTTACTGTAGTGTTAACATGACAGAGCGCGGAAGGCGATGGTGCTGTTGGGCCGCTTTGGTATAAGTGGCTAATGAAGCTGACGTTGGACTTGTGTCAGAGAATTTTACTGTAGTGTTAACATCAGAGCGCGGAAGGCGATGGTGCTGTTGGGCCCGCTTTGGTATAAGTGGCTAATGAAGCTGACGTTGGACTTGTGTCAGAGATTCCGAGGCTTGTATCCGTTGCAACACGCGCCCCCGTCACGCGTTTCCCCCACGTCGTTGCTCGCCCCGCTCCGCTCCGTACCGCTCATTTCCTGGCGTCCAACTCCTATTTTTCCTTTAACCCAGGTTTTGTTATTGTCTGAAAATAATGTATCTTTCATTTTTAAGAAATTTTTTTTTTTTTGTAATATTATGCTTCAACAAGTGAAAAGTACTTACGTGGGAGTATAATGGCTACGAGCATTTTTTTAAAATTTATGGCTACGAGTAATATTTTTTATTAGGATTTATGTTATTTATTAGCTTTTTTTAACGCATACACATAATTCCAAGAGAATCATTATGTGGAGCGGGGGGAGTAATAATAATTCTACGGATCCATGTAATTGACAGGTTTTATCACACGGGCTGAAGTATGAAGCCCTTGTTTTTGTTGGGTCCGCCGGAATAAATATTAGCCACTTGCTGATAAAGACCAAAGCACACCGCATCTTAGAAAGGTGTGTGCATGTGTCCACATCATTTTTTTGTTTCAATTTGAACTCAGTTTTAAAAAGGGAAATGCTAACGGCGTTGCCGGAATATGGTGGGTACTATCTATCCCACAAATACAACTTATAAACCATTTCGAATTCTTCTTTGCTTGTTTAATCATCACGATTGAGTCTGTTCTTATACTCTTCGTTCTTAATATAACACTCATTTATTAATTTGATTACATTAAAAAAATTAGATAAGTTAGTTAATTATAAAAAATATAACACTTTTTTCTTAAAACACCCATAATCATCTTTCTTTACCTTCTCTTCCTCTTTTACTTGATTATTTGAAGGAGTATCTATAAGAATAATTTAAAAAAATTGTATAATGATAAATAAATGATCTTATATTTAGAACTAAAACTAACTCAATAATTAAGTAATATATTAAGTAACGGAGGAGTATAAAGGAGAATTCATGCCACTGTGTCCAAGACTTGGGTTCGCCCGAACACGGCACTGCCTGTGCCACGAATGTCATTCTTGGTAATATAACTAGAAGAATAAGCCGGTGGCTTTAGGTGTTTATTGAAAGAAAAAAAGAAAAGCCAATCATGTATTTCACATCACATAGTGTAAAAATTAGATAAGATCTTATAATTAGAACCGGAAGTAGTAGTATTCATTATTCTTAATAATATAATATATTATTAATTAATTAGTTAATATTTTATATTAACAATAGTAATATATTGATGATGATTTAGTTAAACACCTTTTTTAAGCGTGTCTTGAGCATAAAATTGCACCTCACGAGTGGGTGTGCATTTGTTTTTTTTTTTTTTTAACTTGTCAAGATTAATGCATATTTTCAAGTTCAAGGAGCGTTTAAATATTATGTATCAATGAGGTTCTCATATTAGTTATGAGATTCAAACTCACAACCTTATAAATTATTATACCACTTTTTATTAACTGGTTAAATCTTGTTGATCTTCTTCTCCGTTTATATTGCCAGGTGAGACAAAAGACGACAAAAAAAAAGAAGAAAAAGTGATAATACTGGTATGAATTAATGATGAAGGGGTGGGCATTGATGAAATGCGAGGGCAGCTAGGGACGGATTCCTTGTAAAACAGAGAGATGCAGGAAAAAGGGGACATAATTAATGTCGAGGGATTCTGGTGTGGTCAGTAATTTAGATGGATGGTGACATTGACACCATAAAAATTGACAAGGAATGGTGCAAGTCCAAATGAAATTAATAAGGCCCACGGTCCATCTAGTACAGGCTTCCTATGCCCCGCTATGGGGCCTGGCCGCTGGCGCTTATTATTACAGTGAGAAGTATAATTATACAGACGCGTGTAAGAAATTAACACATTCTGCTCGCCTTCCATCAATGCTGTCAACAAGAAACATATAATATGAGAGCAGTGATCCGGTGCTTGCGCTTCGTTGCCTGAAAATTCGTGACCATTGGACCAATTTCATTGGATGGATAGGAATCGCGGAGCAGGCCCCTATCCTCGCAAATGTGGAGACACATCATCAACACCCCCATCACCGTGCCTCCTTCCTCCCGCTACGACGTCCTATTATGAGGCAATGCATGCATGCATCAGATCATTTCAGGTAATTTTATCTATATGAGATAAATATGCAACCCTAGTTCACTCTAATAAAGTGCACCGTTTTTTTAATAAAAAGAGGGGGGGGAGACTCTCCAGCCACCACCTAATGCTACACGTGGCACAACATGCAATTCTCCCCCACCACCATCCGTTTATATTCCTTCATGTTCTAAAATTGCACCTGGCTTGCATTTTACTTTCGCATTTAAACGCCCGCACATTGGGTGAGGTTGTAAATCTACAACGTGCATGGCCCTGGTGGGACCCCCTTTTCTTCAGCCGTGCCCACGTGTCATCACCCTAGCTCATGGGTGCTCCTGCTCTCTGCCCTATTTAAAATAAGCCCCGGGCTATGAATGATGTGCGCATTGCTTGAGAGGATGCACATGTACATTGTAATTCAGTGGTTGGCGTGGGAAAATTCCTGAAATTTCCATCTGCCAGGAAGCCCGGACGACCTGCTTTCCCATTTGATTTTATACTGACACAAGGAACGCTTTTTATGCGCCAGCTCTTCATTAATAATGACTTTTGAATTAATTGCGAATAACTAATCAAATTTATTTCTGTACATCCATGAGCTGTCCGCGTCCTTAATTAGATTATAGAGACAAATCCGTTATTCCAAACTCATAAACCTCCTCTTGTCAAAGGGTTTTGCAAGCACTGGGCAGCACGCAGTACGGCTTAATTAGCTGAACACAGTACATGTTTGTCGTGTTCAACTTGGCCGTTCATGATCTGAGCTTGCGAATGTAAGGGGTTCTTAACTAGGAGCAAATCCTACTATTTTTAGGGTTGGTCGGCCCCAGATTAATATGTAACAGGCAAGCTTACTAACCAAAAGAAATGTTAATAAGCCCAGCAATCAACTTCAAGGCAGGGTTTCACACGTTTTCGTCCGTCTGGCGTGGGGTTGATGAGATGGGAGGCACGCGCATTGCTATCGCCCCTTCACTAGATGAAAACGACGGGCAGTGTAATTATGTCTGAGCATTTTCAGGGGCTTTTCTTCGACGTCGCCACCCAAACTTCCTTCTAAGTTCCACCCACCGTGCATGACGCTCGACCAAAAGCATCACGTTGCTATACAAACCAATACACCGTACTAACCCTCACTCTCGGGTTCTTTGATCTCTATACGAACTTTCTCCCTTTTTCTTTTCATGAAACCGGTTAAGCATTTTACCCTAAAAAAAAGGAAAAATCGCCTCTTCATGGTTCGTCTAGTTACACTTTTTTTTTTGCACTGAGGTATTTGTTTTTTTAATATTACTTTTAAGTTTTAATTTTTCTTGTGTTTGTGTAGTATATCGGATCTGCACGTGTTGATTGATTATATTCTGTAACGCGTTTTTAATTCCGATGGAAAATGCTACTGCTATTTTATTCGGTTTTTTCCCCGATTAAAAATGCTTTTCAGTTACTGCTAAAAAAAATGCTTTTCAGTTTTCAGGGTGAAAATTATATACTATTCGCGGTGATGCTAGAGGCATGCGCCGATTGATCAGACAAACAGAAAATGGTGATGAGAAGGCACTATTGAAGATCGCAGGAGAGTTGTTATTGGCAATATAATTCAAATAAAGCGTCCTTGACCCTGAGGACCGAAAAATAAAAGAGGATGAAGTATCATATAAAGTGGAAGTAGTTGGGGTTTGCTAGTTTGGCTTTTTAGGCTGATTATTTGACTTTTATTTTTCCCTGTGTAATGAATTGACCAGAACAGTGGTTCGACACATTGAATCGGTCTCTCACCGCAAATCATACCGGTTCCCTTCCCGTCCTCTTCTCTCTCTCTCTGTTTTTTAGCAGTTAGATTAACATATTTTAACAGTTTAGATTTTAATTTTTTTATAAACTGCTTATACATTCTGTTTAAAGATATTTAGTACATTTTCTAAATCATTAGAATTAAATTTTAATGTATTTTATAATTTGTTATTTATTTTTATAATTTAATATTTTAATAACAATTCTTAAAAAGTTAAAATCTGAATCCTTGAAATGTTAATCTAAGGATTGGGGGGGGGGGGAAAGGAAGGGAAGAAAATAAGAAGGAGAGAGGAGAAATTCTAAACGCGAACATTGACAACCATCTCATGGCTGAGAGCTCCGAAGACTAGTAGTGCCTGACATTCAACGCATGCAGATTTGAAGTTCGCCGTGTAAAAGTCATCCATCGCCCCTTTCATTATAAAATCCGACGTCAAATGTTTGCTTCCCAAGCAACGATTGTATAGCCCACAAATTTTGACCCCCAACGATGGATTATGTTCCTCGATATTAATTAGTGGTGTTAATATGATCAATTATTAAAATTAGTAATATTATTTATTTTAGATTATATAAGGTGACGCTTTTCTTAGTCATGATTAGGACGCATATATAGAGTTTGACTTTGACTTTTTCCCTGGCATTCAATTCTTCGATATCTCGCCTCTTCCGTGATTAAAAAAGCATTTAACTTAGCTTATCTAACATTTGTGTGATTACATAAAGTACAAATATTTCTTGCCAGAAAAAAGATTACTACTGAAGTAAATATATGTCGTTACTAAACTGGGTATAGAATTAATACTCGAAATCTTAATATCATATCCATGCTTCTCTGATATCGATATCATCATCAACATGAACAATCAAGGCAAAGAAACAATACGATATATATATATATATATATATATCACATCTCCTACAGCCCTCAACCAGAAAAGAAACTCGATCGATTAACAGCAAACTGAAAGAGTCAAAACCACACATGAATAAAAGAATATGAACCTGGAAAACGAATCCTTCAAGTAATAACCCCGGGAGAATGGAGGCGGGGAAACGCTAGTACGGCCTGAAAGGTGTCCATATATATATATTTATATACAGTTTGAATATATGAATGAATTTGTGTGGGAGAGGCTTAACCCAAGGAAGCCGACTAGTTATGTTCGAGGGTGTCATTATTAACCATGGAAGCTGCACCGAACTTGACCGGTTCATCTGGAAATGCCGGTGGTGCACTGGCATGAACATCGTGGCCGGCAACGTTGATCTGAAAAGTGCATCGCCCGCGGCTACGACCGGGGATGGTGGAGCAAGGGTTTGGGTGAGATTGCACGGGACCTCGCCGGAGTGATTGCGCCATCGGGTTATTCTGCAACCATTGCTCCCGTTCCAATGGCCTCGACGCCACTATTTGCTGCGGACTCAATATCAGTACTGCAGCCAGCACTGCAAATACCTTTGTGTAGTAACCCATTCGTCTCAGGTTTTCGAAAGCGAGGCGTGAGTTTATAAGAACAGCAATATGTGTGAATTGGGCCAAGAAAGGAAAGAACTATAATATCTATCTGTGACTGTGGACTGGGAATGATAACGAAGGGGAAGAATAGGCTTCAGAATTTATAGACGGCTGCTTGTATAACTCCGTACGAGTATGAACGAATAAGGTGAGATTTGTTGAACACCGAGACGAGTAGATCAAAAGCCGCGGCTTGGAGTATAGAGTAGAGATTGGTCCAACTCAAAGACTCAGAAATTTCCCTTTTGAAATTCAAACGAGGTAATATATATTTTAATTGGACTGTGGGGTTTGAAAGAGTCCTCTGTGTTCTTCGTTTATACTTAAGTTTTAGGCTTGAACGAGTCTATACATATGGAAGCTCATGTTTTGGGTTAAGCGCACAAAACGACCCACCGACTTGCTAATACCATCTCTCCTTATAATAATATAACACATCGTTTGATTTTTATTTTGGTTCTTGTTAATCTATTTTGTCTCTCATATTTATCCTTTTTCTTTTAAAGTAGTCATTCTAATAATTATAGTTTTAGTCAATACACTTGATTAGTAAGGATATTTTATGGAAGACAATACTTGTTTATTACAAATAACTGACTTAACTTAATTTTTTAATCTAATCAAATTAATCAACTAATTTTTATATTTAGGACTATAGTTAGTATTACATGGGTTCATATTTTGTTTTAGTCAATTTTCATTTAATTTGTAGAGGTCCTTATTGCCTTTCCAAAACATTTACTTCGGTGCATCAGGCGTGCGTGGTCGGTGGTTGTTAAGGAAAAAAGGTTCTCTCGGGGTAAGAAGAAGGAAGCAGTAAAATGAATTTGGATTCCGCCCAAATCGGCCGTTCTGTGCTCAAGTAACGTATGGCTGCAAAATTAAAATGTTTATTTTACGTATTTTATTTCACTCAATATAATTTTTTCCTCCTCCATATATTATAGTTGGGCAGTTTATAAATTTAAACATGATAGAGAATCTAAATCTTAAAAAACTGCAAACTTCTTAGAAACTAAAACAGAATAATTTTTTAAGACAAAAATACGATCTCTTAAATTTTGTTTACTATAGTAACCTTTTAACTTCTCTGTTTCAATATTTTAAATATGTGGCTTTTTATGTAATTCGGCAATAAAATAAGGTTTTCCAAAGAATAAAAAAGAAATTGTCAACCACAGGCTCCTCCTTAAGTATTGAGAATAAGCACTTTTCAAATCACTTCGCATTTCTATAAACTATTCCTCTCTTGCAATGTTTTTAATGGAACTGTTTTCTTAAAGAACAGAAGATCTAGTTTTTTTGTGCTGTGTGCCGAAGTTAAAAAATAATTGTATAGTTTACTATATATTTCATTTTATAGACAGACTAGACATGCATGATTTCTTCCTTATATTTCACAAAATTTGAGAAATAAACTGCCCTGTTCCTGGGTGACAAATATTGTACAAGTATATATTTTAGGGAAAACCATATTGAAGGTACCTATACTTTCTCTCAATTTTTAATTTGGTACCTATGTGTTTTTTCCCTTTTAATTAAACATTTAATTTTATTTTTTTTAGCAATATTAGCTCTTATAACTTTGTTCTATTGATATTTTTAGTCTCTACATAAGGCTTAATGATGTTAATAGAGGAAAAATAAAGATTTAGTTAAGAACAAAAAACACATAGGTACCAAATTGAAAATTGAGAAAAAGTATAGGTACCTCCAATATGGTTTTCCTTATATTTTAATACAAGTCAAGGGATTGTTTCTTTAGCCAACGAGGTGGTTATATTACCGATCGGGGGTTCTGAAACCGCGGTTGTTACCGAACCCTATGTACTAATACATAACAAAACGGCGCGGTTGTTTTTTTTTTTCCCCCGTGCACGTAGAATAAATTTTGTATGGCCAACCTCCGCAGCCGGGTCGCAATGCAAATAAATTTCAGAGGCAGCCTCATGGACGTGCTCGAATCGGATCTCTTGGAGTGTGACCCAGAAGTCACAAATAAGGGGTCTCGTTGCAGTAATTTCCAATCTAGAAGGGATTGCTTAGACCACTTGTCCCCTAGCAGGAGGTTGAGGGCCTCTGATATTGGAGAAACAATGCTGTTCGTTTACAGACGTCCAACCCATTTTGAATAGGCAGAGCATATCAGAAGCTGTTACTAGAAGGTATCCACGTGGAAATTCCACGATCCGGTTTCCATCACTTCCCCCTATTTCACGCTCAAAATGACAAAAAACAGTCTCCATATCTATTTATATTATAAAATAAATCTTATATTTAGAACTGAAAAACTAATTTGATTTCTCTCCACTTTATTCTGTATTTTTTTTAATTATCCAAATAGTGTTTTAACCATTGAGACTTATTTAATTCTTTTGCCTTCTTATAATATTTTTATAAATCTAATCTTTTTCCACGGGACAAATTCAGCAGAACGGGAGAAGGGAGCAGCGGAGAAAGGCGCTTTTTCTTTAGTAAACTGCCTCTTTTTCTTGGGTGGGTTTATACAGCTGAACTGAAAAGCACAACAAAAGAATCGCCCTCGGCTACCCGAGTGAAGTGAAAATTGCTCTCATATTTTTCGGGATGAAGAACTTGAAGTGTAATCAGATGCACGAACAAGACTGAAGATAACTACTGCTATTTTGATATTCCATATCCCCACACGCTTGAAGCAAACGCCTGAAAAACTCCTCTTAATGAAAACATCAATGCATAAAACTGAGGCGTCATCGTCATGCATGCAATTACAGCGAATATAGTACAAAAACCCGTCTACCTGCAGTTTTCTGAATATACAAAATAGATGCAAGACGACACGAAATACATATTCCAATAACTCATTCCTCTGACAATCCAAAATCTGGTTATTGAACAAACAACTCAAATGCGATGCAAATGAAATAGGCTCATGGAATCTGACCCAAAAAAAAAAAAAAAAAGAAATAGGCTCATGGAAAAGCTTGCCTACTCTGCAAAATGAAACGAACCCCAACAAAAAAGCAGGGTACAGGGTTTATAGGGTTATAATTACTGTACACTTGCAACGAGTCTAGGAATCCTGGTTCACTATAGCACAATGTACCTCCCTCCTAGTCCCAGCGCACTAGCATTGATTTTCCTGCTTCCATCTGCAAAATATAGACAAGCCATCACCCAACTTACCCAAGTATGAAAAACTAGGGACAATTGTACTGGAGCTATTATGCAGTCCTGGGAATTCAACATCTTCCCTCATGCTTGACTGTTGAACGTAAATCAGCAGTTTGTACTGACCTTCCTATAAAATACAGCCTGAAATATCAGGTTGATCTATTTCTCTAATCCCAATCTTACGCAATTCTTGCAGACGATCAGCTATTTCTCGTAATAACTCAAGTCCTTCCTCCCTGTTCCTCAGTATGTTGATAGTATGCTCAAGGAAACGCTGGTCTGCCTCAAGAACTCGCAACCTGCCAATCACATCATACTCAAGCCTGCCATTTTCGTCGCATACTGGAGGTTTCTCAGATGAAGAAACAGAATCTTGCATTGGTTGATTATTGACAAACTTCCCACAATTTTCTTGATATTCAGAATTTACGATATTGTGCGCTGATCGATGGACATTTATGAAACCATACACTTGCGTCTCCAACTTCTTCAACTCCTGTAAAACATATAATCTTTCATTATCAAACTCCGATTGTGGATTTTTCACAGGGTCAATATTCTTTTCCTCCAAAGCTATGTTTAGCGCTGCAGCTTTGTCTGAGATACTATGGATGCTTTCTCTGTTTTCCGCACGAGAAGATTGCGGCTGATCCAAACCAATATCTTTCACCTCCATATCAGAGCTTGTTTGAGTCAAGTGCTGCGATGTTGACTCATCAGGATATTTCTTCCTAAAATACTCAAGCTCTGCTTCCAAGTCCTCCAGCTCTCTCCCCTTCTCAGCAAGAAGGTTGTTAGCTTTTTGCAAAGCTTCTGTCTCATACTCTGACTGCTCTTCCATCATCCTTAGGCATTGCAAAGCTTCCATATGCAGTGTTGCCTTTTCTTCCTGCAGCCTAGTTATCATGGCTAACGCTTGAGTTGCAGCAACTGCAGAAGCATTTCTTTCTTCCTCCAGCTCTTTATACAGAGCACTCATAAGTTTCCTGTCATGATCAACTTGCCTCTTTAACCTGTCAACGGCACTTTCACCTTCAATTTCACTGACAATGCTTCCATCCAGGGACAGACCAGACTCATTTCTCTCAAGTGAGACCCTCTTTTGAAGTATCTGCATTCCAGCAGAGTTGGATGCATCAGAAGTCTTCGCTTCATCACTATTTACAGACAATCTAGGACTCAAATCATTTGCTGATAGGTCAGTTCCTCGAGCGGCAGATAATTGTGACAATAATATCTTTAAATCTTCACTGATTCTTGAAGAATCCTTCCCAAGCCATTGCTCTGCAAGCATGCCTGATAACTGCCTTCCTCTATTACTTACGGCTAGTTTATAAGCATCACCGAGATCCAGTAAATTGGGATATTGCTGACCATTCTCGCCTAAAACAAGACCTGCTTCAGATGTTGTTCGGTTAATGTCTGGCTTGATGATTTCCTCATCCCCTATGGTAGATCGTTGCTCAGATGTCAGTCCCACCTTACAAGTTGTCAAATCATCACCTATTCAAATGATAATTTCCATCAAGTTAACTCATGAAAGACCTGATTGGAACTTGAGAGAAACCTGATCCTACCAAGGTCTTTGATTGCATGTTTTATTAGAAACTTAAAAGGCCCATTTCTTAATAAATCCTCTATTTGAGATAAAACTTTATACGAATGACAGTTCATGTAGGTGAAACCATGTACTTACGAACAGTTTCATTGAACAGATTTTCCATATAAAAACAGTGACATTGTTCTTCATTATAAAGAAAAAGAATCCAAATAATTGAAAACGTGGGTATTCTTTTTTTACATCAACTAATACTAAGATTAACATTCTATTTTTATTTTCGCACGTTCCATATCCAAGTACAGCAAGGTAGACAAAGAGAGAACTAAAATATAACTTACAGGTTTCTTTTGATGCTTCCACGGTGACTGGTGCTGCAGATTTACTTCCGTGAGTATCTGTATATCCTGAATGCATCCCTGGTTCTGATTCTATTGACGGTTTACACGGAGAAGGTGAGCCTAAGGGTTTTTCAGAGGCCAAGTCTTCATCTAAGTCAATAACATGAGGCTCCCTCTGTACACATTGAACATTTATATCTTCGTTCGTATCATGTGTTTCACGAATTGGGGTGCTTATGACATCATCATCATCAGATAAAGCAACGTCAGACTCACTATCAGAAGTGATCTTCAGTTCTGTGTACCCGACATGAGACAAAGGATCAATCTGGCTAATTCTTCTCAGATGAGTTGCTCTCACCGATAAACGCGGTTCTGATCTCCTCTTCTCATGAAGATCGATTCCAACATCACCTGATGATGATGGAATATCAAATTCAGTAGCCTCAGACCTGACTGACTTGGTCAACACCAACCTTGGATCATTGCCCCAAGAGACCCTTGGCTCATCGCAACAAGAACATTGTTTTGTTGTTGAAAGAGAAATCTTATGGTCATCCAATAACCAATCCTGCTCATGCGGGGTCTTAGATCCCTCTCCCAATTTACCTAACAATAACTGGTAATTTTCAGAACTGGACTTGTTGACTTTAGCGAAGGAGAATAGACAATCTTCACACATCCCATGAACATTCACAAGCTTGTCGTGTGCACAACAAAGAATTAAGGCAGAAATCTCCAGCTTATGACCTCTGCAAATCAAGTCCCAATAGTACCCTTTTTTCTCCTTGCCTAACACATGATCAAGCCTCGAGCACAACAGGCACGGTATTTGCAATTTGCAGTGGCCAGCGAATTTCGTAATAATGAATGAAAAGACAGCATCAACGAACAGGAAAGAGATCAGCAACCACTCAAGCAAAGCTGAAGCCAAGGCTGCAGTAATGCCCGCGGAAAGGTTGTGTGAATTAGCAGATGAGACTCCCACGGCAGCCATTTTTGAATCAGATCAAGTAACCCCAGTGACGAAACCGACTTTAAATGGGCAAAACTCCAATGTTCTCGATTTAGTATCGTTCAAGGCAAAAAGGAAAAATGCTGGGAAAGAAGAACAGAATTAGAAGCACTACTTACTGTTCCGCTGAAGAATCAGAAGATCGGATGTGTTGTGGAGAAAGTACACGAACAAGATCAAACATCGCAATCTAAATACCCGGAAGTCTTTTTTTTTTTTTTTTAAACTCGGATGACGTTAAATGGATGCTAAATTAGAAATCAATCAATAAAGTTCCAGATGTAAAATAAATATCCAGGAAGTCTCGAAGTTCTCAGAGGTAAAAAGTTAGAAAAATACCAATATCATCAGCTGCGGACAGTTCAAGCAGAAGAAACTTATCCAAAAATCGAAGCTCCCAAGTATTACGACCCAGAATCAGTTAAGCCATCAGATAGGATTTTTTTCTTTAAAAAAATTATGTTACTGGAAGCGAAAGCAATGGGCAATCGGGATATTAGAAAACACGCCCCAATCATGCACGATCAGAAAAAGGCGTGATACCTTCTCAGGTGAAATAATGAATGCTGGAGTGAGAGAGCTCAATCAAACAGAGTCATCCCAAAACGACTGAAAGAACAATAAAGTGATGAGCGGGGGGTGGGAGATGAGTAATCTCCACGAAGTAAATCAAAGGCCCAACCAAAAATGGCAGAAGCTTTCCAACTGGAATGAACGCGGCAATCGCATTTTCCTATTGGGGGAGAGCAACTTTGGTCGAATAAAAGAACAAACCGACAACCGCCAGAAAGTCGGCTGCTGATAAGTGAAAGAATAAAGGTCTCTTGCAATACCGAAAATACCCCCGAATGGGTAGATGAGAACGGAGAAGAAGAGAAGAATTTGGAGGAGGAATCTTAATCGGCCAATCAGTGAGGAGGGAGGGAATATGACAAGGAAATGAGCGCATCTACTTGAGAGGGTCCGTGGTGTGAGAACAGAACCAAGAATCGCAATGCAGGGGATGAGTCGAAGAAACAATGGAGTGGTCGGTTGGAATTTCGGAAGACTATCTAAAGATGCGGGGGTCATAGTTATAAATAGGTATGGTCGGCGGCAGCGTAAAGGAAACTAGAGAGTGATATGATGCCGCCAAAGTTGTTAGTAACCGACCTGTTGAAGACTCTGTCTTACTGTAAGGAATGAATGGGCAGATAAGCAGGACGGGCGTGGCGGCACGTTAGCAGAGTTGTGGGGTAACTGTTGTGCCGATAATCTGAAGCAATCAGGAGTTGTTGGAGCCCTTTAATTTACTGCCTGGCCGTGTTGATATAAAAATTGATTTAATTTTTAATTTAATCTTAAACATGAAACTTTAATTTACTTTATTTATCGTATTAGCTGTCTTTGTATTAGTTACTCATATTAGATGTTTTCATAAAAAGATAATTTTAATACACATTATTAATAAAGATATTTTAAAAAAATAATATATATTTATTATAAATAACTGGTTTAACTAACTTTTTTAATCTTTTTAAATGAATCAATTAGTTCTTATATTAAGAATTGATATAGGAATGATTTTGTGAAAATACTGTCCTTGGAAAAATAAATGCTGAAGAAGTTATGTATTCGATAGGAAGATATACAAAATAACTTTAGCAATCATAAGAGCAAGACGCAATTCTCTCTTTCCTCAGCTGGATGGTTTCATCTACTTAATGGAATGCAGAGTATTTATTGGGAAAAAAGAAAAAGAAAAAGAAGAGGAGTGAATATGTGAAATTGAATGGGGCGTGTGTAGTGGGTTCCATTTGAACTTTAAAGCATGAATGAGTGAATGCTATTGTTAGTACTAGCTAATTGGCTATTATCTGTACCTGACGCTCTGTACATAATTCAGTAATACATATTTCACTTTCCACTAAAAAAAGAAAAAAGAGCATGAATGATTGATGGTTGGTGCCTTGAAATCACATCATTCGTAAATCATAATGCTACCTTTTTGGTAGTCTCTGTTTTTTTAACATCCCTGCTTTTTGTTCCCTTCCTTTATCTATGCATCTAAAATGCTACATAAAGGCAAGTGAGCACAGCCAATTTATTGGGGTGTAATTTACGGCAAAATCTGCCACACAAGTTTGTGATGATGTTATACCTGTTCCAAGCGCCACGAACTGGCCAGCAGAATTTTGTTTTTTGTCCCCAATAGTTTGCCATCTATCTATCCATCCCACTGGCTTGCTTCTTAAGATTTTCGTCCAGAGATAATGACAATAAATATGTATACTTGTCTCATATCCTTACAAACTCATGACCTCTAAATGCCTTCCTACAACCCTACTCTGGATTTTACCCGTCATAAAAATTACTACCTCCGGTTTTTAATATAAAATCTCGTTTGATTTTTATTTTAGTCCTAAATATAATATCCTTATCCATTTTATCTCTAATATTTATGTATTTTTTTTCCTAAAATAGTCATTCTAACAATGATATTTCTAACTAATATACTTGATTAGCAAGGATATTTTAGAAAAAACAATACATATTTATTACAAATAACTAAACTTAACTTCTTTCCTTAATCCTCTCAAATTAGTCAATTTGCTCTTATAATTAGAACCGGAAGTAGTATATTATTACAAGTGGGAGCTATTAGAACAAACCAAATGTTTTACCCATTTAATCGTTTAAAAAAAAAAAAGAAGTTCAGTTATTACAAACTGCATTCTTTTATTGTAGGCCATACTAACATCATTTCAATTAAACCATGCTAGGGCCAAAGCATGTGAGTAGGAACCACACAAAAAGTGATGTTTAGATTTAATTTTGAGAAGTAATTTTACTATATACAAAATATAAAAAAAGGTGAAAATATTTTTTAGGTGTTTTCACGATTTGTCAAACTCCCCCAAAGTCAAGCCATGCTCCAAGTGGAAAAACTGTCTATCTTGATCCACGTATATTCTTTTTGTTTTTGGTAACGATCCACGTATATTCTAAACGGGCATTGTTAACCCCTTTCTTTTGGAGCCGAATCCCTTTTTTTTCGTCTGATGAAATGTTTGTGTTCCTCAGAAGTGTTCAGAGACCAGTTGTAGATATCTCTGGAGCGGCCCAAGGTTGAATCCTTAAAAGTGAATGGGCCGTAATCCACCGCCTCCGCCCACCAAAAAAAAAAGAGGCAAAGGAGAGTCAATGATAATGCTCCGGGTTACCGGAGGAATCATCAACAGAAGAAAAAACACCACCAAACCAGCACCTTAAATTCACCACTTCAATATTTAATGATTTATTCAACTAATTGAAAACTAACTAACAAACCTCAGTATAAATATTTAAAAAAAAAAAAACTAGAGAATGGCACAGCTTACAGCTCTGTTACCATTTTTTATGAATTAATTATGTCAGTAAACTTGAACTGTTTAATAAAAAAAATTAATTATCGGATTTGATTATCATTAATCGTTGAGATTTAAATTAACTAAATCAATATCAATAAAAAAAATCTAAAATCTTTTTCACACATTTTGTTGGGCCTTGTTTTTTTTTGTTTTTGTGTGGTTAATTTGTCTCCAACTGATCATGCAACATCTAAGGTATCAGAAAAGGTGGGTATGAAATTCGGGGAAAAAAATTCATACCTGCTTTAAATTTGAACAATTTTTAAATGACAATTTTTCTTGTGCATTACACTTAGATGTATAGATATATAATTAAACATTATATTTAACTCACAGCATTCATAAAAACCGTGATTCATATTATAATTATTCAAAAAGCATAAAAAATTGCATCAACGCGGACCCGCATGTGAGGCTCGTTGCAGGGTAAGCATGATATATATATATATGTGTGTGTGTGTGTGTGTTGTTTTTTTTTTTTGAGCAAAAAGTAAGCATGATAACTAAACGGAGAGTCATGAGGGTGGCAAGTTCTTTTTTTTTTCCCCCGCCTAAAGCCTAAGTCGCGTTTGGGTTAGAAGGAAAAAAACCTGAAAATAGGGCAAAACAGTAATTACGGAAAACCGGAGAAAGGAGAGGCCGATCTCCTTTGACCTAAATACCCTCTTTTTCTTCTCAGCCCCAATTCTGTGTGGCGGTATTTCCATTGTCAACCCTCACAGTCGCTCCCCCTTCTGCCCCTCTATTTCCCAATCTTCCTCTCCTCTCCTCACCCTTCTTCCCCTAATTCCGATTTTCTCCAATTCCCCGCCAATTTTCCTCAACTTCTTTTCAAATTCTCCTCCTTGTTCGGAGACCTCCTTCCCCTCCGATCACAAAACCCTTGCCCTTTGTTCGATCCCCATCTAAATGCTTCGACCCTCTGATTTTGCAAGTTCCGAACATTACCCAGTTCCCGTTTTTATATTTCAGATCCTAATACCCTAGTACGATACCCTTTTTTGGCCTTGGTCTGGCATCGGAGAGAGGATTTTGCTTTTAATCCTTCGGATTGAGACTTTTCAGGTAGTTTTTGTGATATTCTTTTTTGGAAAAAATTGTTATCTTGTTATTATGTATCTTTATCATTTTATATACTCACATGTTCACGTAGCTGAGCAATCACTACAGTTGGGCTGTGATTAGAGTTTTTTTTTATGAAAGATTGTTCTTTTTGTTAGTTTCTTTATCCTTAGTAGGGCTTTACGCGCAGGTTGCGCGGTTTTCGATTCCAGGTTACCTCCTGGCTAGGTTGAAGTGTTTTTTTTGTTTTTTCCCTTCCCGTGGGTTGGGCTGCAATTTGCTATATTTTGAAGCTTGAGGGAAGTGGTGTTTTTGTTTTCTATTATGACTTACGTATTGTCTCGCTAGTGTTTTATAGAGTTTCAAGTTAAGAACAGTGCATACTTTTGGATTTCAAAGGTGATTTTAATTTCTCGTGCCTGTTATTTCTTCTCTTCAAACAAATGCTGACAATTTAAGAATGTAATATCGGAATTTGTTCTTGCACCTCATCATCATCATCATTATTTTGTTATGTCCATGAATTAATGGTAATCCAAGCGGAATGCCGGGGAATATTGGTTCTTCATCACATTGAACTATGCATTTGTAATCAACAGAACGCTGCACATGCAATTTGAAGTAGGTCTGATTGTCTTACATTTTAATATGCATGCCTCACATGCTCTAGTTGCACAAAACCATTACTGGATATTATTAACTGGAGCTTAATGGAAGGAAGGGAAATGGAAAACTGCAGATAAATAGTTATCTTGTTTTTTTTTTTTGGGGGGGGGGGGGAGCTATTGCTGTAATGCTGTTGCCCCTCTATTTTGTTGCCTGTTTAACTTCATTGGGACATGTACCGCGTATGACAAAAGGTGAGCAGAACAAAGTGTCGATGTTATCTTATTTTACTTGACTAATGAATTTTAGGGGTTCTTGCAACAGGTTTTCCAAGCACTAAGCAGGTTTTTGACTAGTGAACTGAGCGGTAGTTGCTGTTGGTATATCTATCTGATGTCTTCAATGGCTAACCATGATTTGATACTTGGTCAAAGTCACAATTTAGCCCTTGGTCATGATCAGCAATTGGTGATGAGCCATAATCATAATTTGGACCTCAGCCAAAACCATGATTTGGGTCTGGGACAAACCCATGAGCATCATTTGGGTCTGGGACAAGCCCATGATCATGAGCTTGGCTTGGGACATCCCCATGACCATGAATTGGGTTTGGGACAGGAGCATGATCAAGAAGGTGATGATGATCACAATTATGGTCATGAGAATGAGTTATCCATGGATCGAAAGCCTGAGCATGATGACCATGAGCTAGCACTGTCTGAAAACAATGAGTTGACTGTTTCAGAGAACCAAGAACTTGATGAAAATCTGGACCTCGCTATTGTCCAGCACCCAGAAATGGGGATTGATTCTACCCAAGATATGGGTGTTCAGCAGTCCCAACTAGTAGTTGCTACAACGCCACCTGTAATTCAGGCTCGCACAGTTGCTGTAACTCCTAATTATGAATTATCAGTGGGGCAAGAATTTCCTGATGTCAAGAGTTGCCGGAGGGCATTGAGGGATACAGCTATTGCTCTTCACTTCGAGATGCAGACTATAAAATCTGACAAGACACGCTTCACTGCTAAATGTGCAAGCGAAGGATGTCCCTGGCGCATCCATGCAGCAAAGCTCCCGGGAGTTCCAACTTTTACTATTAGGACAATTCATGAGAGTCATACGTGTGGAGGGATTCATCATCTTGGTCACCAGCAAGCCTCTGTTCAATGGGTTGCAAGCTCAGTGGAGCAAAGGCTGAGAGAGAACCCTAATTGTAAGCCGAAGGAGATACTGGAAGAGATTCACCGGGTTCATGGTATCACTTTATCATACAAGCAAGCATGGAGAGGCAAGGAGCGCATCATGGCTGCCATGCGCGGATCATTTGAAGAGGGATACCGCTTGCTTCCACAATACTGTGAACAGTTGAAACGAACAAATCCGGGTAGCATAGCATCTGTTTACGGGAACCCAACCGATAACTGCTTTCAACGCCTCTTCATATCCTTTCAAGCATCTATATATGGTTTTCTGAATGCTTGCAGACCACTCTTGGGGCTTGATAGAACATATTTAAAGAGCAAGTATCTTGGTACTTTACTTCTTGCGACAGGTTTTGATGGTGACGGGGCTCTGTTTCCTCTGGCATTTGGTGTTGTTGATGAGGAGAATGATGATAACTGGATGTGGTTCCTGTCTGAACTTCATAACCTGCTCGAGATTAACACGGAAAACATGCCGAGGCTTACAATTTTGTCTGACAGGCAGAAAGGAATTGTGGACGGAGTGGAAGCAAATTTTCCTACTGCTTTCCATGGATTTTGCATGCGTCACTTGAGCGACAGCTTCCGCAAGGAGTTTAATAACACAATGCTTGTTAATCTTCTGTGGGAAGCAGCTCATGCTCTTACGGTCATTGAATTTGAAGCAAAAGTTTTAGAGATTGAAGAGATATCACAGGATGCTGCGTATTGGATTCGAAGAATTCCTCCTCGTTTATGGGCGACGGCATATTTTGAAGGGCAGAGGTTTGGTCACCTGACCGCGAACATAGTGGAGTCTTTAAATAATTGGATATTGGAAGCATCGGGCCTTCCCATAATTCAAATGATGGAATGCATCAGAAGGCAGCTGATGACTTGGTTTAACGAGCGCCGAGAGACGAGCATGCAGTGGACATCCATACTGGTACCTTCGGCGGAGAGACGAGTTGCAGAGGCACTGGAGCGCGCGCGCACTTATCAGGTGCTTCGTGCTAATGAAGCAGAATTTGAAGTGATCTCCCATGAAGGCACCAACATCGTGGACATTCGGAACCGCTGCTGTCTGTGTCGTGGGTGGCAGCTGTACGGGCTGCCGTGTGCGCATGCTGTGGCGGCGCTTCTGTCATGCAGGCAGAATGTGCACAGATTCACCGAGAGCTGTTTCACTGTGGCGACTTACCGGAAGACCTATTCACAGACCATACATCCGATTCCCGATAAATCACTGTGGAAAGAGTTGTCGGACACGGATCCCAATGCGAGCCAGGCCGCCGAAATCATCATAAACCCGCCGAAATCACTCCGGCCTCCGGGACGACCGAGGAAGAAGCGAGTTCGGGCAGAAGACCGTGGACGGGTAAAGCGGGTGGTACATTGTAGTCGGTGCAATCAAACGGGTCACTTCAGAACCACGTGCGCAGCTCCCAACTAAGGGCCCAGCCCCAACTGCCCAAGTGAAGTGTTACTGTTACTGTTTATTATTATTATTATTATTATTATTAGCCTTTATAGCTCAGTCTGTCCATCAGTTAAATGTGAATGAATTTGAGGTAGCTGCTTTCATGTGAATAATAGTATCCTCTCAAATCATTGGTAACGTCGCTTTGCTTTTTATTCCATATTTGTTCTCGCAGTCGGATGTTGCCGTTACAACCCCGTGCCGTGGTTTGTATTTCTCGGCATGACAGCACTAGGGATTAGGGAATAGGGATCTCCTCTCCCTGCTGACGCCTACAATTTTACTGTCATTTCATTACTAATTAATTTTGAACCATTTACTCTTCATAACCAACAATTATGATCTTTTGGCCAAAAAAATAACATGATCTCAAGTTTCTAGAATTGCTGAAAAATTGAGAAGGTATAGATGCATCGAGCAGTCTAGATTCATGGAATTCCTGTTGCAGCTGGATGCGAAGTATACTAGTCTCCTTAACATTCTCCAAATACGAAGTACAAACACTGACACAGCACTCATCTAGGTCCAGAGCAATCTTTGGCAACAAGAAGGGTCTAGAGCAAACGTTACTTCTAATACTCCTATTTTACTGTTGGCAAAAAAAAAAAAAAAAAAACTCCTATTTTACAAGTTTTGAATTTGATTTTTTAATTTCATTTGTTCAATTCTCTAACACCGTCTAATTTCATTAATAAAAATTGTTGGCATTAGCCCAGGAGGGCAGGTTCAACTAGTTGCAAACGGGAAGGCAAGGCATCACGTCCCTATCATGTCATGGGCTCGAATTCTGAGAAGTCCTCTTCTGGGAAGCGCCCCGGATTAGTCTGCACCCAATGTGATGTGGGATACCGGAAGAGTTAGCGATACCATCCTACTCAAAAAAAAAATATTGGCATTGCAAATTTTAAATGCTGACAGAAGTAACATTTAAAATTATAATATCAACATTTCACGTCAATAAGACTAGTAATATTAAGATTACAAAATTAAAAATATACTTTACAAATTCATAATACCATGAAATTTAAGAGGACTAAATGTCTGCTTTTATTATCATAATAATTAAAATAATCCATCAAATGCCATTTCACATGAAGCTAACGGATGATTGTACGGCCCCGTTTAGAACCCATAGTTTGCGCCATACCCTGAGCCATAGCCGCCGGCATGTCCTGGGTTAGACGGTGAAGATGCATAGACAGAAGCATGAGCCGAAGCCGGAGGAGCAGCGGTGTAAGAATTGAAAGCTTGGTCGGTCGCAGGCCCGCCAGCCTGTGGCTGCGATGGAGCGGCATCAGCCATAAAGTTCTGCACAACAAAATCCAAAATTACATGCTAATCAAGCGGTATAAATCAGCTGGAACACGGCATCATCTTGCAAATGAGAACTCTTTGAACAGATGAATAATGTACAGAACAATATTCATGCACGGAAATCATAAAGACCAGGAGAATGCACCAAGAGAAAAATATGAAATTACAGGATTTGCCTGCAAGTTTTTATTAAAAGTGATATTTTGAAGATTATAAGCAACAACTAACACGAGTTTTAGATCTTCTGCACTTTCTCTGCTTTAACGGAAAAATAATCTCATAAAATTAAATTTAAACTTGATCCTCGTTTTCACTTCACCCATATTCGGATATTCCCCTTGGCTTCCCCACTCTCACTCTCCCTAACGTAGCCCTTAACTATCGTCCGTTACAACAAAGTATCCATGAAAACAATTTCCAAGACATACTTCCTCCTTTGCCAGGGATGAACAGAAAATGCACGTGCTTTTGGCACGTACTTTAAATTGTTCCAAATTTTTCCTTGCTGCAGACTTGACGAAGTTCGTGTTTCAATAAGGAAAATATGAATATATACGCCTGGGGGAAGAAGAAAGGATTTGTTGCGTTCTCGATTGTAAACACAGCCAAAGGCTTTTAACGAGATATGAAGAATGAAAAACATGATGGACAGAATCAAGATTACCTGTATCAACTGCTGAGCAGTCTGGACCTGAGAAGCTGTTCCACTGATTTCAACAGTCATCTCCCCAGGAACACCCCTAGTTTCTTGTATAGAAACAGTAGCCCCGCTGATTCGTCGGATGTAGCTTATACTTGCCCCAGCAGTCCCAATAACAGCATCAGCATAAGACAGAGGAATTTGCATTTGCTGGGTGATCTGACAAAACAATGAGTCAAGCAATTTATTGCTGAGGCCATAATCAAAGAGCAAACACTCATCTATTCTATCGTCTTGAGTATCAGCACAAACTACAAAGTAGTCAAGGACCGTGTCCATAATTTGCATTCGAAAACAAGTTTCTATAGTTAATTCATTACAGCGGCCCTGTCTCACATCAGCACACATTACCTCACATAATATGCCCTGAGACACAAATATTTGTATTCAAATTGTTTGTGAGGATAATCTCAGTAGCTTTTTACTCTACACTTTAAAATACTTGTGAATTTACAGTTGATATAACTTCATGAATAGTTGCTAGGTTCCCCATAGTAACAACAAAAAAACCCTTTTAAAAAAAAAACCTGCGTGACCATGGAAGCTGCAGATTGGGTGTTTGAAGATGCACGGATGCCTATGGGAGCATCTCTTCCATAAGCAGATATACCATGATGAGACTGTTTGTCCACTGAAGGCGGCAACTCAGCTGGTGGATAAAAATTATCAAGTTGTCCTGGAGGTGGCATGTATTGCTGAGTAGGTCCGAAACCAGGACCTCCACTAACATTTGGAGGTGAAGCCCATGATTGGTGAGGTGGGAGGTGCTCCATGGGATGAGGATTTGCCATTTGCATCTGGAAAAAGAATAAGCAAGTATCATTTCTCATTTCTATTGTTTGAGATAAACCCTTCAAAAATTTTAGATTTAATCACACGCTTACATTCATTTCAAATATAGGAATTACACTGCGGTCAACAAGAAACTTCCTCAGATGGGAGGCAATTAGCTCTACTGCTTTAAGCACCCCAGTAGGATCCCCTACTACTTCAACAACCCTATCATCTTGAAGAGCAAACAGAGGCAGGTCCTCTGTAGAAGAGTACAACAAACCAATGCTTAGCAAAATGCCAAAAATATTAATTTACTTTACAAAAAGTTCAGAAAACTAAAATAAGCAACTGCTGCTCAGGACTAACAAGACCGACAGCTGTCCCCAAAATCATATCCCCGATTCTTTAACAGGGATGAAGGATGGATCCAAATGTCGCTAATGGATTGTGATGATCTAGACTAGGATGTCAGAGCAAACTGATGGCTGTTTTCCTAACAGCTGTAGCAGTGGTCGCGAACACGCTTCAGTGAGCAAGATAATTAATAGGGTGATAGAAGTCAGCGCCCACTTCTGGTATATACCAGGAAGAAGCGTCTGAATTAAGTGGTTTTCCTCCGACTAACCTTGTTATGTCTTGAGTGTTCCTATGGATGGCAGAGGTTGACGAGCTCTAATACCAATCTCTTATCCTATGGTCAAAACTAGATTGGCTATTTTTTTCAAATAAACACAATCATGAAGAACATGGAAAACAATTCTAGAATACAGATAATGCGAAACATATAGCACTAGCGCTTAACAAACAAAATAATCTTATAATAGAAGTAAGCCCAAAGAACCTGTTCCAAGAACTCTAACAATACAATTGGATTCTTCTTGGATAGATTTAACTGTTCCTCCTTGTTTCCCAATTAAACTTCCTGCTTGAGATGCTGCTACTAGTAGCCTTGTTGAGACCTTCCCACCAACACCTAAAGGAGCATGGGAAGAATCAATCTCTAAACCATCAATAACCCGTTTATGAACTCTCAATAAGCCATCCACGGCTGGAGGAAGAGATGAATCAGGTTCCTCCCTAGCAGAAACCATTACCTAATCAAGAACAACAAACAGTAATTTCAGACCATTCTTTTCGTAATAATTCTCCCTAACATCCATAGTTGCCAACGAATCACAAATAAAACAATATAGAATGGACAACCAAATATTTCTGCTTTAACCCATATTATCGGGCCAGTCAACGACAGCTCTATTTACCAAACATTGTATTCCACCAACAATCTCTGCAAGGAATTCAATCCATTCTCATGCACAGACAGGTGTTGCAGTTTTTAAAATAAATAAAAAATAAAAAAACGATAATAAAACAGCTGATACCAGCTCAACACTTCTTAAAGGTGTTGTAACTGCATTTAATTTTTTATTCTTCAATCATATTCTTATTACAATCAGCTCTTAATAAGATAAGAAAAAACATTTAAACGCTATTCATAACGTTTTGAAAAATTTGTTCAGATCAACTACAACATTTTATGCAACTTAGACACAAAAATTAACAATCTTATGCATGCTATTTATGATATCTTTTTAATATACGCTTGTTAAATTATTGCGTGAGTTGCTAGGTCATATACTAGTTTTAACTAGCATAAGTACCAAATTGAAGAGTATAGCAAAGGATAGTATCTTCTTCCCCCGTCGGAACCCTCATATCTCAATCACTTACAACACAATGTGGTCCAATCATACCCCCACCTCTCAACATATTTACTGAAAGCAATGATCAACTGCGACCAGCTCGCTAAATTCAGTGCCTCAATTGGACCGCTTATCCATCAACTTAATCTACACACATCATTTTCCCTCCATATCAATATATATAACTGAAATATAGAACCACTTTTGGTTCAAGTACCAGCAGTAGCCTGCTATTAACACATGCAATCACTCCAAATACTCACTAGATTTTCAGAAATATCCCTTGCTAATAGCATTTCAACTACTCAATAGTCTAAACATTTCCTTCAGCCTAACTCTTTCGCATTTTATTTTCCTTACCTTGAAGAAATGTGTCAACTGCTGTAAGTAATCATTCCCCCAGGACAATAAGTCATTAAACGACATAATTGATGGAACAATGACACTGTCTTCTCATTTACATAAAGAAGCTCTCCATGTGTTGAAAATAAAACTAAACAATAGTAGCTTTTAAATCCCTTTACTCATAATAACATATAGACAATAAAAAACACTAAGTATTTGTATTTGATGGTTTAACTATCGGATATAAGTTTCTTTTTCATTGCTTGCAATCTGTGGCAAGGCATCAATCATCCAGGTTCTGAATTTACCAGATCGAATGCAGAGCTTCATGATACTTTGATACAAAATATCTACATTTTTATAAACTTTTCAGCACTTCTGCTGATCCCTGCCCTGCATCTGGATCTTTGGTTCTTCATAATTGGGATCTTATTGATGATTGAGATGTTGCCTTAAAATTGGTCCACAGAACCTGCACAGATTCATTTTGTTAGAATTCATTCATCTTTTAAGGATTTTTTTTTTCTATCACTCATCTTTTCTGGATCTTCTTCCTCTTCTTCGTCTTGCTTTGATCACTGTGCACAATTAAGGCCATCCTTTAAATCATGAGCCATCTGTACATGATTTTTCTTAACTGCTTAATAGTTGAAATAAACTTCTAATTACTGTATAGGGGCACGGTAAAATACCATGAACGACTACTAAAGGAAAGACAGCCACAATCTGTTCTCCTCCTTGACATCTTTGTCAGACGCATACAAATACTGGATATTTACTATTGCCATGAACTATTCCCGAATGTTAAACATATATTTCAATTCATCAAGAAAGCCTCATCCCTGATACTTTTGGCTGTTCCCTGAGCCAATCTAACTATATCGGTAGTTTGAAGCAAAAATTAAATAGAAAAATACTTCAATTAATTACATATATAACATTATCCATCAAAAGGAGATGCACTTCATAAACATACTCTGTTTTAAAATCCACTTATTTAATAACCGAAAAAACTATAGATACGACATATGCATCATTCTGGGATTGTGACATAACTTAAGCATTTCAGTAGCTAAGAACCTGTGAAAATTTAGAGAGCATTCAACAGTTATCTCTCTTCACTAACAAGCTCATCGAGAAATGTCAAGAAGCTAACATAAACCCAATGGATTAAAAAAATAATTAGCGAAGTCCAAGTACAAAAAAAAAAGTTCCATTCTAATAGCAACCGCCCAAAAAAAAAAAGCATAACAAAAACCCCGCAATCAAAAGCGAAAATATTTCAAGGATGAAATTGATTTTGAAATTTAAAAAAAAAAATTGTCACATTTAAGCAATCCAGACAAGTCATAGTGACTGAGTTGATAAATTTACTGGAGATAATTACATGAATAGATTAAAGAAACTTACAGCCCTTTCTGAAGTCCCTGGAGGACCATCAAGAATTTTAATGCGAGCTCGAGTCTCCTCTACAATTTTTTTGATGAACTCTCCTTTGCGTCCAATTATACCACCAACCTTCTGGGCAGGAACCAACATCCGGAAGACACTCTCCCCAGGCCATCCAGGCCATTTCTTCTCACCACTTCCAGCAAATGGCTCCTCAACGTGCCCCTCTCTTTGCTCATGCTCTGAATTCTCGGTTGGTTGCTCAGCATCAGGTTCACTTAAATTTTGATCAACTTCAGCCATAGGGGTGTCACTGGTTTACTAGAAGGAAGCGAGCAAATGTATCAGAAACTGGGGAAAGACTTGACTGAGATGGGTAGCAGAACAATCATATGCACTCCAAGCAGGGCTAGATCGCTGAACTACAAAGGCAACTGATTTCCACATCAAGTGCTAGTTTTAAATTAATAACAAAAAATATACAACGATTCATTACAAATAATAAAAGAAATACTCCCAAAATGTAATCCCCCATTATTTAATGTGCTAAAAGAACTAACAAAGAAAGCAATATAGGACAAACCTGTACGCTATGTTTGGTACGGGGTTTTCGGAGGGGAGGGGAGGGAAGTTGCTCCCCTCCCCTTGTTTGGCTGGTATAATTTTTTAGAAGGGGAGGGGAACTCCCACCCTCCCCTTGTTTGGTTAAGATGTTTTTTAAAGAGGGGAGGGGTTCTTCTCCCCTCCTCTTCCCTTCTAGCCTCCCCTCCAAAAGTGGGGTTTTTTGGAGGGGAGATGAGAGATGATATTTTAATTCCTTATATGCCCTTTTGATTTGTTAACCTCTAATCAGTCATAAACATTTTTACATAAGAGAGTTCTTTTGAGTATCTAATAAGAGGTTATTAAGATAATTATCTCCAAAATTAGTGAGCATTTGTAAACTTTTTTTCTCTTCTTCTAATTCTAAGAGGCCGTTGGTATTTTCTTTCACCTTCAAGGTGTTTTCTCTTATTGAAATCTATCAACTTTTTGTACGGGGGTGAAATAATTATAACATGGTAAGAACAGTTTGTACGGGGGAGAAAAACTGTAACCAAGGAAGCGCAGAAAGTTGAGCTTAATACGATCTAAATGGCTTTCCAAAGTTTCAGTCGACAACCAAAAGTCAAATTGACATCAAACAGTCCCTTATTATATTAGATCGAAATAGATGCAATCACAAACCTATAATCCGGAAAATTGCGCGCTAATCAACGAGGGAACAGGTGCCAGAATACTGGAAGTGTGCGCCAGCTGCTCAAACTTGCCTGGGTTAATCGAAAGCAACTCAAATGAAAATTTCAAAGAAACTTTCGAGTTCGCATGGCAGGATAACGGTTAAAATTCTAGGGTTTGGGGAGAGGAAAGAGAAGGTTAGAGAACGTTGAGGTAAAAATAAATCTGCAGAACTAGGCATGGGGTTTTGGCCACAGAGAGAGAGAGAGAGAGAGCTAGGGATAGGGTTGGCCGGTTTAGAGTAATGTTCCCGCGATATTCTTTGTAAATAGTTTATGCTTCGCACGTCTTTTCTGTGTCCTTTTTAACTTTTTACGGGGAGAATGCCTCTTGGACCATTGGCCTTTCGACGCATCAACATCTCTTATGTCTTCGCTCTTCATTTTCAAATTGAAGTCCCGCTAAATTTTAGTCAGTCACCAGAAAAAAATCTCGCTCATTTTTTATTCTCATCAGTCTACTTGCCATTCTCACTGATCACCAATGACAGATAATTTATATCAAATTTGGGAAACAAAAACAGGGTTTTGGTAGTATAGAGTAGGGGTGCAATCCATATCAGACGTGAAGCATTAAAAACCCGTCTGCGTTCACTGTCCATGAAGTCCCTCATGAAACAAATAATGGTGTCGATCTTATCCACTCCGGTGAAGATACTCTTGGCTGCTATAAAGGGCTTTAAAAATCATCAGACTGAGACATCAAATTTTACTCATGTTAAACGTTCCCTTGATTTTAATACTGTTGAAGTAGGGTGCTCAAAATACATCGCATTCTTCCTGTAAGAGACAGCATTGCAGACCTAAAATTAGAAGTCCTATAAGAAAAGCTTAAAGCGGGGTTCCATCTTTGTCTACCTAGGAAGAATTGGGGAACTACAATCGGCTCAAAACCAATGATCATTATCAGTATGTGCAGCAGAGAAATATTATGAACTGTAACAGTGGAAAGATGAGCTCTACTAAGACCGCTCAGTAGCGCCTTATCATTATAACGTCACCCTTGATCTCATGGGTATCCAATGAAACAATTATACATGTTCTCTCTAGTTATCTCTATGATCGCAGAGAGTGCAAAAGAATTTGAATATTAACTACAACAGGTGCACATTATTGACAGGTTTCTACGCTATTCATCCTTTCTTGGCATCAGCAACAGCTGCTTCTGATGCAGTTTTAGTGGCAGGATTAGTTGCAGGAGCCATCAAATTGTCAAACTTCTCAGATTTTCCCAGCACAATTTCAATCTAAAAGGATCAATAAGAAGAAGTTAATTACCTATGTAAGACCTTAATTATATTGATATATCAGTTTGATCATTGACCAAGTTAATTACCGACAAAATCACAGAAGAATAAAAAATTAGGACAAATAAAGGTCGGAAGCCTTAGAGCCCACCTTAGCCTTGTGCATCAGACGACCTTTATTCTCGTCCTTGATGCCAACGGTAGATGTCGAAACTTCTGCTCCATCCCATGACTAATTAGTTGGCTTCATTCACCATGTGCAAATAAGGCATTGATAACATGCTAAGAAGAAAGAAATCTTACTCTTCTCAGTGGCGAGTCCATTGTTCTTCAAGATCTCGGCAATTGTCACCACCGTCGCGATAGCTATACAGAAACACAAAAACTTAGTTCTAACATTCATGTTAAATGCAAAGAATCACCCAGGGAAATTATAACGCCGATGCTGCACCAGCTATATGCCGTAATTTTGGATTCAGCAACCACGGGTAAGAGAAAACCAATGACAATAAAAGGATTCAAATTTCCAGACTAAACTCTTGGTGGTGCTATCAATTTCTTCACTACAAACGTACGTAGAGGCACTAAGGGGAAAGGGAATGGATCACTCTTTCGCACAGCAGCATAAAGATACTGGCATAATAAAAAAAATCGTTTAACCGTGGTGCAAAAGAACACCTCCTTTTCCAGTAGCCCTTTTTTAGGATTGAAATTGTGCGTGTGTTTCTCATATGAAGATGAATACATCCCTTGTATGGGTTACCAAAACACAATTTGTAAATTACCTTTCGAAAGAAGAAACATCTAATATCCAAGGACAACCTAACAGAAAACATATATGAGATTCAGAGAAAGATGTACCCATCCCCAGTGCAGAAAGCTCAACCTCATTGTGCTGCTGTATGTACCTCTGCATCAAAGAAGAACCCATTTGGTCATTATATACACATCCAGGAAATTATCTACCCTCATGGGTTGGGTTTCATCCTTCGTTTCAAGTATGCCATTTGATTATTTACATTATTTACTACCACGAATCGCGAAACCCCGAGCCTATTCGACCATTGGTTGCGAATGAACAAAAAAATAAAGAGTACGAGCAAGAGGAAATATATAAAACATCAAAATGCATTCGTTGCAGATGCAAGAATCGACCAAAAAGAGTGGGATCCTGAGAAGTTTAACCATCAGGACTCGGCAGATTCATAAGAACGCAATAGCTGTTTCCTAAAGTTGAACCAACAGCCGTAGAGTTTATGACAATGAAAATGTTTCATGTAGCTGTTTCCTACAACTTATGGCTTGTTATCAATCAGAAGCCAGAAATGCGATTCAAGGAGTCCAGCACAAATCATTTCGAACAACATACAGATAATGTGCCCAGAAACTCAGATTTCAGAACAAGATTCCATTTCTACAGGAAATTCAAGCGTTCTTTTGTTGTTCATTTTCTGAGGCCATTGAAGAGACTGCATTCCTTATATAATATACATATCAAGATTAAATAAATCCTGAAGAGAAGGAGATATAATAATAAAAACAGATGGGTACCTTGGCGAGATTGACGTAGAAGAAAAGCGGCTTCTTAGTGTTGGAAACCTGGATTCTGTTCTTCTTCGAGTTGTCAGTGTCTCCATTTTCAGCAAGGGTCGTTATGCTTTTCTTCTCGGCGGCTTCAGCGTTTCCATTGACGGCGACTTGCGTCACGTTTTTCTTGGGGGCTTCAGTGTTTCCATTTGCAGCAACGGTCGTCATTGTTATCGTCTAACCGTGTTATTCTATTGCGCTTTGTTGTACGGAATGCTTTGGAGCGGGAAAAGGAAAGAAAGGCTCGATCGGTAAAGTAGGGGAAATCAGTTAGAGCCAGGCTTATATAGAACGGGACTCTGGGAATCGTAAAACCAGTGAGGAGCGGACACGTGCTGGCGTCTAATGGCAAGTGGACGCGGTAAAGTGTATTGGCAGTTAGGATTAAACCTAGTGAAAGAACGAGTCCGTTATGAGGAGAGAGAAACTCTGCGTGGTGGTTATTTTTTTGAGCGGATTGACGAATAGGACCCTGCATCGACGGCCTCTAGGCCCAAATCCTCAGATGAAAAGGCCCGACCCAAAATTCTGGGGCTGACCACCGACATCGACCTCGCTTTATGTTTTGTAGCCGACTGCGAAACCAAAGGGCCATCCCTTTTTTGGCCCAAAAAAAAAAGAGACGAAATAACTCATAGCGACCGTCCCTAATTCACCTTCTCTCTGAGGCAGCATGGCGGAGGCTCTTAATAAACTTTCCCGTGCAAAAAAGACATACTCTCAGTAATGTGAACAGGATCGATTAAAAAGGATGGATCAGGTACTGAAGAGTGACAATTAAATGAAGGATAAACATTGTGTGAAGTTAGAGATCGAAGATGGCGTTTATGCCACAAACTAGGATGTAATACTAAAGATTCAGCAACATGCGGTGGTGCTGAATCATTTGGTTGATCAAAGGTTGGTAGAAAAGGGGCGTGTGGTTTTATTTTTTATTTTTTTGAATTTCTTCCCACGGTAAGGGGCGTGGTTTTATGTTGACCACAATGGTTGGGAGGGAAAGAAAGGAAATGATGCATGTACGCTGCTTTTCTATCTGTTTTAAACAATAATAAATTCATGCATGCATATGTGGCTGTGTGTAAGAATATATTGTGCATGCTTCGGGCTCTTTAGCTTCAATTGTTGGTTGGCGTGGTCCCGTTATGTGAATCCCCACTGATTTGCAGCATCTACTTTTAAGTAACATGAAGGGCGGCAGAATGATATGGTGGGGCCACACCAAATCACACGAATTTGCTCTTTGTTTCGCTTTCCTTTGACATGCGGGGCTTCTTTGCTCCACACGTGTGTGTTCCAGTTTTATTTCATTCTCCTCAGCCCAACATGTTCCGCCAACAGATCAACACGCCCAGCTCTTTCCAATGATTACTTGTAATGACACAAAATCTTTAGGCTACTCGCACACGTTGCCGGCTCTCCAATGAATGCATAGAGTTCGATATCCTCGGCTATCTCGTATAATATTTGACCGTGCCTGCCACGATATCAATCTCCCTCCCAAAGCTTCTGGCATTTGTTAGCTTGTTGTCGAGACCATTCCCACCAAAAAGATAAGGTTTTTTTTTTTTGGGGGGGTGGGTGGCCGCGTGTGTGAAATGCGATTACTCAATTAACGATGGAAAACTGAGAAAGCAGGTACAGTGTGGGATCCATGCCCTTTCAATTTATGATGACGTATATCGACTCATGGTGTCTGGTGGTGATTGGGTTCATATCCGAGCGTGTCGAGCTAGCTTTTGTAAAACCTACCGTCGTGCGAAGACAAATTGACCAGTCATGGGCCAAGCTTCCACGTCTCCCCCTGACGACTGAAGCTAAGCCAGATTCCTCCCAAGAGGACATGGTCGTCGGGGACCATATATGCGTTTACATGGGGTTCCACTCATAGTCGGTGCGATCAATAATAAAGATGAAGAATGCCGAATTAGTGGACTATACACCTCAAACTTTCTCAGCCACCATTATGTCTGCATATGTGACCATTTGTGTCGTTTTAGGGCGGTGATCATGTTCATAGTTGTCTATAATTTATGGGCTGACTGCTGGAGATGAAGTTTAGGCGTGGTAGCCAGTGATAGGACCACCGCCCGAGCCCACAGACCAGGACTGATTGATGCTTGAAGCGTGAGCAGCTTGCACAAGGAAGCCAGAATTAATGGGTTCCAATGGGGAGGGTGAGTGAAAAAGGAAAAAAGCCTCTGAAACGAGGGGTGGGATCCTTTTTTGACTTTGTGGGTACCTGAGAGCATCAGAATGTCGGATATTCAAAAGTGGATGTCTAGATTAAAGTGGTGCAAACCCAATGTCCAATTTGATATGATTACTTGGCCTGGCTTATCCGGAAACTACCAAACGTCGCCTACATGTGTGATTAACGGCAACGGCGTCTCTAGGCCGTTGGTTTCTCCTCGGCGTCAACACAGTGGCCAGCCGCAAGCTCTAATTTCTAACTAACTTCATCTTAACGCCTCCTTTAATTTATGGCATGACAAGGCAAAGATCGGCTTTTGAAAAATTGAATGCTGAGAATTTTGTCGTTCGGTGCGTTTTTTAAGATGCGTATTAATCCATATTTGCAACTTATCTCCGAACAATTTTTTAGGACTCGGATATCGTGAAATTTGAACCTCAAATGTGATTCCCATATGAACGAGGATGATGTGCATATGAAATAGATTAGGAAAAAGGTGTTTGCCTCCAATGCACTTTGAAATTCAAAAAAGGTCTTAAAGGATGAGTAAAGCGAAGAAAAGGGGGAGGAAGCCAATGAGGAGTGAGGAGTTTTGAACAGTGCTTTGCCGTGCGAAGCTTCCTCATCAGCCTCAGGCACTCCCCAATATTATCTATATGCATGGATATACACGGCACATAACTAAACAGTCAAGTCATTATTATTAGCTGACCAAAACGATCATTGAACGGCGCATTTTCAAAATCTCCTTGAAATATGAGATTTAGATTTATTCAGAGTTAAGTTTTCCTGTCTAATATCAACATGTCCCTTGTATATTACTCCCTCCGTTTCTTATTATAAGAGACATTTGATGCTTATAGTATGTTCCTAAATATAAGAGACACTTAAAAGTTGTCTCTACTTTTTTGTGTTAATTTCCTATTTTACCCATATTTATTGTCTCCAACTCACACTCTCTCTCCTTTCCACTTCTCTTTCTTTTAAGAATTTACTATTGTTCTCTCTCATGCTCTCTCTCCTTATTAATGAGGGCATTTTTAGAAAAAAAAATTATACTTTTTGCACATTAATTGTTCTTAACTAATTTTAACTGTTTTTTTTATCAACGCAATTCGGTTATTCGTCTCTTATAATAAGGAACGGAGGGAGTACCACCCGGGAAAAATAACTTCTTCAATTGCCATCTGGCGAAGTTTCGGTTAGTGACAAAGTGATTGAGCGTTAGTTAGGGAGGGACTGATATGTTGAACACTTGAAGTCAATGGCCATTTTAGTTTGGAAAATAAACAATTGCTTTTGCACATTGATGCCTAAAACGAGTTTCTTGATAACCATTAAAGGGAAATGCTGGACGAGAAGTTATCGCAGTTTAAGTTCATAATTATACACTCGTTTCAACAATAGAAAACATTTGTTCACCAAAAAAAAATTGAGTGTTTGCTCTATACATTTTTAGTGATCATAATGCAAATAATATTTTTCTATTTATTCATATAAATAAAACATTGATTAAAGTTAATTAATACTCTTAAATTATATCCCATCTTTCAAATTTAATTTTTTAACCCAATTTCACTCAACTCTCAACCTCTCTCTCCTGTCATAATTAATTAACGATGCTTATGTCAATGACATTGTTGAAAAATATTTTTTTATAGATTACAAAATAATTTATATACAAAGATATGAAAAGTCTTCAAAAAGTGTATTAAAGACGGGCTTATCATTCTCATCCTCAATGTCAGCTATGGAATGAGATTTTTTGAAAAAAAAAAACATTTTCGATCAAAAAATTACCATTTCCTTCCTAAACACGAGAGTTAGTTATTGAATTGGTTTTAGTATAAATATAAAATGTAAACAAAAGAGTTAGTTATTGAATTGGTTTTAGCATAAATGTAAAATGTCAACAATTAAGGATTACTCTTTTAGTCCTAAATATAAGACCCATATTATAGTGTAAACTAATATGATAGAGTACTATTTTCGATTCTTAATATAAGATCTAGTTAACTAATTTAAGAATATTAAAAAAAATTAGTTAAATTGCTTATTTGTCATAAATATGTGTTGTTTTTCTTAGAATATTCTTACTAATTATGCCCATTAGATATAATTATTATTTGATGAAACATTTAACATGTGCAATTATTACAATAGCTACTTTAGAAAAAATAGATCAATATATAACAAAATAAATCAGAATCTTATATTTAAAATTAAATTAAAAATTAAACTAATTTTTATATTAAACATAGGAGGAAGTACTATTTTTTTTTTCCACACACAAGATGAACTATGGTTAAATTGAAGATGGTGCTTAAAATTGTTGGATTGGGTATGGGCGCATCAAATATCACTTGCAGGGCGCAAGGCCGAATTTCCACTGCCCCCACTGCCCGTGTTATCTGTTCATTTTTTCGTCTTGAAGTTTTCAACTCTAGCGTAACTCCGTTGAAAAATCTCCCTCTGTTTAGCCCCGTCAATCCCCCGAGCCCCACGCAAGCAGACGGTGAAAGAATCGTCCCGTTTGGCGGGGGAAAAAAAACAGAAGTATCGCCGTTAAGAGTCACGGAAACTTCTCTATATAAACGTCTCTACATTAAACCAGTGGTGCGAAACTAAAAGGGAAAAAGCTTTTGTTAACCTCCCTAAAGACAAGGAATATCATTGAAACCCATTTGAAATATTTTCTATTTCGCACGCACAGGGAAGCCCAATAGCGAGCGGAGGGAGGAGGAGGAGGAAGGCCTCGAGATCCTGTCAGATCGGAGCGGAACTGGAAGCGAAAATTTCACATTATTGACTGATTCTGGTGTGATTACCGCTCTTTTTGTGTTATTATGGTTAATCTTCGTAATGTGGTATCGATCTTTGATTTTGCTGGGCCTATTTGGCTTATCGTTACATTGCTCTGGGGATCATTTTTTGTGTTGCCTTTCTTATGTGCTGTTTTGTTTTCCTTCTCGCTCGGGAGGTTGCCCATTTTGACAACGCTGGCTTAGAAGAAGCCAAGCCTATCTCTTCTTCTTTTTTATTTTATTTTTCTTACTATAGCGTTAGCCTCAGGAAAAAGGATTTTGGCAATATCGGATCCTCGTCTTTCGTCGGCTGTTCGATTTATCTGGTTAGCTGCCACTATGGGCCATCTTTTTTAATAATTGCAATATACATGTATTGGGTCAACTGGGAAAATTTAAATCTGCGGGTCTTTTACATGTTCTTCGTGTTTAATATTGTATGCCTTCCATATTTCCTGTATCTATGTCGTTGGTTTATTTCTGGGTTTGTTGGGTCCAGCTTAAGCCTTTCATTTTCTATTTTGAGCAGTTGTATTGACCAAAGCTTCTTCCTCAGCTTAAGAACCATTTATACCAATAATGAATATTGTTCTTTGTGTTAGACCTTCTGTGATCCTCTCTATTAATCAAACTGAACGGAAACGGTATCTCAGTTGAATTTATTGTTCCGGATTTCCAGGACGTAAAGTTGTCTTTACGTGTGGTTCATTCATCTTTAGATCACGTTGAGGTTGCTCTTAAATGTTTGGGCTTCATACACGAAATTTGCACGGAGCTTCGGAATGATTCTGCAATAACTGTTTGAGTCTTACCTAAAACTCTTCCAATTACCCATTTCGCCCTTTTTCACGTCGTGGCTCAAAAGGATTCTTCTTCTTCTTGTTAACATGAAGTGTTTTTTCCGTAGCGTTTAAACTGATCGGTATAATGCTTCCTTCTATGGTGGCTTCAAGTAACAAGATCATGTAAAAGAATGATTAATTCATACGAGCAGAGGGTTTAGGCCATAATAACATTGTATTCTCAATTGGGAAGTCTCATGCATATATTTTAAAATTTATTGGGAAAAGAATTTTGCCTTTACCATGTTATAACAATTTGTCTTCCACATCATTATTTCTTTTTATTTTTTATTTTTCAAGTGGATGATCTCTAGGTTTCCCTCGACAATTTATGAAGAATTATCGGTCTATAGAATTTTACTTTAGAATATTAGTGGACTGGGTTCTTTATCATTTTTTATTGAAAACAATTATGATGCTGGTTTGTCCCCTATCAAAGTTATGCTCCCATCTCATCTATAAATTTAGAATGCCTTTGTTATCCACCCCCCCTTCCAGGGCTTGCTTACAATTTTATATATTTTGTATTCACTATGTTGCTTACCCTATAATCTATTATTTTCAATAGCGCAGCGTTATGGGGAGGGAAGTTACAGGCATACATGTTGTGGACAGGAGGACGAATGCTGTCCCAGCGGCCTCAAACGGTAGGCCTAATGATAAAGTACACATTTCTCCCAAACTTGCGGCAGTTAAGGTTGATTCAAAGGATCACGAGGCAGAGGAAAGTACTGGAGCTAATTCTCTTGTTGAGAAAAGTCATGTAAAGAATAATGTTTTGGGTACTAAAAGCACAAACCATGATGGTGTCTTGCCTAAGGAGAAGAATGAGAAAAACGAAATACAGGGTATCAAAATGTTAAGTTCGCCTGCTACTAGATCCACTTCTGTGGGAGAAGATAATACAAAACACTCTGATTCACAGTTATCTGATCTGGCTGATGAGAAGCATGACTCGAACTCACGGTCTGTTGAAACTCTTGGTGTTTTGTCACCAAATGCTGACAATATTCATTCCCCCAGCTCAACAAAGAATTCACAGGTATTTCTGGTCAATTGAACATGTAGAGTTGAATAGTTCCTTTGCTTCAAGACTACTGAACATGCAGTGACAATGACGCAGTTTTTTTTTTTTTTTGGGGGCTTTGTTTCTGATATGATTTCAATATTTAAACAAACCGGTCTGATACAAGAACCCTTTAATGCCACAAAATTGATATTCCATTATTGACAAACATGCATACTTGAATTAAAGATTTGGTTGTTGATTGGGTGCAATGGTGTTGTGTGATCTGTATAGCTGACCTCATCTAGTGGGATAACGCTTGTTATTGATGTTATATTCATACTTGAATTATACTTAATTACTAGTGGAAGCTCATATACCGTGCCTAATAAATGTAAGTAGCCACTAATTAAGATTGAATCTACTACCTTTGAAATGGTATCGGCCGTAAAAAGGCAATTGGCTCCAAACATTGCTGATTTGCTGATGGCAACAGGCTTCCCTATTGATATAAATATGGTTTGTGTTGGTGGGGGCATATTTTACACTTATTGCTATTGGTGTTTGCACTCTTCTGGGAAAAAAAAAATGTCAGATTAGTGATCTGCAAATTCTTCTGATTTGTTTTTCAGCCTACTTCACCCCTTGCATCAAGAAAGCTCTTGCAATTTGAAGATAATAAGCACCGTGATGATGAGGATGATTGGTCTGTAGCTTCCTCGTATCCTCTACAATTTTATCATTTTGATAGTTTTAATCTGAAGAGAACAAGTTTTAGGTGTTTAAAATAGATATAGGAATTTGAGATTTGGCCTGCACCCGGGTGTTGGAAACCACACCCCCCCCCCCAAAAAAAAAAAAAAAAAAGGAAAACCCAATAAGGAAGGAGGTATACTTAATTACCCCCCCAATCATTCAGTCATTTGTTCTTTAACCGTTCATTTTAGTGCTACATCTGGGCGCACTGCCAGAGCTAAGGTAACTGTGGGCACAGCCCCTACATTTAGATGCTCAGAACGGGCGGAGAAACGGAAGGAGGTATTGTTTTACTGAACTGTCAACTCATATATATTCTGCTTGAGTGTTTGATATTATAGATTGAATGAAGAGGTAGTGTTGGTTCTTATCTTCATTTTGGTTTATCCATCCAGTTCTATACGAAGTTAGAGGAGAAACATCGAGCTCTTGAAGAAGAAAGAGGCCAATATGAAGCAAGGCAGAGGGTACACTAATCTTCTCTGACTATCATATACAGCGCAGCCATTTTTTGTTTTTCCATTGTTATCCTTTCGTTTTGTCTTCCCCCTGACAGAGACATCCATCACCTCTTCAATTACCCTGGGATGTGCCACGTATATCGGTTATCATTAGGTCACTAAATACACATTGAACTGAAGAAATGACATTTACTGTTTTGTTTAATGACATAGGAAGAGAGAGAAGCAGCCCTCAAGCAATTGAGAAAGTCCCTGGTGATTAAAGCAAATCCAGTACCAAGTTTCTACTATGAGGGGCCTCCACCGAAAACTGAACTGAAAAAGGTATTCTCTTTTTTCACGTGTTCTTCCTAGTTCCCGAAGAATCTGGATGAATATGACTATCATTGACGGTTCCTGAATTTGCTTGGATAGACCCCTAGAAGTCCTTCAGAGATAGCAGTCTGTTCAGAATTTAAACCTCTCATGTTGCCAAGATATTGTTAATTATTTGGCTGAGATAACTTGTACTCGTCACTAACTTGGCTGTATTTTCAGCACAGGTTTTTGGGGTTCTTGGCTTCTTGCTTCTAGGTGCTCCCATGTTTATTGCTGACTTCGTTTTTTTTTAAAAAAAAATTTTTTTATTATTTTTTTAATACATGGGTCAAGCTAGTGCTTGAAAGAGGGATTGAACCCACAACCTATCACCAACTAGGGTAAACTCCGTGCCGCCAGGCACATATAGCTGTTGGCTGCCGACTTCAAATTTAAATGTGCTTTCACGAAGGATGTTACTACATTGTTTCCTTGTTGTGTATAACGTTGCTTTTAATTCTTTTCAACTAGAAGAATGATAATCTAAACTGGTGAACGACCAAATAATCTCAGTTCTCCTTTGATACAGCCGCCGCTGACTCGACCCATATCACCAAAGCTAAGCAGGAGGAAGAGTTGTGGTGATGCTGTTACCTCATCTCCGGAAGTTTGTACTCGTGCACAGCGTCACAGCATTGGCAACTTTAAACAGGGATGCAATAGCACTCCTGTCACTAGGAAAGGCAAGGAGCAGGTCATTGGACGTAACAGCATTGGCAGTTGCAAAACCAAGGAACGACCAAAACTGGACAAGGAAACGAAAGCTGCTACTCCTAAAATCTCGGACCAGACGAATGCGGATATATCTGTCCTGTCATGAGCTTCCATCAAGTCTTATACTGACCTTCAGTTGAGAGGAAAGTAGCCTTCATGTGGGATTGTTTGCAAAAGAGATGAACCTATTTTCTTTTCACCCGGACTGACGTGTTAAACCGTTTATGCTAACTTGAATTGTATATGTTTTGTAAGTTATATTGGTGCATATCATGTTGTATGTAAAGATAGAGTTATGATCTAATACCGGACTAAATGTGATATTCCGCAGTCTGTCCGCCTCTTCCCGCTGGTGAGAGGATAATTCTATAAGAGAAAATATCTTATTGCTTTCTCCAGGACCTTATTAAGGTATGCTATACAATAACGATGCGTGTTTCTTGCCCTATTGGCAGAAATATGCGAGCAAATGCTTTAGATGGTTGATAGAGTTATGATAATATTCTCATGTTTGAAAGTTGGTAAAAACTTGAAAATGTCTCCAGAAAAATCACTGTCAAATCAAATTAGGAGCGTGGCTCATCAGACAAGCTGGCTGGAGACTTGTGACCGCATGGGAAAAAAATTTGAGATTGAGATGGGCCTTGGACAGTAGAACTAAAAATTAAAAGTATGAAGTAATTAAAGCCCGCTTTAGATGGTAAAGCTTTATCTCGATTGTCCACTGGCATCATGGCACGAGTCAAAATCCATTCTTTCATTAATTTTTTCGAGCTGTAACTATCTGTTAGCTTTTTCTGGTCAAAAAAAAAAAAAAACTATCTGTTAGCTTTAATTTACTCTTGTTGTCTTTGTTAGTAAGATTTGAACTGTATTCTTAAAATTGTTGGAAAAACTTGTAATATTAAACTATTTCGGGACGAAAAACTAATTAAATCAGCAACTGTTCTCATATCCAAAGGATGCCGTAAATGCTGCTCATGCATGGGAAAACAAGGCCAGGGGATTGAGGGCTAAGTGGTCTATCAATCTACTAGCTAGTAATTATGATTTTGACTTTTATTTTGATTTTAAATATAAGATTCCAATTTACTTTATTTTATATATATTTATTTATTTTAAAATAGTTTTTATAATAATGATAATTCTAACTAATACTTTTGATTAGTAAAGATACTTTAGAAAAAATAATATTTATTTATTACAAATAACTAATCTAAATAATTTTTAAAATTTTTTTAAATTATTTAATTAATTTTTATATTAAAGAGCGAAGGTATTATCAATTAAATACTGATTTTTAATTTCTTATGGAATTAATGCACTGATTTCTCTCACCTCCATCGCACTTCTGGGCGGTCTCTGCATAACGTGTTTTATCCAGTGTGACCACCCCATTTACCCGACTCTCTCTTGCCTAACAAAAATCATGGTATCTTCTTATTCATTTTCCTCTTCCCTTCCTTTTCAACCCTTCAAGACCCCTAAATCCCCCATTGCCTTCTCATTCGCGCGGTTCGGAATTCTGACCTGTACATCCGAACTGGACGCCTCGATACAGAAGCCCAAATTCACCCCGGATAAGCAAAAGGCTAGCACAAAAAGCCGCGGAAAATCTTCTTATGGCACATCGCGAAGGTCAATTCTCAAGAAAACATTCAACCAAGAGCAAGTTAACTTCACTGCTCCAATCTCAGATGACCCAGTCGTTGGCATCATCGGAGGTGGCATGTCGGGAATCATTTGCGCCACGTATTTGGAGAAGCGTGGTGTACGGTCCACTGTATTCGACACGGTTAGTTGGTAACTTGGTATTCTGCTTTCTGGTTAGTACTTGTGTCGTCGGATAACCCTGGGTTGTGTTAGGAGTTATGAGTTGAAACATAATAGTTAACCAAGCTTTTCTATGGTCCTGTCCCCCGCTACATGTCAAAGGTCGAATTATATATTACATTGATTTCTGCATCTTCCGTTTGAACCCTCAGGAGTACCGTTTGACAAGCAATGACTGCATTAGTCAAGAACTCCAATGAAAGAAAATTGCAATAGAAGCATTGAAGTCTTCCTCTGCAGCAAGAAAAAGGAAAAATGAATAAGCAGTTTCGGGAATTAACCATCTGTTTCTGCATATTGTTTATAGGGTATTCATGGTCTGGGAGGAAGAATGGGAACCCGAGTGATTGATCCGCAGCCTTTGATATTTGACCACGCAGCGCAATTCTTTACAGTGAATGATTCTCTGTTTCGTGAGCTCCTTGATGGTTGGTTGGAGAAGGGTTTGGTCCAAGAGTGGCAGGGTACAATCGGAGAACTTCATAATGGTGGTCATTTTGTTCCATTTCCACCATCTCCTTCAAGATATATTGGCACAGACGGAATGCGGCCACTTGCTGATTCATTACTGTCTGAGGTGATTAAAAGTTTAACCAAAATATCTGATAAAGTAAATACATTGTTGAGACCAACGTGCTTCTGCTTCCAAGGCACAGGGGTAGTTGTGCTGTGGTAACTGCCAACTCCTAAGTATAATTGTTAAATTACTAATTTCTTACGAGGAAATGACATTTGTGATTTATTCCGAAGAAAATAATCTATTTCATACAACAATGGTCAGTGAACCTGTTTACTGGTTGAAAGCTTCTTTTCTGCTTATGTTTCATTGTCATCCCTGATAAGAATCTTTCATTGCAGACTCACATGGCAAGTGTGGTGAGACCATGCTGGATCAGTAAACTTGAGCCATTCAATGGGATGTGGCACTTGAGTGAGAATGGGAAACCTTGTGGGAAGTTTGATGCTATTGTTATTGCACACAATGGTAACTTAATATGTCCATCTCTAGCTCCCTCAGTGTAGCAACGGTGTCTTTTCTGCTATATGTTTGGGTTCCAAAGTCGTGCTCGGTTTCGGGGGAGATTTTGAGTTGTAGCTTGAGTTATTTGACTTATTCATTTATAGTAACTCTTCCCTGCTCTGTTTTACTTACAGGAAAATGTGCAAATCGCTTGCTTATGTCATCAGGACTACCACTAGTAGCTAAGCAAATGAAGGTAAAACCCAGACATATTCCTTATTGGTTCATTTGACTTTATATGCTAGTAAACTTGTCACTTCATCTACGGGTAGGCGCCGAGCTACATTATTTTCATTCTCTTGTTTTTGTTGTCTGGTATGCTAGAGGTTAGAGTTGAGTTCAATTTGGGCCCTTCTAGCAGCATTTGATGATCCGCTTCCTCTCCCAGGCAGCTCAGCTGCAATACCTTTTGAAGGAGCTTTTGTGAAAGGAGTTGATTCTCTTTCATGGATGGGCAATAATACCAAAAAACTACTGAAGTCCCAAAGTGGTGGTCCCCACTGTTGGACCTTTTTGAGCACTGCTGCTTATGGAAAGCAAAACAAGGTTCCACAGGTTTGTAGACAAAATGACTGTTCTAGATTTTTTCTTATGCTGACTTCAATGGTGAGATCACGTTTAGGCTTCGGTTTGGTTTGAATAGTCATGGGAAGTAACGATATTATTTTTGATAAACTAATACCATACTATGTTTATCAGGAAAATATCCCTACCGCCACTGCAACGAAGGTGAAGGCAGGCATGCTAGAGGGTGTTGAGGCTGCTCTTGGATTACCAAAAGGATCTCTTCAGAAACCATTCTATACCAGGCTCCAATTATGGTGAGAATCCAATCTTTAAGTATTAAGTTCGATTGCTTTGACAATGTTGTGCCATCATTGGAATTTAAAAGATCTCCGTCAGGCATACAAGATAACCAGGAAAAATTCACGGGCGAGTATAATTTGGTCTTGATGTGTAAGAATTACCTTTGACTCTTTAGAAGTAGCGCCTGGATTCACTCGATTGCAGTTATCAGATGTTTGCACTACCCTGTACTTTGTGCCAGCCTCTAAAACGACGCATGGATGTATGCATACATATTATTTATATGCTGGCCGGGCCTCAGCGAACGTTAGTTCGATCAGGATGTTTAATACCCATTTGACTATTATCTCATTCAACGTTGCTTTTGGATAGAATGCTAGTCATGAACCCGTAGTTGCGCTTCTGATATGCTTGCTCGCTTCCGCGCCATTGTCTAAGACAAGCTTGAATGAAAACTAAATTATTTATCTGGCTAATGTTTCAAAGGTTATATAATATTGGATCAGATTCAGGAGAAGGATGAATTAAAATTAGGGCTTATAAACTTCCTATATATTTTATTATATTTTGTATAGATGTTGGCGATATGTTGATTATATCGATACTGATATTGATCAATGACTTGCAGGGGTGCAGCTCTTCCAACAAATACACTTGGCATTCCCTGCATCTTTGATCCTTACGGAAGAGCTGGTGTATGTGGTGACTGGCTGCTAGGTTCAAGTATAGAGGCAGCCGTGTTTAGTGGAATAGCTCTCGCCAACCATGTAATTGTCATTCCAAACTTGGTCCATTTTATTAATGCAACGGATCGCAAACTTACGGTTATGCTTATTGCTTTACCCAGATTGCAGACTATTTCCAGCATGACGGAGCTCATCACCCATCGGAGTTCGCTATCGGTTTGGAGCAAGAATTTCATCCGCTCCTTGGTCATGATATCGGACAATTCCCGGGCTTGGAGCCCCTAAAAAGGACGAACGAGATTGAGATGCACCAACTTGTAAAGTAGAAGTTCCTTCGATTGCTAGTTATTAAACCAGGGGTGCGGGTCTATCGCATATTTCTTGGAAATAGAATTGCAACTGGAAACATTTTTTCATTAGTAAATAAACGAGCAATACTCTTTCGGAAGCCAACAAAATATACTCCTTTCCATTCTACAAACGAATTTACAGATACATAAGTTGAACTCATGCCCTAACAAACAAACGCTCGCTACTTCTACTTCCTAGCCTTCTTGACAGCCTCTTTTTTGGCCGGCGATTTCACGCTCTTGGGCTTCTTCACAGTGTTTGCCGCCTTGGCTACCCTCTTCCCTAGCGAGGTCCTGGCCGATGTCTTGGCCGGCCTCGAAGTCACTTTCGCACTTCTTGCAGCAGTGGGTTTGGGTTTAGGTTTGGCAACGGCTTTAGGCTTAGCCGCTGCTTTTGGTTTAGCGGAGGGCTTAGGCTGAGACTTCGGGACGGCCTTGACGGTTGATTTTGTAGGCTTCGTGGTAGCAGGAGCCGGCTTTTTGGGTGGAAGCTTAAAGGAGTTCTTGACCTTGACAAGCTTGCCAGCGGCCACAGATTTCTTCAAATTGTTCAGCAACAGCTTCCTAAAAGTGGGGGGCAAATGCTTGTGCTTCTCCTCGATAAACTTGGTGATGGCGTACTGGCTGGAACCGGTCCTGTCTTTCAGACTTGCGATCGCATCCGTGATCATCTGCCAAGCCAGCAGAAGCACACCATCAATCATCACGCCGTAGACGAATTACCGGAACTCAAGGAAAAAAAAAAAAAAAGGACGACTAAAAATAATACCTCGGCGAAAGGAGGATGTGAGGGCGAGGACTTGGGTTTCCTCGCGACTGCGGATTTCTTGGACTTAGACTGGGCAGAGGCCGCCATGATGAGACTCAAGACAGGGGATATCAACAATCGCTGCTCCTGTGGTGATGATTTATCGGTGCGACGCAATTTATAAAGGGCGGGGGAAATATATTTCCAAAGCGCTGATTGGTGGAAAGCGCAGTCGCCCGGATCGCCATCCCGTTTGGTTTCATGTTTAAATATGATCCGTTGGATCTACACTTATCTACGGTGTGGGATTGATGCCACGACAAAGTTTTTGAATCGGTCGTGGTATGCATATATGGTGTGTTTCTCCGTGCCTGACCTGGCGGATGATATTTGATTTTTTTCCCTCTTTAACGCGAATGGAATCTTGAATATATATTAAGTTTAACAACAACATTCATATTTTTATGTTATGTTATCAGTAATATTTTAAATTCATATTCATATTAAAACTTTATACAATCTAAAAATTTATCGATAAGGCCTGGCCAAAGAAAGATATATTTAGGTTTGCCGTCCAGCAACATAAGGGAGTGGTGGAAGGCATGAAAGCCAACACGAGTGACGGTAACAAAGCATCTATGGACTTGAATGATGGCATGGGTTCCTTAGATCGCCCCTAATATTACTGCGTTCATCGTCCCGTAGGATTGACGATTTGTGAGAAGATAACTTGTGAAGTATCAGCAGAATCTTGGCCTGCCTCATGCTCACCTGTACGGATAAGCTTTGCCACGTCATTGTCTCGCAAACACGCCCCTTGAAGCTCGCTTTCCTCCCAAGAGTTATTCGATCCATTTGTGCTTTGTTGGAGGTTAAGAGCAAGTTCTAGATTCCACAACAGATCATTCATCGAGGGTCGGGCAAGCCCATGATCACTCAAACACTTCTCTGCTGTGTCTGCAAACTTGCTCAAACTTTCTGGGTTGATCTTTCCTTTCAGACGCGGGTCAATAATATCCTCCAACGTCCCCTTTCTTTTGCAGCTCAAAGCCCAATCCGCAAGAGACACTTGCTCCTTTGGAAGGTTAGCATTCAAAACCGGCCTTGCGCATAGAACCTCGAACAAGACCACTCCAAATGAATACACATCAGACTTCTCGGTCAGCTGTTGTCTCCTGAAATATTCAGGGTCCAAATATCCGAAGCTTCCCTTCACCACTGTACTAACATGCCCATTTTTCATGTCCGGACCTGTTTTTGATAACCCGAAATCTGAAACCTTGGCAGTCCAACTTTCATCCAATAGAATGTTAGTTGACTTGACATCCCTATGGATGATGGTGTATTTGGCCCCAGTGTGAAGGTAGTGAAGCCCTCTTGCAGCTCCAATGCAAATCTCCAACCTTTGTTTCCACGACAAAGTAGACAGAGATTTGCTGCTCTTGTATAGATGCTCCCTTAGGGTGCCGCGAGCCATGTAGTCATAAACAAGGCACATCTCATTCTGCTCCTCACAGAACCCAATCAAGGACACCAAATGCTTGTGTCTTAGTTTCGAAAGCATCTCAATTTCAGTCTGGAACTCATTCACTCCCTGTTCTGATTGTGGATTCGACCTTTTAATGGCCACTTTCATCCCGTTGTCTATAACACCCTTATAAACCTTCCCAAATCCTCCAACCCCAATGACATTAGACTCGTCGAAATTCTTGGTCGCTTGCTTGATTTCCTGCAGGGAAAAATAGCGACAAAGACCCTGAGCCATGGCCGATATGTTGCTTCCAGCATAGCTTTTCCCTGACATCGTGGATCTACTGCCATTTGAATGGGAATTCCCATAGATTGGTGGCCATGATGTATGTGAATCTGATCCCGGCGCTCTCTTCTTCTTCTGGTACACAACAATGCATATTGCAGCTAAGAATGCAACTCCCGCGGCTCCTCCGGCACTTAATAATACGGTCTTTTTGTGACTGCTTCTGGGTGTGTTAAAAGTCTGCGATTTTTGCTTACTCTTCACCAGCATATCTGACGGTTGAGGATTTGGCCCAGCCAAGGCTGTGCCATTGATCTTGAATATCTCTACCCCACTCAATATTGCATCATAGTACTCAGGCTTTGTTTCGGGCGATGGATGCAGAGCGATCCATAATTGCTCGCTGCCCTGCCCATCTTGCACAATCACCACATAGTCCTTGTACGTTGGCACTCCTTTTCCCCCTGTCCACGCTATTACATCTGCTTCGGCCTGTGCCGTTTGATTGTTCACGTAGATATCGAAAACTATCTCGTTCACTCTAGAAAAATAATAATCACAGAAGTGAAACCTCACGAGGTACATGAAATTTGGATCAATTTGGAATGTCCAGGTGAGGTTATATCCCATGTTCACGTTCTGATCGTTCCCCATCGATCTTGACGTAGAGTAGACACTGGGAGGAGCAATGTAATGTGGCATGGTTTGGTAGTCGATAGTGACATCGTCAGCAGCTTGACTGGTGTCCCCAACTGATGCGCCATATAAATAAGGCGTATCATCGTACCATGTCCTTGTAAGATTAGAATCTTGGAGTGGCGGTATATATTGCCCACCAACATTGAGCCTAAACATTGTCTGCAAATTCGTGCTTTTTGCATCAACGGTTTGTTCGGAATGCCCAACTAAAATGGCTGAATCAAACAAATCTGGCATTTGAATCACCTCGATCCCGTTAACAAAAGCAAAAGCTTGATCGTACTTGTCTGATGGCTTAAAAGTAACCTGGAAGAAATTAATTATAAATAATTGCAGTAGTTGCATATATCATTAATTATCTTGTGTATATAAAATCTAAATATACATGCTGGTATGCCAAAAAACTCTTTTAATGTTCGCATAAATTGATTTTAACTTAGGTTGCGAATTTTTTTTCTTTTTTATAAAAAAGTGCAACATTGGTTTTAATTACCGTGAGAGTATCTGAATTCAAAGGGGCAAGGGAATACTCTCTGTCAATGTAAGCTTGAGACAGGGCCTGACAAGTAATAGAAGCGCTGAAGTTGCTCAAAAGCGTAACCCCGTTGGCCGTTACGGAGAAATATGAATTGCTCGGATTATAGGAACCATAAACGGAGGGGTAAAAGTGGAGGCGAAGCCAATAACGCTTGTCGGGTAGAACTGGGAATTTATACGTTGCCACTGAGGTGAAAACTCGTGCCCACATGTATGGAATCTCGGACATGACCGAAGGGTCTTGGTACAATGCTTTGAACGTTGTTGAATCACCTCCCGACAAGTACTTAGTATCTGCCTCCCATTGCCTTCCATCGGCATCCTTGCCGCCACCGTCGGCCAGCCCACAACCCAAGACCAACGGCTCTTCGCCCTTGGCCCATGCTTCCGGGGTTCTCAGGAAACCCAAGATGCACACGAGACATAGCAACACACTCGTCTCGCTGTGCATGATGGAAGGTGACTGGAAGAGTTTTTTGTGTTTTTGATGCACACCCAAAAAGAAGAAATTGGCCTCTCGGAGCTGTCTAAGGCATCTTGATCATGAGATAGCTTTTCAGGAACTCTCACCTGGATGGAGGAACCAAACCAGGCAAGAGCCAGAGGATGAACTCGTAGATTTGCGTTTTAGAAATTTGATTATGGAATTTTTTCTTTTCTCTTGTTGTTCGTACCAAACGCGGAAGAAGGTTGTTGGAAACCGATGAATGGGAGAGAGCACCGTAATGAAATGAATGCAATTGGTTACCATGAGATTAGAATTTGAAACGGGGCTCTAAATATAGGATGGATTTTCTGGACAACATGAGGACTCATCATTTGTTGAAATAACATGACTCCGTATGTACACTACCACTTTCGGTTCCCCTCCCACGACAACAGAAAGGCCAGAAAGGGAGTGCTTCTTTCTTCAGCCATCACTCTCGGCAGGAGGCCTCTTCATCAGTCCCGTCTCAAATCAAAGTAAAGCAACAGGAACCTATTTTAAGTGGCCTCCTGTTACTTTAGAAGTTATACATTTCATTCAGTAAAGAAGTGTAAAAATTGACAAATTCTTGATCTGACACGTGCAGTGGTTCGAAGTTAATTTGAAATGTTAAAAGAATGCAAAAGTCTATGTTTTGGTGGTTCTACTCTGACTATATTTAGGAGGGCGTGCTAAAAGAATTAGTGTTGGGAGCTTACGAGATGGAAAGAGGGACAGGATAGATTTAGAGGACGAGGATATTTTACCCAAATGTAGCAGGCGGGTATCAAAAATAACGCAGAGATGTTAGAAATGAATGGTGGGAGAGGAATGCGTGGGGTGTTTATGTAGAGAGGTAGTGAGGCTGGCAATGGGCGAGGCATCGAGGCCCACCCCACTCCTCCGCGTGCTAGATCGACGAGGTGGCTCTCATCGCTACCTCCAATGAATAAGCCGATGGCAGAGGAGGGAATGGGGAGCTCGGAGGAGGAACAGACGAAGCAGATGACGACGACGACGCCGGCAACACCGCTGTGGAAGAAGAGGAAGTGGCTATCCAAGCCCCTGTCGTTGGGGGATACGCGCAGAGAGATTGCGTGGGAGAAAAGGCGAACAAGATCGGAGCGAGGGAGGAGGGCGGGGAAGAGTCATGATTTTTACGATCACGTGACGGACGAGGACCTGAGCGAGCTGAGAGGGTGCATAGAATTGGGGTTTGGGTTCAACGAGGAAGACGGCCAGGCGCTGTGCGCCACATTACCCGCACTCGACCTCTATTTCGCCGTCAACCGCCAGCTCTCAGCCTCCCCTCGCTCTTCCTCCTCCTCCTCTCCCAGCCCAACTAGCGACGCTGATTCATGGAAGATTTGCAGCCCTGGTATGTGTATATATATATATTGACGCACATGTGCGTCTCGTCCACTTAACGCCAGTACTGATCTCGTGAATCAGATCACAGTCCCATAATATAGTCATGTGATTAATTAAAGAAAGATAAATAATGAGGATAAGCATAACAAGTGGTACATATTACTCATAGTAGAATTTTTGACGAAGCTTTATTTCCAAGCAATTATAATATAATAATTTTTAATCCATCCTTTCCAATTAAAGCTGTCATTTTTATGTGTGGGCCAATGAGTAATCCCAGAACAGCTCTTCAATTGCGTGAGATCCAGTAGAGTATGTGATCCGTTAATGAACGAAGTTATTCTTTGGTGTTTGTGTGAAATGACATGCCTAATTAATATGAGAATGGGGATGTGAAGGGGAGGATCCAGAGCAAGTGAAGATGAGGCTAAGGCGGTGGGCTCAGGCGGTCGCATGCTCGGTGATGCAGTCTTCTTGAGGCGAAGGGATAGGATGCGGCGTAGGGAAGGACGCAGAAAAGGCAGAGGGTTATTAGATTCCATGCAGCATGATGCGGAGGGCGATCCACCATTGCTTCATCATCATGCAAATTAAATGGGACGCAGCGCATTGTTTCCGGCAATTATTTGGGTCTCCGTCCTTTTCGTTTTCTGTTTTTTTCCCTCTTTTTTTTTTTTTAAATGCGCAACAAATGCTTTGAAAGCGGGGGGAAATGGGCCGGGTCTATAGTGTCAGTCCATTTAGGCCCGATATTGTCAGCGCAAGACTGGAAAGTGGAAGCATGTAATATCGAGGGTATCCAGCGTCCTCTTGGGCTTTAGACAAACAAACCTGAATTCCTCTCCGCCGCAAAGTATTTTCTAGTTATTCTCTCCTTTTTCATTTGTAAGGAGCATTTTAAGATCTTTTTAATTACAATATAAGGCGTGATGCTTCGTTTTATGGACATTTAATTAGTGATGCCTTTCAAAAGAACGTCCCTGAAAGATACTCCTATTAAAACTGTTAAGCCAACTATACTGCCTTCAGAGATCACAATCAGAAAATAACGTCAAAAAATAATTTAAAAAGATATAATATGATAACGGTTGTTGTCTGCATCTACATTATTTAGAAAAATAATTAAATTCTTTCGTTTACCTCAATCATTATCAGTATCATGTTTTTAAAGTTTTTTACTACCTCATAATAGGTTAAAAGTATAATGATATGGGTCATAGGGGGGAAAAAGGAATGATCTGCACTTAACTAAAATAAAAATATGTACACATATTTTAAATTATATTTACAAATATATATATTAGATAAAAAGGGCGTTACCATGATTTAAAGAATAGTCTCTAAAAAAATTATTTTACAAATAAATTTTGAAAGAATAAAATTTATAAAAAAATTATTTTGATAAAGTGAGAATATTTAGAGGATTATTAGCATAATCATTCTGTTTACAAAATCTATTCTTAATTGTTTTTTCTTCTCGCCGTTGTACAAATACATTAATTTGATATAAAAAAAATTATAGGTAGTTTCTTACGTTCATTCACACAGCTCTCAATTACCAGCACAAAACACCAGCAAGTGGTAACCCAAAAAAAAAAAAAAAAGGCACACAAGCAAGTGAGTACATATGCCACAAAAAGCACAGAAAACGTGCCTGTATTTGAGGACTTTGCGGAGCCGGCGCGCGAACCCGACGTCCAAGCCTACTGAACCCGGAGCCCGCCGCAAAACCGAAGACAGAGACTTCCATAGCGAGTGTTTTGCGAAGAGATTTCTTGCCTCTGCCCTCCAATGGCCCGCGATGCTTCTGACGCTCTTGCAGGTCCCTTGTCCTTTACCCCTCACATATAGATAAGTGCAATTTTATATTCTCCGATTCGCAGGGTTTTCTGCTAGTATGAAGTTACCATTGCGTCGCATGATTCGGCATGTCAATTTTGTTGTAATTCCATACCTTCTCTCAATGCAGTGAGGCAGAAAGTTCAACTATTTCTTAACGCAGCTCGCACTGGAAATCTTGATCTCCTGAAAAGTAATTGTCTCACTCTTCGCCTACAATTCTTTCGTCATTACTATTGCCTTTGCTGTTCAAATTCTTCATCTGGGTTCTTCCTTTCTGGGGTAGATTTGGCGGGGCAGCTTAATGAAGACAGGGATTTAGCGAAAACCGTGGCAGCAATCAAGGATGCAAATAAACGAGGAGCACTACATTTTGCGGCTCGCGAAGGGAAGACTGAAGTCTGTGAATATCTGTTGGAGGAATTAAAGCTAAACGTGGATGAGAGAGATGACGATGGTAATATGTTTTTGTCCTTGCAAATATCTGCAACATATATTGTTCTGTCACATATAAAATATTAAAATCCACTTTCTTCTCCTATTATTATATTGTAAATTTGCCAATAAATTCTTGTAAATTTTCCAATAAATGTTAACCTCTCGAATTACTATTTCTTTTCAGGCGAGACTGCTCTGATTCATGCGGCTCGTCAGGGGCATACTGTTACGGCTAAATATCTTATTGACCGTGGTGCCAATCCTACTATTGCTAGCAACTTAGGAGCCACAGCTTTGCATCATTCCGCAGGAATAGGTGCTTTCCCAGAATTTCTCAGATTATGTGCACTTCTGCATAAAAAAGAAATTGCCTCTCAGTCTACTTTTACGATCTCTTATTCTCTTAATCTCGTGCGTTTTTTAACAGAATTCAATTTAGCCGTCTTATTGTTCTTGTTCTGTTTATTTTAATCTAGTATGTGCCTTCCTGTAGGAGACATTGAGTTGCTCAAGTATTTGCTTTCCAGAGGTATTGATGCTGATTTAGAAAGTGACGCTGGAACACCATTGACTTGGGCTGCGGGTCATGACCAGAAAGATGCCGTCAGTGTTCTGTTAGAACATCATGCAAACGTAAGATCACATATGTTCTTTATTTTTATTAGCCATATTGATGATATTCTATATAATTTGACGATGCTTATCGTGAATAATGTCCATTATAAAAGAAAGCTGACCAGTTAAGCTTACTTCTGAGGGAATTCTGGCAGGTTAAAACTCCATTTTAATTTAATATTCAAACGATAAGTTAATGTTAAATATTTTATGTTGTTTCTATACGCCTTGAAATAAAGAAGAAAATTTTTCTTTCTTCCATGTTGATAGCTTATGTCTTTGTATCTGACTTTGATGGATCTGATGTTATTGGGCCTATGGTATTGAAGACCTTTAACAGAAGAAAGGAAGTAGAAAATAAAGGATTTGGGCATGAGGATAGCGAACCATTAGAGAAAGGGAGCCTTGTGACTGACTATGCATAATTGAGGGGCTTAATTAACATCAGTAATTCTGATTGATGCCATTGAAATGGAGGATAGAAGATGCTAAATTACAATTTTGTCTTGCTTGCCAGAACTTCTGTGAATAAAGATAAGCCATAAAATAGTGCTGCGTAATATGCTCCTAATATGGTATAATTTAATAGATAATCTTCCATGAGAATGCCTTTTTTGGATTAAAGATCAGACTCTAACTCTTTCAATTTTGAATATATAATTTAAAGTTTATCTGTAGGAGGCACTATTTTAATTTGCAACAGGTACAGTATAGATTTATAATATTTTGATCTTGTCAATGTGGCATTGCAGCCTAATGCTGAGACTGACGACGGTGTTACTCCTCTCCTCTCATCTGTGGCAGCTGGTTCTCTGACATGTATAGAGCTGTTGGTTCAGGTTGTACATATTCCATAAACATCTAGTATATTAATGACAAATTCATGCTTGATTGAGATTGAAATTTGAAACATTCCATCTCCCAAAAAAGCAGTGTGGTAGTGTATCTTTCATCAAGTTATTGATGACTGCAACTTATTATTTGTGGCCATAAAATATTTTATTTTCTTGTTTTCTGTTCTGATAAATAATATGATAGGGTTATTGTGATAACAAAATAATGAATTCTTGTTCTCTCATTGTTCTATGTTTAATCTTAATATGTCAATAATGATTATGAACTAGGGGCTTACCATATGCCAAATCTTAGCTGTATCCTGAAGTATTATAGAAACTTTGAATCCTCATGCTTTTGCATGTCATGCACAGGCAGGTGCTAATGTAAATGTTAGTGCTGGTGGAGCAACTCCTTTGCACATTGCTGCTGATAACGGAAATCCAGAACTTATAAATTGCCTATTGAAAGCTGGAGCTGATCCCAATGTCGCTGATGAGGTGTGCTGATTCTAAGGACCTTACTATAATCTTCTCCTTTTGGAACATTCACTTATGCTGTTAAGAGTTTGAAAACACGCCCGCTGATTGATATTTGTCTTTATATGATATGGTTATTCCTAAACTGGTGGTCTTTTATGTCATTTGCTATTCTATCATTTCTTTCTTGTCCTGGACACAATGAACTAAGTGACTGTAACTTAACTTTATGAACGACCCTGCGTCATAGGTGCACAGACCTTGCCGATTACTGTTCTTATGTAACCTGCAACTGATTATGCTTACTAGTGATATAACGAGTGATTTGTGTTGTACTCACATGACATCGATTTACTTGAGCTTGGACGAAAGTGGATGAGTATGCACCCACCGCGTGCAGACACGCTAACACCCAGATGCCATTACCATAACAGCATGCCTGGCATCGTACAAAATATAGGTTTTTTTTTTTTTAATGACTTCTTTGTCCACTTATTTGAGGAACATGTGTCCTTGGAATTCTATATCAGTTCTCAGTGCTTGCTGTTATTTCTTCATTTCCAAAATTGAGGTTATTCATACTTTTTTGCTTTTCACTTGTACTCCTTATGGTTGTGAAGAATGCTGCATCCAGAATCACCTTATTGTTATTGTTGTATCTTCATCAATATTCGAGTTAGAATGTGATTTTTTTTTTTTTTGGGGGCATGTCAGGACGGAATGAAGCCAATAATGGTTGCAGCTTTAAGGGGCAATCGCAAAGCTGTTGAGATATTGTTCCCCTTGACATCAATAGTCGAGACTGTTCCTACTTGGAGTATTGATGGCATATTAGAGTCTGCGCAATCAGAAAATAAAAAACAAGTAGTCAGCTCTCTTTTCCCCTTATCACCGATTTTACTAAGCTATAACATTTTATTTTATTGGGTTAATACAATTTTTTGTTTTCCAAATTTGTCCTCATTCTGGTTTTGGTCTCTCAAATTTCAAACCATAGGTTTTAGTTCCTTAAGTTTCTTTTCATTTAAAACGTTGGTCTCTATAATTCAATAAAAATCTAGACTGTTTTGCCTCTTAAAAGACCAAAACTTATAGTTTGAAACTTACGAGACTAAAACCAAAATAAGAACAAATTTGACAGACCAAAGATTATATCAACCCTATTTTATTTCTAAATAAGGAGTATTATAGCACTTGCTATATTGTTAGGATATAGTCATAACATGCTGGGCAGGAGGTTTATGTTAAGAAGCCTCTTCTGGATATATTTTGTTAAATAGAGCCTTTATTTTAGCTCGGTTAAAATGCCAATGAAAATAAAAGCTTCCAAGTAATTCTGCTGCTTCCAAGTTCTCTAATTCATCTTCGTCTTAAAGTTCATTGACAAGTGAAGCGTAAGTAATGACGAGTTTCAAAGTAGGTAATAACAACAGATTCAGGCTGGTCACTTGTCATTGAAATTTTTTGTTAGTTAAATTTCTTCTTTAGGACCTCTTGGTAATTCTCCCATTTTACTGCTCTAGGATATTTAAAATTGATGTGATAACAATGTTTTCCTTGTAGGAAACAAGAAATGCTTCAGAAACTGGTTGCCGCAAGGATACTGCTTTGACAGAGCAAAATCTTCCTGAGGTTTGTTTGCTCTTTTTTAAATAAAATGCATTCATTTGTTCCTATGAAAATATATCAATTTCTTCTTTATTTTGGTTAATTTTGGTCTGCTTCTTAGTTGCTCCATTATGCTGGAGTGGTATTGAATTTCCCTTAATCTTTGATTTTTACCAAAATTATTTCTGTCCTTTATACTTTGTTCCTGTTCCACTCTCGTTATTTATTAAAATCTTCTCAAGCATGTGTGATAGCTGAAATTATCTTCAATTTTGTAATTCCCCTTTGCTGTCATACTGGCAATTGGTTTTTGGCTATGTATCCGTATAAAAAATGACATATTGACTCTATCGGCTAATGCGCATAAATGCCCATCTTTATCTTTATTATAATAGTTTCTTAACTGATCTAGGTGACACCTGAAGCCAAGAAGAAATCTGCGGAAGCAAAATCAAGAGGGGACGAGGCCTTTAAGGGGAAAGACTATTATATGGCCGTAGATGCCTATACGCAGGTAAAGTCTGCTGATCTTGCACTTGAGTCTTGAGTCATGAATTGTGTCCTTCTGTAACTGTGTTATTTTTTCAAATTCAGTCATTTTGAGAGCTACAAACTACAATGCATAATAAATTAGTAATTAAAAAAAGCATTAGATAGTAGTCTGAGGGCAAAGTTCTCTTTTTAAATGTAACTTCTCCAGAAAATATGTAAATAGAGCCTAATGAGTTCTTGTTTGATCCTGATCTCTGATTTGCTTGAGTATGCTTATCTAGTACTCCCTCCGTTCCTTATTATAAGAGACATTTGATGCTTATGGCATATTCCTATATATAAGAGATACTTAAAAGTTATCTTTAATTTTTGTGTTGATTTCCTATTTTACCTATATTTATTGTCTCCAACTCACACTCTCTCTTCCTCTCACTTCTCTCTCTTTTAATAATTTAATTGTTCTCTCTCATGCTCTCTCTCTCCTTGTTAATGAGGGCATTTTTGGAAAAAAAATATACTTTTCACACATTGATTGTTCTTAACTAATTTTAACTGTTTTTTTTAATCAACATAATTCGGTTATTCGTTTCTTATAATAAGAAACGGAGGGAGTGCAGTCGTAGAAAATAAAGATCCTAAATGTTTTTATTTATATTTTATGGAATGATTGTTTTCTCAATTACTGTACTCTATTTTTGCAACGTTGTGACAGGCAATTGATCTAGACCCCACTGATGCTACTCTTCTATCCAATAGAAGTCTTTGTTGGATCAGGTTGGGTCAAGCTGAGCATGCTTTAGCTGATGCAAAGGCCTGCAGAGCATTAAAACCAGACTGGCCAAAAGCTTGTTATAGGGAAGGGGCAGCTTTACGCTTGATGCAGGCATGCTTACAAACTCTTTTGCTTTTTGGCATTGACAGTAGGTTATGTGATTCCCATTTTGTAAATTTTGCCTTTGCTGTCCTACTTGCAGAAGTTCGATGAAGCAGCAAATGCATTTTATGAGGGAGTAAAGCTGGATCCTGAAAATAAGGAGCTTGTAAATGCATTCAGGTATTCATGCTATATCTTTATATACCCCGTGTCCTTGTGCATGCATCGTGCCTTAAAGTATGCGTATATAACTGTTTTTGCATGCGTATACATCTCTTAACTGTTTTATCCTTACAGGGAAGCTGTTGAAGCTGGGAGGAAATTTCATGGCACGGCTAAGGATGATGTATAGTCAACTAGCATAGGGCGACCAAGCTGAAATGTTGCTGATGGGGCAATCTTATTTTTGTAACGTATTTATTTTTTCCCCTTATTTTTAAATACAAGTTAGGATCTGTTTTATAATGTTGGTAATTAGTGATTAGAAAAATTTTACAGTTGGCATGTTCCGAAATTATTGCTGTCCACATGGGCAGAAGTCATGGATACCATGTGAGTGCCTTGAGATATCTGGAATTGCTGCGAAATTGATTATGGTAATTTTGAGAACCTCAAAAAGTAGAGGAAAATGAAAATGGAAACGGAAACATTTCATTCGATTCTAACTGCCGCATTTGGGTAAAAAATTTATAGAGGTGGATGAATTTTAATTGCATATTCGATGGGTAAGATTATTCTATAAGGAGCAAATCAGGAAATCCTATAGGAATATAGCGGCAAGCATGCGTATCCTCTTCGTTGCGACATGAGGAAAGAAAAATCAGCTGCAACTGGCAAGGATCAATTAAAACTATTCATTCGGTGATGTATTCCGTCGTTGACAGCTCAGCGAGGCTTGTGTTTTGTTGGATGCTCATAAACACACATTTCCAGGAAAAAGATATGAATCTATTGTAGAGGACGTGAAGGGTTGTCATAGTAATCAAAGTGTCTAAATTTTTCTTGGAGCAGCATCTTTCGGAAGTTGAGAAAGGGAGGGTGCAGCAAAAGCGAACTGTAAAATTACGTGAGATGCAAATATGAATCACCCATGAGGATATTATGAATATCAATCAATAACAATATCACGCAGGCTTGAGAAAGTCGATCATAATTATTAGGCATTTTTGTGAGGCTGGGGCCGAAGCAAAGTTGAACCAATACGATCATTATTATTACTAGATCTAAAGAATCAAAAGCGGTTGGAAGACGGGCCCACTCGGTGTTCTCTTGTTCCTTCCCCCGTTCTTTATTGGAGGCGAAGCCAGCGCCAACGTTCATTTTCTTCTTACAGTTACAGTGCTAGATCCGACTCTCCCCCACCAATGTCCATCAAAACCCCCGCCGCCCCCTCCCCCGCCCCCGCCCCCTCCCAACCACAACCGACGTCGGATCTTTCCTTCGTCTCCCCCGCCACGCATGCCTCCCGGCCTCTCTACGTCACTCCCCGCCCATGGTCCCAGCTCCTCGGCTTCTCCGCCTTCTCCCGCCCCCGCACCAAAACCGATGCTATGTTACGCGTCAGACGAAACTTTAGTTACTTCAAGTATAACTACGTCTTGGTTTCCCTTGTGATCATCTTCATTATTCTCTTCTGGCATCCCATTGCCATGATCGTTTACATGATCGTCTTCATTGCCTGGTACTCCCTCTACTTCGGTCGTGATAGCCCCCCTGTCTTATTTGACCAAACATTGGATGACGGAACGGTACTCTGTGGTCTGGGATTAATAACAGTTTTGGTACTTGTACTTGCTGGCGTCTGGCTGAATTTGTTCGTGTCTTCCATAGTGGCTATTGTACTTGTTGGGTTGCATGCGGTTTTTCGGGTCACGGATGACTTATTTTGATATGTGGTAAACTGGTAATAGTATTAGTAGGGGCAAGAAGGTAAATGGGAAATGGGTAGTGGACTAGTGGTCTATAAATAGGATGTTAGAAATTATACCGGGTGTCGATTGAATACATATTTTACTGTTTACTCTCTGCTCTCTCTTCTCTCTCTGTTTACCTTTAACAAAGGTATCAGAGCCTTTTGTCCGGTCCATGGCGCCACCGCCGGACATTCGATCCTCTGCATGCATTGATGATTTGGAGCATCGACTTGAGCTCCAGCAAGTCTCCCTTGATGCTATTCACTCACGCCTGGACCAACATGCTCTGGCTATCAATGATTTGAAATTATCGGCGAGTAGGTTGGATGAATATCTCCAAGTTATTCTTGCTCAAATCTCCTATGTCTCATCAGATCTGGTCACTGACTCAGGCGAAGGGGGATCTACCTCTATTCTGCTTGTCGAATCAGATGAGCAAAATGGAGATGAAGTTAGGAACGATTCGAATCTGTATGAAATCGTTGCAACCGAAAACAAAATAGCCAACGATGATGATATGAACAACGTGACCAATGAGAACCAGGACACGGAAGCTGGTGCAGAAACAATGGTGGAGTCGAAGGCCAACACAAAAGTTAAGAGAGTTGAAGAAGTTACTGTGATTTCGAAATGCACACTTTCTGTTGATGACAAGCTGAAGGATCTCAACAACGAGAAATTAGACGAAGCTATGAAGGAATCATCTCAACATGACAATGTAGCTGCAGTCGTGAATGGCAAGACTCAAATCGGTGAGGCTAAAGCAAATCAAGTAATATGTGAGAATGACAAGAAGATGGGAACAGATCAACAAATGAAAGAACCAGCGCCTCTGCTTAGTTGCGGGAGTGATGATGGATTCTGGCATTATGGGATGCTCTACCTTCATCAACTATTCTTTCTAGCGAAACAGTTACTATACCTTCGATGCTGTTGGGCTTTACACAAGAGGGCACGCCCATCCTTCTCTGTTCCCAAGACGTCACAAATGTCTTCTCTGTTTGATGCTCGAACTACTGATTTTGGGACCTCTAGGTCTTCTTCCATTTTGGGACCGAAGTTCGGCCCCCTTCCACAGTCACTTGGGGATGAGTCCAAGTTGCAAGCCCTTATAGCTCCCTCTGTTTTTTTTTCGTTGCCTGCGAACACCTCTGTGTCTGTGTCTTCTATGAATACTCTTCTGCAGGCATCTTGTTCACATCTGTTGAAGGCCACTAAGCAGATTCCATTCATTACAGAGGTCAAAACCTTGAGTCTAGGCCACTGCATAACTGTTGCGTTTCATTACCGTGCTGTCACACCATTATTGCTGTCCAGCACTACTGCTGACGAGAAGTTTTTAGTAGGAGGAATGGAGAACACACTGGCCGACCTATGCATCAACGACCCTATGCGAACTCCAATGCATTCGCCGGAGCTGTTTGCGTTATTCATCAAGTGGAGGGATTCTGATCAAACGGCTGGACGTGAGTTGTTGGTTGATGAAGTCAGAGATCAGCTCAGCAAGGACGAAGATGGTTTTACATTCTGGGTGGGTAGGGCTGGTGCTAAAATCGGGTTGAACCCAAACACTAAAGCGATTAATGTGATGCTGGCTTTTGTTGGATTTACGGGGAGTAAAGAAGTGGGCCTATTGGGGCGTCTTTGGGGTGGGACGTACGTTTCCTTGCCGGTCTTATTGAACCCGAAAATCTTTACCCAGACCAAAGAGCTTCGTTATTCGCCTTTTGAGTTTTTCGCTTCCATCTCAAAGGTGATGTGGTGCGGAAGTTTACTGCAGGTAGAGCCAAAAATTATAGCGATTGAAGCAAAGGAACTTTTTGTTTCTGAGGAATTCTTTGCTTCTATCAAAATTGGGGAAGGTGTGTCTGTGGCTTTGTGCTTGACCATGGCTGTTGCAGCTGCAGCTTTCATCATACCATTAGGCCTGATCTTCTTAGCCTTTGTTCTTGTCATTAATCTCATCACCGCGGCAACGTGTTATGTCAATAGGATTGTAACAGAATTGTTATGGCTGGAAGTTGTATGGATTTTTGGTTTGTATGCAACAGTTAAGGGCCGATCATTTACTGATAGTGAAACCTTTCGTATGATGGGTAAGGAGCGTGCACTTGTCAACTGCAATCATGGCTCAACATTCTGGTTGCCTTGGAAGCACTCTAGCTGTGATGGGGAAAAAAATGCTGCTAGAAATTGGTTGGGAAAGGTGGTTTACTGACGATGGTCTCGTTCACCAATTATGGGCCTTCTACTCGTTTGGTTTTAGCATCAAGTGCAACAATGGAATTGGGATTTGAAGGAAAGCTGCAACAAGTTTGGGTTTTCATGTCCTTTTGTTTTTGTTTGTCCTTCCAGTCTTAGCAACTTATGATCTTAAAAAAAAAAAAAAAGAGTGCCTTACCCCACTTACATGTTTTAATTTCCACCTTTGTACTGATCCTTGAGGACAAGGATCTTTTGTTGGGGGGGAGTATATTGATATGTGGTAAACTGGTAATAGTATTAGTAGGGGCAAGAAGGTAAATGGGAAATGGGTAGTGGACTAGTGGTCTATAAATAGGATGTTAGAAATTATACCAGGTGTCGATTGAATACATATTTTACTGTTTACTCTCTGCTCTCTCTTCTCTCTCTGTTTACCTTTAACATATTTCTTGATGAGGAAACCGCTGCCGAATGTGGCTTGCTTTCCGTTGTGGGAAGCCAACCCCTCACAACAACGTATACCCGGATTTGAGCGTAATAGGATTCGAGGTGTGTTCAGTTCTTTGTTTCTTAATTTCCCTCTTTTTATTGGTTTTAACGTTGCTGGTCCGATGAAGAATGTCGCCTTTTGAAAGGAGGTGGTGGAAACGTCGATGACGAAGTCTGCTGACTTCCCGGACACAAACTGACTCTGACTTTTATGCTAACAATCTGCAATTCGATAGGCAACAAAATTTTCAGCCTGACTTTTTGAGGAAGGGGCTTCATTCGATTGTCTATTTTTTGGCTTTTTGCTAGTTCAGTATCGTCGTCATATTTCAGTGTGATATTCAAAATTGATATAAAGTAATTAAGCATGTTTCTTGATGCACAATCTACTTTTTACCATAACTACGGCAGGTTTTGCTCCTTGTGGTTATGATCTCACCGTTGTACTATCTGTTCGTTATTTATTCGGTGTATTTTCGTCCGGGCCTCTGGCAATTTCAATCGTCCCCCACCCCCCAACAGTTTGAGGTCATCGTGAAATTCCAACCCCATTATAAAGGATGGGCTGATTTCCTAGTAGTATCTAATACAGGACTGCAGAGGTGGGAAGGGGAAGTTGGCGAAGAAAGCTTTCAAAATTATGACTAATCCTCTGTTATATGCAGAGGTTGATATTGATAGCGAGGGAGGTTAATTATGAGTGGATTAGATTGTGTATAGATGCAGCGGTTAATGTGAAGGAAGAGAAGGGGATAAAAGGGTACGAATGAAGGGTCTGGAGAGATACAGAATATGAAAGTGCAGCGTCTCGCCCCATAATTTTGATTTTAAGGCCAAGGCAAGGACGTTTAATTTGACATCCAGTGTCCCTCGCAGATCAATCATGCACACTCCGAACCTATTCACTTGTTCCCACAATCCCTGTGGTTTCATAATTATGTCGTTCTCTCCACTGCTTTTCCCTCGTTGTCATCGTCTCATCAAACTATACTTGAGATCAAGAACAAAGAGGATTAAAATTTGAAAACCGTTAAATGCCAAATGAACTTCAACCCAATTCCAAAGTAAACAGAACGGTGACCTTCCAAAGTAAAATGTGAAGAAGAAAGTTGTTGCTGGTATTGCTCCCAATCCCAAAATGAAAAATTCCAAATGAAAAAAATTCGAAAGAAATGAGTGTGGGAGTATCCCAAGTTTATGATGTGATTTGAACAGTGACAACTCGAAAGAGAAGCATTTCTTTGGCAAACAATGGCATAGGAACAGCAAATGCGCCGATACGTTCTTATGATTCCTATTTTCATTATCTTGGAGAAGACTTCAATGGGTGAGAAGAAAAAAACAAAACGTAAGATAGAGCAAAATTGAGGTAGAAGAACAGAAAATGTCTAAAGAGGGAGGGCCTTCCGACAATATGATAAAACCATAACGAAGTCCTTGGCGGAGGAGCCAACAGAAGCAGGAATCTTTTTAGAGGATGAGGCAGTCCTGAACCAGAGATCAACTAAGTTATGCAGTTGCAAAGATGGCATCACCGGTCGACCGCGGCACATTATTTCCACCTGTCAAATAACACTATCATATTATTGCCAACCCAATAATGTCCCCACCGGTGTCGCACGCTTATGTGTAGTAAAATGATGCTGGCAACCACTATTGTATCGAACTCACCTCTGCTTCGCTGGCAAGATTAAGTTTCTTAACAAGGTACTTTTGAATATACGAGACCGGCACAGTACCATCCCTGTGAAAGGGGAAGAAACAAGTGTTAGACACCAATCACCCATGCCCGCATAATTCACTGCGCACTTCTTTATCCATCAAAACATGATTTTTTGTTTCTGGGTCAGCAAAACATAATATACTAAATAAAGAAGAGCATGTGAGAAAGAAAGAAAAGAAAAACAAGAGGATGGGTAACAATAGAAGCAAGCCAGCTGACGAATGCTTAACTTACCTTTCAAAACCACGCAATAGGAGGCACTGCTTCGCAGAATCTCATGCTCACATTTAGGGTATTATGAATCTTCTTGACATTATTCTATCAAATGTTTTATATGTTGCTTCGTCACTAATGTTTTTATAGGACTATAATGCTGGAGTTTCTTTTAAGAAACTTCAAATTAGCATGTACAAAAATTTTGTGTAGATTTTTTATACTTCTTTAATCGACAGTAACCACCATTCTGACACAGGAGAATGAGAAAATTTCAATTCATTAACAGTTCAAAGGGTAGAGGCACAATCAGTCTAAAAATCAGGCCATATATGAAGCAAACGAAAATAAGGCCAGCAGAAAGGCAATGGGATAAGAAGAATTACTTTATTCTCAGGTAGCATGCTGAAATCTGTGGCAAGGGAATATCTCCTTTCCTGAACATAAAATGTCAATTCAAAATTAAAGGGCCACACAGAAGTTGAACACTATACAATTATATTAATTCTAGCTATAGCTAGGTAACTTACTGGTCTTCTGAAGCAACCAATGAAAACCAAATAGGACAGTTTTCTCTGTTACCCCTGCCCCGAACTGCATCTAGCATAACTTGGGCTGAGGCAGAAATCTCAGGAGCTGCAGCTCTTTTCTGACCAGCTGAACGCACCCTTCTCCGCCTCACTTGTCCTGGAGGCACAACATTTTCATCCTTCTCATCTCCAAATTTTGTTTTATGTCCGTTATCCTTGTTTTTGGTTTTAGACATACGTAATTCACTAGGGACAGAAGCAGAGGGTTCTGATTTGCCTGTAATTTCAGGCACGCTTAGTCCACCATTGGGAGTAGCTGGAGGCTCTGATTTGGCAAGAGACAGGCCTTGTGAAGTTAACTTTGAGGATTTTGTTCTGTTGGCAGCTTCAACAAGACAGTTCAAGGGCGTCCAGAGATCAACTTTCCCTTCTGGAAGGTCCACATTGTTCTCTGCATCTTCGTTTGGCCTATTCTTCTTAGAAGGCTCAGCTGTGGAAGAATCCTACAACAACGCAATAAGAGGAGATGGTTACAAGAAAGTAAAGATTTTTTCACCAAGCATGCCGGTAACTTGTGTATAAATTCAAGTCCAAACCTTGAGTCATAAAATAACAAAGCCCCAGGTCCTATGACCCCACCTGACCTCTATTTTGAGAATTATATTAGATAAATCAGGTGAGCTTGAGCTTACAGGGTTATCCTCGGTATAGACTTCTTCCTTCTTTATGGATTCATGAACAGCAAAATTGCATCCGCGTAAAGCAGCAGCCTTTCTTGTACCAGTTTTTGTTCTCTTTCCTGTGAAGCCAGTCTGCATTGAAACTTTAGGAGCAGAAATCACCAATGATGAAAGTGATCTTTCCTTCCTTTTTACTGGCAAAGGTACTGAAGGTAATGCCTCTGGCGCCTTAACCTTTCTTCGTCTCAAAGGGAATATTTTGGCTCTAATATCTTGCAAATTGTGATCTGGCCTGAATATTATCATTAGGCACACATGATTAATTGTATATAGATTTTATAAAAATTTATCAGAAAAAAGTTGTGCTAGTTTAAAATACAGGATGAACAAAAGGGTAGCAAATTGATTATCCCTTATTGAGGAAGGAATCAATCTACCAGAAGTTATCACATTTAGCTACAATACAAATATCAGTATTCACCAATAATTATATGGCATAGATTAAATACTTCATGCTTCTATGAATAAAAGCATGCGAGATAAAATGCAGAAATAAGATATGTCCTCAAAGCACATGCTACGCCAGTAGGCTGTCTTCGCACGTTAAGCAGATAGTAAAAGAATGATTCTCATGAAAATAAAACAAAGGGGGCTGCTAAATGAAAGTATGGGGGTAAATGTCCAGGTAGGTCACTAATCAGACAGTTATTTGTTACACTACTCAGGATAGATGCAGTAGAGGAAAACTTAAGATCTGGGAGAAGGTGTCAGGTAACCACGGACACCACAAGAAGACAAATAAGTTGCAGGCATTCACAGACTAAGGATGAAGAGCAGAAAAAGGAGATCAGTCTATAAGCAAAAGGACATTCTTAAATCTCGAATGCCAACAAAAAGGCAGTAAGAAGGGGAACAGAAATGAGCAAAATTCGTACAAAAAAGATAGTAAGATTTCTATAATCAGGCAGTCCGTAGCGTGTTTGTTCCGTTCAATTCAAATTCCTCATAAACCACACATATTTGTACAACTAAATTAGCAATAACGAACAACAACAGACCTCAGTTTTTCCACCGGAAGACAGCCCAAGTCAATATTGCATACTGGACAGCAATCTGCTTCCTCATCTGAGAATCTCTCGTATATGCATTTCCTGCAGACTGGTACAGAGTTCAATGTTAAAGGTATTTTGCCAAATATCATTTGATGAGCCAAACTATGCTATCAAAAGAAAGGCAAGTGGATGGAATTCATTACTGCCGTATAAACAAAATTTGCCATCAGATCTGCAAAAATCGAGCATATTATGAAATTTTGCGGCAACTACACTTCCTTAAGAAATTGCATAACTGTTCCACACTCCCCCTTAGATTCCATCGGAGAATTCAATAGAGCAGATAAAACAATCCTTCCAGATGGAAGCAAAAAAGGATTTCCTTCAGTTTGCTAAGTTTAACACTGTAATGATGACAAACATTAATTGCATCCATACCATCAAGATGGTTTATGTTAATTATGCCTCAGAAAGCCAAAAAAGGTTGCTAGGTTAGATACTCATACTACAATGGCAACAAAAAAATTGATGTCCTTAATAACAACATCGTTTATATTAAGAATGTCTCATTAACTTATATCAGTAGTAGTGAAGAACCGAAGATGGGGGATGGCAATCCTACGCGTTCCATCTACACAAAAATATAGGAAATGAGCTCAAAAAATGAAAGACGCATGAACTAACACAATCAAAGTTTCTCCTTTCTTTTGATCACCCAAAAAATGAAAATCTCCTTTCTTCAACAGTCAAATCTTAGAAATCCAATTAACCAATTGAAAAACAGCAAAGGATATTAACCTCAGGTGTTCCGTCACTGTATAGATATTACAGTAAAACGCTCTCACCATGCTAAAATATGAGGTCACAAAATGTTTTCGCGAAAGTAAATTAGAATGCATACAATTGTAGTCGTTCAAACAAGAAGGAATTAAGGAACCACATTGAAAGCCCAAACCCTGAGAAGCATGCTGATTGACTAATTATTCCAAGGCAACAGCAAATTAAAGAAATATAAGCGAAAAGTTCTACAAATGACACAGCGCTGAGCTGCTACGACGTCCAAATTTTGAAGCACAAAATACATAGCATAGAGACGCCTAACATCATCGAAAGCGCCGCAAAATATAAAATTTCAATCAAAATCATAATCAGAAGAGAAGTCAAAGCCATAGATAACGTAGTCGCAGGCCAGAATCAATCCGAACCGCTGTACGCAACGCATGAAAAAACGAAGACGAAAAAGAATCCGAAGAGCGGAAGAAGTAAGATTGTTGGTGCGTAAAACGGAAGAGAATAGGAAAACCTACACGTATGAAGGCAGAGAGAGATGGTAGTAGCATCCTTCAACAGTTTATGACAAAGAGGGCATGTCATGCACGCTTCCAGCTTCTCCCTCCCCACTTTGACCACCTGGCTCGCCATTATTCAGCTAAAACGGATGCTCAGAAAGGTGCATTCGAATCCAAAGCGAGAGAAGGCCGAAGATCGTAAGAGATAGTTTACAGAGTGGGTTGGTTGAATTGTTGTGGGGTGTAGTGGACGTGGAAGAGGAGTGGATCCGAGGGGTGGAAAAGGTTGAAAATTGGATAGAAGTGAGGAAAATTACGAGGCGGATTTGTTAGAACTTGGAGAGAGGAAAGAACAGCGAGGGGAATTGCTGATGGGGGCGTTGAACGAAAGAGCATGAAGAGAAAACAAGACCTGCAAGGAAAAGCTTTTCGGGCGTGTAATGCGAATACCTCACCCTCATCTCATGGTCCGACAATTACAATTGTGAGGCACTGTGCCTCAAAGTGCGGCTATTGGACATCTGTGAAGCAACCTCCTTTTTTCCCCCCCTTTTTTTCTCCTTGTGTGTGGCCAAGTACTGAAGCAACCTCCTTGTTTTTCACTTCTTTCCCTCTTCCGATCACACTTGTGTCCTGTTTGCTTACTTTTTGCGACTTCTATCCGCATATGACGTGTAATTACTAGTAATTTTCTTCAACAGTACTAATGCTTGGATCCATGCCCAAGACGTATACGTACCTGTCTACCAACTCAACCAATTCTGTTTAGTTTGCATGAGTTGCGGTCATTTATGCTTAAATTGTTATTTAAATTAATCAGCTAAGGTAATTTCTGAAATTAGATTTTCATTTAATTTGGAATAGGCGGGTGAAAGAAGAATTTAAGACATTTATGAGCACATAAAAACGGAGCGTCGGTTTGTGTTAAATTCAGTGGATATAGATACGACGGAGGGATCACGACCACGGGGGGGCGGGACTGCTCTTGATTTCGTCAAATATTTAAGGAGAGTTCGACGCGCGCAAAATGCGTTAGCTTGGTAGGAGCTAGGAAGCGCGCCAAGCTGAAGTCGGGTCGCTCTCACAAGAAAACCAGGGGATGGTTTCTTCGTTCAAACCAGCGACATGTACAAGTTTCCAAATCAAGCGGAATTTGGTTTTGATTTGAGATAAATTTTTTCAGTTTTTTTCCCCTAATTAAGGGACGTGGTACGTAGCCAATAACTATAACCCCGATTAACTACTAATAGGAAAGTCCTTTTCCTGCCACACACGCACACAAACTAGATTTTCCTTCGACCAGGCAAAGCTCAGGCATGTAATCATGAAACGATATATCAATGCCGGCTGCTTGATTGCATTTCTTTCCCGGCAGCTCAATTCCTCTAATATTTATGGGTGGTGGTAACAAGCTGATCAGGAGACGAGGAATTAGTGATGGCAAAATACATGCATATAAATATATACATGCATAGTATTATCTTTGATCCTAATTATAAGGACTAGTTGACTAATTTGAGAAGATTAAGAGAAAAAAAAAGTTAAGTTATTTGTCATAAATAGGTGTTATTTTTCCTAAATATCTTTACTAATCAAGTTTATTAGTTAGAATTATCATTATTAAAATGACTATTTTAGGGAAAAAAAATATAAATATGAAAGATAAAGTAGATTAGGGTTTTATAATTAAAACTAAAATAAAAATCAAATAAGATCTTATATTAAGAAACGGAGGAAGTATATTACTCCTCCGGTCCTTAATATAGAACCCAATTGGTGAGTTGGTTTTGGTCCTAAATATAAGACCCATTTCTCATATTTATCAATTTTCTCTAAATTACCCCTATAGATACTCCCTCAATCATAATCAAGTGTAGAAGAGGGAGAGGGGTATTAAGAAAGATGATTGTGGTGTTTTAGGAAAAACGTGTCACATTTTTTATAATTAACTAACTTACCTAACTTCCTTAATCTAATCAAATTAGTTAAATGGGTCTTATATTAAGAACCGGAGGAGTATTATCGATCGATTGGTTTTTTCGGTCCTTACGTGCATCATAATTAAGCATCCCTGGTGGAAGGCCGAAGAGGTAGCGACAAGTGAAGAAGGAATGAAGAAACACAGGCGGTGTAATTACGAGTAGAATGAATTCGCTAAGCCAGCTCTTGGCGCTCTCTAGATCAGCAGAGTGCTTTTATTATACTAGAAGACATGGAGGCGAGGAGTGAATACAGTAGAGAGGCTTATTAAATTATTAACGCAGACGAGATTAGTCGCCGCAGTCAACGAAGTCGTAGTTGACCAAGAGATGACCCTGAGCGTTGCCATTGCCGTCGGTGTCCAGCCTCTGGAAGACTCCGACGTCCAGGTCCAGACCGCCATTGCTGCACTGATCCACAATCCTGACGGTCTGCTGGGAGCCAGTGCGGGTGTTGGTGACTCGGAGGCAGCGGCCGCAGGCGGCCTGACCTTGGGGGCCGACGGGGCCGCAGAAGGCGGTCCAGCCGTATTTGCTGCGCCAGGAGAGGGGCTTGGAGGCGTCCCAGGTGGAGCAAAATGCGCTGACGGCCATGAGGTCCCAGTCATGCTGCTCCGGCTGGTACATGTGGTAGGTGGCCCTCACATTGGTGGCGCTCTGTGCCCAGGCTACTCCCACAGCGCTCACCACGCACAACGCCCACAGTACACTGCTCACGCTCGCCTTCCCCATGGATGATCAATGATGGATCTCTTGTGTGTTTTCTCTCGGTCGAATCTCACATCTTTCCCTCGGCTCCATTGTGCACTTTATATACAGGCCACCTCGCTCTGTCAAATTATCATATTGCCCCTCCCTTGCCTTCACATTGACACGTCACTCCTCCCTATTCATTTGACTCCACCCCCTTCTACGAGTCAAGCTGCCATACCGACTTCCCTTCACACGCATCTCTATTATTGCTGCTTTTCTTCAAAACGCGGCCTCCTCTGCTCTCCCGTCTTCCCCACTCATCAATGCCCTCAATTCAACACAGTCCTGCCTCTAAAAGTCAGTCGCTATTTACGCTTTCTTCGTTTGAAGTTTTATTAAATATTAAATAAAAGGGAAAAAATGGAAAAAAAAATAATGATCAATCATACAAAATACGAGTATATAATTTTTGTTTTCTTATTAATTAATCTGTGTATTTCTTCACGATGAAAAGAAATAATAGTACGAAGTAAGCAGCTGGCTAGTTACAAAGTTGTGAAATTACAGCTCACTTCATGCGAGTGGTTTTAACTTTTAACTTGCGCATAATGCACGATGTCTTATTTTGTCACCCGTTTGACTTAATCGTTATTTTATTAATTACTTGCATTGGCAGCGTTAATTTTTCTCTTCACAAATATAATCACGTGAATTAGATTTTTGTTTCATTTATATCTTTAACATTTTTATACAATTTCTGATGCTGTGCACAGGTTAAATTAACTAACTAATAATGATTTTATCTTCAAGCCACTATCAAAGTCTAATCATTCCGAAATTAGCTATAAAAGGCATGCAGCATAACACGTGATCACTGACGTTGAAGTTTGAAGCTCTCGTTTAATTTCACCTTCATATGCTGGCCAGACAGAAACTTACTTTCATATGTCTATTTTATTTATAATTAAGAAAACTAAAGTGAGGTCGTTAAGGTAAATCACAAACCCCAATTGATTACAAAACAATTGAATCGCACATTTAATTAGACCGCGTGTGGCCAAATTGATCATCCCATTCCACGCAAATCACAAACCCCAATTGATCTCTTTTCTCGCTTGGTTAACCTCCAACGGGAGAGGCCGTAACTACATTATCTGAAAACCAATTGATATTTATCTATATATATATATATATATATATGTTAAAAATAGTTAATATATAAGGCAATTATAACTTCAACGTGTTAGGATATGAGGGGGACACGTAAATACGACAGAATAAGGCGGGACGACGATCAGCAGCCGGTGAAGGATCTTCAACCTGTATGGGTTACTTCGATTCCGGAGCTTATACACCAGATCAGTCGCATGATTGCAATGCATGGCCCGTAATATAAACGCACATAATAAAGCGTACCGGAGAAAACCGTGCTTAGCTTCCGGGAAGCATTTCAATAATTGAGATTGAAATTGAAATCCGGAAAACTCTCTTCCTGATACATATCCTCGCCGGCGTCACATATTTTTGACTGCGTCTGAGGTTTTTCTGGTAGTCACAACAGCGGTTCATTCAGGGCATTGTGGATATAGACCCCTCACACTTATTATTGGCATGGTAAGTCATTTTCAGCGCAAGTTATGCAACATCACGCGGCTTCCACCAACTTGCTCTTACCATCCTGCCCGCCATCTTCATTGACCGCTCCCCAGCTACACACTTTGAAGCTTCCATGTTGACTTTTCAACGATCAGTTGTACGTACGGGAAACAAACACTCATCAAGAAAATTCTTACACGCACACCATTCTAGACGGTCTACCCATACTCAAACATATACATACGGAACACAAAACCACGGACAATGGAACCATTTATATGTGAAGCCGCTGCTGATTGAGACGGGGTTAACTAGATTGTCAGTAACTACAAATAAATATACGGGGATCAATATACCCTAAGCACGAATACATGTACGATCGCCAAAAAAACTCCACGTGTCCGTGTTTTATTCAGATCCATGGCAAAAAAAACAAAACGTCGTCAGGGAGCAATCATGATGAGTGTTCTTTTTGACTCGAAATTTCGGGACCTCACCACTCATTCACATTTGGATCGATCCCTTCTCCTGTATAGACTCCAGAGCAGCGAGCTTTCTGACTTCTATAATTTAGACCGTACGCACGTATGGCATTGATGTGGACCCAACACCGAGTCTACGATCTTCGTCGGAATATTTATTTCCCAATCAAAACACCTTGTGGGAGAATATTACAGATTAGGAGCCTGTTTGGTTAAGTGGTGGGATTTTAAATAAGCCCGTTTAAATTCAAATAAGTGCTTATGAAGCATATTTAGGGTGTTTGGGTGATTTTTATAAAATCCCGATGAATCGTGATTTTAACCTTTCACCGCACTTTTAGGATAAGCAATAAGAAGTAGCTTTTGCGTTTGAAAAATCCCGATGAATCTTTAGTAACTAAATTTTCTCTAATCTACCCCTCATTCTAATAGTAATTATTTTAATTTTTTTTATATTTTCATTCATCTCTTATTTATATGGGGTCTTTTATTTAATATTTGTACTACACATAAATTTTGTAAGTGATTTTAAATAATAATAATTTTAAAATAAACATAATATTTAAATATTCATGTCATTTATTAAATTATATTTAATAAAATTTATTATTAAATATAATAATTATGAAAATGTAAACAACTTTATTAACTTCATGTCCTTTTTAGTAATTATACACCCATAAGTGATTTTAATAAATAAAAACCAAACATAATAAACAATTCTTAAAATCACTTATAAAAAAATATTCAAACATAAATCACGATTATCTAAAATCACAGTTGTTCACCGCTAATCCAAATGGGCACTAAGACACATCTTATCGTTAAATTTTTCATTGAAACTAAATCAAGATTTTTGCTGGTAATTTGCGTGATTTTTTTTACCGATATCATCTATATAATTATGGATCTGTTTGGAATGACAGTGAAAAAACAGCTTATTTTTAATTTAACTTTTAGAAAAATAATATTGGGTAAAAATTAAATTGGATAATGTCAATTGTGTTGGATTAGATTTTAAAAAGGTTAGTTTATAACAACGAGGTTGGTAAAAAATTATTTGAAATGTGATTGAGTAAAGATAAGTTTGTTTGGGTAAAAGAAATGGGACAAATATGTCGTCCTTCTCTCTCCACTTTTTTAACTCTATAAACTGCAATTTTTAACTTTGGGCTTAAGTATGAGCCTATTTGGATCAGTGTCTGCTAGCCCAAACGTGGCTTGAAACAAGGAGAAGCCCAATTTAAAATGAAGGTGTTGTTTGGAAGAGCTTATATTGTATTGGGCTCATGAAAATATAAACTATCTCACCATGCAAGCCAAAGAATGAAGCTTATTTTTCAAATATGAAGAGCTTATTATTTTTTTGAGGTGTCAGGAATTTTTTTTATTCCTCTTTCTCTCCCTTCTGGCAATTATTTTCCTGTGAGTTCTTCACTTATTTTCTTTATTCAGAGCAATCACCCACGAGCCGTGAGTTCTCATGCCGTTGTGACTATATTGACCCCTACTCTGGAGCCTCTTTGAAGATTTTCGAGCATTCAGAAAATGACGGGACATGACATAAAATTAAAAAACAAGTTGGTGTACTCACGGAATACTAGAAGTAGTATTCGAAATATTTAAAATATTTTTTATCTCAATCCTTTTTTTTTCATCTTTCGCTTTATATTTATTTTTTTATGATTTCTTTAAAATTTTAAAATTCAATTCACTCATTAAATTTGACTTCTTCATATTAAATTATTTTAATTTCATTGTACTATGTGAAATCAATTCTTTTTATCATGTTTCATTATTTATTAAAACTCATACCCATTTTGATCATTTTACAACGGAACTTACTTTTAGTCAATCATAATTCAAACAACTTTTTATCAATCTCACTTTTGTAAACTAGCTTTTCTGAACTCCAATCCAAATACAATTCAGCTTGTCCAATTTAGCTCTTGTCTATCTTCATTTCTTCATAAGCTACTTTTCTAATTGTTGATCCAAGTGGAGCCTGTGTGATTTTGGCATAAGCTCTTAATTTTTTAAGCTCTTCTGAACACACTCAAACATATTAAAAGCCAGAAACTACTTAAAAGCCGCTTAAATGTGGCTCCAAACAGGCACTATATTGCCAGCACCGTCTTTACATAGATGATTGGAATGGTTTAAAAATCGTATTATCTCTACTTCTTGAAAAGCAGGAGGGTTCTATCAAAGTGGGATCTAATGTGATCCCTGGTTGGCCCTGGCTAATGTACATATCCCTGCTCTGTATGTCATGCGACAACTTTCAGAAACTCCCTGCATGCGTTAATTATATTAGTTAATGTCAATTTATGCCTATAGTTCGACTTGTATTTAGGATAAGAGGCAGGATTACTTACGAATTCTTGTCTCTACACCGCACTGGAACGGAGCAGACGAAAGGTGAAGAGTTGAGGAGTCCCGTTGGAATTGATTTATATGGGATAAGGGAACCACGTGTGCTCGATCGCTAGGTAGCACGTGGCAATAATCCGAGCCATGGGCCCGCGGCTGCTTTCACCCCCGGGGCACGAGTGTACACGTATGATGATAGGCTCAAAGTTCGCACATTCGCATCTACACATAACCATAATCAGCCTACTTTCGAATTCAGGGGATCAGCACTGAACACGTAAACCAAAACAAAACGTCGTCAGGGAGACCAGTAATGGCGGGTATTATATGACTGGAAATCTCGGGACCTTAGGTGCAGCTCAACAACATTTGGGTTCCCTGTTCATGGAGACATACAGAGAGAAGCAAGTTTTGTAACTTCCATATAGTCAAAACCTGTAAAAAGACAATCATACGCAAACGTGTGATAAGAAACTCCTGTGAAAATATATGTTGATTGCAGAATTTGTTAAAATGTAGAAAACAATTCTGATTTGAATTTAAGTTTTTTTTTTTTTTGGGAATTTTTCCTTAAGATGGGGGCAGGGTATGGTTATTGTTAGTTTGACCTTTTCTGATTTCTCATTTAGAAATTAATACATGCAGCGCACCGAAATGAAAGATGGAGGCTTGAGATGCAGTTGGGAATTGATTACATGGGACCAGAAGATGGCGTGTGCTAGTTAGCCAGGCAGCACGAGGCAATAATCCGGGCCTTAGGGCCGCGGCTGCTTTTGCTATTTAATTATCTCGTTTATTACGCCCGGGGTGCGCGTGCGTGCACGCATATGATAGCCTCCAGCTCGCACATTCGCCCATACTAGGACATCCATAGTCACCTCCACCTCATCATCCTTTCTTCCAATTTAATCCTAAGGGATAAGCGTTGACATGTAAATGCTTGAGCGTCAAAAAGCATACAAGGTATCCAAGTGTCATCCTAGATATAATAAAATAATGGGCCCAACCCCAATCAGTCAAATTAAGAAGGTGACATGACAGCATCAGCTCCCTCTCACTCTCACGGCGGCTTCTGAATTGATTAAGGCTTTGAATGTAAGATTTCTTTGACCGGGAAAACAAGTTCATGAATGAATACGCAGGGGAAGAGAGAGTGCGGCTTAATTGAACATTATAATACGGGTGAGAAGCCTCAATTTCAGCACGCAGCAACACATCCACACATATGTATTAGTTCACGGTTCATGGATAATAAAACGCATACATTGACAAAATACTGTGGCAGGTAGGCTCGACAGAACATAGCCACTTATTAGGAAGGTAACGGCCTTATGGGGAGCTTAATTAGGGTTGAAGGATGGAGAGTAAGGGGTGGTGGCCGGAGGAGTCCAACTGGTTGCCGCAGTCGATAAATGTGTAATCAACGATGAGATGGCCCTGTTGGTGCCCTACGCCATCGGTGTCCAGTCGGTTGAATACGCCGACGTCCAGATCCAAGCCTCCGTTGCTGCACTGGTCCACTATCCTCACCGTCACCTGCGCTCTGGTCCTGGTATTTGTGACCCTGAGGCATTTGCCGCAAGCGTCTCGGCCGCGAGGGCCGGCTGGCCCACAGAAGGCTGTCCAGCCGTATTTACTGCGCCAGGCGTAAGACTTGGAGGCGTCCCAAGTGGCGCAGAAAGCACTGACGGCGATGAGGTCATAGTTGTGAAGCTCCGGCTGGTAGTAATGATAGGTGGCACGAACGTTTGAAGCGCTGGCTCCCCCGCCGCCCTTGCACTTGCTCTGGCAGTTCTCGCCGCAGTACTCATCGGTGCTGCCACACCATCCGTATTGGCTGCAGCACAGGTCGCCTGGGCAGAGCACCCCCTGCTTGCCTCCCACATTGCTCACCTCTCACGAAAACGGCTAGAGCGCCGATCACAAGCCACCCCAACAGTTTCTGCATCGCTGCCTTGTTCATTTTGCAAACCACTGCCTTGTTGGCTTTGGAAGCTATTGCCTACAGCCCCTTTATACGGCATCCTGCTCGCTATGACCCCGTGGCTGCTACGCCTTTTTTTTTAAAAAAAAAAAAGTAAAGCGGCTGCCGCGCTATTTGGTTGCATGCACCGGCATCGTTGGATGCCTTCGCGGTCGCAAACTGGGTGCATCCAACAGCTGAGAACCAATTGGCCCTGCGAATATCACTATCAAAATATCTAGGGTATTGTGTAAGGGAATCCGCCACGTGGAAGTGGGCCCCCCTTCTTTGTCCCTGCCCGTTTGAAGGCGAATCCGACAAATGACATTAATGACGTCCCGATCGTGGATTTACGAGGAATGCGTCGTTATATTTATGTGTCTGTGGATAAAATAATGTCTCTCTCTGTCTGTCTTTTTTTTTTTTTAAACTGAAGGGCCCGATTTAGTTCGCCTGCGAAGAAAGGCATCCCTTATTTATTTTTTTTGTTTTCCCCCGTTTTGTTCATTGCAGCCCAAAGGCTCGGAAGCACGTGGGTACAAAAGAACAAGGGCGGACGTCAAACTGACAATGGAAAGGAAGTCCAGAATTACACCCCATGAGGCCATGACATCATATTTTGGGTATTGGGCCTTTGAGAGTTTAAAGCGGCTCGGTGAGTAGATCTAGCAGGCGGTGTTTTAAAGTCTCTATCACTGGGTATATTAAGTTGTTTATATCATTTTGATGATATTATTAAAAAAATTCAAAAAAATCCCTTTGTGATAACAAGCCCCCAAAAATATCTCACGATATTGTAACTCTTTTGATATTGGAACTAAAAAAATTGACACGCTGGGCATGGTTATAAAAGCAGCATCCTAAACTAGTGTTAGAACTCGGAACCCGACTGCAATTTTACTAATCGATCAGGTTGCACATCTTTCAAAAAGAAAATTGTTGACGGTTGATGAAACATCCTTAGTTTTTGAATGAATATTGTTTTTATTTGGTATATTTTAATAAAGTACTCATCCGGTCATAAATGTAAGACCCTTATATACACACTGTATAAGGATCTTACATTTAGGACCGGAAGAGTATTATATCAGGAGGAGTGTGCACAGTACACTAAAGTATCAAATTCAAACCCAAAAAAAAAAGACACTAAACCGATTGAAGTAGTGGTTTTATGGTCAATTGGTTGGATCGAGGGTTAGTTTGGCATTAAACTGGTCATACTAAAATAATATAATTTAACTTAAAATAACAAAAAATAATAACATTAATAATTACTAATAACAAAATACAAAAAAAATATAACAATAGTTTGATTGTGACAATAACAAAATACAGCAACATTAAAAATTTTGATATTTATGATTAATCAATAATTAAATTTAATAATAATTGATATTAAAATTCATTCAAGTCTATAGTAACTGAGATATTATGCACCGAATGAGAACAAATAGGACTAATATCAACATAATCATTCAAACTGGTTCATTATCAGTTCATACTAGGTTTTACTAGTTTTCATTGGTTTGTTTGAACGATTCGATATCAATTCCGCCTTTGATGGGTTCAGTCCTCAAATCAAATTAGACCATTGGCTGATTCACCAATTTTATTAAACTGACACATTCAGTCCCCCAACCTTGGTTATCATACTTGCTAAGTAGTCATGAACAACAATAATATAACTTGGAAACCTGCACGTGCAGGCGTCGAAGGAAATGATCACTTGCTAAAGTGGTCATCGGATGTGGAGTAAGAAGCACCTTGGATAGAGATTTGGCAGGCAAGAACCACAGTTTTGAACCTTGCTTGGCTGCTTCCCAGGCACCTCTTGATTAATAACCGACATAACCTTGAAAACAAGTGCTTTAATGCATATGACTGGTGAAAGGAAAAACACCGGCTTTAGCCACCACCACGACAATGACCGCGATGCCACGTGCTTGAATTATTTTTCATCAAACAAAACACTGCTATGCACTTGTTTAATAAGACTCCAATATACTATTCTGATCAAATTTACAGGACAAGAGGAAAATAATTTTTTAGCCATATTTATAAGGTAGGTGGAGAAAATTTTCATATAAATATATAATTTTGTTTTTCATTTAATATTGTGTTGACGAGAATAAAATGTATGCTAAATAAAAATTAAATTATTAAATTATTAAATTTTAAATGAAAGTTAATAAAATTTTAAAAAAATTTTTAATACGTATAAAACATGATAAACATAACTTATAAATAGAACTAGAAAAGTAATATAATTCCCATGTATTTAGTATTCACACATCAAAAGATACCGTTTACACGACCCAAACTCACTTCGCGGTTCGGAGACATTCACAATACGTTGTAACACGTCTTGAAAGCTAAGAAATGGGTCCAATTACATATGAGTCGCCTGTTGTGAGATAAACGAAAGGCAGGAGATGGGGGGTGTGGATTAAATACTAAATGAGTAGAGCCCTAACAAGGCCGGAAGCACATGGGGAATGGTCCACCATATCATTTTGTTCACAGAATCATATGTTTTTGCCTCGGACCACCAATCCCCTCACTCTTTATATTGTTCAGCAGGCAAGGGCACATGGCCTATTTGCCACACCTAATAAACAGAGAACAAGTCACTTTTTTTTTTTTAATCACCGAAAAGAGGGAGGAGGGGCCACATATGTATATGAACATCTATATTAATTTATGAAAAAATTACATACAAATCCCACACAAGAGATTTTATTCATCTTAGATCCCACAAAATGTCAAAATTACTGACAGGTCCTAAGGGGTCTTAGAGTAATATATTCTATTTGTAAAATAACATTACTGCCCCTCACATTCCAGATTCACATTTGCTCTGTCATTGCGATTTACAACCTCAACAGCAACTATTAACAGCCTAATGAGAAGGTGTTAACAACCTAAGCAGTATCTATTAACAACTTACTTTATAAGATCACATAACCTCCACATAAGAGTAAATTATAACCAAATAGTATAATACAACAATTTTAACACTAAAATGGGAAGGTTTTTAAAATCATTAAGAATTTTAACTAAACCCAATAGGATTATAGTAAAATTTTAATACAAAGATCTATTGACAACCTCAACGGTGAGTATTAATAAGCCAAGAAGAACTGTTAACAACCTTAGCAGTGTCTGTTAACAACTGACTTCATAGGATAATATGACATCCAACAACTATATAAGATTAACTTTAACACTATTTAGTTATAATTTAGACAACTATGTAAGATTAACTTTAACACTATTTAGTTATAATTCAGTTAGTTATAGTTATATGTTATATTATCCTATAAAGTCAGTTGTTAATAGACATTGCTAAGGATGTTAACAGTTATCCTTATGTTATTAATACTCACCGTTGAGGTTGTCAATGGATATCGACATTAAAATTTTACTATAATCCTAGTAGATTTAGTTAAAGTTATTAATGGCTTCGAAAAGCTTCCCATTTTAGTGTTAAAGTTGTTGTATTATACTATTTGGTTATAATTTATTCTTATGTGAAGGTTATGTGATTTTATAAAATAAGTTGTTAACGGATATTGTTTAGGTTGTTAACACCTTCTTATTGGGTTATTAATAGTCACTGCTGATGTTGTAAATCGTAATGACAGAACAAATGTGAAATTGGAATGTGAGGGGCAGTAAGGTCATTTTACAAATAGAATATATTACTCTAAGGTTCTTTGAGACCTGTCAGTAATTTTGAAATTTTGTGAAACTTTAGATGAATGAAATCTCTTTTATGAGACCTGTATGTAATTTTCTCTTAATTTATTGTATGTCCCTCACAAAAAAAAAAAAAACAAAACGTCGCCAGGGAGCAATAATGATGTGTTCTTTTTGACTCGAAATTTCGGGACCTCACCACTCATTCACGTTTGGATTGATCCCCTGCTGCTGTGTGGACTCCAGAGCAGCAAGCTTTCTGACTTCTATAATTCATACCGTACGCACGCATGACATTGATGTGGACCCAACACCAAGTCTACGATCTTCGTCGAAATATTTATTTCCCAATCAAAACGCCTTGTGGGAGGATATGACAGATTAAGACACATCTTATCGTTAAATTTTTCCTTGAAATTAAATCAAAATTTTTGCTGGTAATTTGGGGTTTTTTTTTTTAACCGACATCATCTCTATAATTATAGGTCCGTTTGGATTGACAGTGAAAAAAAGCTTATTTTTTATATGATTTTTTAAAAAGTAAGATTGGATAAAAATTAAATTCAATAAGATGAATTGTGTTTAAATTGGAGTTTAAAAAAATTAGTTCCTAAAAATAAGACTGGTAAAAAAATTATTTAGAATATAATTGAATAAAAAGAAGTTTGTTTGGATAAAAGAAATATGACACATATGTTGTCTTTCTCTCTCCACTTTTTCAATTCTATAATCTGTAATTTTTACCTTTTGGCTTAAATATGTGATTTTAGCGTAGACTCTTAATTTTTTCAAACACATTCAAACATGTTAAAGCTAAAAGCTACTGAAAAGCCACCTAAACATGACTCCAAACAAGCACTATATTGCCGGCATCATCTTTGCATAGATGATTGGAGTAGTTTAAAAATGATATTGTTTCCACTTGAAAAGCAGAAGCAGGGTTCTATCAAAGTGGGATCTAATGTGATCCCTCGTTGGCCCTGGTTAATATACATATCCCTGCTCTGTAGTCTGTATGTCATGCGACAACTTTCAGACACTCCCCGCGTTAATTATATTAGTTAATGTCAATTTATGGCTATAGTTGGATTTGTCTTTAGGATAAGAGGCAGGATTACTTATGAATTCTTTTCTCTACCGGCTAGAACGGAGCAGATGAAAGTTGGAGACTTGAGGAATCTTGTTGGAATTGATTTATATGGGATAAGAGAACCACGCGTGCTCGATCGCTAGGTAGCGCGTGGCAATAATCTGAGCCGCGGCCCCCCACTGCTTTCACTCCTGGGACGCGCGTGTACAAAGTGTCCACGTTCAGTACTCATCAGGTGATGAGTATCGAGTGTTTATCAAAACTAATGAGCATCCAATACAGATCCTGTGATGATAGGCTCAAGGTTCGCGTACTCGCATCTACATCTACCCATCATCAACCAACTTTCGAATTCAGGGGATCAGCACTGAACAAGTAAACCAAAACAAAACGTCATCAGGGAGAGCAGTAATGGCAGGGGTTATATGACCGGAAATCTCGGGACCTTATCTGCAGCTCAGCAACATTTGGATTCCCTGTTCATGGAGACATATGGCCAGAAGCAAGTTCTATAACTTCCATACCGTCAAAACCTGTAAAAAGACAATCATACCCAAAGGCGTGATAAGAAACTCCTGGGAAAATATATGTTGATTGCAGAATTTGTTAAAATGTAGAAAACAATTCTGATTTGAATTTAAGTTTTTTTTTTTTGAATGTTTCCTTAAGACGGTGGCAGGGTATGGTTATTGTTAGTTTGACTTTTTCTGATTTCTCATTTAGAAATTAATCCATGCAGCACACCGAAAAGAAAGATGGAGGCCTGAGATGCAGTTGGGAATTGATTATATGGGACGAGAAGATGGCGTGTGCTACTAGCCAGGCGGCACGAGGCAATAATCCGGGCCTTAGGGCTGCGGCTGCTTTTGCTATTTAATTATCTCGTTTATTACGCTCTGGGTGCGCGTGCGTGCACACATATGATAGGCTCCAGCTCGCGCATTCGCCCTCACTAGTACATATCCATACTCACCTCCACCTCATCATCCTTTCTTCCAATTTACTCCCACGGGATAAGCGTGGAACATGTGAATGTTTGAGCGTCAAAATGCATACAAGATATCCAAGTGTCACCCTAGATATAATAAAATCATGGGCCCAACCCCAATCAGTCAAATTAAGAAGGTGACATGACAGCATCAGCTCCCTCTCGCTCTCACGGCTGCTTCTCGATTGGTCTCGGCGACATCGCTTTTGTAATTATGAATTAAAGCTTTTTGGTTGCTTTAAAACCGTGGTTTCAGAAACACTTTTCCGCAAAATGAGATAACCTCCTCTACATATTTACTTCGTAATCTATAAAAACACTTCTAAAACCATGGTTTGGTTTTTATCCAAACACTCCCTAAAGCTTTGAATGTAAGACTTGTTTGACTGGGAAAACAAGTTCTTGAATACGCAGGGGAAGAGAGAGTGCGGCTTAATTGAACATTATGATACGGATGAGAAGCCTCGATTTCAGCACGGAGCAACACATACATACATACATATTACTCTACTCTTCATGGATAATATAGCGCATACATTGACAAAATACTGTGGCCGTACGTTGAGGTAGGCTTCACAGAAACATATAGGCCACTTATTCGGAAGGTAACGGGCTAACGGCCTTATGGGTAGCTTAATTAGGGTTGGAGTATGGAGAGTAAGGGGTGGCGGCCGGAGGAGTCCAACTCGTCGCCGCAGTCGATGAATGTGTAATCAACGATGAGATGGCCCTGTTGGTGCCCTAAGCCATCGGTGTCCAGTCGGTTGAATACGCCGGTTTCCAGATCCAAGCCTCCGTTGCTGCACTGGTCCACTATCCTCACCGTCACCTGCGCTCTGGTCCTGGTGTTTGTGACCCTGAGGCATTTGCCGCAAGCGTCTCGGCCGCGAGGGCCGGCTGGCCCACAGAAGGCGGTCCAGCCGTATTTACTGCGCCAGGCGTAAGACTTGGAGGCGTCCCAAGTGGCGCAGAAAGTTCTGGTGGCGATGAGGTCATAGTTGTGAAGCTCCGGTTGGTAGTCATTATAGGTGGCACGAACGTTGGAAGCGCTGGCTCCCCCGCCGCCCTTGCACTTGCTCTGGCAGTTCTCGCCGCAGTACTCATCGGTGCTGCCACACCATCCGTATTGGCTGCAGCACAGGTCGCCTGGGCACAGAGCACCCCCCGCTTGCCTCCCACATTGCTCACCTCTCACGAAAACGGCTAGAGCGCCGATCACAAGCCACCCCAACAGTTTCTGCATCGCCGCCTTGTTCCTTTGGCAAACCACTGCCTTGTTGGCTTTGGAAGCTATTGCCTACAGCCCCTTTATAGGCCTCCTGCTCGCTATGACCATGTGGCTGCTACGCTTTTTTTATTTATTTTAATAATAATAAAGGAGAGCGGCTGCTGCGCTATTTGGTTGCATGCACCGGCATCGTTGGATGCCTTCGCGGTCGCAAACTGGGTGCATCCAACAGCTGAGAACCAATTGGCCCTGCGAATATCACTATCAAAATATCTAAGGTCTTGTGTAAGGGAATCCGCCACGTGGAAGTGGGCCGCCCTTCTTTGTCCCTGCCCGTTTGAAGGCGAATCCGACAAATGACATTAATGAGGTCCCCGTCGTGGATTTACCAGGAATGCGTTATTATATTTATCTGTTTGTCTGTCGTTTTTTTTTTTTTAACTGAAGGGCCCGATTGAGGTCGCCTGCGAAGAAAGGCTTCCCTTAATTTTGTTTTTTGTTGGTTTTCCCCCGTTCCGTTCATTGCAGCCCAAAGGCTCGGAAGTACGTAGGTACAAAAGAAGAAAAGGGCGGACGTCAAACTGACAGTCGAAAGGAAGTCCAGAATTACACCCCCTTATATCATATTTTGGGTATTGGGCCTTTGAGAGTTTAAAGCGGCTCGGTCTTTTTCTCCATGAGTAGAGACATTGCGAGCTATTAACGAAAAATGATGAAATGATGCGGTGGAGTAAATCTAGCAGGCGGTGTTTTAAAGTCTCTACCACTAGGTATATTAAGTTGTTTATATCATTTTGATGATATTATTAAAAAAATTCAAAAAAAATCCCTTTGTGATAACAAGCCCCCAAAAATATCTCACGATATTGCAACTCTTTTGATCTTGGAACTTAAAAAATTGACACACTGGGCATGGTTATAAAAGCCGCATCCTAAACTAGTGTTAGAACTTGGAACCCGACTGCAATTTTACTAATCGATCAGGTTGCACGTCTTTCAAAAAGAAAATTGTTGACGGTTGATGAAACATCCTTAGTTTTTGAATGAATATTGTTTTTATTTGGTATATTTTAATTAAATATTGTATCAGGAGCAGTGTGCAAAATGCACTAAAGTATCAGACCCAAAGAAAAAAAAAACTATACTGGACACTAAACCGATTGAAGTAGTGGTTCAAGAGTCAGTTGGTTGGATCGATGGTCAATTTGGTGTTAAACTGGTTATATTAAAATGATATAATTTAATTAAAAATAACAAAATATAACAACATTAATAATCACTAATAACAAAATACAAAAAAAATATAGTGATAGTTTAATTGTAAAAATAACAAAGTACAACAACATTGAGAATTTTGATTTTTATGATTTATCAATAACTAAATTTAATAATAATTGATATTATAATCATTATTAAAATTTATTCAAATCTATAATGACTGAGATATTATGAACCAAACGAGAACAAATAGGACTAATATCAACATAATCATTTAAACTGGTTCATCATCGGTTCATGCCAGGTTTTATCAGTTTTCACTGGTTCGTTTAAACAATTTGATATTGGTTCTACCTTTGACAAGTTCAGTCCTCAAATCAAATTAGACCATTGCCGATTCATCCGTTTTCCTAGTTAAACAAACCGATTCGGTTTTTTTTTTTTTTTTTACTAGTAAGCAGTCATGAACAACAACTGTATAACTTGGAAACCTGCATGTGCAGGCGTGGAAGGAAATGAACTTCCTAAAGTGGAAATCGGATATGGAGCAAGAAGCACCTTGGGCAGAGATCTGGCAGGCAAGAACCACAGTTTTGAACCTTGCTTGGCTGCTTCCCGGGCACTTCTTGATTAATGACCGACATAACCTTAAAAGCACTGGCTTTAGCCACCATCACGAAAATGACCGCGATGCCACGTGCTTGAAGTATTTTTTATTAAACAAAACACAGTACTATGTACTTGTTTGATAAGACTCCAATACAGTACTCCGATCAAATTTACAGGACAAGAGGAAAATAATATTTTGATCATAGGACAGGTAGCGAAAATTTTTATATAAATAGATAATTTTATTTTTTATCTAATATTGTGCTCACTAGGATATAATGTATGCTAAATAAAAATAAAATTTAAAAATTATTAAATTCTAAATAAGAATTAATAAAATTTAAGATTTTTTTAAACATGTATAAAACCTGTTAGAAAAAATTTATAAATAAGACTAGGAAAGTACTCCTCCGGTCCTTATTATAAGACCCAATTTGACTTTTTATTTGGTCCTAATTATAAGACCTAATCCATTTTGTCTCTTATATTTATGCATTTTTTCTAAGACAATCCTTCTAATAACGATAGTTTTAGCCAATATACTTAATTAGCAAGAATATTTTAGGAATGACAATACTTATTTATTATAAATAACCAACTTAACTTACTTCCTTAATCTCCTCAAATAAGTCAATTGGGTTTTATAATTAGGACCGGAGGAGTAATATAATTTTCATGCATTCACACATCAAAAGATACCGTTTACACGACCCAAACTCACCTCGCGGTTCGGAGACATTCACAATACGTTATAACACGTTTCGATAGCTAAGAAATGGATCAAATTATATATGATTCGCCTGTTGTGAGATAGACGACAGGCAGGAGATGGGAGGTGTGGATTAAATATTAAATGAGCGGAGCCCTAACAAGGCAGGAAGCACATGGGGAATGGGTCCACCCTATCATTTTGTTCATAGAATCATATGTTTTTGCCTCCCGTCACCAATCCCCTCACTCATTATATTGTTTAGCAGGCAAGGGCACATGGCCTATTTGCTACACCCAGTAAACAGAGACCAAGTCACTTTCTTTCTTTTTTTTAATCACTGAAAAGAGGGAGGAGGGGGCGCACACATATATATGAACATCTATATTAATTTACCGTATGTCCCTCACAAATTTCGAACTATTTTCTCATATATATTACATATATAAGAAAATTAAACCCAAAAACAAAACAGACATTGCACAGACATATCATCCAGGCTCTCGTGCGCAGATTCGATATAGATGTGGAGCCAGTTTGGCGCCGGTGAGCAACCCAGCAGGGCAGATGTTTGAAATATCAAAATTTGAGCTCAGCTTCTGTTCTTGCACTTTTCCACTGCCCTCGGCGCTGTACATGAACACGCAGGAATAAGACTAAGGGGAAAAAGAAGAAGAAAGTAAAAGGCCACTAGAGTCGCTTAATGAAAGACTCTGGGACTGACCTAGCCCAATTGCGTCGGATCCTTTCATGATGCGCAGGCGTTTGCAGGATTCCACGAACATTCTGTTGATTTCGTGAGTTAGTCAAGGAACATAAAAAACGAAGACGAAAGAGATGGATATATGGTGAGGCATAATGGGAACTTACTCCCAGGGGACGTCGCCGACGAGCATCCAATCTCCGTCCTTGTCTTCGTAAGTGGGGACGTAGTCGGAGCCGTTGAGGAGATCGATCAGTTTGCTCTCGCAGAGGAAGTGGTTGGAGGCTTGAGGGGGGCCATAGTTGGCGTTGGTGAAGGAGCTGAACATTTTAGCAAGGGCCCCTGACAGCTGTTGGTAGCTCTGGTACTGTTTCAAGTCCACCTTGCGCAGATAAGGCGCGCCGTCCATGCTCACCTTCACGAACGTAGCGCCTTCTTCCTTGTGATTCTTCTGGCTCTGCGATGCCCCGATGTTCTTCCTGGACGATCGCACCGGTGGCCAACCCACTACTTGCGCCCTGCGTGTTCATTATTCCATTACAACGTTAATACTCCGTTAACCGACGCAAGCAACTTTTCGCTATTCACAACTGAAAGCCGCCAAAGCCATTCACATGCATCCTCAACTACACTTCCTCAGCTCCCAGATGCATATACGGTGTCCGGTATATCTCGGGTTTTTATTTAGTCTTAAACATGAAATCTGCTTTTTTATATTGACATATTAAATTTTAATTATTAAATGACAGGATTATTTTTTGTTAAAAGAATCGCAAAGTCTCTACAAATCAAATATAATTGAGTAGTAACGAAGCACTATTTGATTTAAAATAACGATAATAAAAGATATAGATAATTCACAAGTAATAAATGATAAATAAGCGAAGGAGGGGCTGGCTTTGACCGGTGAAAGGGAAATGATTGGGCCCTGGGAGAAAAAGTAAAGATTCCTGGTGTCTTGTCCTTATGCTCTGTCTTCCCGACAACCAGCCGTGCCATCCGCACACGATATGCAACCTAATTTGCAAACCATTCTGCATCACTCATCATTCTCTCTTTCTTTCTGCTCATTTTCTGGATCACTCACCCCCCCCCCCACCTCCCATCATGGCCAATTAATTATGCGCAGCACCTCAGAATGCGTATGTTTCTTTTCCCACATCACAGTCACTGATCACAAAACCTCATTTTAAGTGGTTGGAGCGAGAATCCATTCACTTTTCACCTACAGCCATGAGTGTATGCAGGACGCCTCGTAGTTATCTCATTTCTCTGCCCCTGGCTCTGCCTAATTTTTAATCCGAAGTTCGATATTCGATCTCGAGAATATATCGACCAAAAATATTACGCTATGCTATGTATCAGTCTAAATCTTGCTATGTCATTCAAATCTACTCCAAACAATATTTAGACTCTACAGGTCTGTAGGAATCAGGATGATTGCCTTCCCTGTCTACATAAATGTCTTTCAATTATATTCATGTTAAACAAGGACAAGACCATGCATCTATAGTATCTATAGCCTGAACTGATAAAGCGTTAATTTAAGCACAACTGAGAATAACAGCGCAGACCAAAACAACGGAATGAAATCCTAGTTCTGCCCTTCGATCACAGTTTGACGCACGAGAGCCAGTATTGGGTCACGGGTAAAACATGGAATCAGTACGAGAGGAGCGGAAACGAAATTAGATATGCGAAAAGCGTGAAGAAACAATAAGTAAGAAGGAAAAGAGAGAAGGACCATACTTAGCGGGTGGCTTCGCAGGATCGTTAGAGGGAGAAGCAGCAGCGGTGTTGTCGGTTGGCTTGTGGGTTGACTGGGTAGCACTGTTGGAAGACAGATTGAGCTTCAAATCCACAGCGGTGTCGGAGAAGCATCTCTTGCCGCCAGCGCACCTGGTACTTTTGAGTGCAGGCTCGGAGTCGGAGGCGGCTGCAGAGGAAGCACCGGGCAGTCCGAGTCGTAACTCGGTCTCCTCGAAATTAATCACGCTGTACTTATCTGGCTCTGCCTCTTTCAACCCTGTCATTCTGTCCGTGACGCTTTCAGCCTGAGTAATTTGGAGGTCAACCGAGAAAGTGAAGGCTTTGATGTTGGAGAGCGAGAGCGAGGAGAGAGGTTTGGGGATGTTGAGAGAGCGGGAGAGGAAAAGTATTAGAAGGAGAAAAGGGGCTTACTAATATAAGAAAATGGGGAGGCCGGGGGGAGGTCTGGGGACTGAGCCTCTGCAGGGGGACGCTGTCACGTGTGGGGCTGGTTCATCCGCAGCTTGTCGGGAGAATGATGTCACGGGTGACGTTAATTACAGGAAGAATCACTATGGTGCTGGTGTGTGTTTGTTGGCGAGGCAGGCTCCCCCAAGCAGCACCAATAATTGAATTTCCTGTTAATTTACATTCACCGGGGAAGGGAGAGCCCACAAAGCCAGAAATGACGGCTTTTTTAGGAGCAAGTAAAGGGTAATCGATATGAATGATGATCAAGCGGAGGGAGATGAAGGGATATTTTGGGGATCAGCAGTTTGGAGGGAGGTGAGTTTGTGGGGGGGGGGGGAAGATAAGGTTTAGTAGAGGAGAGTGGTTGGCATATTAATCTTTTTGAACTGGGGGGTGGAGGGGCATATACTTTATTATCCTTTAATTTGTCCACTATGCGTGGTGGCTATCCAAAGCTGCCGGGGTCCAACAACAACTGTGTGCCGCGGGACCCATCAAAGTACCTAACGAGTGTGGCGAGTGTTGAGGAAATAGGAGGGCCTTCGTGATCAGGCATTGGAAAGTGTCGAATTTGAAGGCAAGTGAGCGTTACAAAATTGAAATTAATCAATTGAATTTTACGGCGACGCTTGCATGCAATGGGCTTTTGCCTTCTTGTGCATGGCGCAGCGAACTGGAGCAAACAGTGAACGCAGATGGGGTGGGGCGACGTGGCCGGCACTTGCTCATCCGAGCGATCGACAGCCGGAGCATCGTAGTAAGAGTGGATCAGCGAAAGATGAAAGGCCACGTTCACGTGCACGGGGAGTTAATGAGGAGAGAGGGCAAAACAGGAAAAAAGGGTTGGTGTCAAAGTCAACTGTGCCCCCCGTGTGGCATCCCGTCTGGAGCCCCCGCGCATGTCTTTTAACAGTAAATACACCCTTTTTGAGGTTGATGCTTTTCCCTCTTACGTTCGTGGTTTCATCTCACCCGTCATTTTCAGCTTTTGGACATCAATAAAGAAAAAGACGTCGTAGTGCTTGGGGACTGGGTACATATGATGCGCGTCCAACACAAACTGTTGGAAATACGCCGCCGCGCCGTCCTTAGAATCACGACTCGCAAGAGACGGGGCGTCATGAGAGCCCATTAGATATGGGCCTCGAGAGTTCGAGAGCCCAGGGTCTGCTTAAGTCATTACGCATCCGTTCTCCAGCCCAGGTTTTCTTTATCTGTGTTTGGCCCACACATGGCCTCCAGAGTCCACCACGCCATTCAGGTGCTTCTTTGCCATGCATATATCTATTGAATTTTGAAGCACATCCTCTTCCTTCTTCTTAGAATCTTATTCTATCCTTAGATTGAAAAAATAAATAATTCATATCTAGTATTTTATAAAATTATTATTACGGTATTTTATAAATTAAAAAAATTCCCTATATGTTCAATGCTGCTGTTATGAACTGTGCATGTTAAATTCTAATAGTTTAATTTTATATATTTATGCTTATAATACAATTTTATAAAATATTAAATTCAATGCATCTATTTTTTAATCTAATAAAGGTTAATATGAGATTTTTCAAAAAATGAGGAAGGAGGGAAAAAAAAAGAGGCGAGCTCCAAGCCTCAGACCGCATAAATCATGCATACTGTCCTTCTCTTTAAGAACATCTAATTAAATGCTACCTCCTATTCTATATATAAACTAATTGACTAATTCAAACAGAATAAAAAAATAAGTTAAGTTAGCTATTTGTAATAAATATGTGTTGTCTTTCTTAAAATATCTGTACTAATCAAGTTTATTAGTTAGAACTACTATTATTATAAGACCTATTTTGGAAAAATAAAAAAAGAAAATACGAGAAATAAAGTGTATTGGAGTCTTATATTTAGAACTAAAATAAAAATCAAATAAAATCTTATATATTAAGAATCGGAGATAATAATATTAGGGTTCTTTGCCTTTATATAGGTGAATTCCCTCTTCTTTTATAAAAAAAAAATTGCAGAGTTGAGAACTGTTTATAAACAGTTTTTTGATTATGATTATTTCATCTTAATAAACAAGATCAAAATGGTATATTTTACATAACAATAATCGCAAGTCCGATGAAGGGTGGGAACACATCCCCTAAGAGGGCCCGGGATTGCCCAGTGAGAAATGGATGATTTGGCAGAAGCTTCGAGAATCCCCGTCGCCTGCCCAGAAGTCTCTGGGGCCTCTCGCCTAAGCGGCTAAACCCAAGCGCCACATCATACCGCCTCTTTGGTGTGCCCTGCCGTTGTGCTCCTGAATCAAAAACACACAACCCGTCTCTCTATCCGACTTCCCTTCCGATGGCCGAAGAAGCCAAGGCCAAAGGAAATGCCGCTTTCTCTTCCGGTGACTTCGACGCCGCCATCCGTCACTTTTCCGAAGCTATCTCTCTCTCCCCCGGTAACCATGTCCTTTACTCCAATCGATCGGCCGCTTATGCCTCCCTTCACAAATACTCTGAAGCGTTAACCGATGCCAAGAAGACCGTCGAGCTCAAGCCCGATTGGTCCAAGGGCTACAGCCGTCTCGGCGCCGCTCATCTTGGACTCGGCCAACACGACGACGCTATTGCTGCTTATAAGAAGGGCCTTGAAATCGACCCCAATAATGAACCACTTAAATCCGGTTTGGCTGATGCCCGGGCCGCGGCTTCTAGGTCACGTTCCGTGCCGCCCATGGGCAATCCTTTCGGAGACGCTTTCTCTGGACCCGAGATGTGGGCTAGGCTCACTGCCGATCCCACCACCAGAGCATATCTGCAGCAACCTGATTTCGTGAAGATGATGCAGGATATTCAGAAAAATCCCAACAATCTGAACTTGTATATGAAAGACCAAAGAATCATGCAAGCCCTTGGAGTTTTGCTCAACCTCAAGATTCGCACCCCGAACGAGGACACTGATATGCCCGAGGCTTCCCCTTCGCCTCCGCCGGCAGAGAGGAAGAGAGCTGCTGAAGCTGAACCGGCGAAGGAAGAGAAGCGGCCCGAGCCCGGGTCCATGGAATTGACGGAGGAGGAGAAGGAAGCGAAGGAGAAAAAAGCCCAGGCCCAGAGGGAAAAGGAGGCAGGCAATGCGGCTTACAAAAAGAAGGATTTTGATGCGGCAATCCAGCATTACTCCAAGGCTATGGAATTGGATGATGAGGATATATCGTATCTCACAAACCGTGCTGCTGTTTACTTGGAAATGGGAAAGGTATGTCAGTCGACTTATGGTTTTTTTCTTCTTTCGGTAAGACTTGGCTTATATTAATGAGCAGTGTTCATTCCATGTTAATTTGAGTGGATGTCGTTTAACGGCCAGAAGTGATAAACGCTTTAGTTTCCACGCTATTGTATATGAGGGTCGATACCTATTATGGTGCCGAATATATTGTGGATGTCTATGCAAGTTGGTTGTTTTTACTCTAATTTTTTTTCTGTGCAGTTTTTTACTAGAATGACTACAATTAGTCGAACGTTAATTCCCCTTCTAAGGATGTAGGTATTAGTGCGATCCTGAAGTGTAGAAGCTTCTATGTCACCAATTCATGTTACTAGTAGACCTAGTGTTTGTGGCTGAGGATATTTGAGAATGCTTCTCATGTGAAAAAGTAACTATATCAAATCTTCTTATGCTTGGGGTGCCTGCATGTTTGAACTGGTATTTAATTTTTCAATGCATTGATGTGATACCAAAATTGTTAGGTTATGTTAACAAAATTTTTTTAAAAAAAAAAAATTCAAAACGACAGTTAGAAGAATGCATGAAAGATTGTGACAAGGCTGTAGAAAGGGGAAGAGAATTGAGATCAGACTTTAAGATGATTGCAAGAGCTTTGACAAGGAAGGGAACTGCCCTGGTGAAAATGGCAAAATGCCCAAAGGATTATGAACCTGCCATTGAGACTTTCCAAAAGGCACTTACAGAGCATCGCAACCCTGACACCTTGAAGAAATTGAATGATGCAGAAAAGGCTAAGAAAGAACTTGAACAGCAAGAATACTTTGATCCGATATTGGCTGACGAGGAGCGTGAAAAAGGTACCCTCTCTTTTAGTGTGCTGTCGATGCTCCCCCTTCTCGAGTGAGCCCATGCCTTTTCTTATTCTTATGATATAGGCATTTTTTTATTGCGTATTGAACGCAATCGTCATTCATAAATGTGCAGGTAATGATTTCTTTAAGCAACAGAATTATCCCGAAGCTGTGAAGCATTACACTGAGTCTTTAAGAAGGAATCCTAAGGATCCTAGGGTAATATTACTTGTTAAGTGGAGCTTACATTTGTAACTTAGGCAAATGCTGGAACTAATATGTATGTAATTATTTTATCGTCTTCAGACTTACAGTAACAGAGCTGCAAGCTACACAAAACTTGGCGCAATGCCTGAGGGTTTGAAAGATGCTGACAAATGCATTGAGCTGGATCCAACTTTCGTAAAGGGTTATACTAGAAAAGGTGCCATACAGTTTTTCATGAAAGAATATGACAAAGCTTTGGAAACGTATCAAGAGGGGTTGAAACATGATTCAAACAACCAGGAGCTGCTTGACGGCATAAGAAGGTATTCGGTTATGTTACATTCCTGGTGTTTGTTGGGTTTCATATTTCTACTTTTTATATACGCTCTACCGGAGTAATTGTCTGAACATATATATCTATTTCAGGTGCGTAGAACAAATTAATAAGGCCAGCCGTGGAGATATAAGTCCTGAGGAGTTGAAGGAGAGACAGGTGTGACTCAATTGTAAAACATTTATAGCACAAACTGTTTCACTTTTAAATTTTCTTCATCTATGTTACTTGTGCTCCTTCAGGCAAAGGCAATGCAGGACCCGGAGATACAGAACATCCTCCAAGACCCTATTATGAGACAGGTATGCTACCCATGCGGCGCTCCTCTTAACTTTGGTCGTATATGGCGTTGGTGTGACAAGAATGAGCTGTGCTTATGAAATTTGGGGGATCTATGCAGGTATTGGTCGATTTTCAGGAAAATCCCAAGGCTGCTCAGGAGCATACGAAGAATCCAATGGTGATGAACAAGATCCAGAAGTTGGTCAGTGCTGGCATTGTCCAGATTAGATAAATTGGATGGGATGTGAAAACTCATTTTTAAATGTAGATTGAACTGGAAATGGATAAACAATTTACGGTTGGGAATTTCTTAATTGCTTTATGCTTTCGCATTGTTTTAGTGAACTTTTATAAATTATGAATTTGGGTCCTCAAGGTCTAATCCTATCCGCTTTCGCCCTCTGCTGCTATGTTGGTTGCTGGCCGGAGACTCGTTATTTTTATGTATATTTTGCGTCTACAAGCAAAGCAATGGCCTTGGTTTGGAGGTTTAGGTCTGTTTATGTGACAGGTATTGTCTTTTCTTGGATGCTTCGTGAAAGTTTATGTAGCCTGTCTGTGGTGGTTGGCTGGGGGGTGGGGGGTTGCGAGATGGGCATGAGCGTTGTTTTTCTCTGATATCCGATGAACTTTTTGTTCTCCAGCCGATATCTGAAAAAATTCGAGAATTGCACGTAAAAATTTGTAAAGTGAAATGTAATTTTTTTTCGGATTTTTTTCTGTAGTTTATTATTTATCGGATGTTCCTGAAGGGACTGGTAATTATTTCAGAAGTTAGTTTAACGACAACCCAAACAAATTGAGTTTAAATAATGTGAGCAGCTAGCTAAAATTTGATCAAGTTTGACGTTTGTTTTTTCCTTTCTCGAAGAATAAAAGAAGAATCTCTGTAGTTGTAAGGATGAGGAAAAGGAAATACAGGAGGCAGCGAGTGGGTGGGCGTCGGACTGTCGGAGTGGGGGATGGGTGGAGTAAGGTGTTGGGTCCGTTTCAAGTTCATACGCCTGTGCAATTGCGTTGTGTAGGATGCGCGTGCCTTCGTCGTCGTCTAGAAATATCTAGTTTACGTTAGTTCTTACTTCTTACTACGAGCCTTATCGGGCCGGTGGAAGTGGAACGGACTCAATGTCCTTAAGCGCGGTTAATGGTTTAAATTTTGTAAATGAAAATACATTTAAAATAATTTTTAATTAAATTTGACAATGTTAGAATATGATGCACTGAGACAAGATAAATGCATAAATAAGGTATTTTTACTTTTCAATAACTAAAATAAATTGCAATCGTTAAAATCTTCTGTATTTGACTCATAACATGACTAGTATTTAATTAATACAAGCCAGTTTCCATTAAAAATCATATAATCATTTAACATAATTAATTAAATCTAAATTAAAATATTTCAAACTTTTTTTTCTAAAAAAAAAAAAACAAACGGATCTTACACAGCTTGAACAATAATATTTCTATCCAAAATATGTAACGAAGAATACGTACACATTACCATAAATTTATTGAGATTTTAAATAAATTAAGATTTCCACCTCCAATAAATATTGTCAAAATAAAAACTCGAGAGATTCAGGGCAACTTTGCATTTGCCTATTCAGAAAGTTACAGATATGCTGCATCTCCTCCCATCTGGGAAGCCGCTGCCTATCAGACGCCACAAAATGATGAGCAACTCCATCAATGGAGACACTACTACGACCGACTGTCTTTTTTAGTCCTCTACCTTCCATGATTTCTCTAACCTGATCTGAATAGTTCCACCAGCCACATGCAGCATAAACGTTGGACAGCAAAATATATGCACCTTCTTTATCAGGCTCTAAGTCTCGCAGCTTTGTCAATGCCATCTCTGCTAATTCTACATTTCCATGAGCTCTACAAGCACTCAACATAGCCCCCCAAACAGATCGACTTGGTTTCATTGGCATTGTGTCAAGCACAACCTTAGCCTCAGCCAATCTCCCTGATCGCCCTAAAAGGTCAACCAAACACCCGTAGTGTTCCACTCTGGGTTCAATGCCATAAATTGCTTCCATATCGTGAAAAACTTTTATACCTTGATCCACAAGGCCACTGTGAGTACAAGCTGTAAGAACGGCTACAAAAGTTACCTCATTTGGTTTTACAGACTTCCGCATTTCAGCAAAGAGTTCCAGAGCTTTCTTTCCGAGACCATGGAATGCAAATCCGGTAATCATTGTTGTCCATACAACAATGTCTTTTTCAGGTATTTCCCTGAAGATAGTCAATGCAATTTTTACGCTCCCACACTTGCAGTACATGTCAATTAGTGCTGAACCCATAAATGCATCTACCTTCGCCGTATTCCTTATTGCCCACCCATGCACCAATTTACCTTGATCCAGTACTCCTATCTCTGCTGCAGCACAGATGAAGCTCACCACTGTAACATGATCAGGACTCACATTATGGGCAATCATGCTCTTAATCAACTCAACTACCATTGAATAATGACCATTTTGAGCATATCCAGCGATCAAAGAATTCCACGAAACAATATCTCTGCAAGGCATTTGATCAAAAAAGTCATGAGCAAGTTTTACTTCCCCGGACTTGACACAACCTACAATCAAAGTATTCCAAGAAATAATATCCTTCTTCGCCAACTGATTGAATATCTTACAAGCAAGCTCCAGTTCTTTGAATTTTAAGTACATATCAAGAAGAGCGTTCCACAAGATTAAATATGAAGAACCAAAATCTTTCCTCCTTTGGATCCACGCATGAACAGATTTTCCCAACTTAAGATTTCTGAGCTGCCTGCAAGACACAAGAAGACCTAATATGGTAAAGTCATCAGGTTCAACACCCAAATTCACCATTCTGTGGAATAACTGTAGCGCTTTTGCACCAAACCCATGCTTGGCAAAACCAACAATAGTGACATTGAATGAAACAGAATCTGGAGCAGGCATTTGATGTAGCAGCTGAAGTGCAATATCCAAATTTCTGTTATCCAAGTAAGCTTTTATGAGGGTATTTTGCAGATAACCTTGAAGAAACAAACCTGTAACAATAGCATGACAATGGATTTGCTTGGTTTCTGCCATGGATTTGGTAGAATGTAGTAGTCGACATAGTGTGTGCTTGTCTGGTAGCAGATGATCACGTAGCATTGCATTGTATAACGCAAATGAGTGGCCCATTGAAAATGATAATGCAGAAATCATAGTGTTGTAGATAAAGAGATTGGGATGAGGAGTAAAGTGTTCAAAAAGGACTTCAGCCACGTCTAAGTTCTCAGGGTGTGAGATGGCAGAGAACACTAGCAGTCTGCTCATCGGAAATGTCTGACCAATAAGATTGCTTCTCATAATCTGCCCTAAAATTTGCTTCAAGTGATTCCTTGAACTGCATTTCTCAAGTAAGACAAGACTTGGGTGATTGAGTTGAAGGGACACAGCTGGATCCCAGGCTGTCCTGCTACTATGGGAACCCAAACTAAAGAATCGGATGCCCAAACCATTACGATACATAGATGAACACGTAGCCAAAGCTCAAAGGTAGATAAAGAATCTGGGGTTCCTTTATTATATTCAACATAACAAGTACAAAAGTATGTTTTACCAAACATCAATTCTAAAACCAGTTTATTTTGAATTCAGTAGTGATGTAGCAAAACTTGATGGCACAATTCCCAGAATACCTATAAATGACAATTTCAACCCCAGGAGTTTTCTACATTTTGCACTACTTTTCGGACGAGCTGAACGAAACAGACTGTGCATGTCTAAAAATCGCCCAGATTTAAAGTGATAATACTTGCATAGCCGGATCCAAATGCTGGCTAGGCATGCATCGAGTAGTAAGAGGAGTAGTTATGAACATTGTCACCATCCCCATGGGACTGACGAAGGGAGGGGCACACTAAGCATGGAATTATCATTCAAGCAAAACTCCCTTCAGCTTTTGTCAGGAGTAAGGTGAAAAATAATGCATCTCCACGAAGCGGGATCATTGACGTAGCTTACAAAAATCATCGGACCCCTGCAAACGAACCGATGCATTCTTGAGAAACGAGTTCTAGGCGGCAGGGAAAAACATTTGATACCATCCGACTACTGAATATCAAGAGGAGCTACGGACAAAACCAAGGCCAGATTACAGAAGACCATATATAAAATAACGTCATGGAAGCCAATTATAATGCAAAAGAAGCAAGGAAATTAGATTATAGTTCAGAAGGTCAGATTAATATGGTCTAAAGCCAGGTCTGTTTAAGCTAAAGAGTTAAGAACATCACATAAAATAAACGCGTGACCAACCAAGCTGTAGTTTCAATTGACATACTCACAAAGGAGATGAGCTGGTTTTAGGTTTTCACGGGTTTAGCCACTTCTGCGACAGAGATGACCAGAAAAAATTACAAATTGAGGGCGAAAATTTGCATCCGAAGTTCTGCTTCATTCCGTCGAAATTCTTTCTCGGGCGTAAAGAGAGGGTGACTCTGGAAACCCTGGCTCTGAGGATGGTTTCTGCCTGTCCTGCATCATCAATTGCAGATTTGCAGTTAAGTGGCCAGTTCTAAACTCCACCCTTCCGGAAGCAAACGGCAATCGAAAGACGAACGGCATGAATTTGAACGATCGTCTGATCGGTAAACGACATTAAGGGTTGGGACGGCACAGCACCATGAGTAAGCAGGCCCAGAGCCCCAGCCCACTCTTCATTTAACGGATTCTGGGCTAAAACAAATTTGGACCAACGAAAATATAGGCATTGTGCGTGCGTGCGTGCGTAAAAGAGCATACGTCTGCAAAATTTTGGTGGACAAACATTCAAATGTTCCCTTGAACAATCATCGCTTGTTACTTACTAGGTGGCTCTACTCCAAACACTTTTCTTAAATTTTTTATTAGTATGAGGTCTTTTTGTCATTTATTTTTTAAGAACGAGGTTGCAAGTAATCCCTCAACAAACGTGGGTACCAGTATGTGAGTTTTCTCTTAATGCGTAAGACATAGACCCAAAAAAAAAAAAAAAACCACCCCGGGGGGAATCGTACGTCACTCGTACTTGATTTTAGTATGACTGGCTTTAAACATTAGCTGCAGCTTAACCAAAAGATCGACAATCCCAGGTTTCTTTGATTTCGATTATTCAAATTCCTCTATTTCATAATAACTGTCACCTTCACTAGTTTACCCGCCGGGAAAAAAAAAAAAAAGGGAAACTGAATTATCTGGCAAAAGGGGGGGAAAAAAAAAAATCTAAACCCCAAGGTTTAACCTTCAATAGCTCACAGCTGACCCTAATTTGCCAGTCATGCAGGGTACCGAGCATCATTGTTTTCTGTAAGAATTCGAACCAAGTCGAATCTTATATTTAAAATAAATGTATTTTTCTTTATCGTTGTTATTAGAGTTCCGTGGTATCAAAAATCAAATTTAACACAAACGCACAAGGAATGAGTGTAATCTATTCTATAAATTTCAATTTGATATTTGTCTAAATATTTAATGTAATTTTTTAAATTTTGTTCTTAATTGTTTATTTTCTCCTCTCTATCATAATCTATCTTATCACATTTTTCTACACATTTTCTTTCATCAATTTTCTCGTTTATTACAAGGAGGTATTTAGAAACAAAATGATATTTCTAACTTATTTATTTAATTTTAACTAATTATTCATTATCTTTGAATTGATTATTTGAAACTTATAATAAGAATAAGGGCGACTACTGTACTTTACGGTAAGAAAAAAACAATTTATACTGTACTTTCATATAAAACACATTAATACTATCTTTTTCATTATTATAACAATACATTAGCTATTTCTCTAATCTTAAAGCTTATAGAATATAATTTTCGCTCTCACCTATGAGTAAAATATCAAGCTACTATGCGTAAACTCGATAAATTTAGCTTGAGACGTAACAAAAATATAACAAAAATTGTTAAACTCGAGAGTTTAAATGATAAGAATGTAAATTTGAGTGAAAACTCAAATTGCAAACTTGTAAAAGTCTACTTCATTAATAAATTGATATTAAAAATATATAATTAAATAATTAGAATATAAAAAATGACAATAATTTTATTTAAATATAATTTAAATTTAAATAATTGCAATTAAATCTATTAACATTCATAATTCACCAGAACTGATGCTTTAATTTCTTAATTTTAGTTCCAAACTTCCCATCATCGGCCAGCATTTGTGCTTCAGCTTTATAGCGCCGCTGTAGTTTCTCATAATCGTTATTATAATCACCTTGCCAAAGTGTAGCAATTTTATCGAAGCTTATTAGATGTGTTTAGGTTAGTTTAATTTTTTTCCTCCCACTTCTCATCTTCTGTAGTCCTGTGGTGCTTGGAGGGAAAAGAAAAGGAAAAACATACCTTTTTGAGGGCATATTAATCAAACATTTTTTGTCCTTTAAATAATTATTATATCTACAATCTTTTGTGATAAAATATAAAATATTTACGCAAAAAAGCCGTTTGATTAAAATTTTCCTTTCCAATGAATCAGATAATTCCAAACGGCTTTACCAGCCCCGCTCCCACTTGCATTCAACTTTTCTCCAGACGCATCAAAGGCGTTCCCATCCCGTCCTTTTTAGGGGTCCCCCTTTCCACTAAGCCCAAAAAGTGAAAAACAAAGAAAAAGGATGCCGCACCACAAAATTTGGTCATGTACTGCCAAGTACCTACCCCACCACTGATATTTCAGATAACAACGCAATATCAATAATTGGGCCTAGAGATTCTGTGATCCTGAACATGACTACAACATTATTGGCCTCCGGTTTTACTTATTTGGAATGGCTATTCCTCCTTGTGATGACTGATGACAAAACTTGAAAACAATGAACACCGCCGCTCGCCCCATCCTCTTCCAAGTTCCATCCAACAAGGAGTTTGACAGCGGAACAGCCCTTTTTAATATGGGACCCATGATCAGAAACGTGGTAGACAATTACGAGATACAAGCTTGTCCCGTGTGGGAATCTAAGAATGGCTGTTTGGTTCGGACTTGGTGAGCGCAGAAGCATCTGATTGGGACGTACGAAAAATGGCTGAAGCCAGAGATATCGGCATGATGCAGAGTGCCTTGGTCTGAAGGAATTGCATGGCAGCTCCAACATCTTCTTCCATCAGTTTTGCAACCTCTTGTTCTGTGCCGTCGTTTGACCACTTCTCCCAGGCTGCTTGATTCCCCCCGCCGTCAACGCCCTCCCTCTGCACCAAACAATCAATAATGCCCCATGTTGATGCAGGAATCAAAATAGGACAGTGGGCTACCAAGTTTGTTTCCACACATATATTTCCTCCTATCTTTAATATAAAAGTTAGTTTGATTTTAATCCTAAATATAAAATTTTAATATACTTTGTCTCTCATATTTATCTATTTTTTCAATGTAATCTTTATAGTAATTGCACATATTAAATGTTTTATCAAATTATAGTTCTAACTAATACATATGATTAGCAAGGGTATATTAAGGAAGACAACCTATTTATTACAAATAACAAACTTAATAAACAATCTTAATATATTCAAATTATTCAATTGATTATTATATTAAAAGCCCGAGGTAGTATGAACTATATGCACAGTTGCATATATCTCTTTCTATGTGCTCATACAGGTGGCCCCCACGCACGCCCGGGTACAAAAATAGCTGCATGCGTGGTTCTTGACAAAACTAAGAACAGACAGGATGACGAGGTCAAAAAAAGAAACGTTGAGTGGAAGCTCGACAAATTTACCGCCTCCATTGCAGACAAAGGAACATCCGCAACAAGCTGAGCTACGGCACCAGCTCCCCCCAGTCTACTCATACTGAGGACCTGTGAGGATATATACATATATGAATGATCAAGATCAAGTCGCATTCCAACAAGCGGCACAAATTTAAAAAGCAAAAAAGGACTTCGTCTAATGCTACGCAGCGCAACTGTTTCGCGGTTACGACTTGCTGCGGATTTGTAATGCACTATGTATAGAAAAAGTGAAATCAAAGGCCATAGATTTCCAGGCCCTAGGCCCTACCATGTATAGGAAAAAAGAAGACTGGTACTAGTCTAAAATAATCGATGCTAGTTTGTTAAAACAATGATGGATATGATCATTATTTTAGCATTTGTAATATAGCGACCAATGAAGACATCCGCGAACATCCGGGATAAGTCGGGATAAAGAAAGACTTCCTCGATCACAAATATATTAAGAACTTCAATAGTTACCTTAACTTGGAGTCTGAGAAACTTCACGTAGTCCACAATTTCATCAAGCATAGCCGCTCTGTCAGTCTACAGCAACGGTTTTCATATATAATGTATGAGCATAAATGGATCACACATTAAAACCCAGCAGTATTCTAAATTTCAAAGTTGAAAAGGATCACGTGTGCTCGAACTCCAAGTAAATTCATAGATAATAAGAGTAAACAAATAAATATCCACCACTAAATAATTTGATAATGCTTAATACTTCATATAGAGATGTGTCGTATATAGTCCCTGACATGAAGTCAAAAAATGGACCGGCAATGCTTTGAGTGCTGTGAAAGGTTCAGATGAAATGTCGCGAATTGAATTGAATAGTTAATAAAAACATGGACAAAGGAGTCCTGCCAAAAATATTATTAATAATATTATATTCATTTCTAGCAATATCACTAACCTTATTGGCGGTGGGAACTAATTCCTGCAAAGCCTTCATTCTATCAGCAATCCTTTCACGGCGCAACTATACCCAGTAAAAAAGCAGAACATGAATCCTTTTTTTGCAGCACAGAGATGTATAGAACATCGAAGGGGGAAAAAAAGAATCTAGAGGTAGTCGTAGGTGAAAAGAAAGGATGTTGAACTAGGTTACTAGAAGAATATCAATGAATTGTGATTCAACGCCATCCCATCGAATGTCAGTAGGGTTAGAAACCTGCTGAAATTAAAGGACTTCTCCGGCTCACAAATAGTGCCTCTAAAGTGATCCTCTGAAGAGGTATTATAAACAAGCCGAGCACACACAATTTTACCATCACCGACTTTCCAGACCACCTAACGTACCTTTAAATTAGTATTACTGCTTCCGGTTTTTAACATAAGATTCTGTTTGACTTTTATTTTGATCCTAAATATAAGATCCCAATCCACTTTGTCTATCATATTTATACATTTTTTTTTTCAAAATAACCCTTCTAATAATAAGAGTTCTAGTTAATACACTTGATTAGTAAGAATATTTTAGGAAAGACAACACCTATTTAAGACAAATAACTAACTCAACTTACTTCCTTAATCTCCTCAAATTAGTCAACTGGCTCTTATAATTAAGACCGGAAGTAGTATTTTTTATCACACTCGCAGTCTTGCCATCTCATTTCTTAGAGCAGGAAAGAGGCAACCATAGAAGCCAAAACTTTAAAAATGATTCTCGATTCAGAAGAATGTAAAGATTTAATAGTAGCCATACTTTCACATATTAAGCACTCAATAAATTCAATTTCTCTTGGCTATTCATTTTCTTACTCATTTCAGTCACACACACAGAGTCCCATATTCAACAGAGAAAGCATCAAGCTCTAAAACTTTGAGGGCTGACAATATATGTGCCTTACCCGTTCAGCAATACTATGGGGATCAGTGGCTTGCCCTCTTCTTGCTCGCACTCTAGGGCGAATGGCAGGTGGTTGAGGCCCAGCAGCAACAGGCCCCTGAATTTGGGGTTGGCTATGAAATGGCTGCATTGAGATAATGAACTAACATCATAAGTTGAAAGATAATAAAATGATTAAAACAAGCTTAATCATAAGTTGGAAGCTTAATCAGATTTTGGAGGTATGCCCTTCAACACCATCATTGATCATCCTAACATTTTTTTTTTGGTGAACATCCTAACATTTTTACACTAGAACTGCAACTCCTGGCATCTCACTTTGCGGTTGCATAGGAATAGGGAGTTCCTTTCCTTGTTCCGTGTTTGTGCGTCTAAAAAAAGTCAGACTTCCTCACCGAGAAACTAGATAGTGCAAACTACGTACAAGAAACAATCTTTTTATTTGTCTGAATAAGATTGGATTGATTGCCCATAAAAGAAACTTTACTCCATAAATTTTATTAGATATCTGAGACCAGATACGAGTATTGCCAACGTAAAACTTTTGTCACATCTCGATTATGGGAGAATTAAAGTTCTTTTTACCCATATAACCACGGTGGATACGTAGGATTTTTGAAAAATAGCATAATTTCTCTCTAACCAAATCCACCAATAGAGGGTTGCTGTTCAAAGGAAAAGGAAAATGGAAAAACGAACACAGGCACAGCATCCTCAAAAATTAAAAATTAAAAGTAAAAGAAAAGTAGACAAAGGACGCATGGAAAGGGCGACAGCAGGACGACACATTCTGTACAAGAGTACGCGGTAAGGTTAAGCGCACTATCATTCACTGCAGAAGTCTACGCTCCTAGTAAAACGCGTAAGGGACACAGCCAAATGAACTACCTCGGTTCGACCCAGAGCATAGAATATCGACAATATCATTATAAATATGAATTTTTAAACCTAAGACTAAGAATTTGAGCTCAAAGAAAAAATTCATGAAATGAAAGAAAGCCGCTGATTCCGCGAATACGGATGTTGAATGGCCGAAACACCGCAAGAGAGGGCAGATTTGTCAAACCGCCAATACTCCAATACGAAAGGGAAATCTCACCTTTAAAATATTTGGGTGTAGCTTTCTCAAGGGTTAAACCCATAATTAAGTATCCTTTTAAAAAAAATCATGATTAAAGATATGGCCAGAAATGAAGCGCATAATAATAACCATCACTGAGGAATCTATGCAAAGTGACCCAACTTTAAGGTTTACTATATTTCATAGCGTCACACGTCATAATGGCTTTTGAACCCAAGCTCAATTATTGTGCAATGACAGTGAGCGGCGTTTATATTTCGCGTCAGATTACGGTCTTGCCCCGGCCTCGCCCGATAAGAATAACGGGGAGCTGAGGGTAATATGGTCACTTAATTCTATTAAAAGACTACCTGATGATGCGGGAGTTGAGAGGGAGCAGGCGGCGGGGATGGCACCGTCGTCGGCCGAAGGTCCAACGGTCCAAACGCCGAAAACAGGCCCTGTGCCCTCTGCAAGGATTCCCTATCCTGCAATACAAGCACAGCGCATAAAGAAGAAGATAAAGGAAAGTGAACGGAAACTGAAGAAAGTCGAAGGCAAAAAATTACTCACAGAGATAGCAGAAGTTGAAGAGGAAGAAGGGTTGATGGTATTGTTGGAATTATTAAGATGGATATGGCGATTAGCTACATTGTGGCCGTCCACAACATCACCGCCGTACCGTACTCTGCTACCATCTTGTCCGAGAAACCCTTGCTCCAAATTCAAGCCCAAGGGCATGCCCCTCCCTATGCCTAAGGACTCGCGCAAGCCGGCGCCAGCAGCAGCACTGCTGCCGGAGCCTAACTGCAACACCATTGGAGGCATGGCGGAGCCGTCACTGTTGGAGTAAGCAGAAGGGGGTACAGCCAAGATCTGCTCCAAAAAATCGTCACCCAATCCCTCCGAAGAATTGCAGGCCATTTCTTCTCCTCCTACCAGCGTTCTTGTTGTAAAACCAAAGCACTTGAAGCTAGTGGGGAAGGGGATTAAGGCGACATTATATTCAAGTATTGTTTACTGGAAAATGGAACGGAGGGCACGAAAAGCGGAAAAGGAATTTTGTTTTTTGGGGGGGGGGGTGAAGGAGGATTCGGACGAAGGCGTTAAGGCGGGATGGAAATGAGATTCCCGAGGAGAGAATGTAGTATGAGGAGTGGCTTATTCCAGCTTTATGGTTAGAAGACAGGTGCTGAGACGGGAGTGAGTGCGCGGTGGCTTTATAGGAAGACCAGAGAGAGAGAGGGAGAGAGAGAGAGGCTGACTAAAACCTCTGTACACACACAAAGTCGGCGTCCTTTCATCCCTCCTTCGATTCGAGTCTTTCTTGTGTGCACGCGCCCCACCGGGTTTTATCCCTTGTCCTTTTTAAGTTAAGCACAGCTATTTCACTATTGGTATTCGAAAATTGGAACTTTGGGTTGCCGGTAACAGTCCTTTCCGTGGTTCTATCTCTCTCGTCAAACCAAAAACAAACATAAAAGGAAAAAAAGCTTCCATTGGTTGGTGTGTGAAGATTTTTACTCGAAAGCATACTTCGTATCTGCCCACGTTTTTCTTCCACCCACAACCCTTTCTTTCCGCCCAAATTGTTCACATTTTTTTAAAAATAGTAGAATTTTTTTTTTGGGAAGATAGATATGTTTTCCAAAAGACCAAGACTTCAGTCATAACATCGTTCAAAATCATTAATTTTTGTAAGCACTTTTAGGGGTGTTTGGTATTCTCAAAACCGCGGTTTCAAAAACACTTTTCCGCAAAACGAGATAACCTCCTCCACATATTTACTTCGTAATCCGTAAAAACACTCCACATATTTTCTATCCGAACAGCCCCTTCATGGTTTCTTGGTACTAAATTTTTCAGAAATTTGGAAATAAAAATATTTTATTTTTTAAGTATTATTAAAAAGACATTTATTATTTCTTTTTAAACAAAGACTACTTTTTTATATGGATATCTAATTGGATTATACTATTTGAATATTGTTAACTTATACTCAATTGAAGATAGTTTTTCCAAAAAATATTTTCTGTGCTCGTATTGATTCGAGTTCGAGGCTTCACATTCACGCGGTTAAAACTCCATCCTCAAGAATAACACTGGTTGATAAATGAAGCTTACGTCTTTCCAGAAATTCACGTATAATAATATGAAAAAAATGTCATTTGTTTTAAGACTAAATAAAACAGCATTTTCATCGGGTTCACAGATTCTCAATATATCCACCTCTCTCATAAATTATTTTCGTGGCCATTACTTCTTACAGTTGTAATTTGATTTTGATTTTTTTTTAGGCGAAAATTAAGGCGGGCGATACTTTCGTATTTTTGTAGTTTTTCTTTTTTTAATTTTATATACATGGGAGATTTGAAACCTTTCACCGGACAAAAGAGCAAGAAAAAATTTCTAAAAGGAAAAACAGGCTCGCAGAAAAATCAAGATCTGCATACAAGCAATGGGTCGAAAACATTCAGTATTATACTCCATAACGGAGGAGTAACGGAGCAAAGCGCCAATTCAAATAAACAAGTTCACAAGATGGGAAAACAATCCATGGGCTGGCCTAAGCAGAAAGCGGGCAACTTATTGGACGACGCATATGAACGTTTACAGCCTAATGTGCTTCGCGATGTCCCTTTTGCCGGCCGGTTTCGACCGACTCAAGTCAAGCGTGAACCACATAAGATATCCAACATGCTTATAATATTACCGGGTAGGTAGATGGATATAATATGGAAGATCCAATAACCTAATTAGACGAGTTTCGTTTTAGTTTAGATTTGTGGACAAGTACTTCGTCCCTCTCATCACCACTTTCGCGGGCTGCGTTAGTGGAGAATGCCTACTGCCAAACAAGTTGGGCATGAGGCATTCGCCTCCAATCATCCATCCAAGAAACCAAAACGATCCACCTGGATTTCATTCCAGTTTTAAAAAATTCCAAGCTTCCAACCTTTTGAACGATGCCCTTCTCAAATTCTAATCAGACTGAGCAAGCGTCAACCGTTGTTTTATATACTATTACCTCGGGTTTTTAAAACAGAAATCAATTTACTAATTTAATAGATTAAGAAAACTAATTTAATTATTTATAATAAATAAATATTATCTTCTTTAAAATACTCTTACTAATCATGTATATTAATTAGAACTATCATCTGTTGAAATATTTAATGTATGTAATTACTACGAAGCCTTCCTTAAATAAATAAATAAATATGAAAGACAAAATAAATTAAAGTCTTATATTTAAAACTAAATTAAATATGAAACTAATTTTTATATTAAAGATAAAAAATGATACTCCTCTGTTTTTAAATATAAAACCCTTATACTAGTATATATAAAGCCCTGATATTTAGCATCGAAGAAGTGTTTATTTACTACATCGTGCATGACTCTGTTCTCCACGCAATGATTTACGGCATCGAGTTCATTTACTGCCACATTTAACTGGTTACTTTCTAGTTTACAAGATGAGATCTATTTGGACTTTCAGATTCGAGAAATGACACATCAAATTTGAAAATTGTTAAATTCAATTAAAAATAATTCTCATACGTTTTTTTTTCCCCTGCATTAACAAAGATTACCTCCGGCCCAATAGGAAGACACCTCACCCTAACTTAAAAAACAAAAAAAGAGATAAAAGAAGAAGCAAAGAAGAAACCCTTGGCATTCCTTCCACACAATCAACCAGCACATTCCAATTTTGTGTGCTAGCAAAAGAAAGCTGTGGCTGTTGTCAAACGCGATCTGTTATACTATGTTCGTTGCCTTCCAATATCCAACTCTAGTGCTCTGTTAAGTCTGATTTCCACAAGTATTTGCCAGAAATTTTTGAACGGGTAACTGGTAAGCAACTTTCAACTATTAATTAAATACTGAGGAAAGGTGTAAAAAGCATCAACTTTTCTCCCACCCCACTAATCCTCCCCTACTTTCTCATCTGGACAGTCGTCAAAAGCTGCCACGAAATCGGCCTACAGAGCTCACGAGGAGTTATCACATATATGCCGGTGAACAGAGCAGACCATTGCAAAGGAACATAACTTAAGCGTCGAAAGAAAATTTCGGTGACAGGGTAGAATAATTTCTTTTAATGGATTGTGCGATTGTGAAATTTTGCTAAGCTACCTACTTGGCGTATCTTTTACAAATTTCATACGCTCTCCTTTGAATTAGAGACTTTGATATCTTGCTTCTCCTGTTCGCTGACAGCAGCAGGTTTCTCAGCAGAAGTCTCTTCTATGGTATCAGGTTCCCTTTTAATCTCAGATTCGAACTCTTTAGCTGCCTGCGAGATTTACATTTCAATAGAAACTTTAACAGCAATGTGTAAAAAAAAAATTCAGCAGTTAATAGATCTCAATCTTCTAATTCTTAGGAAATCCTCCCAATGCAATTTTTTGGAGAATTATGGCCACATGGCACATGCAGACATACCACAGAGATTAATGAATGCTCAGTGTATATAACCAAGGTCGCAACTCCACCAAAAAAGCTCAAGCTTTCAAGTGAAATTTGGAGTGCCAGCCATGAACTTTAGTGGCAGCAAAAGTTCCACAATCCAAACTTGTTCCAAGCAAATAATTATATCAAGCCTCAAAACAATTAAAAAAAAGAAAAAAACTCTTGCCTCTCCCTTCTAAGTCATGTTGTTTAAGATTTCCTAGTCATTAACAAATTATTTTCTGTGGTTTGATTCTTCTTTCATAAAAAAGCAAATATGAACAGGCAAAACGAATACTCTATGAACACAACGAGTTGTGACGAGAGTAAGTACTGCAAAAGTATACGAAACAGCACCTGATAATTAAAGCATTCAATCTGTCATCTTTTTCACAAGACAAATGGAGCTTCTTGTCTAAGAGAGACTGACGAAGAAAAGAGCATGCCTAAAAAGACAGTCTACTCTTTTAACTAGCCACTAAACACCTAAGGCGCAGATGCAGCTAAAACTAGCAATATATCAATCCAACATACAATATACTCCTCCGTCTTTAATATAGAATCTAATTGTTAAGTTGATTTTAGTCCTAAATATAAAATCTATTTTTCATATTTATCAATTTTTTCTAAATTATCCCTATGAAACTCCTTCAACCATAACCAAGTAAAAGAAGGAAAAAAGATATCAAGGAAGATGATTATGGTATTTTAGGAAAAACATGTCATATTTCTTATAATTAACTAACTTACTAACTTCCTTAATCTAATCAAATTAGTTAAATAGATCTTATATTAAGAACCGGAAAAGTAACATTTATAGGAAGCCGCACCATTAAGTCATGAATAGAACAGCACATCTCAAGGTCTTTTCTTACATTTTAGTGTAAGCATAAACCTTAATCTGCACTCATGCAAGTAATGTGAGCGTATATGTAATTACAAATATGCACACACTCCCTCTCCATCATGAAACAGAGGGATAAAATACTAAAGTCCACCTGACTATCAGGGATATTTCAAATATCACTGCTTCACATCAGTCATGAATACTCCAAAAGGCATGTTGCATGCACGAATCTAGTGAAACTAAGGCAAGATCTTCCACACTCACAAAGTGCGGTTCAGCTAGCACAACCCCAACAAAAAAAAGCTTTTTTTTTTTTGGGGGGGGGTGTTTGGCGAGGCTATGCACAAAGCCTATAGGCTTCCAACGAGGGCCAACTCTGAAAACGACAGAATCGAAATCGATATGCATTATCAAATCTTTTCCGAAAGAAACCGAAAGGTTCCATAGATTCAAGCTCGGATTGATGCTATGCGTAAGCTTACATAGAGGAGGAAAAAATTGAATTCATTTTCCAACTCTTTGAACTCTAATTAAAGTGCCCATACACACGAGTTAAAAAATCCTTAATAATATCATAATTAAAAGAGAATTCCAGCGAAAGGGCAGTAGATTAACTCAAAGTAGATAATTTATAACTATAGCTGTGTCAGATGAGTGTAGGAACCTGTTGGAAGCTCTTAACGGTTTTGCCAATACTCCGACCCACTTCTGGCAACTTCCTGGGTCCGAAAACCAGAGCAGCCACTCCCGCAATGACAACGAGCTCCGGTACACCCAATCCGAACAAGGCGTTGCAAGTGAGACCCCTTTTGGATTGAGTGGTTCTGCTTCTGATTCGTTCCCGTACCGAAGGGTAACCAATACCAATCCAAGCTTTCTTTAAGAATGTGGAGGTAGAGTTAGTGACCAGGAAGGAGGAGGGAGGAAGATGTACGGGGGTTCTTGGAATTGAAGAAGAAAGGGAGAGGGTAAGAGAAGATGAAATCTCCATCGTCTGTTTATTTGAGATCTTTGAGAAATCCGGCGTTGGGCGTGCTCTGGTGTAGGTTCCGGCGCAAATTGGGACCTCTTGGGTATGTGCGACGGCTGGAGATGATGAGATAACGTGGACCAAGGCCCTATCCTATGACAGTATGACTGATATTTTTTAATTTTGTTTTGTTTTTCCCCTTCTTTTTCAATTGAGAATAGGGCTCAGCTAAGCAATATTTTTCATCTTTATTGCTTATTTTTCATCTACATATAACGCGCGCTTTCATTTTGATTAAAAACGATTATAGATCGCAAAAAAAAAAAAGATTAAAAACAATTATAATACTGATATCAAAATTCTCCCTTTCGTAAAAACTTTTTTCCCTTGTAAATATTAATACAGTAATTAGAAAGTAATTAGAAAATGATCCTACAACTAATTTTTAATAAAAAATATACGCAAATGAGTGAATGACTAGTGACTAGTGAGTAATCCGAATGCGAGTGGGGGAAAAAATAAAAAATAAAAAAGACCGATCCGAAGATAAGTAATTACATTTGGCAATTGATGGGTTGCAAAGTAAGACGAATGGGGCATAATTTACAAGTTTGCTGAGCATATCAAATTGATTTACAACATAATCAAGATGAATAGGCCATCCTTTACAACCGAAATAAATGCTTCAGAACTTCTCTAGCCATGCTCCTTTTTATGGCTGCTCTTTTTTATTACTGCTCTCCATTGCAGGGCCGACTACAAGAATCTGCACCACCTCCACGGATGCGCTTCTGAAGATGTTCCAAGCTAGCCACCCGCTGCAGGGAACCTGTTCTCCCCATCTTGTTTCCAGTTGCCATTGCCGCGGGGTTCTGCTGCACATTTTCCATGGAAGAAATATCTCCAACTCCATTGTTGACTCTTGAATCAGGCCCGGACAAAGAATTATTAGAAGTGAGTTGATAGAAGTGATGGTTAGCGTCATCTTGCACAGGTACAGCTGCATCTGATGCGTCGGAAGGACTTCCATCAAATGATGCCATACCCATCGATGATATCTCAGACATGGCACTGAACATTGGGTTTAACCCAGTTATTCTTTTCACGGTCTCTTCGGCCATCTTTACCTGAATATGACATCCAGCAGAAACAGCAACTTTTAGCAAGAGCTAGTATGTTTGCTACATAAGGATTTTCTTAATGCCAAAACAAATACAACTGAAAGAACGCTTCCAAGCCGCTTACCTTTGCTCTTAATGTTTCGACGTCAGCTTTCAAGACTCTGTTGTCAACAGCAGTTTCATTGTACTTCTGGCTTATGTCAGCAAGACGCTTTAACAATGATGAATTTTCTACTTTTAATTGAGCAACCTAAAGTGCAAAATTAGGTCAGAAAATAGAGACGACTCAATTGGAAAGAAGCCCACATGGGGAGAGAGTAATTGAGAGGGATGGGAGCTTAAAAGAGATCATACGACCTGTGTTTCAAGCTCAGTTATATGAGCCTGCTTTCTTCTTCTCGAGCGTCTGGCCGACTCCCTATTGGAAAGCATCCTGTGATACTGATACCATTAGGCATCAAATAATCGCATAGCGTAATTCTTCCCTCACTAAATGAAGAACCGTTTAATAAAATATTTTACATATTCTTCTTTCTACATTCATGCAGCTTTAACAGCAACATGAGAAGTTATTCGGTCCCACATTGTTGGATGCACTAGATACAATTTCTGTCTGGCAGGCCAATCGCATAATTTATTCAGAAGGAAAGTCTATGAATCTGTGAAGTTTCAAAAAATTCTAATTCACACACAAGCCACATTCACATTGGAACTGGTTCCTGAGAGCATATACAGACATACACTAAAAGATTGAACATGACCAGAAACAAACTCATTGTATGCAGCCAAAATTAGTGTACCTCCTTACTCGTTTTGCATCTGCAGGTTCCATATTTTCAGTCTCCACTTCAACCTCCTCATCATCAGACAGATCCCTCGATGATCCACTGGTTGTTGGCTTGGTTGCAATCGCCAGTTTCTTTTGAACGGCAGGTAATGAAGGAATTGCAACTGGTCCCTTCGCATCTTTATCGGGTATGTTAGATGGATCATGTCCTACAAGGTCATACAATGGCAGCTATAATTGACATAATTATTCACTAAGCATAATATGCATCAAGCTTCTTAACACATGGGATATAAATAAATGCCATCCATCTTGTTCACTGTATATTATTCACACACCAATACCTACATCTGCACTAACTTTCATAAATATGTCTGCAAGCATTAAAGATTCAAACCTTCTAAGGTAGCAGGAGATCCAGCTTGAGAAGTTTTATTGGCCTTTGATACGCCATTAGGTAAAGTGGCTGGATCTTGGGACTTGGCTAAGGAACCCTGCTGCCATGAGCAGAAAACAGCATGAGACACAGCTAAATTCCAAAAGGTTTATATATATAAAAATAACGAAAGAAAGAAACAAAGATGGAATGGGGAAACAGTAACCACTGTTAGACCATATGAGAATTTTTAAATTACACATCTGAAAAATTATTAAGAAAATCATTGAAGCCGAACATACATGAAGCTACGATCAATTTCAGATAGTAGAATCAGTCCAGTGAGCCGCAAAAAATTGCAAGCATATTGAGAGTTGGCGTGACATAGAGGGAAGAGCACAAAAGAATAAGTGCTACTACAACCATGCAGTAAAATACAAAGCGCTTAATGTTATACAGCATATAAGAAGAACAGAAATTACGCAGAATACCAAGGAAAAAGAGAGATGTTGAACATAAATTATAACCGCAAAAGCTACAGCTCCTTTTGGTCCCAAAGTTGAAAATATGATACCATTAAAAGCCCAATTCTTCTAATACTCAGCCTTGGTAGGAGCTTGAGAAATGACCGCATTTAAAAACTATAATCTGAATCACTGTGCATAGGAAGGGAAATACGAGTCGATATGTCAGTAACAATCTTCAAACTTGTGCCTTCGTAAGTCCGACGGACAGCTGACTTTAAAAGCAACCCTCCAAATAGAGCGGACTTTGCTTCTATCGGCACAATTTGTGTTGCCCGCCAAAGGTACTGGAGTCTCCATTTGCCTTTTAATTTAGTCTCACTTCCATAAAAACCGTAACCTTCTAATGATTTGGCCCAAAACGTAACAATAAATGAGTCCAGTTCTGGACTATTCGTTTTGATATGAATCTCAACGAGCTACAGAAAGCAACAAGGGCAGGGGCTTGAAGGAGAGACAGAAAACACGCCATTCTGAATCTCAAATTTCTAATACTTCGCACCCTTAAAGCCAACAAACCGGATCACGTCACCGACTACGTTAAAAATCCGGCCTATCCGGCCATTTTATAATTTTTTTTTTCGGCCAGAAGTAGCCATTTTATAAAGTCGGGAAAGAAATAATATCACTAATGGTTTTCAGAAATCAATAAACAGTACAGAAACTAACAACACATGTGTTATCGGTCGCCGCATATATTTTTATTACGTTTGCCAAGTCTCCCAGCAATGTAAATTCTAAAATAAGAGGTGTCACGAAAAGAAGTACCCGAGTCAAGGCGACCGCAGCGCAAGCGAGATTGAGTTTGCTCTTAAGGATAGCCTGGTACTGCTCAGAATCGACAGGGACGCTTGGAGAAGGTGCATTGGGAAAGCCAGCAGCATTCTTGGGAATGGATGGCGCCGTGAGGTCCTGTCTGGGTTTGGGCTGCTCCTTAATCTCAAGATTAGGCTCGTCGTTTTTGTCAGGACGGGAGGAAGGAGAAGGGCGAGGAGCATGGGAAGCAGAAGCTTCTTGGAGAAATCGCTGGAAGGCCCACTCGGAAGCACTGCGATTCATCCCGGAGGAGGATTCATCCTTTACGGTGGATACCGGCGGCGACCAAAACTGTTCAGAAATTTCCTCCACTGAAAGCACTCTATCCATATTGTTTCCCGCTTCGCTTCTGAGATTGGATGGCTGTCTGATCCTGTCCCAATGAGAGCAAATGAGAGGACCCAGTGCATGTAATTAATGCGGATCAACAAGTAATAATATTCATTACGGATACGGTAAGTGAGAAGCCCGGGAAATATAAAAGATTTTCTAGATCGTCAAGACGATAAAAGCGTGTGGGATCGTATCTGTACGATCCGATCGAGAACACATCCTCTCATTTTCTCGTGTTAACGTTATCGCATTAGACAGGAATTGACCCGGATACGAAGAAATTAAAAAACATGCATGAAGTGGAACTTTTACTTTTTAATTTATCCTGCGAAAATAAAGGAATTCAGATGGGATCGGATTTTATATTGTATGCCGTCATCAAAGAAATTTATTATTTGAAAATGGAGGATGGGTCCGATTTTGTTTCCCTTTATTTTCTTCATTCTTATCCAGTCTGCACTTTGTGAATTTAATCGATATCGCCTTTCAATTTCAAAATGGACCATTATCCACTTTTTTCTTTCCCCAAATTGGCCATTTGCATCTTTGGAATAGTTTGTACTCACGTTTCAACATTAACGGTGCCATGACATGAATTTTTTCCCAGACATGTCCGCCTTCACACCTTCTCTTCATCTCCACACGACAAATCCAATTTCATCTCTTTGTCTTGGAAAATTGATAATGATACATGAATAGTCGATATAAAATCTGCAAGGAGTGTCATTATTATTTATAGTACAATATCCCAGTTCGTTTTCATGATCCCCTTCGGATGTAGTGAAAATAAATAATGCCAGTGACGGATACAAGATGTAATAATTTGTGGAGTAGAAAAATGGGGAAAATGGAGAAAAAGCAAGGGAACCGCTGAGGTCATCATGGAGTGAAAAAAGGTCGTTGGTGCAGGATCCCTATATTTCAGATTCGGACAGGGCATAACAGAACAGGATTTGATGGGGTTCACGCGCGAAAATGTTATTTTGCCCCCTAAATTTTCGAGATTCTTAAAATCGAATGAGATCCGAGTTATTATATTTATATATTTATACACACTATATATGCGGCGGAATTTTCAAAACAAGGCGGTGGTAAAATGACGTGGCTCCAAAACGAAATACTTGGCGTATAAATTCAATCGGAACAAGTAAGGATAATGGATAAACATGGCTGGTGGACTATGGGCCCACGTGGTCATTCCGGTTAAAGCCCTGTTAGTTGCAGGTCGGACTTACCGTTTGGCCCAAAAGATTGGAATCGGATTTGCTGTCGGAGAGCAGGCCGACATATCGGATCCCGCGACTAGAATTAGAATCATCAGGGCTTTCCGAGTTACAGCTACTCAGCCATGGTAATTTGTTGAATTAAAAAGAATTATAGGAATTGTATTCTTTTGAATAAAGAAAACCACATAATTGTTCTGAACTAAGAAGCTATATTGATTGAATTATTCTGGATTGAAGTTTAAAACAACCAAAATTTAGGCTTGAAATCGTGACGGTGTTTAAGAATATGGGGATTCGATGCTTAAATCTTTTCATAACCCGGTTGAAACTCCGAGGTTGGATCTCGCTTGTGAGTTGAAAAGGCGCAAAAAAGGCGAAGCGTATGAGGATTCATTGGGCGGAGGGGCAAGTGGAGATGGAGGATTAGTGGCGAAGAATATCAAAATGACTCATCCGTGTCCCCAAAAGGTAGAAGCAGGCGCAGTAAATGACTTATCAATGTCACGTCGCAGTCTCCCACTTGCATCCCTGCCTATCCGTTTGGTGATCCCTCCGCCCCCGTTTTGGGCCCTTCTGCTGCTTCGTAACTCTCCCTCATCCTCACACGTGTCTTCTTCATTCTTATTGGATATAATTTCGGCCCATTTCACTGCCCATCGGCCATCTCTCCATTCACTCACAGGCTTTGACCCAAATGCGATTACGCCATTTCACCTGACTCACTTGCTCTCTCATAAAATGTATCTCAGAACACCCAACAATACACAGCGATTAAAGGCTCACGCTTCCCTTAAAACCCAAAAAAAAAAAAAAATCCAAGGAACAATATGATTTTACTTCATTCTCATATAATCATTAGTTTGTTCATCAGCTTGGAAGAAGCTTCGTGGTTTGAACGCATGCCTTCAGCTAAAATGAATTTAAATGCTTACAAATTTTTTAAACCGGCAGGAATTGTAATCCTGTATGGGCCCCAAAAAAAAAAAAGTTATTACATGACGTAATGCGCAGTTGTATTTATGCGAGGCTTGGCAACAATAGTATGGTGAAAGGATCCTGCGCCGGCAAAACCCACTCCCAGGAGAGCAAAACTTGGATGACCACAATACCCTCTACAATTCCATTTATCAACAGCCTCGCCCTCCTTCTCAATTTGTGTCCTGTATCGGCCATTGGCCATCTCTGGGGAGAGCCGACAAAACCCTCAGCAGGGTTGAAGAACATAATCGTCGCAGGGCAATGGAAATTATGGAGGAAGGGGTCATCACGACAAGTAAATTTGCAAAAGAAGGTGGAAGGCAGCCAAAGGCGGAGGGGCTGCCTGCGATTGGGCCAAGCAACGCAGCTTCCGGGTACTTTCCTCCCTCCTTCCCTTTCTCCCTGTCTCTGCCAAGGATACTTTTAAAACCAGCATGCCAAATTCCACATTTTTCAAAAGCTTCTGTGTTTTCTTTAAAATTTTCCATGCGCACTACAATACCAGAATAGCGCCCCATTGCTCTTCTTCATTTCTCTTTTCTTTTCTTCAACACCGATTATCGTTTTAAATAGAAAAACCCTATTAAAAAAACCTATACTTTTTCTCAATTTTGAATTTGATACCTATATATATTTTTTATTAGTGAGAAACTAATAATACTCATAAAGGGACGTTAGAAGAGTTAATATTACTAAAAAAGTAAAATTAAATGATTTAATTAAGAAAAAAATATAAGTACCCAATTAAAAATTGAGAGAACATATAGGTAGCTCCAATATAATTTTTCCTTTTAAATATACTAGATTTTTTAATTTAAGAGTTAGATAATTAATTTACAAAACTATAATTGATATAATAAATTATTGTTACTTTTTTTTTCCCCTAAAATATTCTTATTAATCATGTATATTAGAGTTATATTTATGGATAAATGGATAAATATTTAAGATAAAATATATTGAAATTTTATATTTAGGATAAAAATTCAGGGCCTGTTTGTTTTTGTTCTTTGTTTTCTTGTTCTCAGAATAATTTTATAAAATTGTTTTTTAGAATAAGTTTTAAAAACAAAAAATAAAAAAAATTTTGGGTAATAATTTTAAAAAATCATGTTTGGAAAAAAAAACCATAAAGAACTATACTTGGTAGGTGATAGTTGTTTTTGATAATAATAAGTGTTGAATAGTAAGTGAGAAGAAAAGAAAGTTTCTTAAAATTTTTCAAAGCAAAAAATAAAAAACACAAAAAAAAACAGATAAAAGTTGTTTTGGTTTTTTTATTTTTAAAACAATCGATTAAAAACAAATCACTAAACGAGTTTTTTTGTTTTTAAAAACAAAAAATTGTTTTCAAAATAAAAAAACTAAACAAGCCCTAAATCTCTAACTAATTTTTATATTATCAAATGGAGGTAGTACATTTACCGTAACGTGTAATGATAAAACAAACATCTTGCCCCCTCGTATTCTTAAATCTTAAGATGAAAGGTAGCTAGGTTGAATTTAGTTTTAAATATAATAAATTAATTCATTTTTTATAATATTAATCATTTTCTCAAATTAGTTTATTGAATGCTATACTACTTTCGTTTCTTAATACTCGTATTAGTGGGGGTAACTTTCATGCCTTGACTAATCTGGGCACAGGACGGTGCTGGACTTATAGTTAATAAACTTTTTTTTTATAAAAAAAAAAAGCACTTCACATTTGAGGGAAATTAATCTTCGAAAAAATTGCATGACTACCTGTATTGGAATCTTCTTTTCTTTAGCCAACGTATTGGTATTTTCTTTATTTGAAAGAAAAGCCACTTATATCTGATAATTTAATTTAATTCACTTTAAACATAAAAGTATTGATAACCCTCCTTATAAAAATTTCATTAAAATATGACACTAAAGCATTTTTTTATAAATGTTCAAATAAAAATAAAAACTCTGCCATCAATGTGAGTATTTGAATTCGGATATTCCTTTTATTATCATCTTTTAAAATGTAATTATATCTTTATTGCGCGGTGCTAAGAAGGAAATATTGTGGCGTCTGGGTGTCTGTGTGTGTACGTTCCTCTCTCGGCGATCGGTTCACGTGAGCAGGTAATAAATGAGTGGTTTTCCTGCCTCGCTCTGTATCCAGTCTATATATAGCTCCTTCCCCCCATGGCTTCTCACCACCTTCAGGTTGCCGTCTCTCTTCTTCTCTAGTTCGTTGCTGCCTTCAATTCACCTTTCCTCAGGTTTGTCCTTCAATTCCTTTTTCATTCTTTCATGCAATTCCTCTGTCTCCTTTGCGGCGTTCTTGTTATCTGCATTTTTTTAGCCGTTGCTTATTCCATTCTTCAAATTTAGGGTTTGAGCTTTTATTTATTAGCATACCACTCTTGTTAACTGCCTTACTGTTTCATTTCATGTGTATGGTCTCAATCGTTTCTGTCACTTGCGTCATTTTTGGTGTCCTCTCTCATAGGCTTCTGCATCTCCCTCACTAGGCCATTTTGTATGGTGTGCTAATCCTCTGCTTCAATCGAACATTCTGGCAGCTATGCTTTCATTGTTCTTTCTTTTTTGAAGAAACTGATTTGAGTACTGTTATCCGTCGATGAGTGCTTTTCGTATTTCTAACATGTGGAGGGGGAAAATTGCCTACTCGAGCGAGTTAGCTGCTTTCCCGTGTTCGCCTTTTTCTAATCCCATTATAATGTTTTTCTCGTTGCTAATTTTGCTTTCGCAGCGTTCTTTTTTTTTTTCCCGAATTTTGCGTGTTACTCAACTTTGTTCTATAACTGATTGATGTTTTCCTCGTTGAAACTCGGTTGTGTCCGAAGTGTGACATAATGTTTGTGAAGTGAGTTTCTATCAATCAGTCCTTGCATGACTAATTCAATGCTGCAGAATGGGAAGTACCGGAAAAACTGACTACGGTGCCTACACCTATGAGAACCTCGAGAGAGAGCCTTACTGGCCTTCAGAGAAGCTTCGGATTTCCATCACTGGTGCTGGCGGTTTTATTGCCTCTCACATAGCACGGCGCCTGAAAACCGAGGGTCATTACATCATAGCCTCTGATTGGAAGAAAAATGAGCACATGACCGAAGACATGTTTTGCCAAGAATTCCATCTTGTTGATCTCAGAGTCATGGAGAACTGTCTAAAGGTTACGAAGGATGTTGACCATGTTTTCAACCTTGCTGCTGATATGGGTGGAATGGGCTTTATCCAGTCCAATCATTCTGTTATCATGTACAACAATACAATGATTAGCTTTAACATGCTTGAGGCAGCCAGGATTAACGGGGTCAAGAGGTTAGCCATCTTGAATTTGCTCAATTTGTGCTTTGAGTTTATGCCTTTTTACTAATACACGTCACATGCCATGAATGTATTTTCAGGTTTTTCTATGCCTCTAGTGCTTGTATCTACCCTGAATTTAAACAACTGGAAACTAATGTGAGCTTGAAGGAGTCTGATGCCTGGCCTGCTGAGGTCTGTTGGTGATTTTTCTAATCAGATCATTTCTGCTTCTTCTTGATTTGCCCATTAAGGTTAGAACTCACGTGGCTAATTTAATGATATGTGTTAGCCACAAGATGCATATGGGCTGGAGAAGCTTGCAACAGAGGAGCTATGTAAACATTATAACAAGGATTTTGGAATTGAGTGCCGTGTTGGTAGGTTCCATAATATTTATGGTCCTTTTGGGACATGGAAAGGTATTCTCTTCTCTTAATTGCAAATTTGGAGTTATTGCCCTCTCTAAATGGGGTTATAATTCGGAAAATATGAATTGCAGCGTTGTTGATTTGCCAATTTTGTGACTTTGTTGTTCCTTCACACAGGTGGAAGGGAGAAGGCTCCTGCAGCTTTCTGCCGAAAGGCCCTCACTTCCGCCGACAAGTTTGAGATGTGGGGAGATGGATTGCAAACAAGATCCTTCACCTTCATTGATGAGTGCGTTGAAGGTGTACTTAGGTTAGTCTTAACTGATTCTGTGAATCATGCAGATAATCTTTGTGGGGGTTCCCCGAGTTGAAAAGTTAATTTCTGGACTTGCCACATCTGTGAATAAGGATGAAGCCTAGCAATGAGCCTTAGCTCAACCTGCACCCAAATTCCCTTGGGAACCAACGAATAGAGTTCAATTGTGACAACTCGCGCATTGGCCCATCTCCCTTTTCTGCTCTCCCAGATCATCAGATAGCCCTTGTATCAAAAAATAAAATGGAGCCAGCTGATTATATTTAGAATAATTATGAACGTTAATGTTTATTTACTGACGTAAATATATTTCACAGTTAGATACTAATGTCAAAATTTTTTGATACTGAAAATCTATAACTTTGTAAGTAGGTTTCCTAGTGAAACTGAGTTTTTTCAAAATTGGGGCATTTAAAGAGAAACATTATTAATTGAAGGAACCCCTTTGTACTGAATTCTTCGCCAAGAATTTTCTACTCCTGACGTGCTTGTGTTTTACTTCATTTTTCTTATGGGAAAATCCTTTTTTTTTTTTTTGCCTGATTTTTTTGGGAAAAACAAGCAAAGTGTTTTGCAGTGATACGTAAGCATTTTTCTTTTTGTTTTTTTTCCTGCCTTCTTTTAATTCTTCTTCTTGTTTTTTTTTTGTGAGGTTTTCTTATTTACAAGACTTACCATTTTGGTCCATTATTTGTGTTTAGATTGACTAAATCAGATTTCCGTGAGCCAGTAAACATTGGGAGTGATGAGATGGTGAGCATGAATGAGATGGCTGAGATTGTTCTTAGCTTCGAGGACAAGAATATTCCTATTCACCACATTCCTGGCCCAGAGGGTGTCCGCGGTCGTAACTCAGACAACACTCTGATCAAAGAGAAACTTGGATGGGCTCCAACTATGAAGTTGAAGGTATATTCAGAAGAAAGAAAGTGATCCTCTCACTTTCACTTCTTTTCAGTTGACCTCAGCCTTGTATCATCTTTCTTCTCTTAATTTTCTAGAAGTTTTGATGTGGTTAAGCGTCAGCTTTATTCTGTGCGTACTTACAGTGATCTTACTTTTCATCTGGTAGGATGGGCTGAGAATAACGTACTTCTGGATTAAGGAGCAGATTGAGAAAGAGAAGGCTCAGGGTGTTGATATTGCATCCTATGGGTCATCCAAAGTGGTTCAAACTCAAGCTCCGGTTCAGCTGGGATCACTTCGGGCTGCTGACGGCAAAGAATGAAGTGGCTATGCAGTGGTCGGCTACACGTGTATTTGTTTTAATTGAAGAGTCAGCATTCATGTTGTCATCGGTGGTGTTCATTAGCTATTGAGGATTTCTTTGTCTGAGGTTTGTTGGTGTGTAGGAGGGAAGTAAGGATTCAGGAAGGTTGTGGCGGGTTTCGTTGTAATTTGCTAAGCCCATTACTTGCTTTCTGGGGCTGTTTTACTGTGCCAGAAGTTCAAAGTTCTGTTTATCTTTATGATCGGTTTATAAGATAAGGATTATATACTTCCTTCTCGTTAATCATGAAGCCTTTGCCCATGCCATCGCTTATTTAAATGGTGATCTATCAAAAGTAGGTCGCTGCTGCTTGATATTCTGCCTAATTCCTGTATGACTCAAAAGTTCGAAAGTTAAACTTTGTGGGGCAAATTTGAACTTGTTTGGTGCGTTTTGCAACATTGGGACATCTGATTTGGACGGGCAGAGCGTCTCGCCAAACACACACAACTAATTGGGATAACGTGGTCAGTAATTACTAGTTACTGCCTTAACTTTATCCATACAAATTTATTTATTTATTTTTTTACTTTTAACTGTACCAGCCATTATAACAATCATTTTAAAATGCCAGAGTAGTTATTATTTGTATTTATTGTTTATTTGGTGCAGTAATTACAACTCGGAAATAAGGAAACATGGCTTCGTGAGGAGAGCCCGAAATGAGAAAGACGTGTTATGAGAGGGGCAATATAGGTACGTTGATGGGGAAAGGTTACGGCACTGGTGGAGGATGTTGATCCGTCTGGTAATTCTATTCCAAGTCACGTGCAATCTCCTAAGCTTTGGTATAATCATCAATAATCAATAACAATAATAGTAATATAAAAGCGAGGGCAACAGGGCGGAGGATACGACGACGGGCATTCACATGCATAACGTGTTTCTTTCTTCGTTTAGATGAATGCATAACGTGTAGACTTTTCAGTCACGAGGTCCTTCCCTGAATGAAAGTGGCTTCGTGGCAAATTGGATTCACGGTTACTGGCATGCGAATGTGAAATGTTCAATTCTCTCAAAGGCATCACAAAATCAGACTTCGAGAACGATAGCATGCTATGATGTATTTATCCCAGCCCCACATGTTCCTTCCTTGGTAATAGACATGCTGATAGATAAAAGGCTAGAGATTTGCTATAGCCTCATGACTTGCAGATCCACAAGTTGTTGAATATGAATTGGGAAGTCAAACTGAGACACTATCTCGAATCTTTAATAATATAAAAGTTAGTTGGCTAATTTGAATAGATTAAAAAAATTTGTTAAGTTTGTTATTTGTAAAAAATAGGTATTATTTTTCCTATAATATTCTTGCTAATCATTTGTATTAGTTAGAAGTACCATTTGATGAAATCTTTAATACATATAATTACTATGAGGATTATTTTGGAAGAAATGGATAAATATGAGAGACAAAATAAATTAAGATCTTATATATAAAATTAAATTAAAAGTTAAATTAATTTTTATATTTAAGATTGGATGAAGTACGTTGCCAGGAACAGAAATACCGTCGCTGATGGTCCGGCCTAAATAGGGTATCAATGCTTCTGCTTATCTGAGGGGCTTTGGGTACAGAGACAGCCTGGGATTTAATCCCTCTGAGTTAGTGTTATTTTGGGCCATTCTTGTTTGTCTTTTGGGCCGAACAATATTGGCTATTATTGATGCGGCCCACACCCAGGTCGCTACTCTCATTGGACGATAGTTGTATCCGTTTCCGAGCCCAATAGCAGCACGGAAATTTACAATTCCAAAACTTTTATTCTAGACATCAGCTAAAGAATGGGCGTTGCTGAAGCCAATGACTACCCCTTGAGATCCCGACTTGAATAGTATTACTTCTGAGTCTGATTGCAAACTACTAGTAAATAGACTCATTAATGATTCACAGACACGTATGTGTTTTTCATAGTTTGGGATCGCATAAAAGAAATTATGAGACGTGATTGGTTTCTTCGTATTCAATATGCTTCCAAGACATCAAATATGGTTGCTCATTTGGTTGAAAAGTAGTCCTTGTCGGAGGAATGAATACTTCTGCACGGATATATGGCGCCAAATATGTTGGGGCGCTAAGCGAAATGACGTCTTGGAATATTTATACCCACACTTGAGTAACATGTAATTTGTTTTAGGCTTAGGCCCTCTCTTTGTTAAAAAAAAAAAAAAAGCGATTAAACCCTGATTAATGTTCACACTTCACACTCGATCCTCTCCTCAAATCATGACCTTTTTTACCAACCCACTCAAGACAGTACTTGAGGATAACAAGAGATGATGAGCCCTGGATCTACAGGCCTATTGACTTTTTTCAAAGCCATAAAAAAAAAAAAAACTCGGATCACAACAGCATGTTCTTCTATAATTGTAATATGGAGTTCGAAGGTAAAAAAGAAAAAAGAAATGGAGTTCATGTGCATGTTACATAAATCCACAAATACAGAACTCACTATAGAAGGTACTGTATAATGCAAATTTTCGCAGCAGAAGGGACGGGTGTGTATTTAGATGCACAGATAAATGACTCACGTACAGCACAGCAAATTCACCCGATAATGAATCTGAAGAGCTGTGCAATAACTCGAGTACCTTATACAGCAAAATCCTGAAAAACTGGACTGGATTCAAGCCGCTCCGCAAATTTCTGCAGTATTTCTTTCAACAACCTTACCAACTCATCTTTATCCGATTCCTCATGTTTCTCTTTACCTACATCAGCAAAAATATCATCATAAAGAAGAACAACTGCCTCGTCCGCTTCAGATAGTGGTAAACCCAACTCTTTCGCATTTCTTTCAAGGAAGCTCCTTAATATTTCCTTATTCCCTGACCCGCTCTTGGAATTCTGCTTTTCCTGCACAAGCTTTTCTGCAATGCTGCTTAATTCCTTTTCATTGGTCAACAGCTGCATCGTTGTTTACAATATCAGTTATGCATAACCATAGGCGTAAACTGGCACGACGGCATCTACTTATTATTTTATTTTTTGAAAAAAAAAAAGAAGAAAAAACCCTTTCTGACTTCAATGTCCAACCTTGAATTGATATGACCAATCCCACTGAGCAAAACTTACAATGCTACGTTATAGTACCTCTGATCCTTAATATAAGACCCTGTTTGATTTTTATTTTGATTCTAAATATAAGACCCCAATCCACTTTGTCTCTCATATTTATATATTTTTTTTCAAAGTAGCCCTTCTAACAAGGATAGTTCTAGCCAACACACTTGATTAGCAAGGATATTTTAGGAAAGATAATATCTATTTAGGACAAATAACTAACTCAACTTACTTTCTTAATCTCCTCAAATTGGTCAACAGGCTCTTATAATTAGGACCGGAATAGTACAAGACAGAAAGGAGATAAGAGCGCAACAGATGCTAACATTGTCATCTTTAGACTCGGAAGATGAATAGTAAATCAGTTCTCAGATATGCAAGAAACACTTACCATGGAATAGATTAATGTTATAGATATAAGAATGAAATTTAACTGGGGTAAAGACAAATGGATGTAGAAGATACCTGTCTTAGCTTAGAGCCATTGATGATTTTTATGTTCCGAATAAAAATGACATTCTTTTGCGAAAGCTCCTCAGCTAGATCTTGCAGAACGGCCTGGAGAAGTTGTGCAAACTGTGCCTGGCCCAGTTGTTCTTCTCCATCTGCTCCATGTTTTCGCAGTATGTCGTTTAGCTGAGGAAACTCTGTCCAAGACGCTAAAAGCTGTCAGTTTCTCAGATTTGGAGAACTACCATACATGAAGTTCACAAGTACCATAAACATGAGTATATGGATCAGCTAAGAGAAAGGACCAGGTTCATTTTTCTTGCATATACAAAATAAATTGTGCATCTTCCATTAACACGCGTACGCGGATCGGATCCCAGAGTATCTATATTTTGGTGGTTATGATTATATATTGCATAATTTCAATTCATTATCAAGGGACAACAAATCTACTGGGGAGGGAGAAGATAACGCCAAAGTTTGGTCCTAGTGCTTTGATGCTGCAGCCACTTATAAATTCCTGATAAAGTATAATAGCTTAAAACAGGAAGAAACAGAAAACAATAATAAAAACAAGCGCCGCAGCCTAAAGCAGAAAAAAAGTGAACCTGAGAAAGGAGGAACACCCATCTCAGCTCCCATCTGGACAAGAGCGTTACGGATTTCACTCTTACTGATTTTCCCCTTATCCTCAGCGTCCAAATCAGTGAAAATATCTTCTGCTAACATGGCAAAATCGTCCTCGTCCTCCAAAAGCAACCGCAGAGTGTTACCATCCAAGATGGATACAACAAGAGGATCACCTACACGTATAATTTCAATGTATGAATATGAAGCGTTTTTTCCTTTGTCAAAACATCAACGCCGAACTATTTGATCATGAAAGCGCAATTTGGAAAACGCGGAAGATTTGATAATCGTTCAAAACTTATCATAGAACTTAAGAAAAAGAAAGGTTAAAGAAGCTTAACGTTTTCCGTAAGAAAGTGAAATTCAGGCCCATCATCCACATCAGGTTTTTTTTAAGTCTGATCTAAGTATCAAAAAGAGACTTCTGAATTCCCTATTTGACTCGTGCTATTTCTAGTGGCATTTTTTTGTTCCTGAAATCTTCCTAATTCATCTTCATTTTTCCCTACCCAGCGGAAACTCCGAACAGATTAAAAGGGGTTCAGTACCAAACACATCGTACAAAAGCCCACGAACCACTCAACACTGGTGACTAGGAAATCAAGAGTTAAATCGACCTCGCTGAAAAATGAAAAGGTTGTAATTATAGTGCATTATTTGAGTGATTGAGATTGAAAAGAGGCAGATATCGGATATGCTAAGACAACAAAACTAGAATTCAGTATTTCCCACACAAAAAGGATATGAACCTTTGAGTTCATCGGCGATCGCTGCGATGTAGTCTTTGAATATCCGGGAGGCTTTGTCCTTGGTGAACTCGGAAGACCGGAAAGTGTCGACATCGCTGGTGATGATACGCAATAGAGCAGAGGCTCTAATTAATTCCGGTAATGGTAGACCAAAGAGGGAATCAGAGGCTCTAGAATCGGCTATGTCCAGTAGCTGAGCTCCAGAGAAGACGTCGTCGGGCTTCGGCAGGGAGAGATCGACGGCTTTGATGTGCATTCCGTCGAGAACACGCAACGCTCCGTCCGTCATTCTGCCACGGGATAGTCTGAACTCTGAACTCAGCTGAGCAGGAGGACTTGGGAAGTTTTGGAACCTAAAAATAATACGGTCTGCGTCTTGTATTTTCCGTGTCTGGACTTCAATGCTTTAACTCCCATTCCTATTTCTATTTCCAATTTTCAGAAGCAAATAATAAATTCATGTGAAATGCGTCCATTCGTCCAAATCCACCTATAGTTTAATGTTAATTATTAAATTGTTAATTGATCGCTTTCATTTCTTCATTGTTCACTTGTAATAAATAAGAATTCCACCGGTCGTTTAACGTCACGCGGATTGAGTCAATGCTGAGATCGCAAGGCCTTAGTAGTTAAGAAAGGAAGACCGGTTTGCATATGGTCTTACCACTACAAGTTAAAGAAGGGCTAAATGGTATTTTTCCCTTTTCACTGTTTTGCCGGGGCACCCCGTCCTCAACTGATTAATAACAAAGCTAGTGTCAGCACTCACCAATTCATCATATCTCAATTATCTGTATTTTATTTTGATAATTTAGATTTGATTTTTTATTTATTTTAAATAATTATATTAATATGTATATAATCTAAAATAAAAATAATTTATTAACTATCATTTTTGCAAAAATAGTTTTTTCTATTTAAAAATAATTAAGTAAAGATTTTAAATCTGAATCGTTCAAATCAAATATAAACGGTCCAGATCCAATGAGTTCAAAATATATATCAAGATGATGAGTATTGAAACTGATTCCGATTAATAGTCACGTTATTTTCATGTTTAGAGTGTTTTTACCTTAAAAATATAAATAATGCAACTAATACATAAAATTCAATAGTGTGAAATAATTGGCACCGCTGCTTTCTTTTTATCAAAGCCCATAGCACCATTTTTTAAGGCTTTACATGCCAACAAGTACATATATGCTTATTACCAAATACCTAAAAAATCGGCTAATTCGATTTAGAGTTCATGGTTTCTTCTTCCTACAGAGGTGTTGGAACTCGAACTCAAGGTTAAAAGAAATCTAGCGGGAACTTATACCATCAGAGCAATACTTTGTTGGCATCATTGCCAGTTAACTACCAACTCAGGTTGATAGGTTTTTTGGGTTGATGAATACCTGATGAGTAAGCTATGTGACGCCTATAAACGTGAAGCTGCGCGTTTTAATATTTGAAGAGCAACACTATTTTAATGAATAATTTAGGATTTTCTGTACTCCTTGAAAATAGTCTAATATTAATAAAAATGCCCAGTAACCCAATGTTAAAAGAGACAGACGCTTATAAATTCAAATTTCATTTTGACCCGTAGACAGTGGTGATGGGGTTGAATGAGTTCTTCCCTTAACTCGGCATATACATCAATGCCTTGACATTTTTTTGCAGTGCCTCAGTCGGAAAATACTTTCCTTTTGTTAAACAGAAAACACGACAACAGCATATAAATGGTATCTGATTTTCTCTTGACATAGAAATGTTTGGATAAAAACTAAATCATGATTTTCAAAATAATTTTACGACATACGAAGTAGATATGTAGAGGAGTTTGCCTCAATTTTTTTAAAAAATACTTTTTAAAAACATTTTTGGAGTGATTCAAATACCTTCATAATCTTATTTTCTTTCCCCATGATCGCAAGGATATTCCTAAATACTACTTCAGGTTCTATTTATAAGAGCTAGTTGACTAATTTGAGTAAATTAAAAAAAAAAAGTTAAGTTAGTTATTTATAATAAATAGGAGTTGTCTTTCCTAAAATATTCTTACTAATTAAATGTATTGGCTAAAATTATTATTGTTAGAAAGACTATCTTGAAAAACTATATATAAACATGAAAGACAAAATAGATTGATCGAGGTCTTATATTTAGGATCAAAACAAAAGTCAAACAAGATCTTATATTAAAGAGTGTACTTGCTTGGGAGCGAAGGAACGGATTCCGTGTTGAATTTGATACATATATCCAGAACATAGCAATGCAGGTTGAAGGAACACAGTCATTTCAAGAGAATTTAATTTAGATATGAATATTCTCACTTTTCCAAAATGCAGACGCGTTAGACTCAGACCATTTGAATTGTGCTGCTTGACTTGGGGGTAAAAGATGGGTAATCTTGAGCATCAAAAACTTTATTGCGCTTTAGATTCTGAATTCTTTCGCCCTCAGCACTCCACAACGCAAATGCATCCTCTCCATGGACTGCCTTGTCCCCCACAACCAAATCCTCTATCTCAACTCGAAGTGGTACTATGGTCCTCACCACCAAGCAAATCAAGCTCGTCATGACCACGTTCAAGCATATCACGAGCACCATGGCTTCGACCTGGATCCCCATCTGTCTCAAACCAGCACGTGTAGATCCATTCTGAAGCGCATAAGCAAGGCCCATGTACTTCTCCCAATCGGGCACCGCATAGAAGAGATGGCAGAGTTTAGGAACTGCGAAGAAACCTGTGAGAAGGCCGCCAAGAACGCCGGCCACGGCGTGTGTGTGGAAGACGGCCATAGGGTCATCAATATCCTTCAAGAACCTCACCCTGTTATGGAGAATCATCATGGTGTACCAGGGAACACTTCCGGATATCAATCCCATCAGGATGGCTGCCCATCCTTGCACAACTCCTGCAGTTATTTGCAAGGTGAATTAAAATAAAGTGTTTTAAGCGTGAAGGAGGAAATATCGGAAATATACAGAATGTAAGGTGGTTATTAGTATTACCTGCGCCGGGAGTGATGCAGACAAGGCCAGTGATCATGCCTTGCACGGCGCCAAACACGGTGGGCTTTCCCAAGTAGAAGGCATCCAGGATGACCCAGACGATGATGCTGGTGGCGGCACACACGTGTGTGTTGAAGACGGCCAGAGATGCCACCGTGCTCGCCACGAACGGCCCTCCGCCGTTGAATCCACTCCACCCCATCCACAGCAGCCCCGCTCCGGCGAGCACCATAATCATGTTGTTTGGTGTTTGCGGACTCGCGTCCCTATCCTCATTGATCTTGGACCCACCCACCTATATATTAAAAACGCAAACGCCGTATACATTTTACTGTAAGTCAAACAACACTGATAGTTTCTGACGATTTAAGAACCAGATAAAGTGGCTGGATGGGAGGGACGAAGATATACCCAATAAGCAGCGGTGTGAAGCCGGCAACGCCGGCGGAGAGATGAATAACAAAGCCTCCGGAGAAGTCAATGACGCCCTGCTTTGCAAGCCACCCATTGGGGGACCAAATGCTAAAGGCAGAGACGGTGTAGGAAAAAGTGAGCCAGAGTGGCACAAACAGCATCCAAGCTCGAAAGTTCATCCGACCAAGTAATGCTCCGGCTACTAAGATCAAGGTGATTCCGGCGAACACGCCCTGAAGAAAGAACACCATGGTTGCGGTGGGAAACAACCCCAGAAACGCCTTCTCTAACAGAAACTTGTCGTCCAGCGCAACGCCTGGTTTTCCCACGAAGCAAACCAGTTCGTCACCGAAGGACATTCGGAAAGCCCAAGAAGCCCAGCAAAGTAGAACAGCAGCGAAGGCGTAGAAGGCCATGAAGGCAGAGTTAACGGCCCAGGTCTTCTTGACGAGGCTCCCGTAGAGGATGACCAGCCCCGGTATGCTCTGGAGACCCACCACTGTGGCTGCAGTTAACTGCCACGCGTTGTCTGCTTTGTTCATCCACCCCGGGCTCGCTTCGTCCGGTAACAGGTTCGATGGAAGCTCCATTTCTATATGATTTTCCCGGATCTATGCCAGGCAGGCTTCCACTGTACCAGAAGTTAGTGAGGGCCAGAGGCTTGAGAGGGAAGCTTCTACGGCTCAAGAGCGACGCGTTATACAATGGCTCTGTTTTTGCGCCGCTCACTCATAATACTGTGTGTACACATAATGATTCCTATCCCTCTTCGAGAGACTGATTTCATTGAGAAAGTGAAATCAGAAAATTTCAGGTATCTTTTTAACCACCAAGTTACAGCTACCAGTTTTCAGTTGTTAATTTTAAACTTGCTCTGCTGATGTTTGGAAGCCGTAGGCCGGCTCCATTGGCAGTATGTTTGAACTTTCCTCGTTGATTGGTCATGCTGTAAATACACTCGATATATGATTACATATTCATCACGGTACATGGCGCGGTTTGAGAAAACTTCAACTATATATCCATAATTCCTAGAACTTGCATCAACATTTTTTTTTTTTTGGGGATGGTTTAAGTAGCTTCCCATCGGATCACGCGTGCGCTTACTAGCTGGCACAGTATTACTGACCACGCTGGTTGATAACGTTTGTTTTCAGCTTACGGATTTGGATTATGATGGTGTCTAAATTTAACCCTTGCAGGCAGTATAAAGTTAGAATATTTACACTACCCCTTGTTTTCATTTTACTCATGTCTTCGATCTAAGCGTGGCAGGAAACAAAAAAATGTAATAAACCCAGCCAACCTATTAATATCAGCAATAGAAAGAAAAGTACAAGGGAGAGTACATCATTGTCATCCTCAGTTACCTACAATGGCATTATACTAATCTGATCATTAATTTGTATTCTTGGACGAGGACGGCGGGAGCAAGAAGAACGCTTGGAGATTAATTTCAAGATAGAGTGATTTTGAGCTACTCATGGTACGTCATTTTGTTAGTTTCTTTTCCCTCTCTGTTATCTGCATATGCCGTTAAACTTGGAAAGCATCGATTCTTCGACGGCGACCACTTCATGTAAAATCATATTGCAGGCCGTGTTTTACCCCGTCATATTTAGTCCCTACACACGCGCAGAGGAAAAAGAATTCATGCGTGTAGGTATTTCTTTTTACACTTCTATTCTTAATTAGCATACTGTTCTTTAATTAATATTTGACAGCTGTAATGCTTTTACCTCTCAGCTCTAACCTCTAACTAAATAGACATCCGAAAAGCATTGAGTTTAGTGTGTAAAATACCTTATCCATAGCCTATGAAAGGGCCTTTTTTTTTTTTGGCAGATTTTATATATTATATAAGATTGATTTTGCGATATTAATAAACTTATTAATTTCAGGCTGATTCAGGCTTACTGTAATGAGATCACAAGCGGAAAGCAGTTTTAATTATTGAGAGGAAAAAATTGAGGGAAATTAATCAATCCATCTTTTGGAATATTACAATTTTGCCCAAAACGAGCACACATTGCGAGACAAATGGAGGGAAGCTAACTGTTAGTCTGTACTTCTACTCCACATCTGATCCAGGTCAAAAAAGAAAAATACTCCACATCTGACGTGTATAGAAAAATTGATAACATCTCTTTTGCCAACTATATAATAATAATGATAATGATAATAATAAAATTATACTACGCTAAGCTTACGCTGATTTTATAGTACCAATCAGGTATATATGATGGGATCATCAACACTGGGAAAGATTTTACGACTTAAAAATTGTAAAGAAATACCTTCTTGATATGATTTTTATATGACAAAGGGGATTCAATCATTCAAACCTTAGGGGCATAAATTACATCGCATAATTTTTTAAAAAAAATCATCAATCTAAATGAAGCTAAATACTATCATTTTATACCATTTACATTTTTTAATTAATTCAGGGGGAAGATAGAATTCTGACATGTATTATCAATTTAATTCATAAATTTTAAGTTGTAATTTGAATGTATAAACATATATAATAAAATTAACGATAAGTAGCGTTACTGTATTATATATTAATAAGTCATGAAGAGTGTGATCCATGCTGTGCATTGAAGAACAGGCATATGACTTTTGTAAAATCCGTGTCAACATGACGAGTGGATGCTTAGTTAACAATGCTTAAGAAATACGAAAGTACGTACGTAAATGGCTGGAATGCCATATAAATATAGAGATATGAGGATTAGTTAACAATGAGGCGCACTTTCGCTGGCTTTCGAACTTGTTTTGATTAGGGCAGCTAAAAATCAGAGTATGCATACAGCTTCCCTCGAGGGATACATGAAGACATACATATGAAAATGTAAAGATATTATATATATATATATATCTATGTAGTACGTAGCGGAAAACCAACTGATCAATGACACCTCTGAAGATGATTTTTTCGGCTGGCCAGCTGCTTCACGTGAAGTCTGGAAACATACTAGCAGGAATCTACCCTGATAACTATTATCTCCAATACTAGTACCGCAAATCCACAGTCAAGCTACTATTTTTACTGTCAGAGAGCAAAAAACAAAAAAGAAAGCTACTATGTTCCTTACTTAGCTGTTGCCTTGTCAAACTTTTCTCTCAGCCTAATAAAGCTTCTAACCACCATCTATCGTCTAGATCCCGTACTTAGCTGTGTCACTGTTGCCGTCCAGACCACCATAAACCATCCTTCATCCTGAGTCGTCCGTCTGTTATATATGACATCTCACACTCATCCTGAGTCACTCCCACAAAAATAAAGTTTTTATCTGCTAACCTGACCATGATCCCGATGGAGACTTTGTCCTTTATGCAGTACCTAGTATGAACTGCATGGGTTTCTCCTAATGCTCCGTTGTTAAGCTTATAGTTTTTCACGATGCAAAATCCTTGGGAGACATCAAAGTTGAAAATCATAATTTATAAACGGCATACACATCACTGATTCTCATTCTTTCAAGTTCTTCCATCTCTTCTTTTCCTCGTTTTGGTTAATTTCCCAACTGGGTACGCTGTATACTCAAGCCAAATCAGATAAATTCCCCCTACTCTTCTTTTTCATCGGACTGATCTGACTAGTTATTAATTTCTTCTATCAAGCAGGACAAAAACAATAAGTTATTTCTTCTTCACAATGTTCCTAATGCTCCGTTGTTAAGCTTATAGTTTTTCACGATGCAAAATCCTTGGGAGACATCAAAGTTGAAAATCATAATTTATAAACGGCATACACATCACTGATTCTCATTCTTTCAAGTTCTTCCATCTCTTCTTTTCCTCGTTTTGGTTAATTTCCCAACTGGGTACGCTGTATACTCAAGCCAAATCAGATAAATTCCCCCTACTCTTCTTTTTCATCGGACTGATCTGACTAGTTATTAATTTCTTCTATCAAGCAGGACAAATAACAATAAGTTATTTCTTCTTCACAATGTTAAAACTCAATAGCGTGTCTCCTATTTAACTGTCGCATTTGAATTTGCTTACATCATATATACAGGCCCCGCTGCGCCGATGAATGATTAAATAACATGCCCAGTTTCGAAGAAAAGCAGAATAAGAAATTCCGTACCCTGAATTAGTCACCCACCTGCTTCTTGACGCCATAAATCGATCAGTGTTAATGAATGGATTCTCATCGAAAATGGGCGCATGTAGATCTGAAACTGAAAGCTGCCGCTGCAAGATCCCATTTCTCCTCATACATGCACCTGTAGGTTGAAAGATGCGCAAGCGGAATAAAAGGGTCAGATAAACATTACCAATGCATCCGTGTGCGATGATGAACACAACTGCAAACGAAGGAACCACAAAAAAAAAAAAAGGCACGCCATAAAAAGAAAATAAAAGACAAGCCCAAAGCGTTGAATATTGATAACAGGAAACGTGATGCATCATCACCACCACCGTCATCATCAAAAGCACCAAACCGCGTTTCGGTCACTTGAAATCGGAACACATCCCGCATCTGTTGCTCAGGAAATGTATGCACATATCGGCCAGTTTAATTTACATGTGTAGAATTGCAGAAATGAAAAGTACTGAGAGTAGGGATGAGGTCACACACACACACATATTTGTATATTGCTAATTGATTAAGCAAAAGGAGGAAGGGAATGAAGGAAGAAAGCAAAACCTGGCTCGATGGCAGGATCAGGCGGAACGAGATAGGTAGAGGATCTGGGAAACAGAGAGAGAAATAGGGCCGGTGGGGGGGTATGCTTCCGTTCAACAGGTGAAACTGCCGCATGATCTATTCTCGCCCCAAATCAATATCAGAAGGTAAGCTCAGATCATGCTGGCAGCTTCAACTGCTGCAGGTGCATATATTTTATATATAGGTTACCTAGGACTATATACACACACACGTACATATATTGCCCCTTGAATTAGGCCCTCGGCGTCTGTCACCCCGTATTCTTGTTGTTCTGAGGAGGAAGTTGAGGAATAGAGAGATATACAAGAGCGATGCGAGAGGAAGATATAGACAAACGGCAAGCAAAAGGCGTGATAAAGCGTGTGTGTTTGTAGGGTTGCTTTTTTCCTTTGGTTTTTGGTCCCCGCCCCGTTTGGTGGTGAAATTATTTATATATTATGGGCAGACATGAAGCACGAGGCAAGTAGTAGCTTGTGTAAATGAATGTTTGCACTGTCATATCTGTTGTCTCATGTATGTGATGAAGGACACACACACACACACGGCTATCTCCACCTCGATCTCTCTGTTCACGTCTGTTTAATTTTTTGGGATCTTTGTGTGGGAGGCTGGCTACTGAGAGAAGTAGGAATATGATTGCTAATACTGCTTAACCTCTCTGTGCTTTTGGTCCCCGCCCCGTTTGGTGGTGAAATTATTTATATATTATGGGCAGACATGAAGCACGAGGCAAGTAGTAGCTTGTGTAAATGAATGTTTGCACTGTCATATCTGTTGTCTCATGTATGTGATGAAGGACACACACACACACGGCTATCTCCACCTCGATCTCTCTGTTCACGTCTGTTTAATTTGTTTGGGATCTTTGTGTGGGAGGCTGGCTACTGAGAGAAGTAGGAATATGATTGCTAATACTGCTTAACCTCTCTGTGCTAATTAATTGGAGATAGTAAAGTGGGGGTGAACAATAAATGAGATGGATGTGGATGGTGATAATGGAAGGGAAACGAGGAAGAACAGAAAGGCAGGCGGAAAAGGGGGGAGGATGCATGAATGCGGTCCCCAAAAGAAATAAGGGGCGGGGGGCGCAATTTAATAATATCACGCTCAGCACCCTCCACATGCAAGACCTTCTGAATATTCCAAGGTCGTCCCTTTTCCAATTGCTTTAGCCGTGCAACCCTCCTCCCCTCACTTCATATTCCCTCTCTTCACTTTGCAAACTAGGTATCAATCAGAACCTGAGCAACCACATATAGGGGGGGCCATTTTGCAAACATTTGCCGCCAAAACTCCTTTCTCTCTACTTTTTCTTGCCGTGTATATATATGCATACATTTTTAAGTTTTCTTTTTTCTTCTTGAATATGTTCAGTATACATATTGGGTTTGAATGTCGTGTGTAGAAAGAGCTGATGTTGCATGACCTTTAATTTACGCTTCTGCATTTGGATTGGATTAGTTATTAGAACTCAGCGTAGCCTGCCTTTAAAACACCGTTGGTATTACAAATGATATATGTGCGTTTGTGAATGTATATTTTACATCTTCAACAGTACTTCTCTCCTTTTTCTTGACGGGCCGGGGCAAAAGGGAAAAAAAAAAAATCACCGTAATCAATTTATAATGGTGGGGAACCTGTCTGAATGTCGTGTGTAGAAAGAGCTGATGTTGCATGACCTTTAATTTACGCTTCTGCATTTGGATTGGATTAGTTATTAGAACTCAGCGTAGCCTGCCTTTAAAACACCGTTGGTATTACAAATGATATATGTGCGTTTGTGAATGTATATTTTACATCTTCAACAGTACTTCTCCCGCGTTGACGGGCCGGGGCAAAAGGGAAAAAAAAAAAATCACCGTAATCAATTTATAATGGTGGGGAACCTGTCTCTCTCACGATTAGAAGATGATTATTAATAGCTCAAGTCTTGAACTTTCCTACCTAAACTTCCACCTTTCCACCCCCAACATACTTAATTCTGTGGTCCTAGTTATAAAGAGATAAGAAATTTTTCTGTTCTATTTATAGGACACTGAGAGAAATTTTTTACATAGATATACAATTTTACCCTTAATTTATTATTGTGTTATTTTGTTTACGTAAGGTGTAATGTATATTAAATAGAGATAAAATTAAAAAGTTACTGTTTAAATGAGAGTTAATGAAGTTTAAGATTTTTTTTTAATATAAAAAAGGTTTAAGATTTTTGTTGGTATATGTGAAAGATATTGGAAGTGACCTATAAATAGGATCAAAAGAATATATACCAACTCTAATCCTTAATATAATAATTAGATAAATAATTCATGAATATTAAAAAACTAATTGCATTAGTTATTTTTAATAAACAAGTGTATATTAAAAAAATTAGTTAAATTAATTATTTATAATAAATGAATGTTGTTTTACCTAAAATATATTTATTAATTATATATATTGAAACTATTATTTTATGAAAACTCCTTAATACGTGTAATTATAGTTACTTAGGAACAAAATAAATAAATATTAAAAATAAAATAAATTAAAATCTTATATTTAGAATTAAATTGAATTTCTAACTAGAATTTGATGTAATGTGTACTCAAGTGTAGCATTTGCATAAAAGTGAATGCCCGCCCGTGCATAAAGAGGGGAAAAGAAAGTAAATGTCCGCCCAACGATGTTAGGCAGCCTTCCAATTTCCACGCTATAATCATATATGGTAAATCATGCTTGAATGCCTTTTAAAAAACAATTATCATTAATTAAATTGCTCTAAGTTTTTTTTTTCCAAACAAGAAGTAATATTTGATTCTCCTAAACACGTTGATATTATTGCGAATATATATTTTTCAAACAAATTAACTTCTGTTATAATATACTACTCCTATAATACAATAAATAACTACACATCGACGTCAGTAACTAAAGATTTTACACGTCAGATTGTGACCTTATTTTTAATATGATGATAAATCTAATTGATTTCCTTGACATTAAAAATTACAGAACATGAGAAGGCGTCGTTTTGTTTTCAGATATGAAAATAAAATTAATTTAATTAAGAAATTAAATTTAAAACATATTAAGTTGTATTTATGTATATCGATACACTTTAAAATAGCTTATTTTGTGAAATTGCTTGGGAAACGAAAATGGCTGGCGAATTTGGAAAAGGGAGGAAAACTTACATCAGATCAGTTAGACCATAAATCCATAATATCCCCCCCCCAAAAAAAAACAGTATTTACTGTTTAAGTTTGCGTGTAAAAAAATCATCTACGGCTGCATTTGACTAGCTAATAAGAGCTTTAATAGTTCTTCGCTAATATGCACATTGGCCGGCCCCTTAGTTATCCGCGAAAAGGAATCATTTAAAAGCAGTAGACAAGTTGGAATAAGTTGCGAATTGTCATGATTAATCAATATATAAAAGGCTAAAGTACATTTTACTCCTTTTAATTTTTAATTTTACATGAGATTTCAAATTAGTTTTTTAATTTTAAAAAGTATACTTTTAATCCTTTAATTTAATTCTAAAATTGTTAAAAAAATAATAGCATTTAAATTTTAAATATTCATAAAACATTCTTAATAAATACGAACACATTGAGTTTAATTTTCAAAGTAATCATAATTGTTAAATGTTTTTTTAAAATTAAAAGACCAATTATATATTTTGTTGAAGTTAAGAGATGAAATTGAAGTTAAAAAAAATTAAACATATGCTTTGGCGTAAGTAAAATTTTAAAAGGAAAATTACAATGAAGTCTCACAGAAAATAAATAATTACTAAAAGGTCCCAATAACAACATCAACAATCTATAATGATAAGGTTTATAGTGAGAATGACAACTTGTGGGACTTGTTTTTCAATTGTTTTCCTTACTTGGGACCTCACTGTAATTCTCCTAATTTTAAATGTATATGCCCATCCCATATCAGTTAAGGAATGGTGATTCGGTAAATAGTATAATAACTGTGAGGCCTTTGACAATTTACCGTAAATTAAATCATCCATGTGATGAAGAGAGGAATTTAATTATATGCAAACGTAACGCTATAATTATAAAAACGGAAAAAAGCGTGAGATTATGATGTTTACCTCTAGTGTTGTCACTTCCCTTTATCACAGAGTGGAAATGAGGCGGCCATGCCATGATTCCCTTTATTACGCAAAAGCAAAACTTGACGGGCAAGTTAGGAATAAAGATTCACTCTCCTTTTTTGAAACATCACATAATTATGAATTATGTATTGTGAAAAAACAGCGACTAAAAAAATTATGTATCGTATTTAGAAATAAATGATTTTAAATATAAATTTTAAATCATCTTAAAGTAAAAACAAAAACAAAAAAGGGGAGTAATACAGTGATAAACGTCCTAGGATTATCTCAGTGAATACATTTGGAATCTATTCACGTCGCGTCGCATCATCGCTAGTTGATTAGTAACATTCTCTGTTTTCCCTTCGCATATTCATCAGCTTTCTTCTTTCTCATTTTTTTCCCGTTGCTTTTTTGCAAGGCAATATTTTAATATGTCAATAAATGGACCTTGGTATTTATAATTTATAAATAATACAATTTGTTCGAATTTTTATATATTTTTTTCAATGTTAGAAATGTTATATTGTACATTGCATGCGATATGAAAAATTTAAATGTTGATGAAATATTCTCAATGTATATATTAAATTTTTAAATAACTATGATTAAAACAAAAATTATTATTTTTATGATTAAAGGCCTGGAAAACATTTTATAACATTAAGAAATTAAACTAAAACTTATCACCAAAAAAAATTAAACTAAAACTTATAACATTTAGAAGTATGTTCTTGCGCCCCCCCTTTTTCACCCCAACATGATTATCATATTATCTTGGCGTAGCAGAAAAGGAAACGCTGACAATGGTATGGGTAAGATAAATTGGGGTATATTTGAAAGGATATTCGCTTCTTTTGTTTCTGGAAGAATTACAATGAGGTTCCAAGTAATTAAAAAACAAGTCTGTCATTCTCACTGTAAGACTTGTTATTTCAGGCTGCTCAGACTGTTATTTGAGACTTTATAGTGATTATTTCTCTTATGTGGGACTTGAATGTAATTCTCCTTTTGTTTTTTGGCCGAAAGGATGTTACCATATAGTATTATTAATTTCTATAGTGCCCACCCTTCTGATTTTCTTTTTTCCGGTTTTCGGATATAACGAGAAGGTTTCGCAGTGGGACCCACCGCATGAATCGGCTGCCCTTTTCGAATCTGTTGCTTGTCAAGCAAGCTATTCACAAGCTCACACCTCACAGATCACGATCTTTTTTTTTTTTTTTAAAGTACGGGATTGTCAGCCCAATCTCATTGCTTCAAAATTAAACGTGGGAATGCAACGCCCGCTGTGTTTCTATACAAAAAATTCCAAGCTCTAGAAAGTGGATTCTTGAAAGAAGTGAGAACCTACTCAATCTGAAAAAAAAGGTTACCAAAGCAATCCGCGCAAGAATTACCTTTCCTATTGACATGTTGAAACCTAATCCATGTAAAGTTAGCGAACTCAAATTTAACTGCTTTCAGAAGGCTAGATTCAAGGCCCTTCTCATCCCTTAGCCTGTACAGAATATGGACAGCTCCTGTAGAATCAGATTCAACAATTAAACTTTGAATGCCAACATTAAAGGCCACTTTCAAGCCTGTAAAAATGCCCCAAATCTTGGCTTTTAGGGCAAAACACAATCACAGCTTCCTACTGAATCCCCTGATCCAGCATTTAATACGTTTACATGCTTTTAGGGCAAAACCCGGTCCTCCGGTCTTGTCCATTTAATACATTCTTATTTTCTCATCATTTCTCTGTTATCATTTAGATCTGTTTGGTATGAAAAAATAAAGAGAAAAGGAGGAGGGGAAAAATTTTAACAAGTCCTACTTCAAAGATTGAAGATGTCGTCCGGTTAGAACATTTTACTTAATTTTTGTTACTCTTTTATATTACTTTTTTTTATTCAAAATTTGAAACCCTACTTCTCTCTGTTTTTTTTTTTTTAAATGGAGCTTATCAAAATTTTTCCTCCCCCTTTTATTTTTTTCTCATACCAAACAATACCTTAGATTATACACCATCAAGCACTCCTTTGCATAGTGATCAATCACTCTTTTCGGATTTTTTGGCTCTCTAAATTTATCCTGATTTATTCCTCCGCGTCCACAAAAGCCAGCATGTCAAGCCAAACTCAATCACCTGCCAGCTCGCAGATCATAATTACTAGTTGTTATTGACTCGGTAAAAATATCAATAAGACTGCTCGCATCGATTTAATTTTAAGTGGCACTTACTTAATTCATTTTATCATCTCGCAAGAATTTCAATAACACAGTCATATCATTTTAATCTTAACTAGCACATACTTAAGTCATTTTATTATCTCGGCGAAATATTAATGGCACAGCTCACATCATTTTAATCTTAACTGGCATTTACTTAATTTACTCTGTATAGTACAGCTCACATTATTTTAATCTTAACCGGCATCCACTGTTACTGTCCTTTTTTTACTAGCCATTCACTGTCATCTCTTCGCAATTTGCAGAACGCAACTTGGTTGATCCTTTTATTCATTCTCTTGACGAACCAGATGTCGAGATGGAAACAACGCCGGCCATTGCTTTCGCCGTCGACTACGTAGCGAACTGGCTGATTTGTCCCCTCCATAGCTCCTCCGTGTTCCACTGCATCGCGGCTACGCAATGTAGGCTACTGTTGCCCTCTTTATTCTCCTTTCAATTTAGTAGGTAATTGTATGTCCAGTTTAAGTTTAGGGTTTGATAAATAAATACCCCATGCCAGATTAAAATCACACTTATGACTTATCCACCAATGTTTGGGCAGAACCTCAAAATCTCTCTTCGATCGATAATTTCTGTGTTCAAGTTCTTTCAAAATTTCTTCAAACTTACCTCTTCTTCATTCAAATCAAAGGTTGGTTTAAGTTCCGTTAATGAGTTGGCTGAGGGTGCAGTGTTCTTTTTTTCCTTTTAAAATTTCCGATACGTCGGAAAAATCTGCTAGTGTAGGGTTATGTTTACGCAAAATTCTGTAAATTTGTTGATTATAACATGTTCATTATTTATGGCAAGAAACTGTGTGTTTAATTTAAAAATGTAGTAAGCTATATACAAATCTAGTCCAATCCAATGTAAAAATTAATTTCTGATGCCAAGCAGTTCTAATTTTTGAATTTGATACTTCCGTTGCCATTTTTAATTAATTTCTTTTATAAAGCGGAGATACGACTGCTTACCGGCTGAGAAATATATTAAGGATAAATAAAACTGAAAAATGTGAGAAAAGAAGAGTCATAAATCCGTCTATGCGGTCTAAATACGTTGTGAAATTTGAATAATAAAAAATTAAGCCCATTTCTTCTCCCCCCCCCCCGGGGGGAATTTTAATTCTTCAAGCTTTGATTCATTTGAAGTTGTATCACTCGGCATCGCTTTTATTGCACACGTAATCTCTTTCAAGATTATATGTTTGCACAGTATATTTGCAATTCTCCTTTCCTCTTTGACACATCAGCGAATTATTTGCGCAGTGATTGGGTATAATCTTACGGGTCTCAAGAAGAAATTGGCCTCATTTATATATTTAATTTTTTCCACGTAAAATTTTGGATTGATTAAAAAAAAGCTCTTTGGAAACTGAAAACTTACTCCAGTTAATTTTGGACAGAGTAATGATTAAAGAGATGTTTAGATAGAAACCAAAACATGATTTTAAAAGTGTTTTTACGGTTTATGAAGTAAATATATAAAGGAGTTTGTCTGGTTTTGCAGAAAAATACTTTTTAGAAGCACTTTTGAGGATTGCAAAACATCCCCTAAATATTACATAGATTTGCAAATATATCAAAAATAGACTATTGTGATAACAAGTAAAATTAAATGACTTGATGATCAAAACTATAAACAAAAAATTATTGTGCTGGTAAAAAAAAAAGCAGAAAAATTATTGACATGACTACGTGGGACTATGTGATCTAGTTTGTAGGGCAAAGTCTTTCTTTCTTTTTTTTTTTTTTTAATGATTTCGTGATGGTATGTAACAGTGACTTTCCTTTATTTATCTATTTGTTGAGATAGAAAACTTATTTCTTAGTGTTGGTTGAAATTTAAGGGCGGCCGCGGCGGCTACCGTGAATGCCACTGCTCATGGACGTCGTCTTAAGAGCAATCCATGTCGAACTCATGTATTTATTCAAATAGTCATATGAAACTCTACAACCATTAAAATAGTGGTAAAAGACTTGTAAATATTTCTTGTCATACTAGATAGTTTGAGAAAGCAGTTTTAGAAAGCAATCCACAATGCTCTCATTCTTAATCTGAATTAGAATAACTGAAATTATTAAAATATTATTAATAAAAAAGATATCAGGATCAATTCTAACGGAGAAGTGGATACAATGATAAAACAAGAAAAAAGCCGCCACTAATCAGGAAACCTTAAGAGCCATATATTAAGTTTTTTTTTTCAGATGCTCCCTCAATCAGCTATCAAAACTTAACCCATCACCAAACTTAAGAAATGACTAAAAAGAACTGAATCTAAAATCTTATCTGAATTAAACTTAACTGATTAACTAAACTAACTAAACGTGTCACATTCAGAATATTTTAATTTAAAAAATATAATATAATATTAAAATTTCTTACACGTCGCTTGTGACTTTCCTTGCCTGACATTTTCAGTAACTTAACTGACTGACTAAACGTGTCACACTTAGAATATTTTAATTAAAAAAGTATAATATAATATTAAAATTTCTTACGCGTCGCTTGTGACTTTCCTTGCCTTACATTTTCAGTGACGATTGGCAATTGACAATGGATCACTGCACCAAACACCACATATTTCAGCCGTGCTATATACATCGCCTCTGCATCCACACGGTGATACTGAATATCTGAAATCCATTCTCCAAAATGGCCGCGCCTCACATGTCTCGCGTTAAGCTCGGAACCCTAGGCTTTGAGTTATCCGCTACAATTGCTTCTGTTACTACTTTCTGTGTATGATGCTGGATAAGCATGCCCTCTTTTCAGGTTTCCAAGTTAGGATTTGGCTGTTTGCGCCTTTCCGGAGTCTATAACGCTCCTGTCCCTGAAGAGGTCGGAATATCCATTATCAAGTACGCATTCAGTAAAGGGATTACGTTCTTTGATACATCCGACTTTTATGGAGCCAATACCAACGAGATTTTGGTCGGAAAGGTGAATATGATCTATCTTCACGGCTATTTCTCTGTTGATTCCTATGTTTTGCTTGTTCACGGAAGAATTTTGGCTCTGATAGAGCCTGTGCCCTTAAAAAACGAGTCATTTTGTTTTTTTTTTTTTTCCGAACGAAGATTTGGAAAGCTTGATTAGCAGCTCAATGTTCTTGCAGTTGAAATTTCTCCCCATTGTTAGAGCAAAAAAAAGGATATTTCTGCATATTGTTCAACGAAAATTTCTCCTTAACTGTTTTTGCACGTCAAAGTAACTAAACTTGTAAAAACATATCTCATTTTAATGTATCACTTTTAAACTTTTTACATATTCTATTGGTTCCCCGGCATGATATGAGCAGGCCATAGAAGAGTTACCTAGAGAAAAAATCCAGCTGGCAACGAAGTTTGGTGTTAAGGCAGATTCAGATTTCTTCGCTGATATTGAGGTCGTAGGTACACCGGAATACGTGCGTTCATGTTGTGAAGGCAGCTTGAGACGGCTTGGTGTGGAATACATTGATCTCTATTACCAGCATAGGGTGGACAAGTCAGTGCCAATAGAAGATACGGTCAGCGATTTCTTCCTCTACAATAATACCCTGTAATATGGCGTACGTGTTACAGCAGTATACATTAATCATGAGTACTTTGTTGCAACATGTATAGGTGGGTGAACTTAAGAAATTGGTGGAAGAAGGAAAAGTCAAATATATTGGATTATCTGAAGCTAGTCCAGACACAATTAGGAGAGCGCATGCGGTTCATCCCATAACAGCTGTGCAAATAGAGTGGTCCCTCTGGACTCGTGATGTTGAAGAGGGCATAGTTCCTCTCTGTAGGTTAGCTCTCCGCTTTCTATCTAGCTTTTTAAATCACAACCCGAAGAATTCATTACAGTATACTAGCTTAAAGAAAAGGATTAAAAGGTAAAAACCAAACAAATAACCAAAACTTAGTCGATGCTGTCTGTGCATGTTTGTCTTCCGAATCAGTGACTCTGGTCATGTGAGTTCACTTTCTTGATGGATTTCTGCTGTAGAGAGCTCGGCATTGGAATAGTGCCATATAGCCCTCTTGGTCGTGGCTTTTTTGGTGGTCGAGGAGTTGTGGAAACTGTGCCTGCACGTGGCTCCTTGGTACAGAATACAACGATCTTTCACGTTTATTTTTGAATCCTCGGTTTGAAACATTAGTTAAGCATGCTTGTTTCCCCTTTAATATTTTATTTTTATAAAATACTTTCCTTATTACATTACAATATCCTTTTGTTTGGTTAAAATGGCCAGTACTCTTCTTTACAGAACGTTAGTACAGTGCAGGGTAATAACCCGCACTGTTTACCCACTATAGCATAATTAAAAATTGAGAGGGCAAAACAACTTTTTTATGTAAGAGCCACGGTTATCTGATGGCTGTTTCACATGTTAGAGTTCATATCCCCGATTCCAAGCAGAGAATTTGGAGAAGAACAAGAAAATATATGATCGGGTGGAAAGCATTGCGAAGAAGCATCAGTGCACTCCTGCTCAGTTAGCATTGGCATGGGTACTCCAACAAGGCAATGACGTTGTGCCTATCCCTGGTGAGCGGCTGGCTTCCTATATTCCCATCAAAACTCACTGCTCTGAATCTGAGGATTAACGCTTGTAGTTCAGATTCATTGCCGCGTCATGTTCTGTTTATGTCAAAACGACATTATCTTTATATTTGTCCATCTCTTTTGTCGCAGGGGTATATATATTTTTTATTAGCTGACAGGAATTTTCTGGACCTTTGCAGGAACAACGAAGATTAAGAACCTAGATCAAAATTTGGATGCACTGTCATTGAAACTTTCAAATGGGGACCTCAAAGAAATTTCTGAGACAGTTCCCATTGATGAAGTGGCAGGTGATCGGTACTTTAAGAGCAGGGACCAATTCAGCTGGAGATTTGCTAACACGCCCCCAAAAGATTCCAAGGCCTCAATATGAGCGGAGAATGCGGTAATTTGTGTTACGAAGGCTGCTGTAACGGCAATATCAATTTGATTTTACTATGAACGCAGCCTCCGGAACCCAGGCATAGCATATGATAGATAGAAGCATGGGCCAGACGCTTCGAGAATTGAGTATTCAAATTGACGACCGAGGTTGTTCTTGGCAATAGTCCCACAATCACGAATTATACTTTTGTACTATAAAAAATTGGGATTTCACTGCGCATGCTCACACGAATATTTGCTTTCCTTAGAAACAGATTTGATAAGAAGGAATTAGTTATCAATGACATCTCAGTGTTTCATAGTTCTCATATTTCAACCTGACCGACAATGAAAGCGCACGCAAGAAGAAGGGACACACTAATGTTTTTAGGTGGTCGGGCTTGCAGAGGGATGGCTTAACTCGCGATGGCGGGAGTGGAGAAGACGAACTTCTGGTTTAGTTGGGGGCGACAGGACTACGGATTAAAGACGAACTTGGGCGGAGCAATTAGGGGCATCCGCATCTCATTGGAGTATTAATTTTTATCCTCGAAAAAAACCGAACAATATAAAATATAAAAAGGAGCACTCTCTATCTCATTTCCCACAAGGCCCCAGCTGCGACGTTGGCGGAGTGAGAATTAAGAGATGAGAATTTTGAACGCAACACAGGCAAATGAACGGCACCAGTGGTCTAGTGGTAGAATAGTACCCTGCCACGGTACAGACCCGGGTTCGATTCCCGGCTGGTGCATCGTTTTGTTTCATTTTGATTTTTCACTGCCAAGATTAGAAAATGAGCTTTGAATGGCCTCGAGCTCGTAAGGGTGACATCTGGATGGCTTGATGGAGTGGAGCAGAAGTTGAGAAGCCATGGGCCTTTTACCGAAAGGTCAGATCCAAATGATTCCAACATGTTAGCGATCCAAATCTTCTCTTCTGCTGCTGATCGAAATTTTACTTTTAGATCCCGTCTGATGCAAAACATTAAAAATAACAAATACAGATTAAAATTATAATTATAAAATTATTTAAAAAAATATTTACAATGAGTAATTTCTTGTAATATGAAATTAAACAAACTCATAAAGATAAGATTGGATAATACCATCCCCTAATAACATTCTCTAATCCCATGTAACAATCTCTACATTGTCTTGATAGATTTTTTCCAATCTTAATTTCAATTCCCACCTCTCATTTTCAATCTCCTGAAAATGCTGCTCCCTCTTAAGGTCATTAAATCCAATGATCAGTGTGTCATATTCGAAGAAAACCGTTCATCAAAAACATCAACGTAGTTAGATACTTGAAAGTTATTACTGATCCCAAAAGATGAAGTTCGTATTCATAAGCAGGTGGCAGATTGGCTTTGTTATGCATGATAACGCCGCAACGGCTGAGCCTCATGCGGACATTGGGTATAGACCTGAAGCCAGGGGCGAACGAATGCAGATCGAAGTCGAAACCCCATGTTGACAAATGATATCGTAAATCGTAAGCCTAGATCAAAATCCAGTCTAACCTTTGCAGCTGAGGTCCTTTCAAGTTAAGCTATCCAAGAAAACGCCTAACTGAATTATGTTTCCAGGCACTTCCCACATTAATTTAAAAAAAAAAAAAGGAAAAAGAAAAATAATTGTATCTTTGAACAGCTCAATATTCCCTCCTACCGCCAACGTTAACCAGGTTAATGTGCGTCAGCCTGATGTGAAATCAGATACAACTTAAAAGTCATTAAATATAATGCAGGGGGCAGCATAAAACACTTCCAATAAAAAATTCTCGCGGCAGAAATGCAAGTAATGGACATAAGTCGATTCATCCATCAATTTTCAAATGTCTCCGGTTCATGATCAGTGATCCTCAATCTTCTTCAACCCCTTCATGTCCGTTGTCTCTACCCTGCATTACAATTCAAGATTCAGAAATACGTGCCATTTCGTAATAGGCAACACCTTAAACAAGAAATTACAAAAGTAAATTTATGAAACTGCTACTCACTGCCCCAAGGTGGGGAATGAGGACGACTCACTTACTCAGCACTCACTGAGACCACACTAACACCTCATCATCTTAGGGGCAATACTTTGAGACACAAGATTTAAATGTTTTATTAAATAAAACTTCAGCAACCATATAACCTCCGTGATATATTCTTCTGAGAAGAAGGTGCACGAAAATTCATGTAAACAAGGTTGAATGGAACTTGTCTCTTGTTTACATCCTTCAGGCTGTTCACAAATTTCCAATCTCACTGGATGTGCGTTGTCACTTATAACTGGCTAATTCATTCACTTACAAGAAAACCAAAAAAGTTGCCAACACTCCAACAGAAAGGCATTGAAGCAGGCATACAGAAAATGGCCAGATCAATTAACTATCCGGCTCATGTAAAATGGTGTTTCTTTCTTCAGTTAGACCCCAACTCAAAATAATTTCATAAACAATCAGACATCCCTGAAGAAATCTCCGAGTGTACCATACAACTTTAGTTAGGACGAATAAAGAAATGACAGCTCATCAGGGATTGGTCATAATAGCAGCATATTCATAGCAAAGTGAGGCGGTCAAGAGGTGTTTTAAAACTTACGTTGTGCCATACAGTACAATCTTTTGAATCTTAGTGATCTCGGAACCCTGTTGATTGTCCTCAATAAAAATTGTCAAGCTGTTCGATCAATGAAGATCAGTCAGCTGCTAATTAAATATTTGAATGATAAAAGGAAGAAACCCATTAAAGTTAAGGAAATCAACATACCTACGAACATTTTGGAATTTGACATACTTTAGAATTACAGGTTTTCCCTGTCAAAGTTCAACTTGATCATTCACAGCATAAAATTCACAAGCATTCTGGTAAAATATATCTGTAAATAACAGTAGATACCCTACATAGAGTTATTGACTACTGACCAGAAGGTTGTCTGGAGATAAAACTGCTACATCACTAGGAGGGAAGTCATTGACATTACTGTCATTTGTATATATAGTCAGCAAGTAGTTGAGACAAGGGACGCAAATAATATAATAAACAGATACATTTTAAACACAGATTATACCTAAATCCCATGTGTTCCTTGTTGGAAAACAACTTCACAGTCTTTGGACCTGAAAGAGAACTGGTATTAGAGTCCTACTGTAATCATTGTCAACAGGAAACGTGTGCAGTAGTGATACATGGAGATCATATATTCCAACCTAATCGTTGCTTTATTTAAAATATTCCGCTGAACTAATTAGCATCTGAAATAGGTAAGTTGTCCGACAACAGTCAACATTCACCAGTTCAATTTACTGTTACTGCCTTACCCCTCTTTTCTTAGCAAGATCAAATCACCACAAAAACAATGAAAGAAAGACAGAAAGAAAGAAAAGAGATACATGGCTAAGAGAAAACAACAAAAGAAGCTGTGCCTAGATACAAGCAGCTGGGTTTGACAAACACTATCTCTTACTGTTATATTTTCTACAAAACACAATAGACTAAGTCTGATATAAGCATCTTCTGTTTCTCTTATGACCGTCGAGTTTCATTAAGACAACACAGGAAATATAGAAGATTTCCAAAAAGTGAATCAGTGAAATTTCACAGGGATGATCACATTTGATATAATAGTGTGCAAGCCAAGAATGCCGGAAAGAACTCCAGGGACAGAGAAAGGGCATTATGGGAAAAATCATAAGTAAAAGGGAAAGGGGGAAGACATATTAGTGAGAAGAGCACGGTTTAATCGATGCCCAGATTTATGCAATGCAAGGGATAAACTTAGAAAGTGTTGTAGCGAATACCTTCCTCTTCAGGTCCTTTGATAACAACGGAATAGAGTTTTACAACTTGCGTAAAAGGAATATATAGCAAAAGCTGCTCGTCCGCATCACTCTCCAAATGCAAGCTCTCATCTTCTCTGTAACCCTATTCACTAAACAATTAAAACTAAAGGGGGAAAAAAGCTAAAGCCAAAAAAAAAAAAAAACGAAAAAAGTCATCAAGGGTGGAACGCTAATTGCAACATGGAAAAATATCCCTCTAACCGATCAAGGGAAAAAAAAAGAGTTTGAAAAACGCAACACTTGTGCTCCCACGGCTCGGTAAGAACAGGAGATTAAAATATAAAACTCATGTACAACTTGTTTTTATGATTCTTCCCGCACAAAAAGGAATTTTGTCAAATTGAATGACGAAATTTCACAATAAGTAAGATAAACCATAATTCGAGTGAAAATACCTGTTTGAGAGAATTGGGAAGAGGGTGACTAGAGCTCTGATTGAGGCATTCTACCCCAGACCAGTCTATGAAGTCTAACAGATCAACCTGATCAAGAAATATAACCAAGTGTCAAAACTTTCCAGCCTTATGTCTGCTGATTGACGGCAGCAAACCGAAACAAAAAAGAATTGTTAATCTGAGTTTGAAGAAATTTTATTTGCAAAAGGAAAAAGAGAAGTACAAGATTTGCACAGGCAAGCAGGAATAACAAGAAACGATCTTACTTGGTTCTTGTGAATCGCACTAGCTGATTCTGCAGACATGGCTGATCCGCCAGAGAAACAGCGAATCGAGAGACAACGGGAAAGGGATAGAAAAGGGCAAGACTAGTTCTGGGAAGCCTACGACGGAGAGAACAGAACAGCGAATAAACAGCAAGTTGCCACGGCTAAATGACGCCATGTCGAGGGAGCATGGCCCGAGAAGTTTCTATTTTTATTGGGCCGACAATGTTCTTTGTAATCGTTGGGTTTATGATAAAATTGCGGGCCTTGAAGTTAAATTATGAAGAGTCAAAAATTTTATAAGCGTCATATTGCCAGTGTTTCGAAATATGTTATTTGAATTGTACCAAACAAAAAAAAGGAATATGTTATTTGAAGTTGTCTGGCCAAAAAATTTTTTTATTTGAAGTGGTTCACATAATACAAAAAGCACTATTCAATAACTTAAATTATAATGATATTTTATGTTGTTTGACCAGAAAACCCTCGTAAATATTTCAATAATTATTGTAATTAATGAAGGGAGAAATTATACAAAAATAATCAACACTAAATCCACAATTATCTTGCTCCATAATAGTAAAGATTTTGGAACACATATAGTAGCATACGTTTGGAAAGCATGGTGATGTGATCTGCATATCTATTGTGATAATTGGACATCGGAATGGCACGGTGATTGAGACTGCGCCCTTGAATTTGTCTAGATATTTTTATTATTGTTATTTACCGGTAGAATTTCATGTGAATCTTGTTCAGAAGACCAAATTAACAAAGGGAAATAATTCATTACTTTTGGCTTCATAATCAAGTCACTATTGTTTTTTCAACATAATCAAGTCATTTTGTGAGCAAAAGGAGTTTTTTTTTTTTGGGGTTACACATAAGCATCTTCAAACCTTTGATTTGTTACTTTATAAGAAACTAGTTCTTTCTGTTAGAGCTAACTTTCGTTGGTTAAAAGGAGTTAACAATATTATAACAATCAAAGTTTTTTTGACAGTGCATTGACCCAAAAAAAAAAGACGACGAAGAGTATGATGGAAAAAACTAAAATCCCAATTAAATCGTGATTTTATCAAATTTCGTAATTGCTATTTTTGAGGCTTCATAACCCTTTTAGATCTCGAACGAGGTTGCCCTGACCACAGTTACGGGTATAAACAGGCATCAAATCCGCTGAAGATGCCTGTCATTATGACGCGGCGTTTTCATGATGTTTGGCTGCATCCAATCCAACAGAATTATCATGTTTTGCGATAAATAAAGCCATCTGAGTGTTACCTCTCAAGTTCTGTCTCAGCCGAAAAAAATGATTTTGTTTTAAATTTATTGTTGTTCCTCCTCAATTTCCAGAAGTGATTTGCATGGGACGCAAAGCATTGTGGAATGTGAGCCGAGTACAAGCAGAGAAGGAGAACAAGAGGAAGGAATAGTGGCAGGAGCAGAGAGCCAATGAAAGAAACGCAAGTAATATATATAGTGATAACACTAAGTAGGAAGAACACAGAGCTCATGGAAGGTGAAGCATGAACGTGGTAGTACGAGTGTACATGACGCAATGACTGCGCCGTGATTTTATTTCTATACATAATATACTTTCTATGTATTACACACACACACACAAACAAGCAAAAAGAAACAATGATGGAAAGAAGGCAATGAATGAAAAAGAGATAAAGGCCTAAGGCCTGCTAATTCCACATAGCCACGCCCGTGGACAGCAACAGTATCGCCATCCAGTGGAGCCTCCCCGCACGCTTTGAAGTTGCTGCAAACATCCAAACCAAACGTAAGCAAGTCTCTCTTTTTAAATTTCTTCTAATCATGAAAACGCATGTTGGTTGCTGCTTTAATTAACATGCTCGTGTCGTCTGGTGCCTTCCTGTTCTCTTATTTTGGATGGTGATGGGAGGTGGTTGTTAAACACGGGATAACTTTAACAATAACGCCCTTTGAAAATTTTGAAATACAGTGATGTGGGATGATTGACTTTCCACACACCCAAATGTTTTATCTTTGTCTAAATTATATTTTTGGTCAGTTTCATTCACACATGTTGAATATTTGGCTCCACTTCTTTAAATTTCCAGCGATCCAGGTGTTCTTAGATGGTGGATTCTGTGGGGTCATAATGAGTGATGTATAAACGAGAAGAGCAAGACAAGGTGGGATGTTGGTGTTGAATCTGACCTGGATTCGATTCACCACCACCGTCACTGGAAGTAGCATCGGCGACCTTGATTCCAAGCCTGGAACAGTCTGATCCAATAGTGCCTTGCCAATTAAAGTACCAACAAATTTTTTCGTCAGTTTACTGTTTATTTATAAGAAGCCCGGCAGATGAACAGAATAACAGTAACTGTGCGCTTACATGAGCTGTAACATGGGAAAACTGAAATATTGAGGAGGTTGGAGTAACCCGAATCGCATTCGCAAGAGTACGTATGTGTTCTGTTCCTCGTGCAACGACCCTCCCCACAGTAAGCCCAGTAGCAAGCTGTCATATATATATATGTGTATATATATTTGCTTAACAGATGTTTCCTTAAAGATAATAATGATAATAATAAGCATGAATGAGACGCAGTTGTGTTATGTTAAAATACTGACGATCAAAGGCAGAGAGGTTGTAGGGATAATCCCTGTCGGGGACTGGAGGTGGAGCTGACTGGCAACCGTAGTCCAGGCTACCTGCGCTTGTTCTTACTTAGTTTTAAGCCATGAATCTGAATAAATTCGAAACCTAAAAAGGCAGGTTGACGTTAATTAATCTGAAAATTTACATTCAGGAATGACGCATGGGAGAAAGTTGTTGGCGTAGGTGTAATTGTCATAATCTTTGGTTCGCTTCCAGCCAGAATCACATTCACAGATGAAGTTCAAGGGCAAACTTGTGTTCACCACACACTTTCCCTTCCCACACTCCACTTGATCGCAAACCTTCTCTGCAATATCCAAACAACTGATTAAGTAAAGCACTTCATAATTCAAATTGAGAGATAAGACAGTGAGAAAACAGGTAAACACACACACACAAAACTAGGCACCTAAAATATCATCCAGAGGACCCCCTTTCGCAGACATGGGTATCAACATGACAAGCACAGCTACAAAGCCCAACAACCTGGAGGACGCCATGATAGGGAGAGAGAGAGCCAAGGCAATTCAGCTGAGAGATGATCAGAGGAGGGTTTGTGTGTACGTTATATATTATGATGGTGGTCAATAAACGTAGAAAATACTGAATAAGGCTGATTTTTTTCTTAGACTTCAGAATATAATCAAAAGATAATGGCGGGTTGTTTGGGCTATATGAATTACTTGTTCCCTTAAATTTGCAATGAAAGCTCGTTTTGTTTATTGTAATCTTTAGTTTAGCTCACACCTCGCTGAGTCGTGTCCTTCTTCTCATTTAATAAGGGCATTATTAAATTTTTCAACACGGGGCCAACACAAAAACCGCTGAGCACGAGACAAACGCGGCTCTCTTGTGTATCTTGCATGTCAAAACTGGTTCGGTACGCTGTTGAATTTTTAACTTGAAGTTATATGGAATATAATCATGTTTCTAGAACTTCCATCTTGGCGACCACGGCCACAGAACATAACATAACAAACTCCTTGCTCCTTATCAAAGTTCTCTCTCTGCTGCGCCAAAATTGAGAGACTTTCAAGATGATGCCACCGGTCATCTAGAAGAGCGAAAAGTAGAAGAAACTGGGGTTTTTTTTCTATTAAAAAAAAAAAGGAAGAAGAAGAAGAATTCATTTGGGAGCCGGAACGAGTAAGGAGAAGGGAGTGAGGAAAATGACACCAGGTTAAAAACAAAAAGGAAAAAATAAAAGAGGACGTTAATTGGCAATATAATATGCAATGCCGTTGATCTGATAGGCTCTCTGAATAGAACCCCTTCTGATGATGTGGGAGCGTGTAACACTGCACAAATTCAAAAGCGAAACATTATACAACGGCACAGAGATGAGATCAAAGTCAGACACGTATATTAGTATTTTATCGTTCGTTCATGTTCAAACAGTAACTTCTAGAAAGTCGAAATTGGACTGAAGAAACCCCTCCTGCTTCATTGGCATTTCTTGCTTTGAACTTGAAATATCTTTTCTTTTAAGTATATGATAGTTAGATGATTATTTTTATTTTATATTCTGTTTGTATAGAAATTTTAAAAAATAAAATAAAATTTTAACAATAAAATATCATAAAAGGTGGGTGGTCAAAATTTAAAAGGAGCAGTCCACGAAATGAGCACGGAATCTAATTTTTGTCTTGTTTACCACGGCATACCAGAGACCAGGTCAATGTGTTGGTGGAAATTTAAAAGCGGCGACAATTTCAAATTAAAATAAACAAAGCTGATTCTTGCAATAAAATGCGTCTAGAGCGGGTACTGTTTGTTTATAGTTCAAGTTATTTTGTCAGTTTTAGTATAGAGATATTGATGATTCTGTTATCTGAATGCTGAGTTGATTTGGTGAATTAGGTGGGGGCTTTAACTGCGTATCCAGTTGCTGCGCAGGGGCCCTTGGGGACTTGAGCACAAGGGAAGGGAACATTAGCTCTGATTCACCACGACTTTCAAGTTTGAACCACTTCCTGATAACAAAATAAAGGACCTTTTAATTTTATAACCGACTTGTAAATGATGAGCAGTGTACTTGAAATTCAGATGAGCCGGTTGAGGAAATGCTCTTCCATATGACATTAAAAAAGCTTCCAAATCCAACGGAATGGCAAGTGGCTCTATCAGGGGAAAACATTGCAGGCCGAAACCATTAATAATAATTATACTGGACAAGCAGAAGAGTAACAAGAGTATATATTGTATGTATGTAAATATATGACCAGGAAGTTAAGCACCTGCATTCAAGTGTTTTGAAACAGAACGAAATCCTGTAAGAGAGGTTGGTGTAAATGGGGAAGGCGAGCAGGTGGATCAGGAACTTGCTGATAGGAAAGAAGGAAGAGAAGTACAAGCAGATTGACGGAGGAGGGCAGAGGGAGAGCCACAGCCCCAAAGTGAAGCGTAGATGGAGCTTCGGAAGAAAATCAGTAAAGGTAGCAGAGCAGAGATTGCCGTTATCTTTTGATTTAACTGAAGCTGCCAAGCTCCAAATACGGGCCATCCTCCAATCCCTTCCTCTCCCTCCTCCTCACATCCAAAACGCCGCCGCTACCAAGATTCAGGCTGCTTTCCGCACTTATTTGGTACCATTATGATTCCCGTATTTTCATGTTGTGGCTTTGCTTGCATTCTAGAATATTCTCACATACAAGTTTTGATTTCTCAGGCAAGAAAAGCACTGCATGCTCTGAGGGGACTGGTGAAGTTGCAGGCGTTAGTGAGAGGTCACCTTGTCAGGAAGCAAACAACCACCGCACTGCGCGGCATGCACGCCTTGATAACCATTCAAGTTAGAACCCGAATCCACAGAATTCTGACGGCTCAACAATCCACCCTTCTCGACAAAAGTCACGTACGAGAATGTATAGTGAGTTCTCCTCACACCATTCTGCTTAGCTTTCGAGATGAATTAATTTAATTCTAAAGGAATTCCCGGAGTTGTTTATGCAGGAATCGAAGGATATGAATCTGAGAGAATCGTTAGGAGTTTTAAGAAGCAGAAGTGCCCGTCTAGACGGTCCACCTCGTAAGAGCACAGAGCATGATGCCCGGACGCTGAGTTCAAAGCATCTTTCGCTTTCGAAGCGACACCGTCAATGCTCAGCACCAAACAGCCCGGCAGACTACTCGGCTATGTCTGGATTAAATCCAACAGAGAGCTCATCCACTTCCCTGCGTCATCAACAATCATATTCACGCGAACCAAATTACATGACAAGAACAGAGTCATCGCGGGCCAAAGCTCGGTCCGAGAGTGAACCAAAACAACGCCCCAAACGTGGGATCAGGCGCATTGACAAGCCTATAGAGCCATTGGATGGTCGAACGCAGAGTTCATTCTCGGTTCATAACAAGGCGAGGAATTCAATTTGAAGGGCTAGTGATGTCTTGGAAGAATGGTTGGTTGGTACTTGGTGGCTTCTGTCGGAGTTTTCAAATGTTAGTTGTGGTGTAGCACTTTCGGGACATGCCCTAGTCCTGCTCCGTATCATCACCAACCTATTATTTGGCGCAAAAATGTAGTGGTGAAGCAAAATCACGAATGGTCTGCTGCATGCCAGATGGAATGGGTAATCCGTAACCCAAGCATCACAAAAGCAGCAGAATGCCATAAAGTTGGGAGAACCAAATTTTTAAATTGTAGTGACTAGAGAGCAAACTCTCTTCTTGTAATTGGAGCTTTCCTCTTTCGTTTTGTTAATTGATCCTCACATTCGGTATAAACCACTACGTATAAGGGTTCATCACGCTGCGAGTGATTTTCAAAACTAATTAAAGGAAAAAAAACTAAGACGGTAGGGTCAATTTTGATGCAACATTAGTACGGCCTTCAATTTTATTTCATAAATGATGGCTCTTTTCTTCCCGTTCGAGCAAAGGACAGCGAAACGGAGCACGGAATTCGGAAATATTAGACAGTTTTTTTTTTCCCCAAAAAAATGAAGTCAGTCGGGAATTATATTAATATCATGAAGACATCAGTTTCGTCCTCAATTTTCAGATTGTGACCTCAGCTTAACATGATTCGGTAAGTGGGGAAAACTATATGCCGAATCTTGACAGTCTACAAAATTAGCAGCAATCTAATTCCCAACATTCTACGAAAAGCGGAAAAGAAAATTTCGTACTCTACAAAGGGGTTACGAGTTAGAATTTTCAAGTACAGCGGTTTAAACTTTAAAAGGATTCCTCATGGTTGAGTGTTTTCTTTGAAGCTTTTACTCAACCAGATAGCAGTTTCACGTGGAGAGACCTTCCCAGGTCCAAAGGGTTTCAACAACACCCCAAGTTCTCCATACCTTTCTTGTTGTAGCAGCCTCGCACTAAATTCGAGCAACCCTTCTAAGGCTTCAGCTCTTTGTTGGTACGATGAAGTGTCAAAATGCCGGCGGTGCCAGTCTAAAGAGGTATGGCTTGACGCACCGGCAGTTGCATTTTGATCAGAGGACCCACTTTTCACCTCATCTTTTTCCTGATACACGTTGCATTTGGTTCCCTGCGAAGCATCCGTCAAACTAGGCCTGACAGCAGCTCTATCAGACACCTGAACGGTGCATTTATCTTTCATGATTGAACGATCACCAAAAGGCGGCGAGACTGAGGAACCCTGTGCAGAGGTTGATGAAGTTCTGCTAATGGGAAACAGTAGACCCTCATATGATGCTAATGGGAATTCAGCTATCCTGTCAATGCGGGGGGAGTTGACTGAAATATGAGGTGATTTTTCGTGGCCAAGAACAGCACCTCTTTTGGGCAATGGAAATGATGCTCTGCGAGTCGTATGGAGAGATTTTCTGGCACTGTGTGGGATATGGTGCTGCAAGCAATCATTTAATTAAGTCAAAAAGAAACCTCGTATAATATAGCATTAGCATCCATTAAGACAACATCCCCCTCCTCCCTCAGCCCAAGAAAAAACACCAGAAAACTTCCATTATGTCTTACCAGCTCACGATTCTTTGAGAACTCCATTTGTTTCTTAGGGCTGGCCAAAGCTTTTGACGATGTTGATCTTGGAGTTCTGGAAACGCGTGAGTTCCTGGCAACACCTGGCTTACGGATTTTGTTCATTTCAGGGCTATCCCCAACACATAATTCTGCTAACCGGTGATTCAAATGGTCTGGAGTACAATCTATTTCTAGGGTAGAGCCTACAGAATCTAGCTCAGCTTCAGATATGCTAGGATTCAAAGTCCGGTCGTTTTTAAAAGAATTCCGCTTATCCCTGTAGGTGGAAATAGCATCATCTCCTGCCTCCACGAATCTAGTTTTCTTCGTGTATTTGGAGTCTGGCCAATGGGCTGGGAGTGTACTTCGTCTGGGGTTATTGATTTTAAGATGGATCTTGAGAACATAAGGCTGAAGATGAGGGTGTCCAAGTAGCTCTGCGGCCTGCCACCACAAATACACTTCAAATGAAAAAATGGTTCCGCGTAACAGGTTGAGTCTGTCTGCAACTACTCGAGTGAATATTGCATCAACCAGAAGCACACAGTTGATCAATGACAAATTTGTACATAGAATTATTATATAGGTCAGAAGACAACGAGAGAATATACATACACTAGGTCTAAGCTCTGGATTTTTCCGCAGCATGCTTTTAATAAGACCACGACTGCCAAGAGGAAATAAAAATATGATCAGATCAACAGTATCATCCATAATATAAACATTGCTTTATATTATTTTACATAAAACCCACGTTCAACGGTCTTTAACTAACCGACAGTAGGTATTATTGGGCAACTTTGGCAGCTAGGTTCATGGGAATGCTATCTATGCCAATGCAAGACTTGCAAATGTGATTTGCCACAGGCAAAATTAACCAAAATAATTATAATTTTTTTTAACCAAAATAACTATAATTGATGATGAAAATAAAATCTTACAATGCACCAGAATACTTTGTTGGCAGTGGGGCCACTATGGACTTGTTAATCTTGTTTATCAGTGCTTGTATATCCTGCTCAATGAAATTAAAATAAAAAAAAAATATCAAAGATGCAATTTAGAATTCTACAAGTCTTCCAGTGATCAAAGCCATGCACAAAGTTGCGTGCTCATAACTCATAGTGAAAATAAGCTAAAGTGGTCAATAATCTACCAAATTCTAAAACACCAAATTCGGCAGAGAGAAACTAAGTTAAAAATAGCACTGAGCATTTCTTGGGAAAAAAAAAAAAAAACCAAAAACTCGAGTTCAGTCTTCAGTTCACAGAACAAAAAATTTGTTGACAGAGTAATATAACAAAAGTTTCAGCCGATTAATTTCATATAACACTTGGTCAAGAAAAATTTTCATAACAACAAAATAAACTGAATTATTTTCTAAAGTAGCAGCGATGATAGCGTTAAACAAGCTCCGAAAAGACAAGCTAGAGACAAAAAAAACCTTTTTAACCAAAGGAAAAACAAAACTTACAAATGCTTTAAAAGCAGGCTTATGTGCTGTCATTTCATATATACAACATCCTGGACGGCAGATTTTAGAGGTCATTAATACGTAGTTAACAAGACAATAAGAAATTTAACAGAGAAATAATTACATAATTTGCAGATGCTTACCCAAAGACCAAATATCTGATTTAGAACCATAAGGAATATCAGCAAGGAGCTCAGGGCACATGTAGCTAGGTGTTCCCACGACCTAAGTCAACAGAATAAAAAGAAAATCATTCTTATCATTAACGATGCTACGTCAAGCCAACGTTACGATCAGAAGCATAACTCAATTTATATCTTAAAAATATCTTACAGAAGAAGCAAGATCATCTGAAGTCAACATCTTAGCAAGTCCAAAATCGCCTGCTTCATCATTAAGTCATTGTAAGCAAGATCACGATGTTCATTTTCTTGCCCAAAAACAAAAAATAGTAGTCTTCTTGGCTGAGAAACAACATAACAACTTACCAAGGCGTATGTCTCGATCTTTTGTCAAAAATATATTTGAACACTGATCAGTACCAAGTGATTTTTTTCCCAATTAGTATACAGCTTTCAAGAATTAGGAAGCAAATGATATCACTACTGCTAATTAAAACAAGATAACTGCAGCTAACCTTGACATCCCGGTGAAGAATATGGTTCATGTGCAAGTAGTCAAGTGCCATAAGAAGTTGAACAAGCCACTTGCAAAGTTTCTGCAGACAGAGAATACTTCAAGACACACACATGCTAACTGATATTCCAGACCATTTTCTCATACGAGAGAAAAATTTAAATGGGTATATATTGCAAATTCAGCGGGGACAAACCAAATTAGCATTACCTCCTCTGGAAAAAGAATTCCATTTGCTTTTTTGATAGCTTCCGCCCTGTAATTAAATCCATGTCGGTGTTAATAACACTGACAACACTACAATTTACAAAAGCCACCAAATAGGAGAAAGAACTATGAACTGCAAATAAGAAGAAATTTAAAAACAAAAAGGACTTACATATCTCCACCCTCACAGTAACCTATAATAATGCACACATAGCAACCCTGAGAAGCGGATCATCAATATCAAACAACACAAAGCGGTTGCCATTAGTTTTTGCAATACAAGCCCTAATAATAAATAAAGCACAAAAACTTATCATAGAAGAAAATAAATAAATAAATCAATAATAGTTGCAGTTAGTGTAGCGTAAGATAATACAAACAAGAGTATTAATCGGCTATTTCATATAACACTTGGATTTCCAACCATTATTATTGATTAATCTTCAACAGTACTACATCAAAGGAACACAACAAACAACATATTCAGGGTTAGTTTAGCTAAGATAAGATCAAGAGTTAAATTTCTTGAATTTACCAAGAGATTACCTTCTCTACCCATGAATCTTTATACTCCACGATAAATGGATTTCTGAATTTAGAGATTAGCTCCATCTACAAAGGCAAAGAACCGAGATGTAAGAAACATCCCAATCATATTCACATCAAAAATTCAAACTGCTCTTATGTGAAACTGATTTTTAAGCCCTTAGTGTCTTCAGAATAGACAGCCCAAAATGCTTTAGTTAATTCATTTGTTAAAATCATTATCCAGCACTAACCTCCTGGTGCGCAGATCTACGAGATCGCTCAGTTTGGCGTGCCAAGCGAATCTTCTTCAGAACATATCTGCATAAAAGGAAAAAGAAAACAGCACTTTCAGCAATGCATTATGGCATTGGCGTTGCATGATTATAATAGTTTAAAGTAGTAATTACAGAAACAAATTAAAAAAAAAAAAACCAATGCAGGTTTCTTTCTCACTTCTTCTTCTCGTGCTTATGCCTCACAAGAAGAGCAGAACCAAAAGCACCTTTTCCAATTTGCTCGAGTATTTCATATTGCTCCATGAGTTCAACAAGAGATTAACCTTCCCTAGGAGCAGACCAAATCTAGCAAGTTAGGTCCTTATGAAAAGGCAAAATGGGGAAATAGTTAAACGATAATTGAACATCAAAACAACAACAATCGAAAAAATCGGATGAAGTCAATAATGGTTCTAAGTGACCTTTTTTCCTCTCTCTGTAGTTTATACTCTCTCAGGATATAAGAAAAGAGAATTGCAATGCAGTAGTGATTATTCACAAAGCTGAATCCAGCACACAGTTATCTGCGATAAAAATATTAGGAGGGAAAAACAAGCAGAAGTGGCATTTTAAATGTTCAATCAAACAGCGAGTGCTGACGAGGAAATACAGCGAGCCTATAAAGCTCGCCAGTAACTACAATACAAATGCATTCCGCCAAAAAAAAAAAAAGGTAACTAAAACGCAATATACAGCAACGTTAGGATGACGTGGTCTATGAAAAAAACTGACACTGGATCACATCAAGTTAACCACGAAAGTTCAGGCATCGGGGGGCAAAACTCTAAACGATACTTTAGCAATGTATTCTGAATTTGACCAAAGGGGCAAAAATAGTAATTGGAGAGAATAATGGTGGAAAATGGATGCCGCGTTCGACCAGCAGATGCATGACGAAGCACCGGCCATAGAACTCTGACAAACAAATTGGGGGTAGCAAGATCAAAAAGCATGCCATGCTTCGTTTCCTATATTTGTTCCAAACAGGCTAACAATACCGAAAATGCGATTAAGGCATTGCAAAAATGCAAAGTAAGAAAGCAGTCTGTAACAGACAAAGAGTGTCGCAAAGTCAGATATAGGAGAAAGGAGTAAAATCGAAGTAAATCGAAGTAAGCACTCAAGTTCAACTGTGAAAATAGCAAATACAAGAACCAAACAGGAATCGAGATAGTGGGAAAATATGTATGAAAGAGTGATATAAGGGCGTAAAATCAGGAGTAGGTTGAAGTTCAAGCAAGAGAAAAATAGGGAAGACAGAATGCACCTGAGTATTGTAAGAAGTGAAACAGATCGAGGGGATTCAAAGCGAGCGGAGAAGAGAAGAAGCTGAGAATGAGAGCTGTGAGTGTGACATTGGTGGAAGAGCTGGAAAACGACAACGCTGTTGAGGAAGCATGAGAGGAAGAAGCAGCAGCAGCAGCAGAGGAGGAAGCAGCAGAAGAAGCTCCGCCATTGTCGTTGGGAGTAAGAAAAGGACAGAGAGAGAAAGAGAGAGGGAGCGGGGGTTATGGTGTGAGATTATTATAATAATATAGTTTAAGAGAGCAAGGGATTGGGAGAGGGGAGGCCCGCGAGAGATAGTCGCAGTTAGATGTGGAACATGAAGGTTTCAGAGCGTAGGGAAAAAGAAATGAATATGATGGGTCAACATGGAAGTGAAATACTGATTACTACGCCCTCTAAAAATATGTTGTTATTTTATGGGGGTGCTGTGTCGAAAGAAGCAGAAAGTAAAAGAACGGGAGGTGGGGGTGTCCACACTCGACACCTTCTGAGATCGACTTTATTGGGCTCTGTTTCAGTTTCATTTCTTTTTTGTCGTTCTCTCCCCTTACCCCGCTAATCTCTCGAGCCTTCCCCAAAAACCCCCCAAAAAAAAATGTAGCTCTAGGGACCCGCTTCTCTCATCTCCAAAAATTTCTTCTGGCTCATTCTCTTTTCTCCTAATCAGGGGGAAAAAAGGCCAGGCAAATCATTCCGAGCGTTAGACATCCATTGTGCTGCTCTTATAACCCTTGTCAAAAAATTGCAGAGTGAACTGAATTGCTGCACCAGCAGGCATAGGGATGTTTGGGAATTCGGACCACCCAAGAGTATTTTTTTAAAGAAAAAAAATTTATAAAATGAGATAAATTTCTTCACGTATTAATTTTGTATACCGTAAAAATATTTTTAAAATTATAATTTGATAACTATCCTAACAACTCCCAGAGATTCAATAACTCAACATAAGCACTCCCCATATTGTTGAGGGTACAAAGTTTAATATAAAAATTAGTTTGACATTTAATTTAATTTTAAATGTGAGATTTTGATTTATTTTGTCTTTAATATTTATCTATTTTATTCTAATATAGTTCTTATAGTGATTGCACATGTTAAAAATTTAATTGAATAGTAGTTCTAGCTAATATATTTGCTTAACAAATGTATTATAAGAAAGACAGCACATGTTTATTATACAAATAACTAACTTTACAAGAATTTTTAATCTACTCAAATTAGTCAACTAATTTTTAGATTAAATACCGGAGCTAGTATAATAAAATGTTTGTTTCGAATTATCCTTGAGAATAAAACACGTTCAGATAGTTATTTTTTGTTATCATTGCCACTACGATTTAGTGATGAAATAGAAAAACCAGTGCTCAAAACACACCTCCTCCGATAATCTTTTTTTTTTTTTACTTATATATATATATATATATATATATATATATATATACACAAGCATCGAAGCAATGCAAATTTATGTTATTTTGCAAGAGCAAGTTCTACATGGTTAATGTGACGTATTTAATATGCTTTTTTAAATTAAATTGGAATAAGTGGATTTTGAAGTATTGAGAGTATTATTAATAGAAAAAAGGGTTGATTATGTCAGACGAACAGTAAGACTGTAACTACTAATGTTATCAACATAAAGCATAGGAAAACCCAATAAGTCGCAACACTCACAGTGATTAACAATATGAATGAATCATTTTAAGTTGAGCTCGAGGCTAATATGCAGCAGAGCTGAAAATAGGAGATGGGATAATTTTATGTTATAAAATTGATATTTAAATCCGACACCAATAAATTTAAAAAAAATGGTTTTGAGTTTGGGATAGCACAAGAATTAATAAACGTTGAATAAAGATGATACTCCTCCGGTGCTTAATATAGGACCAAATTGTTGAGTTGGTTTTGGTTCTAAATATAAGACCAATTTATTATATTTATCACGTTTCTCTAAATTACTCCTATGGATACTCCCTCAATCATAACCAAGTAGAAGAGGAGGAGAGGGTATTAAGAAAGATAATTATGGTGTTTTAGGAAAAACATGTCATATTTCTTATAATTAACTAATTCACCTAACTTCCTTAATCTAATCAAATTAATTAAATGGGTTTTATATTAAGGACCGGAGGAGTAGTATTTAACGCCCAGATTCTTCCCATTCATTTTAGAATAGAAGGGAGAAAGATAAGACGAAAAAGAGGCATGTATGTGCAGAGGATGAACTGGCTTTGTCACTCGTGGTCTTAAGTTGAAATTGCATCGTTTGCACACAGTTCCAATAATTCACATTTAAAATATTTGACGGATGATTTGTAAATAAATAAATAAATAAATAATTTAAATTCTGCATGTATTAAAATATAAAAAATATAAAAACAAATTAGGTTAAATATGAATTGTCGGACGATTGAGATGTAATAGTGATTAGCCAATACTGAGGAGGAGCACCCGCATGGCCACACGGAAACCGCATAAACATAAAGGTCCCGTTTGGTACGAAGCATTGAAAATGAGGGATTGAGATTGGAATTGTAATTAAAAAAAATCATTAAAATAATACTTAGCATGAGTAATTATTTGTTATATGGGATTAGGCAAACCCATAAAGGTGGGATTGGGGAATACCACTTCTCCCCATGGTATTCTCCAATCCCACATACATGGCTTTGGCTAATCCCATATATCAAACAATCTTTTATACTAAACACTCTTTTGATAGATTTTCTCACTTGTAATCCCAATTTCAATCCCTCATTTTCAATGCTTCCTACCAAACGCAACCAAAGGGTGGTGGTGGCGCGCAGGAAAGGGAGATGAGGAGGAGGAGGAGATATTAAAGCATTAAAGCAAAGTTTGGTGGCGCACTGAGTAGTTCTGACGCCCTTACGATAACCCACCTAACACTGTTACTGTATGTCGACTTCCATGTGTTATGTTGGATGCAAGCAATACGGTGGTTGAAACCAAAAGAGAGGTAAATTATGTCGGACTCTGCATTTTATGCGCTTCTAAATGAATGAGAACTCCCCCCCCCCCCAAAATCTTCCCGCCATATTTTCCCTCTTGCTTCCACTACAGTACTTCTCTCTCACCTCTACACGGTATTCGTATTTTCCGTTCATTTTCGCAGCAGTGGTGAAAAAGGCAAACACTTATACTAATCGCTATTGTTAATAATAGAATATAAAAGTAAAAACTTAGACATTTCCGCCCTAGATTAATTATCCAAAATCAGTTATCGTATTAAAAGGAACAGTGATGAAACAAGAAAGCAAAAGCCTGAAGTTTGACCAGGGTCACCAAAAGAAAGCAGGCGACTGGCGAGGAGGCGCAGGGGTTTGACCGCAGACGAGAAAAGGCCACGAGAACGGAAGAGTGAAGTTATAGCAACGTTGGGCATGGGGAGTGAGGAGATAGAAATTTTAAGGGCATTTCAGCAAACTCGCGTCATCATCCCTTGCTGGGATTATTTGCCCTGACCTTCTTTTTGCAGCCAAATAGGTCCCAGTCTCATAACTGCACTAACTGAGCACCCTCTCATTCCTGTGTTGGGGAAAACAGTTCAGTGGCATTACATTACATATTACTCCTAAAAATCCCAACCCCCCCGGCAAAAGAGCCTTGGTTCTGGAAAAGGGTCTCTTCGTCCGGTATTCGTTGTTGCCAGCACTGGTCAAAAGGCATTCATTTCACATAAACGCACCAAAAAGAGCATGCAAAAGTAGACCAACCTACTCTGGTCGTGAAATTGAATGATTATTTTTTGTGGTTCCTTTTTGTAGCTCGTGATATGAACAACGCCCACCTTTATGTGACCTTACACACCCATTCACTGCCACAGACAAGTTTTGATTTTTTTCGCTACGTCCCATTATGCTTGCCCATTTTCGAGAGCATACTCTCCATCTTAATCATAGTAACCATTGCAGGCCGAAACAAGGACCGTACGCATACCCACTGCCATTGACATTAGCACTCATATCCATATTGACGACGGGTATTATTACTTTTCCATAACAAGATTTACTTGTCTTCTCTGCCACTATGACAAAGCATACATAGTGATTAGTATCCGCTCTGGGGCATGCAAGGACTGTTGTTACAGGGATTAACAGACGGGTGAGCGGGGCATGTCCGGAGTCCATCCGAAGAAATTAAGCCCAGCCCAAACGGAAGAGGCCCAGTGGGCTTCCAAGCTTGCGGCCCTATTGACTCTAGGCCGTTGACGGCCGCGATGAAGTCTGACTTTAGGAAGCGAAAACGGAGAGATTTGAAACCGTGGGATGGATGATTGTGGAGCCCACAGATGCACATGCAAGCGCATGCTGCTGGCGGAATGCAGGAAGGAGCAAAAGAGCAGCACATGTGGGGCGAGAACCGCGGGGCCCGACCACAGAAAAGACAAAGTGGGACCCCCTCCCACACAAACTCATCTCCTTCATATGCGCATTCCCCTCATTAAGGACAAAATACATGTTATGTATTCAGATCCTTCACCCAATGTTTATGCTATTCAACACCCGATAAATTAAGACATGCTATGGATTAGTGACTCGACATCTCGTCTTTCTCTAACTCAATGGATGAGACAACCTTCGTGAACATCTCGGCGGTGAATCTGGTTGACTTCCACACAAAAATTTATGTACTGCCAACCCTTTCACGGTGACTATTCAATTTGCACCATCCCCTTCATTTATTAATATATATACACACACATGTATATATTCACCCAATTTTTTGCTTCGAAACAATTATATATATTCCATTTTAGAAGAGATTAATTGGACTTGATCACAACGCACTCGTTCTTCCTAGCAGTTATATTCCATTTAATGACTCCTGTAAATGCATGCTACCTGTTACGTTAAAGTCACATAAGCATTGCTAATAGTGCTCCACATTGTGTCTTATGGGAATCGACTTCAATCACGTTTGATTTATCCATCACCTGATTCCTAACGTGAATGATTAAAAAGATAAGTATTTCGCATAATCAGATCTCGTTAGTTTGATATACCTTTCTTTCATGTACCTGGCTTTGAATGGACCGTGTTATTCTTCTCTCCCTCTCTCTTTCTCGGTCCCAGTAAAAGGCTCTATACATGCCTTAAAAAGAATGTCTCCCCCTAATTCCCCCGCTGTCATTGTCCTCGTATATAATAATTAGAGCTCGCACCTGTAAACATGGTTCTCGTCCCTCAACTGTCGGTGCTCATACTGCTCGCCAAAATAATTCAAACTATTCCTCTCTGTGTGTGCTCGCGCGCGCTATATATGTTATATTAATCTATGCTGTGGAATAATGGTGGACGAAATAACAAAAGAAAGCTATAAAAAAAGTGACATTTAAACATCATATATATGTCATGAAATGGAGAAATGAATTAAATTAAAACAGATTAATCCGCATGCAAAACCTTAGGTACACTGCATCACAGTGTTGTCACCTCCGTCGAAGTGCATGACTTGATGCGAAGGGTGATTTGGTGGTGAAACCATGTTGCTTTGTGGCCCTAATTCAGATTGATCGGGAACAAGCTTTTCTTGAAAATACAAAGTAGCGAGTAGATGGAAATAAGGACAAGTCCTGGAGTCACGCGATCTCTTCTTGTTAATATCCCTAGTTTTTCTAAAGTACTTGTTTATGTTCTCCCATTTCTCCTTGCACCTCTTCGCACTTCTCTTGTATCCCATGTCTGACATCCCCTGTGAGATTCTTTCCCACAGTGGAGCCTTGATTCCCTCCTTGTCTTCATTAATATTATTGTTATTCAGACTGCACCTCAGGTTTATTAAAGCCAACACTTCTTCCCTCGGCCATCTCCTCCCCACGTCTCCTTTCTCACTCGACGACGCCTTATATGTTGAAACGAAATTGAGACAACCAGGGTTCTTTGCAACTTGTAATCCCCCCTGGCCATGACTTGAACTAGGGTTTTCTACTGCTCTTGCTGCTCTAGAGTTCATGACGGGTAAAGCTACAGAAGTGTTTATTGTATCTTGATGGGTTGGCGATATCATTGTAAAAGAAGGTGGTGGCTCATTGTTGTCGTTATTAATCTTGACAGAAAATTGAAGGTTTTGCGAATGCAATGCGTTCGGATCTGAACTATTATTTGTTAATTTGGGAGAGCTCGCCGCGCATTTGTTCAAGAATTCTATTACTGTGGCCTGCCGATTGCCCGCCAGAGCTTGCTCGTGCGCCATCATTTCGAGCTCCTCGTTCATCCTGTCTAACTCTTGTTTCTTCCAAGCTTCTTCTCTCGCAAACTTGTCCTCATCTCTTTTCATCATATCTTCAAGAAGCTTATTGTGCATCTCCTCTTGTTGAGCCATCATCCTGCTGATAACGTTCTCACAGAAGTCCTTAAACATCTCAAATTTACCGTCTTGCTTCTTTCTCTTTCTCTCCTTTGGTTTCTCTGCCACGCAGCGTTTCGTAATGACAGGTGCTGCTGATGTGTCATGTCTTGTAGAACCCTCTTCCAATGCATGGCCTGACGTCTTTTCTTGTCCCTCCCTTGGCTCTTGCAGCTGCGGCGTCGACTTTTCTTCTGTCCCAACCTCGGCTTCAGGGTCTTGATCATCTCCTTCCTCTTGATAAAGCTCTTGTTCGAACTCACTAATAAAACAATAATTTTCGTTGTAATTAATGTGGTTCAAGTATCTGCTTTCCTCCTCATACTTCTCCTTGCATTTCTCCGCACTCTTCTTAAATCCAAACTCTGCTAGCTTCCTGCCCCCACCATAAATTAAATGTGTAAGATCCAGCACCAGCTGTATAGCATAAATCATTCATACATGTGTCTTAATTAGTTTGTACACCTATATACGGCCATAAAGATAGAGCTTGTTTGGATTGACTTATAAGTAACTTTTCAAACGTGATTTACGGAATACGAGGTAAGTATGTGAAGAGAGTTTTGTCTCGGCTTACGTAAACTTGCTTAAAAGCCCGTTTTGAACGGAGCTCCAAACAAGCCCTTAATGGCTAGACAAAATGAGTTTCTTGTAATTCCGTCCCCTTCCCAGCTCGTCGCCCTCATAATTCCCCGGAGTTTATACGGTGCTTTTCACTGTGCGAGCTAACAGCTAAGCGGACGTGCATGTATGCGTTTTGTCTACCACAAGGAACTGAGCAAAGCACATACGAATACTCGGATCGTCAAACACGAATTCCACCAGCCCATTCATGGTTTAGTTAGTTAATAATTTTGCAATTTAATTTTGGATGGTGAAATCCAAACGCGTGGAGTTTAACTGAGTTTGGAAGTTGAGAAGAAGAAACAAGGGGAAAGATATAATCAGAGCGGATGTGATCCAGTTTAAGCAAGTTAAATTACCTTGAGATATGTTCCCATGTGAGGTCTGGGAAGCAGGTTTGCATGCTAGATCTGATCCTGAATAGCGCAAGCACTTCATCGTGAGTCCAGCAGGAATTGATGAGCTCAGGTAATTGCCTCTCTCTTTCAACCTCCGAGTTCATGGACGCTCTGTCCAAGCTGTTATCCTGTTGGTGTTTGTGGGGAGGAGAAGGGGGTGGGTGGTGCGGAGGCAAGGGATAAGGATCAATGGTAGGGAAGATAGTGGTATTGGGTGTCAGAGTGGCATTAAGAGGGAAAGGCAAGTGAAGTGGAAGTGATGAGGTTGTGGGTGCCATGAACTGATGGAATTGGTCTGGGACTCCATCGAACATTTTTGTGTTGTGAGCGAGAGTTCTCTTCTTCCCTCTAACTAGGCTCATTCAACTCTCTCCTCCTGCTGCTGCTCACACCGTAAATGGGCAAAACGCTAGCTCCAACAAAACATTACAAAACACCACCCTCCCAGTATTCTCTCTCCCGCCCTCACATCTATCAAGGAATTTGTCCTTGTGTGGAAGAGGAGGGATGGCCCACCACACCCTTTTAGAAGGAACTGAGCTCACCAGTACCACCCTCCTACTCGTAGTAGTCACCTCGCAGCAATACAAACGCGGCGACATCGGACAAGTCAATATCCATCCACGTTGCAATATTGCAATTCATTTCGGCTTTTTCCTCTTTCCACCCAAAACCCGGGCTTATCCTCATCGGCCTTTCATCAGCATGATATAGGAAGTTAGCAAACATGAAAATAAATGACCATGGTTCTTCAGGCTGTGTCATAATTAATTGAGTCAAGGCATTGCGGGGAGTAAAGGGGACGCGCGCGGGGGGTGAGTGTGGGGAGGGGGAGGCGACTGGGGCGGGAAAATGATAAGAGGGAAAAAAGGCAATTAAATATACATGGTTGTCACTGGGCCATTAGAATCCTATGCAGTAGCGGATGGGATAATAAACGGCATCCAGATGGCAGGACACGTGAGATGATGCAGAGGATGGGACCAGTTACACAAGGTTGGGAATCTTCACATGCTGCAGACGAATACACTGTTATCGTACACCCTAATCACTGACCCCTTCCCCCATATAACCTACTCATGATCAGTGCCTGATGTAGGCGCTTCGGAGTTGGACCGTCCATCAGAGGCAGCGCCTGCCACGAGTGGTTTGCTTAGCAATATTCGTAGAGTGAAGATGAAGGGGGACGATCCACTCGTGCTGGGCCGTAAGTGAGGAAAAGGCGTCAATAGGAGAAGATTATGTGCAGGTGAGGTTTTATTGAGTCTGAAACAACTTGCAATGAGTCGTGGAAAGAGGCGTCCTGACTTGTGACTCCATCGGTCCCCGCTTACGTGGCCAAGTCTCATTGGGACGTTATGCAGGCCCAAATCTTAGGCAAACTCTAGCCCAGTCTTTTTTGTTCGTAACTCATAATCTCTTATACACGCGCGGCCTCCTCCTCTTATCCCCAAAAGAAAGGAACACAGAACACATCCTCCAAGACAAAGGTGTCCATAAACATCAACAACAAAAAACCGCATGCATGGCAGAGAAAAATCATGGGTATTACTTGCACAAAGGGAGGTTTCCAGTCTCGACAAATAAGCGAATTTACTAATCAAGAGAACTTAAAATCACACTTGATAAACAAATTGGCCCTGGAAGACCGAAACACTTAGCCTCAAGAACGCTTGCAGAATCTGTGGGCGCACCAAGTTTATGAATAAGAATTTTGCGAATAATAAGGAGGCCTATTGTGGTCATTCGTCTTCTCCATACAGGGGATAACCTTAACCTCGAATATATGGCTGGGGTCCGCACCCTCGTGACTTTCAATGTATCACAATTTTATGATCTTTGATTCATCTAATGCTCTCTAATTGAATTAACAAATTAATAGGTGAGGGTGGCAAATTTATGTAACCAGAACTAGTAAAAATTATTGACTTTTTAAGCCAACCATGTTTCTTTTCTTTTCTTTTCTTTTTTAGTGGGTAATTTATGGTTTCTTTTTGGTCAGGCTATCTGGTTAAGTTACTAATATGGGATTACTTTTCTATTTTCATTGGAAAAAAGGTGGCCAGTAACGCTGGCAAGGCCACATAGTAAAAATCTCGAACATACCAGCTCAAGAATAGTTTTTAAATTAATTATCTTAAAAAGAGGGAAGGGAATCGAACCACCAAGTGCCAAAACCCTTGGACTTGGAGGCGTTAAACCCTACGAACACGATGCCCAGGGGAGGAGCCTTATAGTTGACATATGTGTGTTCGCCGGCCAATTTAAGCAACGAATCCTTCAACACAGAGCCATCCACACCCTTCAAATTGCTGCTTTGTTGAATTCTTAGCTGAAATTGTGACCCGACATCTCCTGACATGGATTCAAGCAAACCAGACAAGGAGAAGACGCGGGTTTACCATCCGTATCAAGACCTCAACGTTCCGATCCAGAAACTCTACAACCTCCCTACCGCCCCAGAGCATCTCTTTCCCGAAGAGGCAGCCAGAGCCCATCGATCCTGGGGCGAAAATCTGCAGTACTACACCGGCTGCGGCTACTTGTCAGGTGCTATGTTCGGCGCCGCTAAGGGCACCGTCCAAGGCCTCAAGGCTGCTGAGCCCGGTGACTCGCTAAAGCTACGGATCAACCGCATCCTGAATTCGGGAGGTCAAACCGGCCGCAGATTCGGGAATTCGCTCGGCGTCTTGGGCTTAATCTTTGCTGGTCTAGAGAGTGGCGTTATCCATTTGAGGGGTAAGGATGATTTGTTGAACAGTGTCGTGGCAGGACTTGGTACGGGAGCGCTTTACAGGGGGGCGGCTGGACCGCGATCGGCTGCTATCGCAGGTGCGATCGGCGGAATTGCTGCGGCAACGGCAGTTGCTGGGAAGCAAGCTCTGAAGAGATATGTACCAATATGACGAGGAAGATGATACCTGAAAGGTTTGTCCTTATATGAACGCGTATGTGGAGGAAAAGAAAAGGAGCGTGAGGGTTTTAAATTCGAACGTCTTGCTTGCTTACACTCTGTTGTAGCTGAATACAATACTGCAAATTCATATTTGTTGCTGTGCGGCTGTACCAACATCTATCTTTGTCGTTTCTCCTGCAAATTTTTGTCAGTGCCAGACACAGTTACAAGTAAGATCTTGGATGTGATCGGGTGAAGTTTAGACGCAAGGCGTACTCATCATTCTTCATCTTTCAAATGTTAACTAACTCGGCTACTTCACGATATCAAAGGCCAATGAATCAACCCTTTCGTTGTCCAGGGGAAAATAAAAACAGAGAAGAAAGAAAGAAAGAAGAAGCTATTTTCAAATTTAATTAATTATTTTGTGGGCGTAATGAGCGGCACTTATTTGCATCCTGCTTGCCTGTAAACATTTTTCCCTAAAGCGCCCCTGTACGCGGATGAAACACACCATTTTGATAACAATGAGTTTAACCTCGACTTGGCCCAACCAGCCCAATGCTGATGACATTGAATGAGTTCTTCAAAGAACATACAAATTTTGCCGGTAGAAAATAATGGCAGTGTGGCCCTTCTTCAGTTGGAATAAAAATGGAAGTTGATAAGATAACCAGAAGAAAGAATGGCTTTCCAGAGGGTGACGTTACTGCCTCTAACGACACATAATTACATGTAGGTGTTAGGACCTACCAAAGAATGCGCTAAACTAGTTATCTTCTATATTATGTGCAAATCTTAGATTAGATTTCAATATTCATTCTGGTTCTGATAGGCTTGAGCTTAATCCCCAGACTCTTAGGGGAGAGGAGTTCTGGCGCTATTCGGCTAGCCGGGCTAGACCCAGTGGTTGACGACGGGCATGAAGCAAATATTGGTTCTCTGTGGTACCCAAATTCCATTAAAAATGACTCGAGCGGAATTATCATGGCATATGGTTGCTCTTCTGTCACCAATGACCCGCAAGCCTTGACCTAAAAAAATAAACACCACCGCACAATCACTTCATTTCTTTCTGTGTCTCAGTAATATTATGAAAGGTTGTGATTGGTTTTCTAATCTTTATCGTTAGAACGATATTGCTATGCAGTAACAGATCACAGTGAATGGATTACTTAGCCTTTGCCTACCTCAACAAGGGCGCAGGCCTTCTTGTCCATTTTTGCGCTCATGTGCACAGATTCAGCATGAAACGGACTACTTGCCCCCGCAAATATGAGCGTCTTACACCGCAAGTTCTTGAGACCCTCAGTGAGGTCATGCCTACTGTGTGTTAAAAGCCTTTTCTTTGTTAATAAAAGGTGTGAACAGAAAAACACGTTCCTCAAAACAACAATAACAACTTACTTATTAATGGCTAGAAGAAAACGCATGACATTCAAACTTTGCCTTTCATCCAGAAGCTGCAATCATAAATCAAAAGAAAGTCCACTTGTCAGTCAGGCCTGCTCATCCACAGGACTCTCGTTCCCAACAACTTCAATTATATTTCGATGCCAAATGCCTACGTGTATCAGTAGTTACTCAAATTGTGATATTCTGATATTCATACCCTTCGGCAAGTTAGTATCATGTCTGGCTCTGCTCCCTCCACACCGTCTCTAAGTTCCTAAAAGAAACGTACAAAAGAGATGTTACATAATGCTGCCACTCTTCCTCCCAATTTCTCCCGTAGACAAGGAAGTTTACCTTGCTGAAGTAACGCTGCAGAAGGCATTCCTTCAATAAACCACACATGCCATAGAAGTATAGTAAATTCTTTAAAACCTGCATCGTTGGAGATATAAAATTGCAGATACAACTTCAATAAACCTGTTGCGAGGATGACATTGACTTGACCTATTTCATTGCCTTAAGCTAGCTGTAAATTCCTTATGCAGTTACGTGTAACGAAGCCTAAGCTGACGAAGATTAAAACCTTATTGTAAAGCCATTCGGTCCATGAAGGTGCTCTGCAAAGAGGCGAAACAAGAATCAAGCCAAGCACCCGTTCTTTGTATTTCATCTGCCAAGAGTGGGATATTGCATGAGGATTTATTACATTAGATTACTATGAAAGAAAAGTTAGAACCAATATTTGCCAACTTACGGCAAATAGCGTGAGGACGTAAGCACCAGCTGTTATACCCAAGCATAAAACCTCTCTCAGCCTGGTACAAGAACCAGAAAGTCGTAGACTCAGATTAAAGAAAGACATAATGCAAGCGAGTATTCCAAGGAGGTACATCCATTTGCTTTTGTTGTTCAAATTACTAGGAAATATCACCTGCCAAGTGACCGCCTATCATTTGGTATCATCACTATATCAATTTGCACATATGATACCATAGAATCTTCATCTTGATGACTAGCAATCAACATATATGCTTAATCTCTTACCCTCAATTAGGCTAACATGTTAAAGGATGAAGTTGCTATAGAGATCCAAGTTTTTCCTTTCACATACAATAATGCAGTGTCCTGTGTTAAAAAACAATACCTAATGGGTGCCTATCGAGGCACAGAAAGAGCAAAGGCGACATACCCGAAGAAATCAAGCACTTCTACGACCTGGTCTGCAAGGTCATCCACACTGAGCAATGGTTCGTCCGAAGGAATCATATCAGCTCCCAGCTGCAAGGACTCTTGAGCAAATGAGAACGAGTCTATTAGATTCAGTGGACTGCCTATCACTTGGGTCATATTGTTAGATATATGAGTATACTCTAAGCTACCACAGTTTCACCCGGAGAAAAAAATTTTATGGGTAAAGGATAAATTATATTAGGAAAAAATGAAACATTTTATGTTCCATTAACCATCAAATAGGAGGCAACTATGCGCGTAACGATATACAACGCTCTTATTCTCTTTATGATCTGAAATTTACTTCATGATCAGTATTTCATCAAATCATGAGCTCCACTCCCCCAACTTTTTGACGCCCTAGCTGCGAACTCAAGCAAGCCCAGCTAATTAATGTTCAGCAAAGGTCCTCGTTAGCTACCATACACAACATGGAAGAAGGATTTATCCGATTTCTTGCATAGATTGATCTTCAAGGCTGTTTATAATAACAACTAGAAGATAAACACACACACATCAATGCCTTGAAAGAAACATTTATTAGAAACGTGATAGCGACCTCGTGCCCAGGAGCATCAATGTGATAAATGCAGAAGTTGTGAAGCAGCAAAGAAGAAGCATCTGGGCAGAAGAACAGACCCTGAAAACAGGAGATATCTGCAAAAGAAATACATGAGCCTCTTCAGGCACTAGCGAGTTAAAAGACCAACATATTGTCAACATATCCTGACTGAGTTTGAATGCGTCCAAATGATAAAACGCGGCTCAGAATATTGGGAAAAAATGAGATAGTATTGAAGATAAATACAATTGAGAGCTACGTCTGGATAAGTGATTAGAGCAGGCTTCTCTTGGTCTCCGCAAACCAATACAGAGATAGAACCTTTGCTAGTTTTCACCATGAATTGCTGAAAAACTCCAAAAGCAGAGCCATAAATGCCAGTTTTCTTATAAAACACAATGGAATCATATCATGAAGGACAAAAAAACAGAGAGGCCGAGGAAAGAATATGATTGTAGGATGTTGATGAATTACCTTTCCTCCTAAAGGTATCAAATCAATGTCAATGAAAGTAGAACGGCTTGAGTCGCCCATGACTCAGTTCTATACATACAGCAAAATCAATCGCAGAATATTATGGCGTGATATCGAAGCTCTTGTTGTTCCCGGCGTCGCTCTGTTCTTATTGTTTATAACAGTAATATTCAAATTACGGAAAGAACCTCGGAGTGGGAGTGGAATTACACAAGTGTCCTTACGTGTCGGGGAGTGATTAGTCTGTCGGAATGCGGGGTGCGGAGGGAGCTAAACAAAGTGATCGTTGGAGGGAAAAGGATGAAAGAAAGAGTGACCGTTAGAGGGGATAAAAGGGTCATTTGAGGTTGAGGATGAGAAAGAGTTGGGGGTGATGAGGAACACAGGAAGGAACAAAATAAGAAAGCGGCGAGGGGCGAGTAGGAAAAGGAAAGCAATTGCAAAGGGCAAAATGGGCTGGGCACATGCGGTGCGAGGGAAATAAATGCTAGACAATCCCCTTTCTGGCCAATTCAGCCAGCTGTCTGCCACCTGGATCCCCCATCTCAATGATAATATGCCTTTCTTCACTCATGTCCCCACCCTTGCCTTCAAATTGGAGGAAAGAATGATGGCCAACCTGGGATTATTCTGACTTCTATTTACTGACTACTCTTTCTGTTCTTAATATAGGACCTAATTGTTAAGTTGGTTTTTGTTCTAAATATAAGATATATTTCTCATATTTATCAATTTTCTCTAAATTACCCTTATAGATATTTCATCAACCATAATCAAGTAGAAGAGGGAGAGAGGATATTAAGAAAGATGATTATGGTATTTTAGAAAAAATGTGTCACTTTTCTTATAATTAACTAACTTACCTAACTTTCTTAATCTAATCAAATTAATTAAATGAGTCTTATATTAAAGACTGGAGGAGTATTATATTTATGTTTGTATTTATCGTCATTAACCATATTTATCATTAGGAGTTTTGCAATCTTCTTTAATATAAGCCCATATTTAAGGAATGATGCCCACAAACCACAATCATTCACATTAAGCAGTGAACGGCAATAAAATACGAAATACTAACTGGAATGACAAACGTATCATAGTCGAATTACATTTCATCATCCTAAAATATTCCTTTAATATATTTTGTAAATGAAACAGGCACTCCGTCAGTTATGGTGAAAATTCATGTAAAAGTTGCCCCCTTTTTGGGGGAGAAGATGAAGGCTAACGCCCTTTATTATTAGAATTGCTGAAACGTGAAGAATCAGATAAGTGAGTGTTTGTGGGTTTAAAAAATGATTTTACGATATACAAAATAAGTATGCAAGAAAAATTTCTTTTCAACTAGTATGAAAGCAATTTTTAAAAGTATTTTTGATAAATCATGTTTAGATAGAACCAAGAAAAAATCATAAAAAAATATCACTGAAATAGAAAAATTGTAAATAGGAACCTGTTATAATACTAATATGTGTTGTGACAACAATAGTATGAGTTTTAATAACAATTTTTTTGAGCTAGTCCTTATATGTAATTTGTCAATTTCAACTGTTTTTTTTTTACGATTTTCCTCAAAACCAAACTACAGTTTTAGAAATAATTTTATAGAATCCAAAATAAATATATTAAAAAAAGTATGTCTCCGCTTGCATGAAAATAATTCTATAAAATGCTTCTAGAAACTCCCAAACACTCGAAATAAATTGCAGAAAGGATTCCCAGGTGGGCGAACCAAGGTGTGCGTGTTTTCCCCCTGAGAAAGGATTTTAATTGCGAGGGATGGGGAGAAAATAAGAGATGATGACATGTTGTGAGGTGCAGGCACAGGACAGTGCTGCCCAGCACGGCACTTTCATCCGCACATCACGCCCCTCCTCACTATTCATCTATTTTCTTTAAAAAAAAAAAAGAAAAGAAAAGTTACTATGTAACATTATTTCATCTCATGGCACAATAATGGATGCTTCATTTGTCCCGTGCTTCAATATCATTGAACACATTTAAAACAATTTATAAATAGTTTTTTAATTATGATTTACTAAATATAAAACCAGTATGTAAGAAGAGTTAATTCGACTTACGTGCAACATGTCTATAAGAAATTTTCACCATTATTTCAAAGAAAGCCATAATCATCTCATTTCAAACGGGGAAATGCCTTAGATATTTCTACACGATACCCCAAAAATGCCTTTCACTTTTTGTCACCTTCTCTCTTTTCCCTTTTGTTGAATTCTTAGCTTTCCCCTGAAAAACATGTCTCCACCAGCTTATGTAGCTGTGGGCCCTCCAAACAAAACAAAGCGCGGGGTCCCAATTCCAATCATCATGACTGCTCGATCACATGCCTATCTGATCCTGTTCGTTTGTTAAATTTTTATCACTCCAACCAACGCATTGTTTGAGGCCCAAGCCCTTCATGTCCAAACTGTGCTTATTGAGTGAGCCGATTGCCCATTAACTACGCCTAATAAAAAAACAAAAAAAACAGGGGGTTGCAGCGCTAGCTGTTGGGTTTTGCATTTGATCCCTTTTCCTATGGATAAATATGATCTAATTAACTACCGGCCAGCTCTAAAATGTACTTGGACTTTTCCCCTCACAGCCCTTCTCCCATTATATCAGTCGAATAGGAATTCAGGCAACATAGAATATTCGTAAGGATTATGCATGGAAAAGGGCTTTGCTGAGAGAAATAAAGCCTATTTCAGTTATCTCTGCATATTGAACAGGATTGGTTTCTGAGGTCCTGTTTGCTGCAAAGTATTAAAAATGAAGAATAGAGATTGACATTGAAAATCTAAAACTACATTAAAAGGGTATTTAGTATGAGTAATTATATGATATCTGGGATTAGACAAATCCATATATGTGGGATTAGAGAATACTATAAGAGAAGGTGGTATTCTTCAATCCTGTCTATATGGGATTACCTAATTCTATGTGATAAGAAATTACTCATACTAAACATATTTTTAACACATGTTTTTAACCCCAATCCCAATCTTTATCTTTTATTTTCAATATTTCATACTCAACGTAGCCTTAGTATAGCACGACTTGTTTTACCACGAGGTTTGAAGTGAAGAGTCTGGCAAGAGTTTATCAGGTGACACCCCTTCGTGACCGCGTCCATGTGTGCTGTTCATTTCAGAACTAAAATGTTGACAAAGGCACTCACTACCACAAGCATGGACAAGAATGCTCACTCCATGCATAAAAAATTTATACCAGTTGCACCATTTGCGTCACATGATCACGAAATAGATATCATATGGGAGGAATACACAAATTTTTTAATATGGCCGTTCATCACCGGTTTAGGGTTGGCATCATAAGCAGTAGAAAGCCTACGAGTTGTGACAAAGCAAAATTACATTCAAATAATCATGGTTCATTAACAGAATTGCATCCCGAGAAAAAGAACGCTTAAAAAATTACATTTAGTTCGTTGACAGAATTTTCATAAATGATCAGATTTCAGTTTCAAAAACCCCGCGAGACATCGACTCAGTTTTTAGTGGTTGAACTGCTATTTGTTAACAGTCTTGAAATATTATTGGTTTTCGTTGAATAAAATATAATATGATCCTTATGAAGAAATTTCGTCGCCATGCTTTTGTTTTTTTTTTTTCAAGCTTCTTTCCTCTATTTCTTCAAAGCATAAAAACTAAAAAGCGGCGCTAAGGGAGGGAGTGAAGGACGTCAACGTGGCTTCCCCGCCGAAATGGAAAGGCCGACTTTAGTTTGGAGTGGGATTAAAGCTAAGGGGCGTGATAATGATTTGAGGCAAATCTAATGACGAATGGCGAACAATATTACAGAGTAAACAAGTGACTGTCAAAATCAAAACCTTATCCCCTGTCTGCTCTCTCTCATCGGCAGCTCAATCATGTGCCGGTAATTATCACTATGGCTTCCATTAATTTCTTGTCTCAAGAGGCTCCGCTCCTCAACACCGTCCAGGACCACCCACTCCTTTGCTCCCAGCGCATATGGATAATTAATTAGACACTGACACTGCACGCTGTTTGTGCTGTTCCGAGGTTGTTGCTTCTCTTTTTTAAATCATTCGAGATGTCCAAGATTCCTTTGATAATAGATGCCTGGCTTCGAGAAGCCCAGGAGGCTTCCCGATGGTTGGAGGACTTGGAGAGCAGAATCAAGCACGAACGTCTCATCCATCCCACTTCCGTACATTCCGCCCGATCCAAGTTATTGGAGCTCGGAGCTAAACTTGATCGCCTCGAATCCTTATTACGCAACCTACCGGCCAAACCCATCTTGTATATTCTCTCTCTCACTCACAATTCTTCAGTTGTCTTTCTTATCAAATTGATTGACATTCTGCGCTAATTTTATGAGCGGCTCATTCCTACGGTGGAAAATAGATTCATTGCTGTCAATATTTTGATTTGATAGCCGCGCTACTGAGACTGTAGGATTAGTTATTCGAGCGGCAGAACCGATCCCTGCTGATTTGGTAGATTTACAATTTACATTAGAACTAGAGAAGAAATATTTGCTTGAGTCGGTAACGCATGTGTACAGTTAATTTTCAGAACAGATGAAGATGTGGAATATCGATGGAAAATGCTTAAAGATATCCAGCTGAGAACAAAATCATTGGTTTCTAGCATCTCTGCAGTGCCATCGCAAGACTGGTGAGTACCTATTCATGGCCTTTCTTTTCTACCTACTCGAAGCTAACCGAACCAATTTTAATTCAGCCACTATTTGCATGTACTAAGCATTTTCTTAGTATCTTGCATTTAGATATTTCCCCATGTCTTAGAGAGAACACAATAGTGGTAAGAGGGGCTGTCAATTCTCGAAAGACAGAGTTGGACATCATCACTTTTCCATGGGTGGGGTAACCAACGCATGGATACTTAGAATGTTTCATACAAGCACTGGGTAATCTGCTAGTTTTTCCGATCAAATATGGTAGGAGTTGCTTTGTGATGATATTTTTCCATATCAATTTTAGGTCTTTTTAATTTGTCGATCAAGTATCTTTGGTGCAGCCCTAGTTAAATGATGAGAGAGTTGGCCTACTTCAATTTTGCCCTCGCTTTCCTCTCTTTAATCGTCCTTAGCTTTATTTGAAGCGCTAGAGAGGTGAAGCTGGATCGAATGTTCTACTTTTGTCGGTGATCATTGTATATCTATTCTGTTGATGGAAATAGACCCGTAGTTTCACCTTTCATTCTGGTGCTTGTGCTTCTTCATTCTGTGCAGGCCAAGAGATGTTCCCGCAGCAGATTCTGAGGAATGCAACGTAAGCCCTGATAGTTATGACCAAGGTGCAAAATAAGTGCCCTTTCTTATGGCCTCCCTTTCATACATAATTGAAAGCAACCATGTAGAATGAAACTCAAGAAATGAAACACACAAGCACGTGTCTTGTTATGATCTGGTTCATCACCTGCACTGTGTCCCATAATTTTGATTACTTTTCCAGATCAGACGAAAACCTCATACCCCAGAGATAGTGCAGAGTTGCTGAAACCTCTTGTGGTGAGATTTTGTGATCATGAAGACTATAATCCTTGACAATCAGTTTTATAGAATTTACGCGGCCTGCATGATCTTATTTATTTATTTGGGTCTGTTGATGGCAGTCGGATGCCGCCAGCAGAAGTGAGGGGCACGCAATGCCAATGTTTTGGGTATGGAAGGCTTGCTCCACAATCTTTTTATTCCTGGCACTCGCCGCTCTTCTATTTCTCATAGCTCTTCTCTGCACAGCCTTCTGACCCCATCAACAACAATCCAATCCTCAACTTCTTTCATCGCTTGTCGTATTCCCAGTAACTATACGCATATAGCAGAACCATTTCTTTTTTCAAAATATATGTTTGTGTGCATGTACATTTCCCAGTTGAGGATTCAATTTATGTCTTGTGCAGAATCTGATGAGAAATTAAGTCATATTAATCATTACTTGTGAACAAAATATGATATGCTATATAAATTTAACATTTTAGATTCATTCAAACATTTTTTGTTTCATAGTTCTGTAGTACCTCGAATCATGTTAACAAGGAGGCTTTCGCTGGAAATTTTGTTAAATTTACCAAAACGCACGTTGCATCCAGAATCCAAATGCCATATGATGTGAACAATTTAACCTTATGTTACGTTGTCGATACATTGACAAAAAATTTTCCTTTTCTTTCATTCAAGTCATAAATAAAAAGTTTGTTTAGATTGATTTATAAGTAGCTTTTCAAATGTAATTTACGTGATACGAGATAAATATATGAAGAGAATTTTGTTTTGGCTCACGTGAACTTGCTTAAAAGTTCGTTTTAAACGGAGCTCCAAACAAGCCTAAAATGAATATCACTGTATAGAATTAAAAAAAAAAAAAAAGGTGCATATGCACGGAACAAGTTAAAATGACTAAAGGAAAAATATCGTTGTCATAGACCAAGTAAATAAAAAGTATGATATTGGATTAAAATACAAAAATAAAACTTTTATAAAATTCAAAGGCCAGAAATATTTGCAGACCACATCACTAACATGTGTTACAAGAAAAGAATGAAAGAAAGAATACTAGAAATAAAGCGAGGTGGAGTAGTTGCTAAGAAATTCGATTCTTGTGTAAAGTAATAAGTTTCGGGAGTGGCCAGAGAAAAAAGGTGAAGTTGGCTACAGAGTGGTTGGTGTGATTTTGATATTCATAAATCATAATTTTGTTAAAAGTCAAATTATCTGGTTGGAGCGTTGGAAAGACCAGCGTTTCGGACTTTCGGGCGTTAGAAGTTTTGAAGCATATATAAGGAGAGAGTGAGGACGCAATACCTGATACTCTACAGACGAAGGCATTTCGGAGCATTGGAATTATCAAGTCTGAATTCCAAACCCCAACAATGAACGTTGCGGTTGTGAATAGCTCCACGATCACGAAGTTTGTGGATGACAAGAACACGTTTGATAAATTCGTGCGGGAACGGCTTGCGTTGCTTGATGAAGATGGCGACGGAGTGCTTTCGCCAGACGATGTTCGCGGCGGATTCAGCAAGTTATTGCCATTAGGTTACTATCCCCGAGAAAAGGACGAGATTGATGGGCTCTGCAGATCGGTCTTCGAGAGGTTTGATGAAGATCAAAACGGATGGCTGGATGGCAACGAGTTCAAGTCCTTCATGACCGAGATTATGAATGCTCTTGCTCGTGGCATCGGTGGCTCTCCCCTCGTTGTTGTTCTTGAACAAGGCAGCTTCCTTTCCAAGGCTGTTCACCACGAATTGGCCAGAGATAGCGCAGAGTTGCTGAAACCTCTTGTGGTGAGATTTTGTGATCATGAAGACTATAATCCTTTCAGTTCTATAGAATTTACGTGGCCTGCATGATCTTATTTATTTATCTGGGTCTGTTGATGGCAGTCGGATGTCGCCAGCAGAAGTGAGGGGCAGGCAATGTCAATGTTTTGGGCATGGAAGGCTTGCTCCCCAATCTCGTTATTCCTGGCACTCGCCACTCTTCTGTTTTTTCTAACTCTTCTCCGCACAGCCTTCTGACCCCATCAACAACAATCCGATCCTCAACTTGCTTCGAGCGTGTTTGGGATGCCGTGTGGGTCCCAAACGTGCATCCCAACTGAAGTTGTAGGTGAGAGGAAAAAACATGTTTAGGGCCACATTTTATAAACCTGGGTTTTGTTCTTCAAATAGACTTCTGTAAAAAGTTACTTTTGAGCTGCTTTTTTTCAGTTTCCAAGGCGTTTATTGATGCCGTTGGAGTAGTAATTGGATTTTAAAATTTGTTATCTACTCTGACATTCTTGCATGTATTTTCTCTTTCCTGACGAATGGCGAACAATATTACAGAGTAAGCAAGTGACTGTCAAAATCAAAACCTTATCCCCTGTCTGCTCTCTCTCATCGGCAGCTCAATCATGTGCCGGTAATTATCACTATGGCTTCCATTAATTTCTTGTCTCAAGAGGCTCCGCTCCTCAACGCCGTCCAGGACCACCCACTCCTTTGCTCCCAGCGCATATGGATAATTAATTAGACACTGACACTGCACGCTGTTTGTGCTGTTCCGAGGTTGTTGCTTCTCTTTTTTAAATCATTCGAGATGTCCAAGATTCCTTTGATAATAGATGCCTGGCTTCGAGAAGCCCAGGAGGCTTCCCGATGGTTGGAGGACTTGGAGAGCAGAATCAAGCACGAACGTCTCATCCATCCCACTTCCGTACATTCCGCCCGATCCAAGTTATTGGAGCTCGGAGCTAAACTTGATCGCCTCGAATCCTTATTACGCAACCTACCGGCCAAACCCATCTTGTATATTCTCTCTCTCACTCACAATTCTTCAGTTGTCTTTCTTGTCAAATTGATTGACATTCTGCGCTAATTTTATGAGCGGCTCATTCCTACGGTGGAAAATAGATTCATTGCTGTCAATATTTTGATTTGATAGCCGCGCTACTGAGACTGTAGGATTAGTTATTCGAGCGGCAGAACCGATCCCTGCTGATTTGGTAGATTTACAATTTACATTAGAACTAGAGAAGAAATATTTGCTTGAGTCGGTAACGCATGTGTACAGTTAATTTTCAGAACAGATGAAGATGTGGAATATCGATGGAAAATGCTTAAAGATATCCAGCTGAGAACAAAATCATTGGTTTCTAGCATCTCTGCAGTGCCATCGCAAGACTGGTGAGTACCTATTCATGGCCTTTCTTTTCTACCTACTCGAAGCTAACCGAACCAATTTTAATTCGGCCACTATTTGAATGTACTAAGCATTTTATTAGTATCTTGCATTTAGATATTTCCCCATGTCTTAAGAGAGAACACAATATAGTGGTAAGAGGGGCTGTCAATTCTCGAAAGACAGAGTTGGACATCATCACTTTTCCATGGGTGGGGTAGCAAACGCATGGATACTTATAATGTTTCATATAAGAACTGGGTAATCTGCTAATTTTTCCAATCAACTATGGTAGGAGTTGCTTTGTGATGATATTTCCATATCAATTTTAGGTCTTTTTAATTTGTCGATCAAGAATCTTTGGTGCAGCACTAGTTAAATGATGACAGAGTTGGCCTACTTCAATTTTGCCCTCGCTTTCCTCTCTTTAATCGTCCTTAGCTTTATTTGAAGCGCTAGAGAGGTGAAGCTGGATCGAATGTTCTACTTTTGTCGGTGATCATTGTATATCTATTCTGTTGATAGAAATAGACCCGTAGGTTCACCTTTCGTTCTGGTGCTTGTGCTTCTTCATTCTGTGCAGGCCAAGAGATGTTCCCGCAGCAGATTCTGAGGAATGCAACGTAAGCCCTGATAGTTATGACCAAGGTGCAAAATAAGTGCCCTTTCTTATGGCCTCCCTTTCATACATAATTGAAAGCAACCATGTAGAATGAAACTCAAGAAATGAAACACACAAGCACGTGTCTGTTATGATCTGGTTCATCACCTGCACTGTGTCCCATAATTTTGATTACTTTTCCAGATCAGACGAAAACCTCATACCCCAGAGATAGCGCAGAGTTGCTGAAACCTCTTGTGGTGAGATTTTGTGATCATGAAGACTATAATCCTTGACAATCAGTTTTATAGAATTTACGCGGCCTGCATGATCTTATTTATTTATTTGGGTCTGTTGATGGCAGTCGGATGCCGCCAGCAGAAGTGAGGGGCACGCAATGCCAATGTTTTGGTTATGGAAGGCTTGCTCCACAATCTTTTTATTCCTGGCACTTGCCGCTCTTCTATTTCTCATAGCTCTTCTCTGCACAGCCTTCTGACCCCATCAACAACAATCCAATCCTCAACTTATTTCATCGCTTGTCGTATTCCCAGTAACTATACGCATATAGCAGAACCATTTCTTTTTTCAAAATATATGTTTGTGTGCATGTACATTTCCCAGTTGAGGATTCAATTTATGTCTTGTGCAGAATCTGATGAGAAATTAAGTCATATTAATCATTACTTGTGAACAAAATATGATATGCTATATAAATTTAACATTTTAGATGCATTCAAACATTTTTTGTTTCATAGTTCTGTAGTACCTCGAATCATGTTAACAAGGACGCTTTCGCTGGAAATTTTGTTAAATTTACCAAAACGCACGTTGCATCCAAAATCCAAATGCCATATGATGTGAACAATTTAACCTTATGTTACGTTGTCGATACATTGACAAAAAATTTTCCTTTTCTTTCGATTAAGTCATAAATAAAAAGTTTGTTTAGATTGACTTATAAGTAGCTTTTCAAATATAATTTACGAGATACGACGTAAGTATACAAAGAGAATTTTATTTTAACTTATGTGAACTTGTTTAAAAATTCATTTTGAACAGAGCTCCAAACAAGCCCAAAATGAATATCACGGCATAGAAATTTTTTTAAAAAAAAAAATACTAGGTGTTAAAATGAGTTGTCACAGACCAAGTAAACAAAAAGTATGATATTGGATTAAAATACAAAAATAAAACTTTTATAAAATTCAAAGGCCAGAAATATTTGCAGGCCACATCACTAACGTGTTACAAAAAGAGAATGAAAGAAAGAATACTAGAAATAAAGCGACGTGGAGTAGTTGCTAAGAAATTCGATTCTTGTGTAAAGTAACAAGTTTTGGGAGTACAGTGGCCGGAGAAAAAAGGTGAAGTTGGTTACATAGTGGTCGATGTGATGTTGATATTCATAAATCATAATTTTGTTAAAAGTCAAATTATATGGTTGGAGTGTTGGAAAGGCCAGCGTTTCGGGCGTTAGAAGTTTTGAAGCATATAAAAGGAGAGAGTGAGGACGCAATACCTGATACTCTATAGACGAAGGCATTTCGAAGCATTGGAACCATCAAATCTGAATTCCAAACCCAAACAATGAACGTTGCGGTTGTGAATAGCTCCACGATCACGAAGTTTGTGGATGACAAGAACACGTTTGATAAATTCGTGCGGGAATGGCTTGCGGTGCTTGATGAAGATGGCGATGGAGTGCTTTCGCCAGACGATGTTCGCGGCGGATTCCGCAAGTTATTGCCATTAGGTTACTATCCCCGAGAAAAGGACGAGATTGATGGGCTCTGCAGATCGGTATTCGAGAGGTTTGATGAAGACCGAAATGGATGGCTGGATGGCAACGAGTTCAAGTCCTTCATGACCGAGATTATGAATGCTCTTGCTCGTGGCATCAGTGGCTCTCCCCTCGTTGTTGTTCTTGAACAAGGCAGCTTCCTTTCCAAGGCTGTTCACCACGAATTGGCCAGAGATAGCGCAGAGTTGCTGAAACCTCTTGTGGTGAGAGTTTGTGATCATGAAGACTATAATCCTTTCAGTTTTATAGAATTTACGTGGCCTGCATGATCTTATTTATTTATCTGGGTCTGTTGATGGCAGTCGGATGTCGCCAACAGAAGTGAGGGGCAGGCAATGTCAATGTTTTGGGCATGGAAGGCTTGCTCCCCAATCTCGTTATTCCTGGCACTCGCCGCTCTTCTGTTCTTTCTAGCTCTTCTCTGCACAGCCTTCTGACCCCATCAACAACAATCCAATCCTCAACTTACTTCGAGCGTGTTTGGGATGCCGTTTGGGCCCCAAACGTGCATCCCAACCGAAGAAGTTGTAGGTGGGTGGGAGGAAAAAACATGTTTAGGCCCACATTTTACAAACCTGGGTTTTGGTCTTCAAATAGACTTCTGCAAAAAGTTATTTTAAGCTGCTTTTTTCCAGTTTCCAAGGCGTTTATTGATACCGTTGGAGTAGTAATTGGATTTTAAAATTTGTTATCTACTCTGACATTCCTGCATGTATTTTATCTTTCCTGATGTAAGAGAAAACAAGATACAATCGTTTGAGATAAAAAATAGAACAGAGGCCTCCCCAACATCTTCATTATATATAATTTCTTTCTAATAATAAATTTAATTTTTTTTAGTAATTTTATTTTCCTTACTTTTTTTTAAAATGGTTACATTATCTATATGATTTCTTTCTAATAATAAATTTAATTTCTTTATTTTTAGTAATTTTATTTTCCTTCTTTTAAAATGGTTACATTATATATATAATTTCTTTCTAATGATAAATTAAATTTCTTTATTTTTAATAATTTTATTTTCCTTACTTCTTTTCAAATGGTCATATTATATATATATATATATAATATTAGATATGTAGTACTTAATAAAATTTATGTTCGTTTAAGTTATGTTGCATTCAAACTTACTTTTTCATTTATCATCCAAATAAATTTCAATTTCTCAAACTGATTTTTTTATAAAATTCAATCCAAATATAAATCACATTACACTATCTGACTTTACTCAATCAGATTGAAAAAAAATTACTTCTACGACTGTTAATCCAAACACACCCTTACTATACGCATACAGCAGAACTGTTTCTTTTTCTCAAATATATGTTTGTGTGCATGTACATTTCTCAGTTGAGGATTCAATTTCTGTCTTGCGTAGAATTTGATGAGAAATTAAGTCATATTAATCATTACTTGTGAACAAAATATTATATGCTTTTTTTTTTACCAGCAAATATGACATGCTATAACATTTTAGATTCATTCAAACATTTTTGTTTCATAGTTCTGTAGTAGTACCTTGAATCATGTTAGGCAAATTAACAAGGAGGCTTTCGCTGGAAATTTTGTTAAATTTGCATCCAAAATCCAAATGCCGTATGATGTGAACAATTTAACTTGATGTTACGTTGCTGATGTATTGACAATTTTTTTTCCTTTTCTTTCGTTTAAGTCATAAATAAAATGAATGTCACTGTATACACATTTTTTTACTAGGTGCATATGTACGGAACGAGTTAAAATGACTAAAGGGAAAATATCGTTGTCATGGACCAAATAAATTAAAAATATGATATGTTTTTTGGATTAAAATACAAAAATAAAACTTTTATAAAATTCAAAGGCCAGAAATATTTGTAGGCCACATCACGAGCATGTGTTACAAAAAGAGAATGAAAGAAAGAATACTAGAAATAAAGCTACATGGAGTAGTTGCTAAGAAATTCGATTCTTGTGTAAAGTAACAAGTTTCGGGAGTGGCCAGAGAAAAAGGGTGAGGTTGGTTACAGAGTGGTCGTCGGTCGATGTGATATTGATATTCATAAATCATAATTTTGTTAAAAGTCAAATTATATGGTTGAAGCGTTGGAAAGGCCAGCGTTTCGGGCGTTAGTAGTTTTTGAGCATATATAAGAAGAGTGTGAGGACGCAATGCCTGATACTCTATAGCCGAAGGCATTCGGATGCCAATCTGAATTCCAAACCCCAACAATGAGCATTGCCGTTGTCAGTTGCTCGACGATCACGGAGTTTGTGGATGACAAGAACACGTTTGATAAATTCGCGCGGGAATGGCTTGCGGTGCTTGATGAAGACGGCGACGGAGTGCTTTCGCAGGACGATGTTCGCGGCGTATTCCGCAAGTTATTGCCATTAGGTTACTATCCCCGAGAAAAGGCTGAGATTGATGGGCTCTGCAGATCGGTCTTCGAGAGGTTTGATGAAGACCGAAATGGATGGCTGGACGGCAACGAGTTCAAGTCCTTCATGACCGAGATTATGAATGCTCTTGCTCGTGGCATCAGTGGCTCTCCCCTCATTGTTGTTCTTGAACAAGGTAGCTTCCTTTCCAAGGCTTTTCAGCACGAATTGGCCAGAGATTGATCCCCTCTTCGGCCCGCCTCTCTTTATTTCTCCTCCCCCTTTTCATTTCATTTTGTTTTCCCTCCGGCTTCTTTTAGTGTGCCGTCTTCAAGATTCGATTTCTTCTTTCGTTTGTGTTCTCGATCTAGTTGGTTGATATTGGGGAAAAAGGGGGGGTCAACACAAATTTGCATATCGACCTAGTTTTGGCTTCAGATCTGAACTTTTTAGCTTTTAGCTTAAATAATAATAATAATAATAATTTAGCAATGGAAATGATGCAGTGACAGAAAACAGAGAAATCAAGGACAAAATGAGAAACTCTTATTGACAGCACTAGTGTCAGCGATTAAGAAAACATAATAAATCTGGCTCAATTCAGGGAACAAATCGTCAAATTCAGTGACTCTTGGCTTGTTGTTTTGAGAACCAGCTTATAAGTAGTTTATAAATAACTTTTTAATAATGATTTACGAAATACAAGGCAAGTACGTGAGAGGAGTTTTATCTCAACTTACATGAAACGTGTTTATGAGAGATTTTCACTGCTCTGCCAAACAGGGTCTAAATGAGTGAACTTTTTGCAAAATTCCTCCCTGTGATAAGTAAACCCTTTGCATGCATTTTAATTGAATCAATCATTCTCTCTTTCTTTTTCTTCTCCCCTCTACAAAACCACGTCATGCATCGGAAAAATTTTTGTTTAGAAGAACTCGCATGCTAAATTGGCTGGAGCGGGCAAATCGGTACTGGGCCATATAGCCCGATTACAGCCGGACATTTTGGGCCAATAGTTAAAACCCGTGTCACTTTTGTTTTTAAAGGCTATTTCCGTCCTTCGCATCAAAATAAAGTCATATTACCTCCGATTCTGAATATAAGATATTATTTGATTTTTATTTTAATCATAAATATGAGACCTCAATTCACTTTGTCTATCATATTTATGTATTTTTTTCAAGTTAGTCATTCTAATAATGGTAGTTCTAGCTAATATACTTAATTAGTAAGGATATTTTAGGAAAGACAACACCTATTTATTACAAATAACTAATTTGACTTATTTTTTTAATTTTGTTAAATTAGTTAACTAGCTCTTATAATTAGAATCAGAGGTAGTATTTCATTATTTCTCTAGCCTGTCACTTTGTCCTCACTTTTTTAACAAAGTGAACTTTGAAAATAAAATAAACGAAAATGGATGGTATAATATTTAAAAAAATTATAAGAATAGCTGTGAATAAAAAGCACGAGAGCATGCAGCATGATGTCTGTTATGTATTAATTAATTAATAGATAATGCGCTTTGCATTGTCTCGAAAGAGAAGGAATAAGTGATTTATATAAAATTACAGTAGATGCTGTATGCGTCCCTGCATGGATGGGAATCAACTTGATTTTCAAAGCTGGGCAGCCGCCTTTCATCTTTTGGATGGTGCCATGCTCCATCACTTTGTTATTTAGTTGTCTTAAATTTAATATGGTCCACCCGTCTCTCTTGATCTTTATCGTAACTTTATGCCCCAGATAAGGACTTATTAAGACATGCTTTTCTCCCGACTTGATCATAAAGCTTTTCCATTGAGTCTCTAAAGTATTACTTTTTCTGTTTAATTGATTTTCTAACATCAAAGCCTCTCAATTTAAACATTAAACAAACTAAATAATTTTTAAGGGTTTTCCACACTCGAAACATCATTTTCGCACGAAAGGGATGCTTTGGTACGCAATCAAATGTGATAGGGAGGAATTGAAGTATTGCAAAATTTTTGTTTATAATGTAATTTAACGGATATGTTCTGATTCTGGCGGTGTACCTGTGGAAACATACCATCAGAAAATGCCCGCATTATACATAAACCAGCTAGAAAACAAAATAATGGGCCATGCAACTTGATCAATTACCTAATCATCTTTTTTTATGGTCCATTGTTGTTCTCTTTTGACTGATCCTTTGCATGCCCTTGACTTTCTAGAAGCCTTCAGCAGTCGGAACACGGAAGATTTGGATTTTGGATCACCACTACTGGCTCGTTTGGGACAGTGGATGGCCAGTTCTCGGCCCCAAATTTGTCACTATTTACCCTTTTAGTTTTTATCTTATACGTTGGCCTTTCACGCCACTCATGGCGTTGCAACAGTTTTTTCTTACAAGTATTTCATTGCATCTTTCATCTGTAGAGTTTAGACGCAATGATTATGGTGTACCGAATATCAGCATGTTAATTTAGCATGTATATTCCACAAAAAAAGGCCATTCGTAACTTACAAGTAGTGTGATTTGAGGTTTTCTTTTTATTCCACAGAAATATCAATATATTGAACATATACCCCATGATTGGAAGTCTGGAACAGCGTCTCTTTCCTAAATTTAATTGATATAGGAAATTATTGGGGCGCGCTTCGACTGAGGCCGGCGTAGGGAAAGAAGTGTGGTATTGCATGTCCGCGTCAATAGTGGGAAAGGGAGCGAGGAGAAAATTGAAGTTCCTCACCGTCATGATTCACTCACTGATTGAAGAAGGTCACGTAGAAAACGGAGAGGGGCAATTCAGTGTCAAAAACCACCACGGCAAACAAATTTATTATTATATCCTGTTGACGTAAAGGCAGAGAAGGGGGTGATTCTTATCGTTTGGGAAATATATGTGATATAGGAAAATGAATGAGCCTGAAAAGAAGGCCACCAGCCAGGCTCGTCACGTGGAAGGCCAAACTTCACAGGGAGAGACAGGCGCACACAATGAAACCACAGCATCCACAAGATATTAGATGGTGGCAGCAGGTGATGGAGGAGGCTGGCCGGCCCCACACTTGAGCACAAACATCCCTACAACACACGATCGAGAAGGGCAGAGACAGGGGCATCACCACCACACAGCCTCGTATCTTCTGATGTGCTGGTTAATGGTGGTGGGGACACATTAGTTCCCTGATTCGTACACCTCCTCCGTCCGCTTCTGTTCGTACTCTTTTTCCGTGGGTGATTTTAATTTGCAGCGTAATCAGCACGCACTCACATCACTCACTTCCATTTAAATTAACAAACCCGTGTTCCAATTTGTCGCCGTGTCGTTCCTGATTTGAGATTGGGATAAGCGACTGCAACTCGGCAAGCTTAGCCCAGGGGCAGGAGATAGAACTAAAACACATTAATTAGATATAACCATTTTGTGTTTGTATCCCTCTCCTGATGAGAAGCATTGGGGGCGAAGAGGTGCGTATTTAGGATCCCACCTCGTGTATCTGTGTGCCCTTATTTGGCAGTCATTGCACCCTACGCTCCCAACACCACACATGTCCCTTTGCCCTCATCACCCACACCCCTCTATTTTACTCTGCCATGGAAGAGTTTTATTAAAGTGTGTGAACTGTGTTTTCATTTACAGAAATACGATATGCCTGTGATCTTCAACAAATGCTATTTTGCACTCCAGAAACAAGCTACCTCATTGACCCTATTACATGAGTTTATAATTTTACTCTTAATTAACTTTTACTTTCTGTTCATCAAAAAACAAAAAAACTGTTCCTTTCTTAATTCGTATATATCAAATAACAGCAGAATTGAAAATTTATTAAATTTTAAAATAAAATTAGTAAGATTTATTTTTTCCCTATTTTAATAAAATGTTTTGAAACCTGAAAGTGTGCTTTTTTTTATAAAAAAAAAAAACCAGCTTGAAGGTGTGCTGTAAATAAAATCATAGAAGTATTAAGATATTGTTTATTGGGGGAAATATATAGTGCAACAGGGTTGAGGTTTCCCAGGATTAGGTAAAAGGTGCATTGCATGTAGTTTGTGGAGAGGAACCCCATGATTTTGGGTTTGAGATGCACAGGTGAATCCACATGGTCACGAGGAAGAAAATGGAGAAGGTATGCGCACGCGCGTTGGCGTCGTTTGGCGCGTCCAGCACATGTTCCTTCGTTTTAATCAACTACAATTATGAGCAGGTTGGCTTTTGGTGAGCCATAATAGGTAATAACATAGATACCCCGTCATTCGCTAACCAATAACCATTCATCCATCTTGAAACACCCCCCTCCAAAAAAAAAAAAAAACACTTTTATATTTCTCTGCATTGTTTGGTCGTCCTTTTCTTTTTCTTTCTTTTTTGCCCAACCCTTCTGATGTACGGCATTTCACGGAAACCCCCCCCCCCAAAAAAAAAAAGCTCGCGGCATCTTCGACTCATCGTTGCTGTTTTATGTCACGACAATAACGTCCCACCAGACTGAATATTTGTATCAATACTTGTTTGTTGTTTTTTTTTTTCAGTTTTTAAAAAGCAATACAGGTCTGAAATCCATTACAATGCACAAATTAGAACTATTTTTATCGCCACCGTACAAATGAGAAATATTTAGAAACTGCAGTCATCATTCATTTGAATATAATGCATTATATTTCCCTCTCAGTCTTCAATCGTGTAAATACAAATAATGATTATAAATTATAAAATTATATAAAATATTACTCTACATAATCATGTGATGGATAGTTTTTAAAAAGATAAAACCATATTGGAGATACCTATATTTTTTTTAATTTTCAATTTGACACTTATGTGTTTTTTTCTTAATTAAATTTTTAATTTTGTTTTATTAATATCATTAACTATTACATAGAGACTAAAAATACTAGCAGAAGAAAGCTATGAGAGTTATTGTTATTAAAAAATAAAATCAAATGACTCAATTGGGATGAAAAAAACACATAGATATCATATTTAAAATTCAGAGACCTTTTTCCTTTTAAAAATAACTAGATGTATGTGTTATATGAAACATATATAAAAAAAATGCATTTATAATTTTTTCACTATCATTTACTACCTCCGGTCCCAATTATAAGAGCCAGTTAATTAATTTGAGGAGATTAAAGAAGTAAGTTGAGTTAGTTATTTGTCCTAAATAGGTGTTATTTTTCCTAAAATATTCTTACTAATCAAGTGTATTAACTAGAACTATAATTATTAGAAGGATTATCTTAGAAAAAAATTGAGTAAATATGAGAGACAACGTGGATTGAAATCTTATATTTAGAACCAAAATAAAAGTCAAACAGGGCCTTATATTAAGAACCGGAAGTAGTATTATTTACCACTTTTTAATGATTGTTTTCTCGTTTTCTTTGGCAGGTTAACTAGTTTATGGGTGTGTTTGGATGAAACCAAACCGTGGTTTGGAAAAGTAATTCTGGAGAATAGATTATGGGAAAAATAGATTCTGTGAAAAATAGCTTTTGTAAAAAAGTGATTCTGAGAAGTGAGAGTGTTTGAATAGTTGTTATCAGAAGCACTTTTTATATATATAAATTACTAAAAAAAAGACATAAGTTAATATGATAATTACAGAAAAAATAAATTTTATGATATATTTTAATTTGAAGAAATAAAATTGTTAATAATATGTTTTTTACCAACATAATTAATAATACATAAGATAATATAAGTAATAAATAATTAATGTGTATATATATTTATAAAATATAAGATTAAATATATAAAAATTATGTTTATAAAAAAATAACAAGATATATCATATAGGCCCTCACACTCTCCTTTTTTCTCCAAAAGCAAAAAAATTTTGCTTTTTCTAAAACCATGGTTTTGGTTTTTGGAGGAGATGTTTAGGTGATTTATTCCCCAAACCATGGTTTGGGTCCTCAAACCATGACTTTGAGGTGTTACCCAAACACAGCCTATGTTTGGTTCTCGGCAATCCTTCCATCAAAATGTGAACCAACGTCGCGCGCACGCCTCATGTTCGGTTGACATAATACCGATATTCAAATCGCAGTCTTTTTACCGTATTGGGGAAAGCCTTTTTCCCGCATACCCGTATTCGACGAAAAGAAAAATTAAGTCCGGTAATCAATGTGTAATGACAAAACTGCCCGTTCTTGTTTGTTTCAAATCCCCCTTATTTTACCACCAAGTAGTCCGTAGTTTGCTGTGTGGCCCTTTTAATCATGCGCGCCTGATCTTATTTTGACTGGTGCTGGTGAGGCACAAATCAGAATTAGAAATATTGAGTTGTATATTATTAAAGAAGAAGAAGAGGGAATTAGAAATTGCGAGTTTTGCTGCTCAAAATTTGGGTTTTTCAATGCAAGTTCTAACAATTGAGTTCTCTCAACGTTATTTTTTTACATGAATTGTTGAGTATCCAAACATGCACTAACTTGTTTAGTGCTCTTATTTAGGAAGAAATTACTTTTCCGATCCTTAATATAAGACTCATTTAACTAATTTGATTAGATTAAGAAAATTAGGTAAATTAGTTAATTATAGAAAATGCGACATGTTTTTTTAAAACATCATAAACATCTTTCTTAATACCCCCTCCCTTTCTACTTGATTATGGTTGAGGGAATATCCATATGGGTAATTTAGAGAAAATTGATAAAAATGACAAATGGGTCTTATATTTAAAACTAAAACCAATTTAATAATTAAGTCTTATATTAAGAATCGGAGGAGTACTTTTGTATGACATGGAATCTAAATATTTTAATTAATGGTCATGCTTTTGTCATTATTATTTAATAATAATTTTTAATTATTCCATCTATTGAAAAATCCAAAAGACATTTCTCACATGACGTGTGCAAGTTGTGCTCCCGTGTATCTTATTTAATATCCCCTTCAATTCTGAAGGCGCAGGACCATGGACTTTAAAGGAACAATATTATACTCTTCCGGTTCTTAATATAAGACCCAATTTTGAGTTCATTTTGGTCCTAAATATAAGACCCATTTATCATATTTATCAATTTTCTCTAAATTATCCTTATGAATACTCCCTCAACTATAATCAAGTAGAAGAGGAATATGGGGTATTAAGAAAGATGATTATGGTGTTTTAGGAAAAATGTGTCACTTTTCTTATAATTAACTAATTTACCTAACTTATTTAATCTAATCAAATTAGTTAAATGGGTCTTATATTAAGGATCGGAGGAATATATACTTGTTTAATTACAGATGGATTTCTAATCTCATAGCATTAGGTACGCCTGTATCCTTTGCCCTGCATAGGTTGGGTAACTGATTAAGTTGCAACTTGCAAATAATGATTCACTTTCTAAGTTACGTCATTCAAGTAATTTTTTTAAGTATACAAATATGAAACATATCATGCTAGATCAAATTTATTGCATGTCAGATTCTTGAATCATATATGATTATGTATGTGTCCTATTTTTAAAATGACTCGACTATAAATCTATATAAAAATAGGATGTTTAGTTCTATATTATTAAAAAACTTAACATAATAAATAATAAATATAGAGAAAGTTTATGTACGTATTTCCTTTATATTTTTTCTTGTCCACGTTAAAAGTTTATTTATTCTGATATGGAATTTGGAGTCATGCTTTAAAAAAACGCATGCAGTGCATAGATGACAATGCTCTTGAGTCAAAGATGGACACGGCATCCGATGTCAAAGATATAGTATTGCTTCCAATCATTAATATAAGACCTGTCTGGTTTTTATTTTGGTCTTAAATATAAGATCTCAATCACTTTGTCTCTTATATTTATATATTTCTTTTCTAAAATAGCCCTTCTAATAATAAGAGTTCTAGTCAATATATTTGATTAGCAAGGATATTTTAGGAAAAACAACACTTATTTAGGATAAATAACTAACTCAAATTACTTTTTTAATCTCTTCAAATTAGTCAACTGGCTCTTATAATTAGAACCGGAAGCAATATAATTATGCTCTCTTCGGTCCTACATACACGAAATACAAGTTTTGCTCTGGGATAATCATAATATATATTTTAAAGATGTCTGAAAACTTAACTAATTTGTTATTTCTTATCTCATATCATCATATGTGCAGCACTTATTTTTTAAATTTATTACATATCAAGTTTTCCGATCAGCACACGTGATTAAGTAGTATCTTAGTTTTGAAATACTACTATTATCACTTAATTATTATAGGCTCACATAAAAAAAGACACATAATCTAAGTATTTTTATTATTATATTAATTATCTTATTCATTCTATTCATAAATGAGATGGGTTTTTCCATTTTATTCTCATTTCTCAATGTCATCAGTAGTGCATACGAACTCACCTTAGTTCATCTCTCAAAAATGGATCTGGCGCTGGGAACGTGCTTATGATTTATGACTACGGTTAAACAATAAGAATCAGCGGCCATTAGGATTCAGACATGAGATACGAGGCTGGAATGCAGTCTCATGTTGCTGGTCGGACATATGGGTCCCGTGCTTGTTCGCTGTTTTTGGTTCTTATAGCCCTCCCTCGGATGTTCAGGCCAGGCAAGACTCCTCTTCTTTCTCCATTTGTCCTCGGGACGGCTCCTCTGTTTCCTTACCCCTCAGAATGCCCTCTCCTCTGCTTCTCTCGTCAATTATTTGACAACCTTTCTACCTTTCTTTGATTTGATTCTCTCTCTGTTTTTTTTCCAATTTTTTATGTCTCCTAAAGTTTACAAAAAAGCATTATCTTTTTCTTGTGAAAATAAACGTTATTCCTCTCCCCCCCCCTCCTTCCCTCTTTCGGCCTCCTCTCCTCTGTTCCTGTGTCAGAATTGCAAAGGCAGAATCCATAACCAAAAACTCGACCTGATCATAACAGAGCAAAAGGAGCTCAAATTAGATTAGAGAATGAATGGTGTCGCACACCTAGAACCGGATTACTCTGAGTTCGTCGAAGTTGATCCTACTGGCAGATACGGCAGAGTATGGCGCTGTTCCTCTTCCCCTCTTTCTCCCTTGCTTCGCTCAGTTTGATGATGCTATTTTCTTTGTTTGTTGCAGTACAATGAAATCCTCGGCAAAGGAGCTTCGAAGATAGTGTATGAATCTAAACTCAGTTCGGACTCCGCATCTGATAATTTTATTTGAAGTTTTTTTTTTTTGGAAGCGCTCGAGTTGATTGTTTTCTGGAGATTCCCTCCGAATTTGATCTGTTCCGTGATTTTCTAGTTTGTAGAAATGCGAATTTCATTGATTTTGCGGTTTGGCTCCTCAATTAATGCAGATATAGAGCATTTGATGAGTATCAAGGGATTGAAGTTGCATGGAACCAAGTCAAGCTGTATGATTTCCTTCAAAGCCCTGAAGAACTTGAGCGGCTCTACTGTGAAATTCATCTTCTCAAAACGCTGAAACACAAAAACATTATGAAATTTTACACTTCTTGGGTTGACACTGCCAATAGAAATATCAACTTCGTCACTGAAATGTTTACATCTGGTACACTCAGACAGTAAGTCCTTCGGATTTCCAGCGATTTTCTTCCCTCTTCATTACTTCCTTCCACTTCATATTTTATGTGATTTTGAGATCTGTATTATTTCTTCTTTTACATACTTCTTTCAACGACGGAACAGGTACAGGCTAAAGCACAAGAGAGTAAACATCAGAGCAGTGAAGCATTGGTGTAGACAAATATTGAGAGGACTTCTGTATCTTCATAGCCACGACCCACCTGTGATCCACAGAGATCTCAAATGCGATAACATTTTTATTAATGGAAACCAAGGGGAAGTGAAGATTGGGGATCTTGGCCTGGCAGCAATTCTCAAAAAATCCCTCGCTGCTCATTGTGTCGGTATGTCTATATCTCATGTCAGTGTATATCACAACTAGAGGGTATCAAAAAACAATCTGACACCGTTGATAGTTAGTTAATGTTTGATTTTGGAAATTATTTATAGCGTGGCTGTTGCTTTTAATATAAAAGGGAGGGTTGACTGGAGCAGGGATGAGTAATTATGGATTGAGTCTTATTTGCTACTGTCTATTTTTCACAGGAACACCTGAGTTTATGGCCCCAGAAGTATATGAAGAGGCATATAATGAATTAGTTGACGTATATTCCTTTGGAATGTGCATATTAGAGATGGTGACATTTGAATATCCTTACAGCGAGTGCAGTCATCCGGCTCAAATCTACAAGAAAGTTATATCTGTAAGAGGTTTTCTTTCTAAGTGAAATGAGACTTGTTTATTCGGATTGGCTATAACTCATTGACATTTTATATCTCCAGGGGAAAAAGCCAGATGCTTTGTATAAAGTTAAAGATCCGGAAGTGCGACAATTTGTTGAGAAATGCTTGGCAACAGTGTCTTTAAGACTCTCAGCAAGGGAGCTTCTTGATGACCCGTTTCTCCAAATTGATGATAACTTCTATAATTCGACACTAGTAGATAGTAGAGAATTTGATGACTTGGGCCCTTTTGGCCGTCATCCATTCTTAGATCTTCACCGCAGTTATAGCAACGTAAGCGGTGAATACTCAAATTATTATGGATATGACGCTCCAGGATACTGGTATTCTCATCCAGTTGATACTGAACCAAGTGGAATCGAACTTTTTGAGCATCGCGATGACGATCCAGCTGAAGATGTTGACATAAGCATCAAAGGCCGGAGGAAAGATGACGGTGGCATCTTTTTGAGACTAAGAATTGCGGATAAAGAAGGTTGAAATGTCACATGCTCTAATTTTGTTTCGATATATGGCATATACCTGCTGCATATTTCATTACTCGATTTAAACTTAGCCAGACTTCCTGTATTGCAGGTCGTGTCCGAAATATTCATTTCCCGTTTGACATAGAGATGGACACAGCACTAAGTGTGGCAACTGAAATGGTTGCAGAACTTGATATTACTGATCAAGATGTGACCAGAATAGCAGATATGATAGATGGGGAAATAGTCTCCCTGGTGCCTGAATGGAGGCCGGGACCAGGGATTGAGGAAACTCCTCGCTTCGCAAATCAAAAGCATTGTCACAATTGTGCATCGAATCATACATCAAGTGGCTCCATGAATTTTCTGCCACATACTTCAGGTGCCAAGAACTCGCAACTTCTTCCATGTTGTAGTGCTTCAACGCATGGGCGGTTTGAGGAGATCATGTTCCAGTCTGAGTATGAAGATCGTGTTAGAGAGGATGCTCCAAACACATCAACCCAATATCAGGAGTTGTGGAAACAACCTGAAAGTTGCGAGATCACTCCTGTAGATTCTGAACGCAGCCATTCTAATGAACAAAATGAACCAGTAGATAAACAAGCATCAGCAGAAGACAAGGGAGAGGTTGTCAGGGAAAGTGAAATTACACCCAACTCAAGAAATTGTCTATCAAATCTATCAAGATTCCATTACTTATCTACAATTCGTTCACTGTGTGTTGACCTTGAGGACAGGGGTGGGAAAGAGATTCAACAGGAACTCAGATGGCTCAGAGCAGCCTATCAAATCGAGTTAAGGGAACTCAGGGATCGACAATATAGTATGTCATTGTCCCTTTCGCCGAGAGACGCATTAAACACAGGCAACCAAGAGATTCACTCAAAATCCTTTACTAACAATTGGAGTTGCCGTTCTATTGTCAATATGAGCCGCCCCAATTCGGACACCCAAATGGCCCGAACTTGTGAGGCGATGGGTTTCACTGGTGAAGAAGGTGTGGTTAATACAAAGAGTTCGTATGCAGGGTCATTGCTTCCTCCCTCTCTACGCAGGACAGTTTCCCTCCCAGTCGATGCTGTCGACGTATAAAACATAGATTCTTTCATGGATATAAAATACCTTACATAGACTCTTTCCTTCCGAGATAAAGTGATTTAGAAACAATAAACTCTGTGGAGGGATCATGCCGACAATAGTGAATGACATACCGTGTGTAAGATCTTCAAGGGACGATACACTGAATCAAGTGTGTGATTGGCTGCCAGCCTTTTGCTCATCTAAAAGTTTTCTTATTATAATGTTATTAATTTTATAAAAAAAATGGCACAGCCAATCATTTCTCTCCCTTTTCTTTCCACACCCAGGAATAGGAATCGACCGTTTGTAAATTTACGTACGTACGTACGTACGTAAGAGAGCGCTTGTTGTTTTGGTCTCAAATCTAAATTTAAAAATATAACTTTTATGGTTTGATGTGTGAATGATTTGTAGACGTCGATCTACGAAAATGTGAAATTGGTGTGAGTCAATCCCTGATGGGGCCAGAACACACGAGACGGTTTCTCAACCTCTTGCTCTGCTTTGTTGTCCCTCAAACCTCAATCACGTGTGATGCAGTCGTTTTCAGAAGAGAAAGAAAGATGTCGAGAATAAGAGGAAAACACGAATCGCGCGCTATGACCCACCATAGCATCCTCTTCGATGTTATTGGCAAAAATCAAAGCAGTTGGATTTCCATTGCATTATGTCACCTCACTCCTGCTAGCGTTCTTCCATAAAAATTTTATTCATTAATTTATTTGTTCTTACTCTTTAGAATTATTCACATCACTGTCAGCATTTCATTAAATTGGACACTACACCCACGTTTTACGTTTAACTTTCTCAACCCCATGAATCGGTTTTTCTGTCTCCAAGTCACGTAAATTATAAGAAGAGATATTTTTATATTTTATCTCGCCTATTTATTTTATCTCTTTCGCATGTATTAAATTAATAAGAGTAAAATTAAAAAAATTATTAATTTTTCTACTAGTGACTTATATTTAGGACAAATTTTTCCCCCTTATAAATGACTTACAAGTAGAAATAGTAATAGGATACCGTAAAAACTTTCATATAAATACGGGCGTATTGGGTTTCTCACTTATAACCTTAATTTGTTAATATCTGCCTTTCTAATTTAAAAAATAACACAACAACTGGGAAATGCAGTGAAACCCAAAATGAAAAAAGGTTTCTCTGGAGAAGAGCTCTAAAGAACTTTCCAAAAATAAAAACGACACCGACTAGTAAATGGAAGTGTTCTGAAATAGTGCTTTTTTCCACTTCTTATTATTTTTAAATAGTGCAGAATCCATAAAACCTCCTGACAGTAGGAGGGCTGGGATGTCATGGAATGATTGAAGCGCGATGTGACGGATCCTCTTTTGGGGTCTTCGGATCTGATCCCGCTTAGAAGGGGGAGCACACTTGCTTCTTTAGGAGACTGTGTGATGGGCTGAACCCCTTTTCGGCTTCTCTTTTCTGTTGGAGATGCAGCCCAACCCATGAGCCTTGGTTTTCTAATCACAGTACGTGCTACCTTCAATCTAACTATAAAAAGTATGTGAAAATTTAATTTAATTTTAAATATAAAATTTTAATTCATACATCTTTCATATTTAATTATTTTTTTAAAGTAGTCTTTATGTTAAAAAAAATATATAAAAATATTGAATACGATTCTGCCTCTTTAAAAATAGCAAGGAATGAATGCATTTAATAAAATGTTTTTTGTCATAATGTTACTTTTTTTAACCGAATGTTTTAGTACTGATTGAGCATGAAAGACTAAAAACGCATTTTGATCAGGTCAAAAGTAGGGGTGTTCAAGGCCGGTCCGTCCCGGTCGGCCCGTTCCGGTCCCGATCTTATTAGAACGGGACGGATCGGTCCCGAAATTTTTCAGGACGGGACAAACCGAGACGGGACAAAAAAGGGACCGTAACGGGACGGGACAAGGGACGGGGTCGTCCCATCCCGATTCTTTTTTTTTTAATTTTTTATCTTATTTATATAATATCATTTTTTTTCATATTTTTTTAAGATTTGAGATTATTGTATGGAACTATAGATATATTTATTTAAAGTTTTTATATTTGTTAATGATTTGAGATTATTAATGATTAGAATTTTTAGCAAGTTTTTATTGTGTTAAAAGCTTTTGTTTAGAGTTTTTAAATGACTATTATATGTAATATTTTGAGCTTTTGTTTAAGAGTACCCAAACAAATAAAAAGATATTTTTATAAGATTTAAGTTCAAAAAAATATAATTAAAAAAATCATTTTTTTATAAAAAAATTAAAAATTAAAAAAATATTTTCAGGACGTCCCGTCCCGACTTGGAGGCTGGACTGGAATAACCCCGGAACGGACTGAGACACGGGACAGAAAATCTGTTCGTTACTGTTTATCGGGACGGAACCGGGATAGGCCTGTCCGATCCCGATCCGTTTAGTGAACAGCCCTACTCAAAAGAATTAAGAATATCCTGCTAAAAAAGAATTAAGAATATCACGAGAGAATTCCCGGCAATCTGGTGTGGCAGGATAACAAGGAAAGTCGAAATGTGACTCGCCATTGGTCCAAAATAATATAATAAATATATAACGCATCACGTCTTTTTCTTTCCCGTTTCCTTTTTGGCTTCTGGCTCAGTCTTTTCTCGCTTTCATCTGTACAATTCGTGGTTCTGTTTTCCCCTCCTCCTCTTTTCGTTCCTTTCCTTTACCCCGCTGGCTTCCATCTGTTTCTCGAATACCTATTCGCTAGATTCTCTCCTTTGTCCTCTTATACATTCATGGAAGATAATACTGCTGCTGCGGCTGCTGCCAATGGTAAATTTCTCGTTAATCATCGCCGGTTTAACCTTGTTTTTGTTTTCTCTGTTATAATTTGTATCAATATTCTCAACCTGTTAAAGAAAATGTCCTTCGGTCGAGTCGATTGCATGTCTTTCCTGTGTGTTTCCAAAGCAGGAAGTGCTTTAATATGGCTGAGAACCCAGTCGAAGTGTGATGATGGTTGATAAAGGAACTGTATTAGGATGGAGATCAGAGCAGAAACTGCTATAAGTAACAACGCGAAGACCATTCAATACTGAACCGATTCAAAACACAAATGCCATCTGGATTTGCAAATCCAAACGCATCCAGTCACATGACTATGAAAAATAGGTGCTTTTTTAATCGGTGTATCTACTCTGAGGCTTAAAGTCCGTGGATTTTTCTGCAAAGTAAAATTTAACGACTCTTCCAGTTTTATCGGATGTTTGGGAAGGGACAAAATCTAACTATTCCTGCTGGTCCGGGGGGGGGGGGGACTATTCCTGAGTTACGGCTTGTTATGTACATTTGTTTCTTATTTGTTTGTGTTATCATATGAAGATCCGTATCATAAAATCTGACCGATGGAGTATTATATACTTTTTAACCATTCTTCTTCATCATCAGTTATCCGCTGTAATTTTCAATATCTATATAACTATTATATGACAATACATTGTTAATTTTCTGGTTGGAAGAATTTTACAGTCTTCACTTCCTCTTTTCTTGTTTTCGATCATAGTAGTGGAAGCTAAAGAAGGAGCGATTTCTGTGGCTTCTGCATTTGCCGGTTTCCAAGAAGGTATCCTCAATTTTCATGCATCTATTTACCGGGAAAAATGAAAAATTGCATCTCATATTAGTTAAATTTTATGACATCTTAATGTGTGACCGTTATATTAACGTTACGGGATAGACGCAAAGTTGTTAAAATCTAGTTTATGATAGATATAATGGGCATGAAAATCGCAAAATATGAAAGATCATAATATAATTATAGTTTGTTGTTTTAAATAGATATAATTACTTAGTCAAAACCGTGTCTGTGTATTAGATATCGATATATATTTTAACATTCAGCTGATTATGCTTGGAAAAGGTCCTCCATCTTATAAATGTATTATTTAGATTAACGAATGTGCGAGGAAAGTGAACGGCTATTACTCTTTGATACATTGAGTCACGAAGGCTACACACACGCACATACACAGAGGGGCTCTTGTCTCTGTTTACTGATGATCTAGGTTTGTGCGTTTCTCTGTTTACTTGATTTAAGCGAGAAGAAAGAAAGTAATGTTTTGCTACCAACTTTTTAGTACCTCTCTTTTATGCTTATCTGTAGAGATCAAAATCTATTATGCCCAAGGTATATGTTTTGTTTCTTTTTATCTTTTATAGATATTAAGGTATTCTCTTATTTCTTTCCACATCTGCTTTGGCTTAAATATTTTATTCAAGATGTATATATGTATGAATTTAATTACAGTGTTGCATCCATAGGCAACATATACTTACAATACCAGCCCTCAAAATTGCGTCATTTGTTGTTATTCAGGGAATTACATTCTCTGCTTGATCCGGATCCATTGAAGAATTGTTTCCTAAATTAGTGGATTGAAAAATCTATCTTGCTGCTTTATCCACACAGATCATTCTCTCTCAAAAGTAGTGTCACTTAGGAAGTTAGAGGGGCTGGCTATTTACTGCCAGACATTTTATTCCCTGAAGTTATGAGTGTTATCTTGTCCTGTCAAATCAGCTGTACAGGATAGAGACCACAAGTTCTTAACAAAAGCAGTGGAAGAAGCATATAAAGGGGTCGAATGTGGCGATGGAGGTCCATTTGGTGCTGTTGTTGTTCGAAATGATGAAGTTGTTGTAAGCTGTCATAATTTGGTTTTAAGAAACACTGACCCTACCGCTCACGCTGAGGTTACTGCTATAAGAGAGGTCTGACTAATAATCATTGCTACCCTATCCTCTTTATACCTATTCATAATTCTGTTTATCTGTGCTCATAGACAGGATTTGGGTTCCATTTATTCATGCATATAATGCCAGTTTTTCTTTCTTTGTCCTCTCTTCGTATATGCTTCGTCTTGGCATTCATTCAATAGTTCAATTTAAAAATGACTTGATCTGTAGGCCTGTAGAACGTTAAATAAAATCGAGCTTTCTGACTGTGAAATATATGCGTCATGTGAACCTTGTCCAATGTGCTTTGGAGCAATTCATCTGTCAAGAATTAAGGTGAAAGTTCTCCTAATTTCATTTCAAATGTCAAGTTTTACTTGAGGAAAAGAATGCGTTGAAAAGAAAGAGAATACAAGTTCAAAATTTGTCTTGTTTGTTGTGCTGAAACAGAGGTTGGTGTATGGAGCCGAAGCAGAAGCTGCAATAGCAATTGGATTCGATGACTTCATTGCAGATGCACTGAGGGGAACCGGTATTCATCAGAAAGCTCACTTGGAGATCAAGAAGGCTGATGGCAGCGGTGCCGTCATTGCAGAACAAGTCTTTGAGAAGACTAAAGCCAAGTTCCCTCTTTACTGATTGTTTTCCTTCTAAACTATGAAAACACCTTACAGTTCCTCAAGGTGAGTTTCTGTTTCTGACAAATCCCTGTTTCATGAATCTTCGATTTCACGAAATATATATAACGGTTTGCCAAGAGTTGGAAGTATCTGAGGTAGTCGCCAACTGGACTCCGCTCGTGTACTAATAATTCCTGAGGCAAAGATAGTGCAGGTTCGAAGTTGCTGCGTTTTATATGTCACATTTTTCAAAACTACGCAGCATACACTAAGAAATGGCTACTTGTGAATAGTATAATACAAGCTGCTTTGTTTTTTTAACCACGGTCCACGGATAGTGAGGTGCGTGGAGAATTTCCCAACATATTTATTTAGTGTGTGTCAGGGTCACAGTCCAAATCTTGTTATACTAAAGTGTCCCGGGTGATTGAGACGTAGCAAACAAGCAACTTTACTCGGACCAGCTTTACATTGCGTGCTAGAAAAGATTATATAGCCGCTGTCTGATACTGCAATGAAGCCAAACGCATCCAAAACAGTTGTAGCGCTGAAGTCCCCTGCTTCTCCCGTTCCTTCAAGGCACTGACTCCCCTCTTCAGTTAAAGGCACTAGGTTCAAAGAACTACGTGACCCTTCAACTCCAATATTCGTCGCCTCGCGACAAAGCTGACATAATACTTCACTTTGTCCGCTATCAACCCCTGTTAATTGTATTAGTATTTCCCAAGCCATCTCTCAACCAGGGACCCTTCCGTTTAGTTTTATCTACTTTTAATCCTTTGGGCAGTGTTATGTAACATTTTATGGATATTATCAGTGATATCCTTTCTTAACAATTTAAAAATTTACGTATGAGGCTTATTATAACGAAACAGAACTATGATAATGAACAAAGCATCTGTTTTTTGTTGGAGAGTAAATTCATGTGTAGGAAGTCCTGAGAATTCACCAGACTTGGGGTAAGTCTCCCAAACAGTCCAATCCTCACATTAATTTGGCGGTGAAAATTGGAGAGATATTTTCATTGGTGATGATAAAAATCCACATATAATATGATATAAGCATATTTCAAATAATACTGCCTCTGGTCCTAATTATAAGAACTAGCTGATTAATTTGAGTAGACCAAAAAAATAAATTAAGTTAGTTATTTGTAATAAATGTGTTGTTTTTTCTAAAATATTCTTGCTAATCAAGTACTCCTCTAGTTCTTAATATATGATCTAATTGTTAAATTGATTTTGGTCCTAAATATAAGATCTATTTCTCATATTCATCAATTTTTCTTAAATTATCCCTATACTTCCTCAACTACAACCAAGTAGGAGAGGCATGTAAGATATTAAGGAAGATGATTATGATGTTTTAGGAAAAATATGTCATGTTTTTTATAATTAACTAATTTATCTAACTTCCTTAACATAATTAAATTAGTTAAATAGAGTTTATATTAAGGACTGAAGGAGTATATTGGTTAGAACTACCTTAGAAAAAAATACATAAATATGAGAGATAAAGTGGATTGGGGTCTTATATTTGAGACTAAAATAAAAAATAAAAAAAGGTCTTATATTAAGTACAGGAGGTAGGAATATTTTTCATGCAACGGTAGAATAAATGTATTTTTTGCAAATACTCCCCTAAAGTTGATCTGGAAATGATTTCTTTCAGAGCATGGGTGATGGGTGAAACTTGGCGAAAGAGAATGGGAAGCGCATTGAAATGTTGACAGTTGCAACAAGAAACAACAATCATGTGAAGATGTCCGCCGACCGGTTGTGCATGCGGAGCCCATTGGGCACTGGGTAGTCAATTTGGGATGCGTTTTCTACTTTTTGGGCCGAACAGAGCACGAGGCGGAGGCGTTTGGCGGTGATCCGTTGGGTTTCAACGTTTTAGACCTCACGTTTCACCTTCCAGCTGGATAATTAACTGCATTCTTCTGTTAGCCAACTTGGCTTGCATTCTACCGAAATGAAATAATTTCTTTCCCAGAGTTCCTTCTATTTTCTGAAAATCGCATCAATATGGGTAGCGACCGGTAATTCATCACTTAAAAAAAGAATAAATAAAAAGCTTTCCTTGTTTTGATCTAAAAATTGATGATTGAAAAAACAGAATTAACACGCTGCCCATCAAAAGACGTGATAAAAAAAAAAAAAGGAAGACGACATACATAAGTTGGGAAGAGTACAAAGTAAATGAAATGAAATGAAATAAAGGCGGGGATAACGGAGAAAGTGGGTTGGGTTTGGTTGGGGGAATGCACTACCTAAACTAGCACGCCCAGCACAGGGATGGCGTCGTCATCCAATGTGGCTCCAATGCCATCACGCCAGAGCACCAGCCAGCTCACCCTCCTCACTCGCCCCTTCCGCATAACATTACCCCAACGCCACTAAACCACGCTTACCAAAATCAAATCCCCCCAGCCCCACCACCTCTTCTCTTCCCCATGGCATCCGATCAACACGACGCCGTTTTCCCCGAAGAGGACCTTGACGACGAAGACGACGAGTCTCAAGAAGACGACGACGACGACGACGACGTTCTTGGTGAACCTGAGGACGATGAAGATCGCGAAGCTTCTCCTTCCACCTCTTCTGCGCTCGCCCCTACCCTCCCCGGCCCTTCCGCCACCGTTACTGTCGCCGTGCCCAGTTCTACTGTCTCCAACGGCGCTCCTGCCCCAATTCCCTCGACCACCGCTACCACAATTGTCGTCCCTGACACCGTCGATCCCAAGCGTCAGCGAATTGACTCCAGCGAAGAGAAAAAGCCCCTGGACGATTCTCGCAGACTTTTTCAACGCCTTTGGACCGATGAGGACGAGATCGAGCTCTTGCAGGGCTTCCTTGACTACACCACACAGCGTGGATCCTCCCACCACAATGATACCGCCTTGTTTTACGACCAAATCAAGTCCAAGCTTCAGCTCGACTTCAACAAAAACCAGCTTGTTGAGAAGCTCCGAAGGCTGAAGAAGAAATACCGCAATGTTTTGAATAAGATTAGCGCCGGCAAAGAATTGTCCTTTAAGAGCCCTCACGATCAGGCCACCTTCGAAATTTCTCGCAAGATCTGGAGTAATTTGGGTTCAACCGGCGCAGCTGCCGAAGATACCGCGTTGGATGACGACGAAATCAGCCCCAACCCTAACCCTAACCCTAATTTTAGCCTCTCACAGTCCAAGAATGAGGTAATAATCGGGATTCCTGCGGAGAAGAGAACGCCATCGTCCCGGAAGCGGTCACGGTCTCGATCCGGGATCAGATCCGATGAGAAGCGCGACTTGAATGATGGATTGGCGTCAAACAGGGATAATTATTGTATTAGTAATAATAATGCTAATACTAGTAATAATATTTACAACGATAACCATATAATACCAGGCTTGATTGAGGAGACGGTGAGGAGCTGTTTGTCGCCCCTGTTCAAGGACGTACTGAATAGTGCGATGGGTGGCCCATTTGGGGCCAGGGGGTTTGGAGGATTGGCATTAAATCCTATGCCACTGAGCTTCGGTGTGCCATCCCTGAATTACAGCAGTGGAGAGACGGTAGATGAGAAGTGGAGGAGGCAACAAATTCTGGAGTTGGAGGTGTACTCGAAGCGGCTGGAGTTGGTGCAGGATCAGATCAAGGCTGCGTTGGAGGAGTTGCGATCCACTGGACGATGACCAAGGCTTTTAATTTAATGGTGTTTTTATTGTGAGTGATTGTGTTCCTGTCCCTTTTCATGTCTGTGTTTAGTCCATAAAGATTTGCTTGGTAATTTATCAATGGGTTGATAGTTTAGCTAGTATTTTTCTTTCCTTTTTTTTTTTTTTTAAATCTATCTTTTGCTGATTTTATAGAACGTTTGTCTAATAAAATGTCAGCTTACTGTAGAATATTGTTGATCCTTATAATCTTATAACTACATTATCGATGTATTGTAAAGTGATACCATCGTATCATATGATGTAGTGTAAACTGTAAAGGATGCGCTAGTGAGTGTTGTATAGTGGAACATTCTTACGGAAAGATTCACTCTTTTTCTTGTGTCAGAACTCCGGAGGAGTTGCTTATCAGAGTTGCATGTAGTGCCAGGTCTTTGGGGTTTGCTTTTTGTACTATTGTTATTTGTTGGACAGCAGCATATTTTAATCTAATTTTAGATCGGATTTCCTAATCCAAAAGATACTGCTATTATTCTGGTGGGAAAAAGGTGGATGTGTCGCCTGATGGGAAGCAATCTATTCCTTAGCCTTGGGCTGACGGAAAATTTTCTTCCTCGAGTTGAGCAAGTGAAGAAGGTCAACTTATGGACATTGCACGTATTCACTTTTCATGATGGACTCTGATTTCGTGCATAGCTTCTCATGATCTGACTCTGTTCAGAAATATTTTACTGTTTCTAATAGAGGGAAAAAAACAAGGGAAAAAAAAGAAGTCTTGCCTGCTCTACAAAAGAAGTTTTGCCTTCCCGTAAAGGCGCATTATCGTAACGATAGATTGTTTATTCCCTATTGCGACTTTGTGCGATGATTAGTTAGCAGATTCAGGCGTCCGTTTGTCCTATTTCTGTATGTGTCGCCTCACTACTGCGTCCTGATATGATATGTTTTGTTACCTTATTACTTCCTTCATAGACTCACTCCAGCTTTAAATTCAAGTTACGCTGCTGTTAAACTGAGTGCTGGATATTCTTAAAGAGCGACTTGTCTTTAGTATTGCATTTCTGTTGGAATGCTTATATCGGCCTTACGGAATTCTTTCAGTTGTCTTGTGGGTACAAAGCTGTTTGAAGTTCTTGATGATGGTTCATGGGTTTTTTGGGCCTGACCGTGGGTTTATGAAGTTAGGAACTCGTTGATAACAGGTGGGGATAGAGGTGGGAAAGCAAATGCTCCATGTAAATCTTTATTTATTTACTTAAAAAAAAATATTGTTACATGGACACCAGGCAACATTTGGGGATAAGGGCACGGTGATTTGTCAAATTTTTGTTTGGATCCCAAGTTGGCATGTAAACATTAAACAAACCCAGGGAGATCCGAAGCAATAGTTAATGAGTTCATGGGCAGGCACCCGGGATAGAAAAGTAAACCAATATTCATAGCCAATTCTTGGCCCTGCATCTCTCCTCAGTGGAGCAGGCACTTCAAGGCCCCAAGCCTTAACCCTACGGTATAATGGAATTGGAGCTGAGCACAAACTTTAATGGGCTTAATTAAAAAAATTGAAAAAGGGGTCATAAAATTTTGATTGAAAAAAAGATGTTAGATAAAAGAGTAACAAAAAAATGATTAAAACCTTTTAACTTCACTTTTTTAATTGGAAAAATTAATCTTTAGTTTGTTAACTTTTAATTAACTAATAACTCAAGTTCTTAGCTATAACTTATTATGATTTAATCTCTAAACTTTTGACTCGTTTACAAGTCAGTCTCTCATCTTTCTAACACACACCTAAAAGAATGAATTATGAATGAGTTGAAAGTTAAAAGACTAGAAAATTATCTTTTTATTTTTTAAATTAAACTTAGTAAAAAAAATTTCGTACCCATTAAGTGACTTTACCAACTATTTTGCTATATTTGATGCATATGGAATGGAATCATGAAAAGGTAAAGCTACAGGTGATTTTATATAGGTTTTTATTTCAAAAAATAATTAAAAGTTCACTAACATATTTTTTAATAATAGCAAAACAAAAAAAATGGGGGCAAGTCATTAAAACAAATATACTATTAGCTAAAGATTTCGATAAAATGTAATCTATTATAAATTCAGTTTGAGTCTTTTAGTGTTCATAAGATCATGAAATCAACCCCCTTTTTTATCCATCATGAATTACTGTTCATGGATTGCACACCCCCGCCCCGGGATATCTAATTTAAATTTTCTTTTATTCTTTCAAACTCTCTTTTTTTTTTTTTTGTTTTTTGGTACGTATCAAACTCCTATCCTTCGGAACAAGCGCCCTCACTAAAGCCCGTAAACATAAATGACCCTGAAAATGTGCGAAAAGAAAGAAATCAGCCCAACTGGCAATTTGGGCAGCTGAGTCTTAGTTTCGAGCAAGGATCCTACCAGTTGCCTGCGGCACATACTACATTCGGCTACCAACAGTGTGTCCCCGCTCCCCACCCCCAACTACGACGGAACCAACATTTACATCTGCGGCTGAGAACTACAACGGGATGCTATTCGCACCAGTATAATCCTATATAAGCAAATTTCAGTCCTACCCCCCCCCCCCAAAAAAAGTCCTAAGGGGTTTTACATATACAGTGCACTACCCTACTGTCATGCTGTGGCCCACATAACGAGCACACAAGCCAATTAACTTTTCCCATCCGCCTATGAAACCGGCATAAATATCATTTGCTGAAATGAAGAGTTGGGGGGGGGGGGCAAGAAAAAAACCACCAATATGAGTGCTCTTGCTTTCACCGGGTGTACTCAGTGTAGCCTGGTCCAGCATCAAGGGAGCACCTCACTAGTAGAGCGGAGCAGCGCTGTAGCTGTGAAAATCAGCGTTCAGGATATTTCCATCACCTGTTGCTCTGCATTTGTATTGTCATAAGATTAATGCCCGGGGCCACCAAATTCAAAGTACCCAGATTAGAAAAGAAAAAAGGTCAACGAACTTGGGGGACCAATATATTGCGATCTCCAATTTGAAAAAAGCAGAGAGGAAGGCCAATGCGGCCAAAACACAGGCAAAACAAGATCCACACCAATCACTATCGATCTCCTTGCTCTGGCATATTTTGGGTATGACGTGTTTTAACTTGGTAAACTTTCTTCATTTGCTTATCAGAAGTTATGCCTTGCGCAGCTTCATGATGTCTGCTATGTATTCCATTCACAGTGGGTGCTTTATGAATAATCCATTTTGGAGGTGGTATTGGAGGCCCCATGTTCTGTGCATGCTGTAGATTGGATGCTGACCCTGAACTAGGCGCTCTCGATAACATTGCAGGTGGCTTGCATGAAACAATGGTAGATGATCTAGATCTCACGCCTTCCTCCATTGTCATTGCAGAAAACCCTGTTTTCATGTTATGGAACTGTTCCTGGTACTGTGACCTATCTTGCATCCTAAAATTATGTCTGTCATTTTGTCCCCCATTAGATGAGATCAGAAATCTAGGCCTGCTCATCAAGCCCTGATGATTATTATAATGTGCATAATAACTGCTTGCGTCCTCTGCATAATATTTTCCATATCCAGAGGATCCAGCTGCTGTGTGTCTGTTCATTGCTTGATGGCCAGGACTGGTCTGATAAGGTTGCTCCAACAATCCATGGGATGCATTATTTAATTTAATATTAAGGGTGTTCTTGACAAGACGATGAGCTGCTTCCCCCAATTGAGGGCCCACTATTGCTCCAGGTACTTGTGGCCTGTAAGATTCATTGGGTGCTAAAAAGTAAGGTGACAAGCTTTCTACAGTGTGTCTCCATGCATAAGAATTTTAAGGGCTTAAACATTAATGATTACTTGTAAGATACAGCAATTATGGTGCAAAACATTTATTGATCAAAAACTGGGGGGGGGGGGGATTTTGGTCCTCATATCATAGACATACTGTATCCTAAGAAAATCGAAAGAAATTGTAAACCTGAGCAACAGATCCTCACCTATCCCTTCCATATCTCCGACCTGCATTATCTTCATGCCATAGAACAGGGAAAGGTTTGATATCAATGGGTTTTAAAATCTGCAGACAAAAAATGCCAAAGTAACTATGATCTACATCAGTGATCCAAAAATAAGACAAAGATCAATATGAAATTTTCTTCTTTGATTAAAAAATTAAGAAAGCTAAATCCCACAAGAAGTCAAAAAGTATGAGTCCATCGGTGGCAACCAAACTGAGTTAAGTCTGGCCAAACTAAATAGAAGCAGCTGCAATATGCACACCTTTCCGGGCATGACCACACCAGCAGGAGGCTTTGGGATGTGTCTGTGGCTTCGAGGGGGATTGAGATAAGTAATGTTTCTGAAATTCAGCCAACAGAAAACTCATCATAAATTGTCTTAAAGAACTTTCCATATACTGGGGGAAGTTAATAGGCATGTAAGACAAACTTACAGTACTTGGTTATGCTCAATGTGAGGCAATCCATTGACAGGGGAGCACACAAAAGGTCTCAACTCATTTCTTTCACAAAGCCAAAGATATCCATTCATTCCACCACTGCTAATTAGAAAAGGGGAGCTGATTAAACACCACTTGTTGTTCATAAATATTGACCATAGACACATTCACCAACCTAGCATTTGTGTCAATTGGCCAAACAGGCCTTTCGAATGGAGCTGATAGGTGATAAAGTTGATAATACAAGACAATATGTGGAGCTAAAGCATGTTGAGGGCTGACATAAAGCAAGTCCAGCATCACACTGTTCCGGAGTTGCTCCTCTGCCTGCAGATGACTAGCTAATCAGTAAGAAATATTATATATGTATCTATGCATGATATAAAACCTATAGGAAATTGCACTGTTCATAACCCGTACACAATTCAATTTGCCTTGGAGTCCGTGCAAAGTATAAACCCACATTTTAATTGAACATTTTAAAAATATGAAATAAATTTCTAATTGATCTTCTATCAAAATCTTATAGAGAAGCATAAGGAAGAGGAGGATAAGAAGCAGCAGAATACGATGATCGCAGCATAGGATCTCAGATATATTAAGAAGCGGCTATGGTATAGCAACTACGTTCCCTCCAGCCAAACACATATAAATGCAACTATATGTAGAGAATGCTTGCACAATAAACTCCGGAAAGAAACAACTAGCCACTAAGGTTCAGCATTGAATTAATTAATAACTTATACCAAAATAAATTCTAGAATACCCACAAAAACGTTTAAAGAAAAATTTAGAAATCCCCAGCTTTAATTTGATGGTCTCTTCTTTAATCCATTTTGAAGACGAGAAAAAAGCGGACCACAAAGCTAATAAAGTCAGTGATAACCAGTAAAAGCGGAACCAAGTATTGTTTAAACCATCGATTATAGAAATAGTGATCATAAATAACTCTAGAACAAATTTCCTTTAGCAGACCGTTAATGTGCCTTCAAGCTTCCTTGTTGCAGCCAGTAATTTCTTCTCATCAATGAATGGCAACTTGGCAACACCCTGAAAGGCGGTCCCCAAAATTATATTAAAAACATAAATTTTGACCCCCACAACTTCACTCTAAAGCATCACAAGTGTAAAAACACTAAATATTACCTGCCAAGCAAACCGTTTGCCATTCATATCAATCTCAAAATCTGTTAAAAAAGAATCAAATCAATACCAGCAAAGAAATTAAATGACATAAGATATAGCAGGAAAAATCAAAAGAAGTCAAACGAACTTACCAGCAGGATAGAAGTCAGAAATAGGTGATGAAGGATCGGTCATTAAATTTCTATATTTTTCAGGCAGCGCATTTGAACTGTGACATGAAAATGATAAGCGCATATATATATAAAAAATAGAATAGGAAGCGCAAGACAAAAAATCTAAAGACAGGAAAGGGGAAGAAACCTTGAAGCAGGTAAGGTCCCCATGAGCTGATCAAACGGCTTAAACGGTTCTCCCAAGAAAAAGGTTATTTCCAGATCAGCTAGATCTTTAAGATCAGAAGCAAAAGGAGCATAGTGGTATGGGTAGTACCTGTAACAACAATCAGAGAGAGATTTAATAGTAGTCACGGGTGATATTTTATCAAAAAAGCCAATCTTCTATCAGTTCTCGTCAATTGTCTTAAAGTAACTCACAAATAGCCTTGGTCCTAAAAAGAAGTCCTCAAGAATAGAGTATGAGTTTCAACAGGTAAAGAAATGTCCAAACTCATCATTTGTAAAAGCAACATGCACAAAGACATTTATCAAGACACTATCAGTACAGTCATAAAAACAAAGTGAATCATTCCACATTTTTGTAACTGCCTTGTCACCTTTCAATAAAAGCTCATATTCCAACCATACAAGTCTCCATGGAAGGAAAGATATATTTCAGAAACTGTGGACAATTAGGTTTGAAGAAAAGTAAGCTTCATGCATGAGAAAAGGCCCGAAGTCTTCAATCATCTAAGCAACCAAAGAGGAGTCTTAGTGGCTATATCATGCATGTAAATCTAGCAACCCAACAAGTCAATAGAGGAAAACATAGGAAAAGCAGGATAGCACATATATTTTATAACTAATGAAAGTCAAACTAACCATTGCCATGAGCAAACACCCTGATAGTAGTATCGACAAACCCAACATAGGCCTTCCACATATTTCAAAACCTGCACAAGAAATCTAGGAGAATTAACTGCATATAACATGAATGTTTAATTTTTTTTATAAAAAAAAAGAACGTGTGGGAATTGTGTGGGTTTGATTAACAAAATAGGAAAATATGTAGCATGTGTATGTACGCATAAGCATCCGTGCATGCACAATTATTTTGGGGAAAGAGGAGGAATCCATGAAAAGCAAGAGCATATTAAGTTTATCAGCCAGACTTTGAAGCCACAAAGACTGATAATAGAACTCACTAGATCTTTTTTAATGTTGTCAATATCCTCGAGCCCTGACACACCAAACTTTTCAGCATAATACCTTTCCTTGTATCCAGGCTCCCCTAACCTAACCTGAGAAAACAATAAACAGTTAATAACATAAGTATTTTGACAGCAACTCTGGGTAGCTAAAGTCACAAGACTTGTAATGTCAACAATGGCCCAGCTCTGGGCTCCAACTGCAAACAAATTTCACATACTAATCCTTCTAATCTTAAAAATACAGACCATACGCTTACAAAAGCGTACAATTCTAATCACAAAGAAAAAGAATGATCATTTTTAGAAGTCTGAGAAATAATTATTGAGTTGTTCCAAAGGAGTCTCGAGCATAAGGTCACTTTATTTCATGATGAATCCAAGCAAAGCAGTTTGCATCAAAACAAACACTAAACTTTCTCTTGTGTTTGCCTGTACATGATTAAAGAAAGTTGGGGGGAGGGAGGGGTAAAATAATCAAGCACAAGAAACTCTCCATGTGGAATCCTGCAATATACCCAACAAATTATTTGTGAAATCAAAAAATCTTCAAGCTCTTCAAGCAAACTTACTTCTAAGAGAAAACGCTTTTTAAATGCCAATTCCCAGATGTAATACCATTGTAACATCAGCAACATCAATACCAAATATCCTCAAATCAAAATGCGAGAAATATCATGGAAATAAATCTTAACATCGAACCTTATCAACAGCTGAGGCCCGTGGCTCTTCAGGTATTTCCCCTCTTGCCCTAGCTCTCATCTCTTCATTACTTTCTGCAGCCTGCATATGGAATCAAAAAGGAAAACAAAGATTACGCACATTAGATCATGAAAATATTTAAAGAGCCTCGAGAAAAATATGATGTTACAATCTAACTTGTGACGTATTAGCAGCAGCTTTTTATTAACATGGTATGAGCAGGACCAAAAGAATAGATAATAATTGTATTTGCATGCACGTGTTAAAAACCACGTCAGTGAGAAATTTGAGTGGGCAAACAATTTATATGAAAAGTGAACAATGAAATATTCCTCAGAGCTTAGAGCCCTTGTTAAAAAATCTGTCCAAACACTGAACTCTGCATGCCGTGCTTTTTTCCCTTCAACAAATAATTAGAAAGATTTGATTATCTCACTCTTAGAGCAATTATAATGCAACTAGATCAAATGCCAGCAACAGTCAAAGTACCTGCAGGCGCTCCTCATCTGTTTAATGCAACTTTGTATTTAACCACTAAGCAGTAATGCAACATTGTATTTAAGCAGTAAAAGGTTTATGACCGCAAGACCCCTGGAAATAAAAATAAATAAATAAACAGAAAAAAGCAGAATACCTGTTGAATTCGAACTCGCTTCTGAAAGATTTGATCTTCATAAACAGCAACAGCTTGGATAAAATGTTCCACTCTATCCAAGAAGACCTGACAAATAAAAATTCAAATAGAAACAATCATGGAAACTTCCAAGCTGATTGCTCATGAGTTAATTCTTTTTTATAAAAGAATTAATTATAAATCACAATAAGATAATGAAGTATGATAGCCTGAGAAGAAATTAACTGAACTTTAAAGAGAGAGAAATTTACCTCACCCGCTTCGGTAAGATAGCCACCCATGGCAGTGAATTCCCTTCTATAAATATGCATCAACAAATTTATTGCCCCCTGAATTAGTACGAAGTTAAAAGGCAGCAGCATAAGCAATTTGGTAAAAAGAAATATGCACAGCACTACAAAATGACTATAGAGAAACAAGAAGCTGACACACTTGAGATATCTATTGTTACAGGCAATAACTCAAAGGAACTCAGTTCTGCCAACTGCTTACCTCCCTGATCTCTAATGTTGGCATGTGTGGAAGAAAGTCATTGCCAACAAAGAAGCATAGAAAAACAAAATCATCCACTAAGCGTTCAAAGTCAATCTCAAAAGGCGGGTTGGGTATATCCAATTCATATTGCAAGTACTCCCGCAGTACCCAGATGTTAAGAAACTGTACACAAGGGGTAAGTAAATTTAAATTCCCCTGGATAGAAAAAGAAAAGATCTAGCTCCAGATGTGAAGTATCAGTCTTCCAACCTGATATTTTTTCTTGTGAATTGGGGTGTCATCTACTGGATTCCAATCCTCAGCATTATCACGAGGTTTATTTTGACAATCAGCTGCAAGATGACCAACTTGGCCACATGAAAAACACTTCTCCTGTTGTCCAGGAAAAGTAACCATCTGTGTACCCGGGTAATCATTTAGACTAAGCATAGAGATCAATGAGCTAATACCATCATAATGATTAATTGGAAACTAACCTCCCTCAATATTGAAAAGTGAACCTCGTGAGTAGCTAAAGAGAGCATAATCAAATCAGCATCCTGATTCAAAGAAAATGCCACGTACAAGTCAAGTAAAGTACCCCCAAAAAAAAAAAAAACGATGCTTGGAAAACTACTCACCAACCCATACAAACAATGTCGAGTGTTTGGATTAAAACCAGGAAGGTTGCGTTGAAGTCGAATGTATTGAATGATTTTATGTTCTCCCTCACCAGGGACATTTGCATCAGAAAGCATAACCTTCCAATGATCACATAATGCAGCCCCATAAGTAAAATAAATGGAAAGAAAGTATCATAAAAATTCTTTTTCTTCCAAGGGACAAAACACAGGAAGAATTACTTAACAAAAAATACATTGTTAACTCTAGAAGGGACCAAGAGAAGTAAAAACTACATGGCATTAAATAGTAGCACCTTTGTATCCCGCCAGCCAGGGCTGTGGTTCAATCTAGTCTGTATATAATACTGAAGGGCCACAGACAGCACGGCCATAAATTGAGTGCCAGGAGTGATGACATTTGAGTCAGAAGTTTCAGGCTTGTCTTTAGAAGGTAAAAGCTCTCCCAAAGCCTCAAATTCTCTTCTCAGTCTTTCTTCTTCAGCTTCCTTCAGATTCACACATAAAAGCATCACAGGTTCAAAAAGTTCGTCATGAAAATAAAAGAATCATTGTAATAACATGAGCATAGTATCTTACAGCTTCAGCTGCATCTTTTGCAGCTCTGAAGCGCCGAGAACGCTGCTGATTCATTTTGGCTCTTGGCGCAACACCATCTGCAAGATATGGAATAAGGAATTCGTGCAAATTTTGAAAGGGGGAAAAAGAGCACATGAAAGGAAATGGCTAAAGAGGGAAGTTATTCAAATTTTTGTTGTAAACCTCTCTATTCAAGTGAAATATATGCAAAGTCCCGTGGGTCAACTAATCCTATAGAAAAGGACCAGATTAAAAGAATGTCTTCCTGACTTAAAAAAAAAAAGGAAAATTTAAAGAGACATAATTCAAATATCCTGAATTAATTGACAGCCTAACTTCTTGTTAGCTCAACCCCTCAAGTTGGTCCATAAATATCACACATACCCAACTCGGGAGCTGATGACAATATAGATTTGCTAGGAACAGCATGAGTCATAATGTCAGCCAACTAGTCACTGGTCCAAGCCTCTAGTATATAGTGCCCGAAAAGAGATTATCCTTAATATGGTTCCTAATTTCTTATCAAGCTCAACATGCCTAGTTCAATCATGTTGCACTGGATTATTAGCAGTCTGAATAGCTACCGTATTATCACAGAATAACACTATGGGCTTGCTTGGACTGAACCTAAGTTCAATAATTTTCAGATAAGACAGCATTCATGCCTTGATCACTTGGCTGAGCATAATTTGAATCGCACCTTGAACTGCATGTGCTAAATCTGGTTTGGTGTGGGATAAAAGATACCATAATCCCTTGGGTCAACTAAACAAGAAATATAATCTCAAATAGAAGGAGTAGAATAAAAGAATATCTCCTTGCCCACCTCCTCACAACAACAAGCTCTATCCCACTAGATAGGGCTAGCTAAATGAATTGCATTACATCATTGCATTCTATCAACAGACAACTGTATGGATACATCGTACTTTGACTTCCTCCTTGAAAGGGGAGAATTTTGATATACATAATCCAAATATGCTAAATTGATTAACAGCTTGTCTTTTCTCTAACTAACTTCAATGAAGAAGAAAAAGAGAACTAGCAATTGACCCCACCGAATCAAAAGCCTTAGCATTTCAGACAGATGCAAAGATTGCCTACTTGTAAAATGTGGATATATAAAAGGCTTCCCCATCTTGGTTATTCGGTATAATTTTCCATACACATGACTGAATACTTTACATGATAAAATTTTCACCAAATTTAAAATTCATAGTACACATACAGTAATAGGCCTGACAAGCAAACAAAAGATTGTTAGGCTCTTTGATATAAAGTTCTCATATTCCTTGGACTTAAAACCTATCATTGTCGGAGCTCTAACATAAATAGATCTGCCAACGGAAATGTAATACCCGAAGAAAGGATTACATTAGAAATAAATTTAAAAAAATAAACATATGCATCGTACCAATTGCAAGATAGAGAAGCTTCCTCGGGCGAACCAACGAAAAGATATGATCAATATAATCAAATATTGATTTAAAAACATCATCATAGGTAGCAGGTGCAGGCTGCAATTAGAGATTTATCAGAAACAATACAATTTTTAAAACAGCAATGCAAGTTTAAAGAAATCACTTCATAGATCATGTCACCATATTGTCAACAGACAATTATTAGTTAGACGAGACAAACACACCAACTAAAGAATTTCCAACCCAAACTACACCCGTTTGTCTCTCTTATCTCAATCTTTTAGTGCTACGGTCCACGAAAAATCCTGAAACCACTGATCCCAGCAGTTTTGGGATAGCAGACTTCTATGAGGTTCTTCTACGCTAGTCATGTAAATATGCGTTAGGAAGTTGAAGCAGAAATTTCACCGAGTGAATGGAACGATGATGCTCGATTCTAGACAGAAAATGGGGTAAATAAAATAAATGCCACTAAAAAGTCCTGCTCTCTCTCTCTCTCGAGTTAAGTTTAGCATTAACTGTACTTACCGACTTTCTTGGACTAAAGAAGCAGATATTACTATGAGAATTACCATATGGAAAAAGCATAGTAGATGAAAAAGCATATCCATAGCAAGGTGTTGCGAGAAAGGAGAAAATTATACAACCCTGCTTCTAAAGTATGGAAATTTAATCCCATAAAGCCTTTTCTAGACTCTCTATAAAATGTGAATTCACTTGCAAATTTGCCGGTTCAAACGAAGGAGAACAAATTAACATGTGATTGGGGGGACAAAAGGAGCAGATAAAAGTGAGTTGAGCTGAAGCATGTACCTTGCCATCGGGGTGGAAACAAGGGTGAATGATACCGTTCATGTCCAGGTACAAGTTGTCGAACTCCATGCCATTGGGATTAGGTTTCGACACATCAACAGGGTAAGAAACACCGCCGTCGCCGGCGGCCGACTCTTCTTCGACTACATCGGAAATCGAGAGCGGATAGCGGTCTGCCAGCCACCGGTAAAAGGCAGGGACTCCCATGTGCTCGGTTGGACCCGGTTCAGCAACGAAGAGAAGAATAATGCAAGAGAATGCAAGATCTGTGTTGCCTTGACGTTTAGAGAATGTACGGATCGGTGTAGGAGGGCTGGCTCCCGCGGGACGATATTGCCCCTCGATATTGCGTGTTCTGGCCCCTCGACTCACCTACCTCCTCCCAGTTATGCCATTAGCCATTTCTTCTTCCTTTCTTGGCGGTCCCAGTCCTACAAGTTAAGGATAATGGCAAATTGCCCTTGCGTTTAGCATATTCATTTCTTTTGATTGATATTTTAATTTTTAACCGTGTGTGCTGTTTGTTCGCGTCCTTGACTTCTAGGAAATAAATATGGGCCTTGTTTTTGTCCTTTGTTTTTTTTAACAATTTTATAAAATTATTTTTTAGAACAAGTTTTTAAAAAAATAAAAGAATTTGTTTGAATAATAATTTTAAAAAATCATGTTTAAAAAAAACTATAGAAAATCATATCTTGTAGATAATAATTATCACTACTAATGATAAATAATGGATAGTAGGTGAGAAAAGAAGAAAATTTCTCAAAACTTTTCAAAATAAAAAATAAAAAAGAGACAAAAACAAGAAAACATTTAAAAGTTGTTTTGGTGTCTTGGTTTTTAAAAATATGTTGCTATTTTTTATTTTTTAAAACAGTCAACTAAAAACAAATTACCAAGCAAGTTTTTTTCGTTTTTCTGTTTTTAAAAATAAAAACCTGTTTTCAAAACAAGAAACCAAACAAGCCCTGTATTTCTGATACCAATGAATACCAAAAAAGTTTTGCCCTATTAATTATTGTTTTATTTGCGCTTCAGGTTTACAATTATAGTAGTTAATTAATTAATACGACATTGTTATACGACAATGAATTTTTTGACAAAATCAATAACCTGACCACTCCCTTTGATCGCAGTTCTAGCATCACACATGCCTAAACAAAAATATATCATAATACTCCTCCTTAATATAATATCTAAATGACTAATTTGAAAAAAATTAAAAAAAATTAGTTAAGTTAGTTATTTATAACATATAAATATTATCTTTTCTAAATGTCCTCATTAATCAGTTGTTTATGCATGCCGATTGCCGAAAATTACAGTAAATTATTCAAGACGCTTCTATCTATTTCATTAAGCTTGAGATCCTCAATAGCTTAGGATTAGCGTAGTAATTATTAGCATATTTTCAACTTCTAAGATCGCTAATGCAAAATTATTATATAAAAAAAGGAGAAAGGTAACATTTGTCAACATTCGACGATTTTGCTTTATATAAAATAAAAGAAGAATTACAATTAAATTTTAAGAAAGAGAAATAATTATTAAAAAATCTTAATGACAATCTAAACAGTCTATAATAACTTTCAGAGTAGAGAATAACAACTCCTACGACTTGTTTTGTAATTTTTTTTCTTTTTTATGACCCCATTATAGTTCTCTCTAAAATAAATGTGTGAGGAAATATTATTTTATAAAATATCATAATAAATTTTTAAAGCCTAGCACCTTTCAAATGGGACGAGGAATTTGGGTTGGGTTGTCTAGTTTCGATTCTTGAATTGAATAGCGGTGGGACGTGGCCTTTTTTTTTGTTTTCCCCTCCTTGTATGAGGGAGGGCTAAGCCCGAAAATAAAACATTACAAAAACACTAAGAGGAATTAAATTTCAAACACTCAGCAGCAACAAGTGCCTTTAAGCACCAATAGGGGATTGGATCTAGCAGAAAGAGCTAGTTCCTCACAACATAATGAATCAAGGTTCGAATCTTCGATGGGAGAGTGCCCATATTTAGTGTCCAACAGTATCTCGAATAGTATTGCTTCAAATAGAAAGATACATATGCTTTAGCAAAAAAAAAAGTGCCTTCAAGGGAATAAGAATCAATTCTTGTTGTTAAAGAATCGATTCATAACTCATAAGACCTAGATACATACATTAGCTCTAGTGAATTTTTATGAACTAATTCACCTAAATTTTTGGGAAAAAGACAGAAAAATGCCACTTAAACTTCATAATCCCCAAATGGTTTGCTGAATTTGAGAAATCCCAATTTGATCTCAATAGACCAAATTAGGATTATCATGTTAAAAGAAAAGACCAAATTACCCTTCATTTTAAATATTGTTTTAAAAATAGCATTGCCCCCACTGGCTAGTCGGTTGCTGGAGCTCCGGCGGCCAGCTGACAATTAGTCACTGAAGCTCCGTCGGTTGGATTTTTTTTTTGGATGTAAATTTGTACAACTTCAGTATAACGACTAACGACTTTTGTAATGCCATTAACAATTTTAGTATAGCAGTTAACAACAGGTTTTCTAGAAAATTCAACAAGTTTCGACGACCAGAAACAATTTTTTTAAAAATTTTTACAATTTCAATATAACTGTTAACAACTTTTATAACTCTATTAATAACTTTTCAGAAAATTTAACAATTGGTCGCCAGAGCTCCGGTAGAGGAAAACAATTTTTTTTTGAAAATTTTTACAACTTCAATATAACAGTTAACAACGTTTGTAACCTTATTAACAGTTTCAATATAGCAGTTAATAACAGGTTTTTAAGTCTGTTAACAACATTGCTGAAGTTATAAAAATGCCACTTTTTGAATTTTTCGAAAAACTTGTTATTAACTGCTATATCGAAGTTGTCAATAAAGTGACAAAAGTTGTTAGCCGTTATACTGAAGTTGTAAAAATTTAAAAAAAAATGTAATTATTAAAGTTATAAAAATGCCTTTTTTTTTAATTTTTAAGAAAACCTGTTGTTAAATACTATACCGAAACTATTAATAGAGTTACGGAACTTGCTAACGACATTACTGAAGTTGTAAAAATGCTACTTTTTTAATTTTTCGAAAAACTTGTTGTTAACTGCTATACTAAAGTTGTTAATGATATTATATAAGTTGTTAACGGTTATACTGAAGTTGTAAAATTTTCAAAAAAAAAGTTGCTAAAGTGGTAAAACTGCCTTTTTTTTAATTTTTAAGAAAATATGTTGTTAAATGTTATATTGAAGTTGTTAATAGAGTTACAGAACTTATTAATGGCATTATTAAAGTTGTAAAATTGCTACTTTTTGAATTTCTCAAAAAACTTGTTGTTAATAGCATTACAAAAGTTATTAACTGTTATACTGACGTTGTAAAAAAAATTTTTAAAATTGTTCCGGCCGCTTCGACAATCAATTGTTGAATTTCCCAAAAAACTTATTGTTAACTGCTATATCGAAGTTGCTAATAGCATCATAAAAGTTGTTAACTGTTATACTGAAATTGTAAATTAACAACAGTTATGTTTTTTTAAAAAAAAAGATTTAACAACTTCAGTATAATGGTTAACAACTTTTGTCACTCTATTAACAACTTCAATATAGCAGTTAACAACAGGTTTTTCAGAAAATTCAAAAAGTGGCATTTTTATAACTTCAGTAATGCCGTTAACAAACTCAAAAGACTGTTATTAACCGTTATACTGAAATTGTTAATAGGGTTACAAAAGTTGTTAACCGTTATACTGAAGTTGTAAAAATTTTCAAAAAAATTGTTTTCCTCCGTCGGAGCTCCGACAACCAATTGTTGAATTTTTCGAAAAATCTGTTGTTAACCGATATACTGAAATTGTTAATAGCGTTACAAAAGTTGTTAACGGTTATATTGAAGTTGTAAAAAATTTTAAAAAAATTGTTTCCAGTCGCCAGAGCTTGTTGAATTTCCTAGAAAACCTATTGTTAACTGCTATACTAAAGTTGTTAATAGTATTACAAAAGATGTTAACCGTTATACTGAAATTGTAAAAATTTTCAACAAAAAAAATTCCGATGGATGGAGCTCTAGTGACCAATTGTCGGCCCGTCACCGGAGCTCCGGCGACCAACTGGCCAGTGAGGGCTGTGCTATTTTAAAAACAATATTTAAAATGAAGGACAATTTGGTTTTTTCTCAAATTCAGCAGATTATTTGGGAATTATGAAATTCAAGTGGCATTTTTCTGTCTTTTTCCCATTTTTTTAATTTTTTTATATTGAAAAAAAGTCCCCAAGCGTCCGCACATGAATTCAATAAGATGGTTCTTGACAATCCATCCAAGAGGGGGGACGTGGCAATTGTTACGGAGGCAGGCAACATGGGACCTTGAAGACAATGAAGATCTTGATTTGTTGGGGCCAAGAGTTTCGTCTATTTCCAACCCGGGATGCACCGATGGTTATTTCTCTGCCTGGCAGTGAGCATTTTATTTTAAATTCAAACAAGTGTTACCAACTAAACTTCAAATCCTCGTCGGAATGGTTGTTCACATTTGCCTTCCATAAGAGGACACCCCTGTTTAAGAAAATGTGACTAAGGCGGTGTTTGAAAAACACCAAAATTAATTTAAAAAACATCTTTTTACGTAAATTAAGATAAAATATTTATCACATGCTTATATCAAACACTGTAAAATTATTTCTTAAAAACCAATCCAAACACATCTTTAGCAGTAGACGAAGGAGTCTCTTTGTGCCCCTGGAAAGAAGATTTATTTTATTTATCTTTATTAACAGTATGCTTGGTGGCGCGTCGCGTCATAAAGTTCTCTAAAACATACCAGTAATATGAAGTAAAGATGCGTAAAATCATCACTTTTTTCACGAGCACGCAAAATTATCATTGAATGATAGTTATAGAGATGAAATAAATATTTTAAAAATCACTTATATATTAGGATCCAGCGTGTTCGATACTTTTTATTTATATTATTAAAATATTCTCCTAAGTGCATTAAGTTATTGTCAATTAATGATATTTTAAGAAAGATAACATCTGTTTATTACAAATAACTAGCTTAAATTATTTTTTTAATTTGATCAGATTAGTTATCCTGATGAATGACCTGACAATGAAAAAAATCTCTCACTCTTTTTTGCGGTTTTAATTGACAAAAAACCGGCCATCTAGTTTAGATGAAAGAATTCCTGTACAAGTGCGGCCTAATAATATAAATGCCAGCCGTTTGGCAACAATTCGTTGGCAAAAAAGAAAGAGAAGTTTATCAACACGACAACACATCAAGTTGATGTAACGTGTTTTTCTTTAAAAATGAAAAAAAAATTGTTTAGTGGAGTATTTTCATATGTTTGGCAATCTGGGGGCATCAGCGGAGGGTGGAGCCGAGCCGGTTCGCTTTGTTTTTACTTGCTTAGAAATTGTCACCGTCTTTTTGCTCAAAAAAAAAAAGAAGGAAAGAAATTGTCACCGTCTCAGCAGAGAGAGAGAAAACATCCACACGAGACGCTGCTCGTTTTACCGCATGTATATGAACTACAGGCGACATGAAATAAAGACCGTGACAAATATTGCATTTTTTTTTGGGAATCTAAGATGAATTTTACGTTGAATAGTACTAGCTCCAGTTTTTAATACTACCTTCTCTCCTAATTATAAAAGCTAATTGACTAATTTGAAGAAATTAAGAAAGTAAGTTGAGTTAGTTATTTGTTCTAAATAAGTGTTGTCTTTCCTAAAATATCCTTGCTAATCAAGTATATTGACTAAAACTATTATTGTTAGAATGACTACTTTGGAAAAAAATGTATAAATATGAGAGACAAAGTGGATTAGGGTCTTATATTTAAGACCAAAATAAAAGTCAAACATGGTCTTATATTAAGGATCGGATGTAGTATAAAAATTAGTTGACTGATTTAAATAAAGTAAGAAAAATTGTTAAGGTAGTCATTTATAATAAATTGATGCCGTCTTTCCTAAAATATCCTTACTGATCGAGTGTAGTAGTTAAAACTATCATTATTACAAAAATTATTTTGTAAAAAAATAAATAAATATGAGGACAAAATAGATTGAGAGTCTTATATTTAGGACCAAAATAAAAATCAAACAAACTCTTATATTAAGAGTTGGAGGTTATATGTTTTTAGTGTTTAATACTCCTCTGATTCTAAATACCACCACCGGTCCTTAATATAAGACCTTGTTTGATTTTTATTTTGGTGCTAAATATAAGATCCCAATATACTTTGTCTCTCATATTTATACATTTTTTTCTAAGGTAGCCCTTCTAACAATGATAGTTCTAGTCGATACACTTGATTAGTAAGGATATTTTAGGAAAGACAACACCTATTTAGGACAAATAACTAACTTAACTTACTTCTTTAATCTTCTCAAATTAGTCAACTAGCTCTTATAATTAGGACCAGAGGTGACATATGATTTACTCCTCCGGTCCTAATTATAAGACCCAATTGACTTATTTGAGGAGATTAAGGAAGTAAGTTAAGTTGGTTATTTATAATAAATAAGTGTTGTCATTCTTAAAATATTCTCGCTAATTAAGTATATTGGCTAAAACTATCATTATTAGAAGGATTATCTTGGAAGAAATGCATAAATATAAGAGACAAAATGGATTGGGTCTTATAATTAGGACCAAATAAAAAGTCAAATGGGGTCTTATAATAAGGACCGGAGGAGTATTTTGTAATATAATTAAATGATAACATAAAATAAAAACTAGTAATAAAGTCATATAAGCCTCCTCGTTCACTTAATTACCCTTAAAGTTCAACCATATTAAGGTTAGGGTGTGCTTGCAATTTATCTTATGCATGTCTTAGAGAAAATGGCAGCCCGACAAATGACAAACTGCTGCGGCTTTTTGTTTTTTTCCACTTGATCAATGGTTTCTCTTTTTAAGATTTAGAGTATAAAGGATTTTTGCTTCTCTCAATAAGTATACCTTATGAGATTTGAATTTGTATTTTTTTTTTTATAGAAGTGAGGTTGCTTACCACTTCAATCAAGTTGGTGACTTTCTTTTTTAGCCTTGGTATAATAATGAGCCGTTGACTGCAAACTCTGGCCACGGAAAAAAAACAAAACAAAAAATCGCAGGTTGTATCTAAGACACGGAAGTAAACATGGGGCTTAGCTGTCCGGAACATGGTGTTGATGTTGGTGCCATACTTTTTTTTTTTTTTGGGGTCAAATGTTAGTGTCATACTTCTTCTAAACGAAACTGATAATTTGGTTGAGCGGATTAATTTGGTTGTGAGTTACAACGGTGAAAATCATATAACACTGATTAGAGCGGGAATTACAGCGGGGAAAACTACTATTTCCTCTAAACTTTTCCTCCCACCTTGGTTAAGACACAAATGTGCTTTGTTCCCAGCGAAGCAGAAATGCCTTTGCGTTTTAAAAAACATGCTTTCGTAAAATGTAACCAAAGTCTTCGTGAAAACCAACGCGCTTGATGTATATGCTTTTTATATTCTATCCACTTACTATTATTTACTGTTTTTGCGAACATTTTTGAGGAGATAAATATATTCTCCTAAACTCATTAAGTTATTGTCGAGTATTAATTATTATATTGCTGTTTTTGCGAACATTTTTGCCGTGAAAGTATGAAACAGCAAGCCGTGATTAAAACACATCTCGAGTGTTAACCCAAAAAAAATATATTGAGGAGATAAATATATTCTCCTAAACTCATTAAGTTATTGTCGAGTATTAATTAACCGTTTTAAAAAAGTCTCGATTTGCATGTGACGCTGCCGCGGATTGTTCACGAAACGGGGGATGATTAATGATTTGACTTCCTCCCTTCGCAATCGAAAAATGATTAACTTTATATGCCGAACAAATTATTAAAGTTTCAAAATTTTAATATTATACTCCTATTGTCCTTAATATGAGATACATTTAGCTAATTTAATTAGATTAAAAAAGTTAGGTAAGTTAGTTAATTATAAGAAAAGTGACACATTTTTCCTAAAACACCATAATCATATTTTTTAATACCCCATTTCCCTCTTCTATTTGATTATGGTTGAGGGAGTATCCATAGAGATAATTTAAAAAAAATTGATAAATATGAAAAATGAGTATTATATTTAGGATCAAAATTAATTCAAGAATTGGGTTCTATATTAATGACCGGAAGAGTAGCACAATAATATCTACGTCCTCTCCAAGTCATACACCTTGCAAATATTTTTGTTGGCAAAGAAAACTCTATAAACAGTTTTTTTGTCACCTGCCCTGGTTTTTTTTTGTGTGCCAGAAAACTTGTCCGAGTTATATATATTCATTTGTGGACTTTAATTTATATTTCTTATATTTAATTAATAAAACATGCTCCTCTGTTTTCTATTTATAGGACAGATAGAAAAACTATTTTTGATTCTATTTATAGAATATTGAAATTTTTTTGTATAGATATACAATTTTACTCTAATTTATTATTGTATTGATTTTATTTACATGAAGTATAATATATATATTAAACAAAGATAAAATTAAAAGTTATTAAATTTTAAATGAGAGTTAATGAAGTTTAAAATTTTTATTGATCTGTGTGAAATATGACCAAAGTAATTCTTAAATAGAATCAGATGAGTACTTTAGATGTGCATATTCCGATTAAATACAATGCGAAAAAGTAAATTATACCAGTCATGATCTATAAAAAATTTAATTCATATAAACAAACGAACAATCAATATATCCGACAAAAATATAATTCACAGAACAGTTTTTTTTTTTTAAATACTGCGAGGCTGCGCGGACGTCGAGTTGATAAAATCCGATCAATATAAATGAACAATCAAAGTACCTCTAATTTCTAAATTCTGAGGAAGGACACTGATAAATTCTACGGGGAGTATTGGCATGCTTGGCGTGACAACCAATAAGCATATTTATTTATTTATTTTAAAACCAAATTATTGTAATTAAATTATAAAAAGTAAGAGTTGAGGAGTTATATTTATAATATGCGGCGATATCTTAGCGGTGTGCACGTTCATGTATGATCCGATGGCTGATTTGGCCCGCGCCCGCCTTTTGCGCCTCTTGTTTCTCAGTCAGAACATTTTTCCGCATTTGATTGGAAATCTTTTCCTCTGTCCCTCTGTCATTTTCCCATCAAAAGCAGGTGGGCCAGCGAACATAACTAGAAGCCACCTGGCTCCCATAATTCGACTCTGTATTTTTTTAAAAAAATTATAACAAAATCTAAAAAAATAATTATTAAAAAAATTTAGCCTGTAATAACAAATTTTATAATAAAAAATGATAAATTTTAAGATTTATTTTATAATTATTTCTTAAAAATTTTATCATAACTTTTTTCTTTTCTGGGACCAAAATATTCGACTTTGTTCGCGTATCCGAAGTGAGAGGAAGGTGGCGTTGAGGGCTTTCGAAGATAGGTCATTTTCACCTTTTGAAGATAGGTAATCACACCTTTTCAACTTTAAAAATGTCAAAAAAAGGCAAGAAATAATTTTTAAAGTGATAAAAATGCCACTACCCGCGGCCGCCACCACGGGTCTAATAATGCCGACTCAAGGAGCTTAAAAAACTCTTTTCTCAGTTACCCTCTACCCTAAAACCAAACCCAACTTTCATATTTACTTTAGTGCTAATAAGACCCATTTTAGTTTGACTAAAAAATTGTTTTGTCTTAAAATAGTATTCTAAACCTCTGAAGTAAAACTTAAAACCAACATAATGTTAGATTTTAAAGACTTAAATTTAGAAATCAAAATTAAAATGAGGTTAAAATAGAGACAAAAATAATTTATTTTAAATTTTAAAAACCAAAACTAAAATAAATTCAAATTTTATAAAATAAAAATGATCCTAATTCTGTTTTTTAATTCTAAAAATACTTATATCAAGGTTTTTTTATTCATTATGTTAAGTTTTCAAATTAAAATCGTGTTCTTTTTTTTTTTGGCATGAATTTATAATTTAATTATTTTTTTTATTTTAATAAATTTTTAATTGAGGAGTAAAACACTAAAAATAAATAGTGACAAATGATGGCTCTCCGGCCGCCGCAATGATGCCAGCCGCATTTTGCCCGCACAGATAACATTTATTTTTCAAAATGAAAAACAAATTGGTAATCGTCCTCAAATATCAATTTTCATTGAGTAAGAACCGCCAGGTCTTTCTCCTAGCGTCTGTCGTCCCTTGCGTCTGGAAGAGTGCCAGTCCAGTGTCAACCTTCTGTGATTGACATTCATTTCTGAACAAGATTCTACCGGTGAGCTATTCAACTTCTCCAATCCCATCTCCCTGCTTTAATTTCTTCGAGCGGTTTTCCTTAACCTGATTATTCTTTTGGGAAAATTGCCGCGCTCTCTTTCCTGTTTTGTCATGCCTCCAGCTTTCCGTGCTTACAGATCTTGAATCTTCCTGGTTGGTTGATATATTTCCTTTCTATGGGTTAAGTCTGTGTTCCATTATTCTTCCTAACCACATATATAAATATATTACAGCGGCCTTTCTAAATGCCAGTTTCAGTCTTTTCTCTGCGGATTGACTCATTGATATGTAATGTTTTCCCCTTTCGATTCTTCGTGCCAACTCTAGAGTTAATTTCTGGTGCTCTATTTTTCGGTTTTCCTTTGAATTTTTGCTATATAATTTTCCCGCCAATTAAATTTAGATTGATTCAAGGCGCTGGAACTGGGATTTCGCTACTTTTGGCTTGTAAATTGTAATTTACTTATTTATTTTTAAGATTGTAACTGCGATGTTTTGTCGGATCAATAATAGCTGAACGGTTAAGGTGTTTCAGTTCCCCCCACCTCTTACTGTACGCTGTCACGATCTCCCCCCCCCCCCTAATTGATGAATGAAAATATTAAGGGGGAATCTCGGTACTGCTTCCAATCAATTCAGCTAATCCAAGTCCTGTTTGCTTTATTTTCGAGATCTTGCACCTATTTGTTTATTGACTTATCCTTCTCTTTTTGATTTTGCAGTATTTTGCTAAAAATGGCACAAGAGAAGGCAGCCATCGCAAAAGATGTCACTGAAGTAAGTCATGTACATCCTTTTTTCTTTTCCCTGTCCACGTGCTGAATTATTATAGCTTTCGGTAGATATAACCTCATTTTCGAGATGTACAGTTGATTGGAAAAACTCCGTTGGTATATCTCAACCATATTGTAGATGGTTGCGTTGCCCGAATTGCTGCAAAGCTGGAGATGATGGAACCTTGCTCGAGTGTCAAAGACAGGTATATAGGTCTCTTTAATGGCCTATTTGGAAGAAAACCAGTAAAATGTCATCTTACAATTTTTCCATTAATTTTTACTTAAAGGCTTTTGTTCATATACCCATCTTAATAGCTTAAGTTGATAGTTTGTTGGAAGATCCATTCACTTGACATCACGCAGTCTATAACTTTGAAATAGATGTTGCAGTATCGTAGGCCAAGGCTCTAATCTATTTCGTGCAATAAAAGTTTCTGTTATTAGGATATATATACATACATACACACATATATATATTTCTTTCCTTTGCTGCAGGATAGGATATAGCATGATTGCAGATGCTGAGGAGAAGGGACTCATTACACCGGGTGAAGTTAGTTTTTGTTTTAGTTATTGTCCTTATATGGAATTCTTGTTGTGCATCTTGTTGTGTCATACATCATATGTTTTAAAGGTTCCTTCCTCATTACTCACCAATGAGATTGTTCTGCTTGTATAAATATTTTCTTGCTGACATTGATACTATATTGCTTTTGAATTTTTAAAAGTGATTGCAATTTGCTGATCAACATAAAAGAAATCTGCTGGAAGTCTCTCTCACTCTCTCTCTCTCAACCACAAAATAAGTCGTATAACTCGGATCTATTGCTGATTCTAGATTCATAAAATGGGATTGATTTTACTGACAAGCTTGTTACTTTGTGACAATTGCACGGAAAGTTTGTATATTTTGGTCAATAAAATGCAGAACATGATTAGTGATGACATCACAAAATTTAATGTTGCTTATGATGCAGAGTGTTCTGATTGAGCCTACTAGCGGAAACACTGGCATAGGTCTGGCATTCATGGCTGCCGCTAAGGGTTATAAACTTATTATAACCATGCCTTCTTCAATGAGTCTAGAAAGAAGAACGATTCTTCGAGCTTTTGGGCTGAGTTAGTTCTCACAGATCCAGCCAAGGGTATGAAAGGAGCTGTTCAGAAGGCAGAAGAAATACTGACAAAGACTCCCAATGCTTATATGCTTCAGCAGTTTGAAAATCCTGCCAACCCAAAGGTATTAACTCTGTCATGTTCTTTTCATGGGGCATAAGTTGATCCAAAAAAATAATGCAATTGTTACACACACTCGCACACTTTCTTAGATCCATTATGAGACTACTGGACCAGAGATCTGGAAGGGCTCTGGTGGAAAAGTCGATGCTCTTGTTTCGGGGATAGGGACAGGAGGAACAGTAACAGGTGCTGGGAGATATTTGAAAGAGCAGAATCCTAATGTTAAGGTAGGAATTCACTTTTCTGATTTTTTGTGTTTTTTGCTATATGAATATCCAAAAGCCTAATCTTTTTGTTGGTTTTTCCTTATTATTATTATTATTATTTTTTTAAATGTTACTTAGCTATATGGCATCGAACCAGTTGAAAGTCCAGTGCTGTCTGGGGGTAAACCTGGTGAGTCCTGATTTTTCTCATTATATTCTCTCATCATTTGATTCATGTATATGCTTTACCAATTGCCTGTTGAGGCCGGTGGTGCAGTCGGTATGATGTGGAAAGTGGAATATGTAAATCTCTTCCTGACTAGTAAACTTGGTTTCATGTGGTGCTCCAGAAATCTCATTTCTTCTTGAATTTAACCTTAGTTAGTTAAATGTTATTTATGCTATTCAATTTAAACATTTGATTGTGCTGCATAGAAGTTGTTTGCTTGGATGAGAACTCATTGCTCTGGGACCTTATAGCTTGATTGAGGTACCGCGTGTTCTTTTATCTTCTGGGATTTCTGCTACCTTTGGGTTCAAGGGACCTTAGTTGCATCCCCCCTGGGGACTCCAAAATGGCCTGTTAGTTGAAGTACCTGGTGTTCTTTTATCCATTACCGATTTCTGCTGTCCCCAGGTTTCAGAGACTCTTGTTGCATACCCCCAGCCTAAATTGTCTTATGTGTCAATCGAATGTAATGTAGTCAATGTTTCTCATATGGGTTGCTAATGTTCTTAGTTTCATTCTCATACCGGTTTTGTACTACGGCAACTGTGTGGGTGATTTTCTTTAATCACCACGTGCAAATATGTTTCTTACCATGAATGCATATGTATTATGAAAACATGTAAATACATGCATGTGATGTGTTATTTATCTCTGAATTTGTTCGGAGATCAAAATGACACTTCAACATCTACCTTGTCCATGCCCCTCTGCATCCTCCCGATGAAATGTAAAATAGTCGTATCTTTAGCATCTGTTTTTCTACATAAGTTATTATGGCTGCATTAATATTTATGACGTGCCTACCCACATTTGTGTAAATCGTTCATTCTTACTGAGGAATGTATGGTTGCTGATGTGTAAGGCCCACATAAGATCCAGGGAATTGGTGCTGGCTTCATCCCTGGTGTTTTGGATGTTAATATGCTGGACGAAGTTATCCAAGTGAGCCATTAAAGTTTTGATTGGTTTTATGAATTTTAAATTGATTCATAGATTTGTTACTGTTGTACTGTGTCCTCTGTGAGTAACACGTTGCTGTATGCACTATTCTATCCTATTATCTCCCCCACCCCAATCCCCACTACTTCATGAGAAAATAAACAATTAATTAAAGATTTGCTTTCTTTAAACAAGAAAAAAGATCTGTACTTCCCACTTCATCCTTGGGAGTGGGGGCAATAATTTGATTCATATGTAGGGATGTTGCTAAACAGGAGCTTTGATAAGTAGTATTGGCTCTGGATCTGTCAATTTGTCTCTTTAGTCTTTCTCCGAAAAATAAAAAGGAGGGATAATGCCTTTTTCTTGTGATTATCTTTCTCTTTATTCTCCTTATGAGTTTCTTACGCATTTCTTTAGTCTGAATCCACATTCCATATGCTGATCACTTAATTTTGTCTGCTTTTGCAGATATCAAGTGAAGAAGCTATTGAAACTGCTAAACTTCTTGCATTGAAAGAGGGCTTATTGGTAAGTTCATTGAAAAGATACATCTCAAATAGGATTTTCAGGTGTTGTGTTTTGAAGGCGATCAAGAAAAATTGCTTTTTTGGCAGGTGGGGATATCATCAGGTGCTGCTGCCG